>NC_082722.1:38003820-38603820 GCF_030144855.1 Hypanus sabinus
AATTGACGGAAGAGAATGCTGTGCCGTTGGCAGTGGTCTTTGTCTCCTCGCTGGCTACAGAAGTAGTACCAGAAGATTGGATGATGGCAAATAAACATACAACATAAATCATAGAACAGAACAGCACAATACAGGCCCCACTACTCTTTTAACCTTTATGATGAATCTAAAGCTTCCCTCCTGCATAACTCTCCATTTTCCTTTTATTATTGTGCCTAGCAAAGAGTCTCATAAATGTCCTCAAAGTATCTGTCTTTATTATCAAATCTGGCAGAGTTCCACACACCCTTACTCTGTGTGCAAAAATGTACTGCTGACATCCTCCCTGTACTTTCCTCCAATCACATTAAAATTATGTCCATTTCGCATTTGCCTTTTCTATCCTGGGAAAAAGGCGCTGCTCTCTACTTAAGCCTCTTATCACATTATACACCTCTATTAAGTCACCTCTCATCTTCCTTCACTCCAAAGAGAAAAGCATTAGCTCACTGAAGCTTTTTTCATAAAGCATGTTCTCTAATCCAGGCAGCATTCTGGTAAATCTCTTATGCAACTTCTCAAAAGCTTCCAAATCCTTCCTATAATAAGCCGACCAGAGCTGAACACCCACGCTCCAAGTGTGGTCTAACTAGAGTTTTATAGAGCTGCTCACAGCTCAAGAACTTGATCCCCTGACTGTTGAGGGCCAATATATCATCTGCCATCTTACTCATACTATCACAGCGCAGGAACAGGCCTTTTGGCCCACAATGTTGTGCTGAACCAATTAAATTAAATGGTAATTTAATTGTGCCCACACAATGTCCGTATCCTTCCATTTTCTTCACATCCATACACCTATGTAAATGCCTCCTAAAAGTCCCTAATGTTTCTGGTTCTCCCACCACCCCAGGCAACACATTCCCGTCACCAAAAAAAACCTGAAGAAAAAATGCTGCTCACATCTCCTTTGAAATTATCATAAATACATGCCCTCTGGTATTAGACATCTCAACCCCGGGAAAAAGATGCTGTCTGATTACCCTATCTGTGCCTCTTGTAATCTTATAAACCTCAGTCAGGTCTCACCTTAGCCTCTGCCGCTCCAGAGAACAAAACCCAAGTTTGTCCAGCATCCTGGTAAACCTCTTCCGCACTCTCTCCAAAGCCTTGACATTCTTCCTATAATGATAAATGATTACATCATTAGGTGATAGTCAGCATGATTTCCTAAGGAGGAAATCTTACATGATATATCTGTTGGAACTCTGAGGAAATAAGAGGCAGGATGGACAAAGGAGAGTCAGTGAATGTTGTTTGTTTGGATTTTCAGGAGGCCTTTGAAAACGTGTCATACATGAGCTGCTTAACAAAATGAGAGCCCATGGAATTATGGGATAAGTACAAGAATTTATAGAAGATTGTCTGACTAACAGCATGCAATGAGTGGGAATAAAGGGAGCCTTTTCTGGTTGGCTCCCGGTTACTAGTGGTGTGCTACAGGGGTTGGTGTTGGGACTGCTTCTTTTCACATAGTAAGTCAATGATTTGAATGAAGGAATTGGTTTTGTGGTGAAGTTTGTGGACGATACAAAAATAGGTGGAGGGGCAGGTCGTGTTGACGAAACAGGGAGGCCAAAGAATGACTTTGACAGATTAAGAGAATGGGCAGAGAAGTGGCAGATAGAATAAAATGTAGGGAAGTGTGTGGTTATGCACATTGGCAGAAGGAATAAAGGTGTGGACTATTTTGTAAACAGTGAAAATTCAAAAATCAGAGGTGCAGAGGGACATAGGAGTACTTGTGCAGGATTCCATAAAGGTTAACCTGCAGTCTGAGTTGGCAGTATGGAAAGCAAATGCAATATTAACCTTAATATTGAGAGGATTATAATACAAATGCAAGGTTGTAATGCTGAGGCTTTGTTCAGGGTGCACTTCAAATATTGTGAATGGATTTGGGCCCCTTACTATGAAAAGATGCGCTGGCATTGGAGAGAGTCCAGAGGAAGTTCATGAGAATGATCCCAGGAATGAAAGGGTTAACATATGAGGAGTATTTGATGGCTCTAGGCCCTCGCTAGATACTCGCTAGAGTATAGAAGAATGAGGGGGGAATCTCATTGAAACCTATTGAATATTTAAAGGTCTGGATAGAGTGAATGTAGAGAGGATTTTTCCTATAGTGGGGGAGTCTAGGACCAGAGGGTAGAGTCTCAGAACTGAAGGACGTCCATTTAAAGCTGAGGAGAAATTTCTTTAGACAGAGGATGGTGTGGTGTATCTGTGGAATTCTTTGCTACAGGTGGCTGTGCAGGCCAAGTCATTGGCTATATTTAAGGTGCAGGTTGATAGGCTTTTGATTAATCAGGATGTCAAAGACAAGCAGAAAACAGGAGAATGGGGTTGAGAAGGATAATAAATTGTTGGAATGGCAGAACAGACTCGATGGGCTGAATGACCTGTTTCTGCTACTAGGTCTTATGGTCATGTAATGGGGCGACCAGAACTGTATGCAATACTTCAGATGCTGTCTAACCAGAGTCCTATTAAGATGTAACATGACTTCTTGACTTTTGAACTCAGTGCCTTATTAACGCAAGGATGCCATATGCCCTTCTTAACCATACTATCAGCCTGTGTAGCCACTTTCAGGGGGCTAAGAAATTGGACCCTGAGATCCCTGGGCTCATCAACACTGTTAAGGGACTTGCCCTAAACAATGTACTTCCTCTTTACATTTGACCTACTGAGGTGTAATATTTCACACTTGGCCAGTTTAAACTCCATCCGCCATTTCTGCACCCATATCTGCAACTGATCTATATCCCACATTATTCTGTGTCAGACTTCCACGCTATCCACAACACCACCAATCAGTAAACTTAGTAACCCAATCACGTATATTTTCATCCAGTTCATTTACATACATCACAAACAGTAGGGGTACCTGTATAGATCTCTGTGGAACACCACAAACCACAGACTTCCAGTTGGAGTAAGTCCATTTGAACATACCCCCTGCCTCCTATAAACCAGCCAGTTCTGAATCCATATAGTCAATTCGCCATGGATTCCATGCATCTTAGTCGGGATGAGCTTGTCAAACACCTTACAAAAATCCAGGTAGACAACTTCTGCAGTTCCACCTTCATCAGTCACCCTCATCATCTTGCCAAAATACTCAGTCATGTTCGTAAGACTCAATTTGCCCCACACAAAGCCATCCTTGTTCTTCATAATTAAGCCCTGGTTTTCTAAATGCTCATAAATCCTATCCTTAAGAATACTCTCCAGTAACTTCCCTACCACTGAGGTTTCCAGGATATTCCCTGGTTTCCTTCTTGAATAATGGAACAATATTAGATACTTACCAGTACTCCTGGACCTCACCCATAGATAGAGAGGACACAATGTTATTAGTCTTCTCTTGCCTCTCAGTAACCTGGGATTTGTCCCAACGAACCCTGGGAAATTACCACCTAATGCTCTTTAAGAGACCCAACTGCCTTTACCTCAAAATACCCTAGCATACCAAAATGCTTGGCACTGATTTCCCTATCTCCTCCATATTCTTCTCCTTGGTAAATACTGATGCAAAATACTCATTAAGGACCTCACCCACATCCTTTGTATCTAGACAAATGTTACCCCCCCCCCCTTACATCCTTGAGTGGCCCTACCCTCTCTCCAATTATTCTATTATTCTTGAAGTATTTATAGAATGCCTTGGGATTCTCTTTAGTTCTACTTGCCAAGGACTTTTCCTGGCCTCTCCTGGTTGTCCTAATTCACTTCTTGAGTTCCTGTCTGGCTTTTTTATAATTCTCAAGGACTCTGTTTGATTCTAGATGCCTAACTTTACATACTTTTCTTTTTTCTACTTGACTAAGTTCATTAGCTCGCTCAACATCTGAAGTATTCTTACTTTACTATCCTTGTCCTTCCTTCTGACTGGAACATACTGATCCTGTACTCTTCATAGTTGGTCTTTAAACTCCTTCTGGATGTCAGATGTGGATTTACCCAAAAACAGCTGTTCCCATTAACTCTCCCTAGTTTCTGCCTAATGGTCTAGTAATTTGCCCTGCTCCAATTTAATACTCTCCCACAAGGTCCATGCTTATCCTAATTTACAACTGTCTTACAGTTCAGGAGTTGTGGTCACTTTTCCCCAGCTACTCATCCACTGAAGGATTGGTCACCTGGACAGGTGCATTACCCAACACCAGGTCCAGCACAGCCCCTCCTCTTATTGGGCTATCTGCATATTGATTTAAGGAGCTCTACTGAATACAGCTAAGAAATCCTGCCCCATCTAAACCTCTTGCACTCAGAAAGTCTCAGTTTGTATTGGGGTAGTTGGGGTCCCTCATGACACCAACCCCATTGTTTTCAAACTTTTCCTCAAAGTTGGACAACCTTAAAACTTGGAGTTGGACAATCCACATCAGGAGTGCATGGTAAGAGCTACTTTTTGAACAGGGTGGCGATCAAGATTTCAAAAGCAGAGTTTTTTGGCCATTTTGCTGAGAGAATGGATTAAGGAAACGAAGCTGAAGCTTCATGACAGGAGCTACAGAGAGTTAGTCAGCCCTAGGTTGCAGGAGACAGGTAACTGGATGACTGTCAGGAGAAGGAGGGGAAATGCAGAGTCAGTGCAGAGCACATCAGTGGCTGTTCCCCTCAGTAATAAATATATAACTTTAGATACTTTTGAGGGGGACAAACTACCAGAGGGGAGCCCACACTAACCAAGTCCCTGACACAGAATCCGGAGCTGTGGCTCAGAAGAGCAGAGAGGTGAAGAGGGCTGCAGTGGTGATAGGAAATTCTTTAGTCAGAGGAACAGAGTCAAGGTTCTGTGGGTGTGATAGAGACACCCAGATGGTCCGTTGCCTCCCTGATGCCAGGATCAGGGTTGTCTTGGATCATGTCCATGGCATTCCTAAGGGTGCGCGTGAACAGCCGGAAGTCTAGGTACATATTGGCACCAATGACATAGGTAGTCAAGGTGAGGAGGTTCCTGAAGAGGGATTTTAGGGAACTAGGTAAAAAGCTAAGAAAAGGGACCTCCAGGGTGGTAATCTCTGGATTGCTGCCTGTGCCACGTGCCAGTAAGGGTAAGGATAGGATGATTTGGCAGGTGAATATGTGGCTGAGGAACTGGTTCAAGGTGCAGGGATTCAGATTTACGGATCATTGGGATCTCAATGTATGACCTATACAAAAGGGATGGGTTAAACCTGAACCCGAGGAGGACCAGTGTCCTTGTGGGCAGGTTAGCTGCAGTTGTTCAGATGCATTTAAACCAGTTTGGCAGGGGAATGGGATCTGGAGTGATAGTGCTGAAGATGAAGTAGTTGGGTTACAAACAGAGGCAATGTGCAGAGAGATCCCTTGCAAGAAAAGGCTGATGATAGGGCAAAATTACAGTCAACTGGATGAGCTCCAACATAAAAGGCAGACAAAATCAAAAAGGTTGAATACAGGACTAATGTTTTTTTTTAATGTACACAGTATGTGCAATAAGGTTGATGAATTTGTAGCAGTTTCAGATTGGCAAATACGATGTAGACATCACTGAATCATGGCTGAAGGAAGATTGTAGTAGGGAGCTTAATGTTCAGAGATGCACATTGTATTAAAAGGAGGCAGAAAGGCAGAGGGGGAGGTGTGGCTCTGTTGGTAAAAAACGAAATTAAATCATTAGAAAGGAGTGACATGGGGTCTGTAGGTGTGGAATAATTGTGGATAGAAGCTAAGAAACTGCAAGGGTAAAAACTCCCTGATAGGAGTTGTATACAGACCCCCAAACAATAGTAAGGTTGTCGTTTATAAGTTACAATAACAGATAGAAAATGCATGCCAAAAGGGCAATGTTACAATAGTCACTGAGAATTTCAATATGCAGGTAGATAGAGAAAATTACTGGATACCAAGAGGGGGAATTTCCAGAAGGCCTACAAGATAGCCTTGTAGAGCAGCTTGTGGTTGAACCAACTAGGGGATCAGTTATTCTGGATTGGGTCATGTGCAATGAACTAGAATTGATTAGAGAGATTAAGGTAGAAGAACCTTTAGGGACAAGTGAACATAATATGATCAAATTCACCCTGAATTTTGAGGAGAAGCTAAACTCAGATGTATCACTTTTAGAGTGGAGTAAAGGAAATTACAGAGGCATAAGAGAGGAGTTGGCCAGAATTGATTGGAAAAGAACACTGGCAGGAATGACAACCGAGCAGCAATGGCTGCAATTTCTGGAAGAAATTCGGAAGACACAGGATGTGTACATCCCAAAGCAGAAGACAAGATGACACATCCATAGCTAACAAGGGAAGTCAAAGGCATCATAAAAGCCAAAGAGAGGGCATATAATAGAGCAAAAATTAGTGGGAAGTTAAAGGATTGGGAAGCTTTTAAAAACCAACAGAAGGCATCTAGAAAAGTCATTAAGAAGGAAAAGATGGATTACAAAAGTAAGCTAGCCAATAATATTAAAGAGAATTCCAAAAGTTTCTTCAGATACGTAAAGTGTAAAAGAGGGGCGAGAGTGGATATTGGACCACTGGAAAATGATGCTGGAGAGGTAATAACGGGGACCAAGGAATTAGCGGATGAATTGAATATATAGTTTGCACAAATCTTGCTGAGTGTGTGCTTTCAGGCTCTGTACCCACTTCCTGACAATAACAATGAGAAGAGGGCACGTCCTGGGTAATGAGTGCCTTTAATAATGGCAGCATTTCTGAGGCACCGCTCCTTGAAGATGTCTTGGATACTGTGGATTTTACAACTTTCTGTAATTTCTTTCGGTCCTGTGTATTAGCACCCCCCCCCCCCCCATCCCCCATACCAAACAGTGTTGTAGCCTCTCAGAATGCTCTCCGTGGTACATTTATAGAAGTTTTCAAGTATTTTAGGTGAAAAACAAAATCTCTTTAAACTTCTAATGAAATATAGCCATGGTCTTGCCTTCTTTATTGCGGCATCGATACGTTGGGATCAGGTTAGATCTTCAGTGATTTAACCAACCTTACTAACCTATCCTACCACTTCCTCATCCAAGTCATGTATAAAATTACAAAGACCAAGTATCCCAGAACAGATCTTTACAGGATGCCACTAATAATAGACTAGACAGAATACACACCTACTATTCCCTCCTCCTGCCTTCTCTGAATCCATGCAGCCAAATTTTCCTGGATCACCAAGTTAGCAATCCACCTTTTTAATCTCAGAAGGTCAGTCTGTTAACGCTTGCCCCTATCGATATTCAAAACCAAGGCCATTTGAGCATCAGCTTTATCTATGAATCACTAAATTTTACATGCATGTTCCTGTCTCTGGACGCTGGCAAGAGTAAATCTGTGAGTGAAATTAGACAGGGATCTGCCAGTTCATAGTTCTTGTAACAGCTCATTAAAAAATAAAATTGCTGATAGTTTCAATGAGACACCTGACTATGTCCAGGACCTGATGCTCAGGCTGGCTCTTGGTGCCCAGGTTGTTCCAGAGATACTTAAGCACATGCCAAAGGAAATCAAGGCCTTAAATGGAGTCTTCACCTGTAGTCTTTCCAGTGTTCTTTAAATCAGGGTAAACCTTCAGATTTTCTTCACTGGCTATAAAATAATCTGGAGTTTGCTGGGATCTTGAAAGATATAATTCTTTAGATGTGCACATTCATTTACTCCTTTCATTTCTTATTTCTGAAAACAAATGAAAACAAAGGCATTATTAGAATGGGAAATTTCTCTTGTAGTGTGCTGCCCTTTTTCAATAAAATTAAAAAGAGATTTAACTCATTAACGCTCTCCCAGTATATTTTTTGGCATTGCCTTCTGGTCATCCATGCCCTGATTTTTACTGAACATTCTGAATGCTTTTCATATAACATTTGGAATGGTTGAATTATGTTTGTTGGCAGCTTAAGAGAAAAGGTCTATGAAGAGGCAATTGTTAATTACTCACTGATCAGCTTGAGATTGTATTTTGTTACTGTTTTTATGCTGACATAAATGGCAATTATTGTATTTTTCCAGGGAGATAAGAGTATATTCTTGCTCATACTTTTAGAGTCTGTGTGTCTTTAGTGCAATGATTACTCGCTAGATAGAGGGTTGCAGATTCAGCAGTTTTTGAAGCAATTTTGCACTCTCAGGCACTAATTTAGTTTTTTTAAAGATCCTAGGAATAGACTATATACATAAAAATGGACCATCCAGCTTTTTGAAGTAGTTCTGCTATCTAATTAGAATATAATTGATCTGTATCTTAATTCCAACCACTCTTAATTCCATAATCCTTAATATTCTGAAAAATATCTAGTAAACTAAAGTTGCACATATTCAGATGACCTAACTGAACAAAATTTTGAGAAATTTCAAGCTTCCTCCTCGAATTGTGCAAATTCTTTTCATTGCAATGGAGGAGCATATTGACCTATGATACCAAAAATATACTTTTATTTTAATCTTCTTGTATCTTGCTCATCTCAGTGTCAACGAGAGCAGGTCTTTCATTTATTTGGCACCTCAAATACAAAATGATGTTTAAAGCATTCCACATGAATATTCAAACAAAAATTCACAGAATTTGGTACTGAGTTATGGAAAGGTAGATGACCAAATGCTGGGCAAAGATAGGTTTTAAAAAGTGTCTTAAAGGAAAAGATGGTGGTGGGGGGGATGAGTTCCAGGGTCATGGCAGCTGAAGGTATGCTAAATGCATGTTTGAAGATCAGATTATGCATGAGTCCTGAATGAAAACAATCTTAAAAGTCTTGTTGGGCTGGAAGAGTTTACAGAAGTGGAATGGGAAAGTACAAGATGAACATCTTAAAATTAAGATGTTGAAATGGGAATTCATGAAGTTTAGGAAGCACAGATTCAGAGAGTGAACAGACAACTGATTTAACTAAAGTTTTCTATAATTGCAACGTAATTTCTATCTGTCTCCTTCACCTAAACACTAACTTTAAGTAGCTCTTTTAGAGTTTTTTTCTGCCCATGTTTTTGCTTTTCACATTTCTCTATTTGGACCACTAAATCTTTCATTCCATCACACTATTTAGAAATTTGTTAATCTCTCTATCTTAAGTTCAAAGTGTATGAACAAGCATGGAACATCATTTGTCACAGGTTAACAGGGAACAAATTTTACCTTGATAATTTGTAATCTTAATTCTTTTTTTTAGAAAGGGCATTATGGCTTCAGCATAGGATGTGAATTTTGTGTACTAGCATGCTATTGCCTCTTCAAACTAGGACAAGTGTTGAGTGGGAAATGGAATCATTGATACTTACGTGTAGTCTTTTTCTGGGTTTTGAGATTAATTTTAGAACAGATGATGGCTATTGAAGAAATGGAAGTTAGGATCTAGTTGACTGGTCAAGACTTCTATTGCCATTATAATCTCTGTGTTTTACCACTGCTTGGTCATAATTCCAACATTAGTTACAGTGCTCTTCAGCTGTTATCAGGTGAAAGACTGGAAGGCTGTGGGAGACAAAATGCTAATATTTTGTTGTTTATTTTTCTGTGTTTAAATAATTTCAAAGCACTTCTTGTGGCTGAAGGAATTTCTAATCCTGTTGCAATCCACTGCCACAACCAGTTGTTACGAATGAAGGGAGCAAAGTGCCCCCCCCCTCCACTTTTTTGAGAATCGCAAGATCGCTTTTATTTCGGGTCTGAGACCCAGGAAATGAGAGAGATACACAGCATGTCAGGAAATGAGAGAGAGAGGGAGATGCAGAATACACAACAGGGTGGAATGTCTCCTAACAGAAGCAGAACAAAACCACTGATTACTGCTATTGTCTCTTGGAGAAGGAATTGTGTATTGAGTACTGTACTTGTCATTGAAACCTCTCAGGGACAACCAGAGTGGTCTGGTTGAGGGATTGCATCATCCCAACCTGATTGACATCCGAGACCCCGTGAGTCAGGATAAAAGGAGGGTCTGAGGAGCAACCACTCAGACGCACCAGGAGAAACGCTATGAGATCGGTGAGGGGGCTTATGTGTGTGTCCACCCTTGCCTGGGTGACAAGTCCTCCACGGAACGGTCTCGCTAAAGGACAGCTACGGATCAAGATCGTAGAAAGGAAAGTCGGCAAGTTAATAACCTTTACTGCTTTCTCTCTAGCTCTCTCTCTCTCTCTCCAACAACTGCAACACAGCAACAAACAAACACTGGAGCCTGTGTGAACTGAAACGAACTTTATATTTCCATCGGACAATTCATTATCCCCTAGACAACGATAGAGCTTATTTCTTATTGATGATTATTATACCCGCACTTTTAGGTTTAGTATTGATGATGTATATTATCTGTATATTTGCATTGATATTATTTTTGTGTATTTTTACTAATAAGTACTGTTAAAAATAGTATCATCAGACTTCAATGGCTACTCCTATCTTTACTGGTAAGACACCGAGTTATGGGGTTTGTAACACAGTACAGTACTGTCTGTTACATTCAAAGTCACAGTGAATGGTGGTAGACAATTAAGTAGCTAATGGCAGGAAGAGGCCCTGAGAAATTCTCTATTCTCAGAGATGGTAGGACCCAGCATGTGAACTCTAAGGACTGATGGAGGTTTTCATTGACAAAGCAAGCAAAAGGCACTTGCTTATCAATAACATGTGAACACTGTCCAGTTTGGGTTCTGGAAGGACCACTGTGCTCCAGACCTCATCCTAATCTCATCTATACAACAACCAAAGAACTGAGTTCTGTAAGTGAGGTGGAAGTGACTATCCTTGACATTAAGGTAACACTTGACTGAGAGAGAGCTATTTAAGAAGCTCTAGTGGAAGTGGAGTCACTGAGCATCGGTGGGAAAAAAACACTTCAACATTCGCAAACGTACTTCACACTAAGAAGATTATTGCAATTGTTGGAGATCAATCATCATCACATGAAAACAAATCAGATCAAATAGGTCTATCATGACGGTAGGCTTGAATGTTACATCGAAGCAGATATAAACGAGATAGATCCATCTTCCTGATACGTAGAAACAGAGAGAATTATTTTACTTGTGCCAGCAGATAAAATTATGCTTCAAAGACACATTCAGAAGAAAATGAAGGAAGCTGCTAATTTAGGTACAGATCATCTTGCAGTGTTTTTATATTTATTAATTTAGAGATATATCCTGTACTGTACTTAGTACTGCATCCTATTGGTTCTCTGAAACCAAGGACTATTTTATTTGCTGAAAAGATATTCATAATGAGCTTGGATTGTCTGACTCCTGTTTCTCCTCTTCCCTTTGTTTTTCCATGATTGGCAGAACAATGTTTGAAAAGTGGCATTAACCCCGTGATCCAACAGGTTAACTGATTTATAAAAAGTCTACGTGATTACAACATCCTGATCGTACAACTGTAGAGTCTCTTCCTATCCTATCCTCTGATCTTCCCTCAGCACGTATCCCTGCAAGGGGGACAATTGCTCCACCTGTTACTATAGCTTCTACTTCAACACCATTTGGAGCCCCAAGCAGTCCTTTCAAGTGAGGCAACACTTCATCTGAGAGTCTGTCAAGGTCATCTGTTGTGGTCTGTCCTCATGTACATTGGTGAGACCTGACGTAGATTGGGAACCACTTAAGCACCTTTGTTACATCCGCAACAAAAGCTGGTATTTCCCAGTGGCCACCCATCTCGGTTCAACTTCCCATTCCCTGATGCAGAGTCTCGGTCTGAAACACTGACTGTTCATTTCTCTCCATAGATGATGCCTGACCTGCTGAGATCCTCCAGAAACTTGGTATCTATTGCTTAAGATCTCCCAACATCTGCAAATCTCTTGTGTTTAAGGTCTCTTTCTAGCCTTTTCCGTTTAATAATGTTTTACTCTAATATTTGGAACTGAAGAGAAGATGGGGATGCTTCGTGCCTCTATTGAATAGGCTCACGGGTTTAAAGTGTTCCAACAACTAGTTACATTTATGGCCCACTGTATTGCATCTTGTTATCTTTCAGAATCAGAATCAGAATCAGACTTTAATCACCAAGTACCTGTACACATACAAGGAATTTACTTCCGGCAGATGTTGTCTCTCTGCTCACAACAATAATAATGATAAATATAAATGAAAATATAATTATACATACAAGTAGTGCAATCCAAGTAATAGTTAGCCGACAGTTAACCGGCAGTTAACTGTTCAGCAAAGTGACCACAGTAGGGAAAAAACTTCTCCAGTGCCTATTAGTCTTAGTCTGGAGGGATCTGAAACGCCTACCAGACGGAAGCAGTTCAAACAGTCCGTGCGCAGGATGGAAGGTGTCCTTTATGATGTTCCCCGCCCTCTCCTTCAACCTGGAAGAGTACAGGTCCACAATAGAGGGCAGGGAGGCTCCAATGATGCGCTCGGCAGTCCTCACTGTGCGCTGTAGTCTGTTTCTTGGGGAAAGTTCCTATCTTCGCCTGAATACTGTCTGTTCCTACACATCTGAAATAATATACCTCTCATTCACTGCACCAGCTTTATCACTAGTTATTATAGTGCAAACTTTATGTTTTACTTGTTGCAGATATTTATTCTGAGAAACGGTTTAAAGATGTAGCTTATTAATCTGTATGTCTCATAGATGGACTGACATACCTCCTATTGGAAGCCGAATGGTGCAGTTTGGGGAGAGCCTATATTTAGGCAGGGAAAAGCCATATTTATCTCGATTGAACGTGAGGGCACTACAAATGTTGTGACTTGTCATTTTGAGGGTTAAGTGGACAATTCCCTTACACTGAACTTTTACTCCAAATGTTTATAAACAGCAATTCACGTTGAAACACCATCTTCTAATCAAATGGTTTGTTATGTTCTGAAGGGGTATCATCATCCTGGTGGGGAATCAAGTAATTATGGTGATATATCAAACCAATCTAAACTGTTAAGAATATCCATGCTTTCATCTAGCATGGTGATACACAGTTATTCTCATTCACAGATGAAAATTCATTGTCATGCATTAGCTAACAATTTCTGAACATTTCATTCCAAACACTCTTCATGACAAGCTATCTCTAAGCTATAATGAAAAGACTTATAAAAATAATTAACCACTCATTGATATTAATTTGATATGGTATTAAACTTCAAACATATGTAAATAGAACAGAAAAAAATTGGAGTAGCTTTATTGATCAATTTATGCAAAAAATGAATTTGGTATTTTTATTTATATTATGACAATTGGTTGCATTGATATGAAAGTGAAAAACAATTTAAATTCTTAAAATTTTCTTTCAAAATAAAAATGGGAAGGCTAAGAGCAGATTAACACTACTAAATGGATTTTTGTCTTTAGCAACAATATGAGCTGCTAGAAGAACTCAGTGGGCATTTATCAACACCAGATCTCCATCTGCAGATGCTGCCTGACCCGCTGACTTTCTCCAGCAGCTTGTTTTATTCTCCTCCAGCATCTGTAGTCTCTTGTGTCCCCCAGAATTTATTCTTACCTGTGCTTATAAAATAGCATTGTCCAGTAATGCAGAGTAGAGGGATATTCAATTGAATTGACTTTATTACTTACATCCTTCATATACATGAGGAGTAAAAATCTTTGTTACATCTCCATCTAAATGAGCAATGTGAAATTTGTAGTAATTTGTTATAAATAGTATGTACAACAGGACAGTCAATATAACATAGAAATACAATTATATCAGCATGAATTAGTCAGTCTGATGGCCTGGTGGAAGAAGCCTGTTGATCCTGGCTTTTATGCTTCAGTACCATTTCCCGGATAGTAGCAGCTGGAACAGTTTGTGGTTGGGGTGATTTGGGTCTCCAGTGATCCTGCGGGCACTTTTTCACACCTGTCTTTGCAAGTGTCCTGAAAAGTAGGAAGTTCACATCTACTGATGTGCTGGGCTGTCCACACCACTCTCTGCAGAGTCCTGCGATTGACGGAAGTACAGTTCCCATACCAGTGTTACACGGTATGTCTCCGGCCACAATGAATATAGAATTGAGTCGGGGTTTTTATAAACAAATAAACATTTTATTAAACTCTGCTCAACAAAAATGAAAAGTAAACAAATGACTAACTTATCCGGAAATTAACTGCTATATGGCAACTCTGGAACACAGTTCTTAAAGTGGTAAATGCAAACACAGTCTTAAAGTGGTAAATGCGAACACAGTCTTAGACGTGGTAAATACGAAAGTCCAAGTGATTTATACAGTCAATTAGGAGAGACTTTCCTGATGTAACAAATTCCTCAACAATGTGACGTTGCTGCCGAAATAGGCCTTGTCCGAAGGATTCCTGACGAAGGAAATTTAAAACGGCTTAAAGGAACTGACCTTTTCCTTGCTGAATGAACACTGCATAACCCTTTCTACTCTTACAGGTAGGGGTTATCTCAGATGCAGGTCACTATAAGGTCGATCCTGTTGCAAACCGCTGACGACACCAACTTTGCCCGATCCTTCGGGTTCCCGTACTTTGGTAAAGTCTTCACTCTCCAATACTTAGACTTTAAAATTAAATCAAAAATGCATCAAACATAACTGGCAGCGATTGACAAAACTGCAGGCACAACGACTCTGTACCTTACAGTAGAAATTAAAACTCCACTTTAAAACGAAACTGCGTTGTGAGACCAAATACGCAGCATAACGGAGTAACTGATGAATTGAACAATGACTCAACACAAAACTCCTGCGTCACAGCAGGCTTTCCTGTTTTATACCTGTTGAGAACATGTCATCACGTGACCTCACACTGGCGGGAAATTACATCACCCCACCATCACAAGACCATTACATCCTGCTCACCAGATACTCAATTACATCATGGTCATAAGACAGTCACAAGATACACACGGGGTATGTAACACCAGGCAGTAATGCAGCCTGTCAGGATGCTCTCAATTGTGCCCCTGTAGAAAGTTCTTAGGATTTGGGAGCAAACTTCTTCAACTGTCTGAGGTGAAAGAGGTTCTGTTGTGCCTTTTTCACCACACAGCTGGTTTGTACAGACCACGTGAGATCCTCGGTGATCTGTATGTCAAGGAACTTAAAGCTGTTCACCCTCTCAGCTCCAGATCCATTGATGTCAATAGGGGTTACCATGTCTCTATTCCTCCTGTAATCCATAACCAGCTCCTTTGTTTTTGCAACGTTGATGGAGAGGTTGTTTCCTTGACAACACTCTGTCACGGTGATGACTTCTTCCCTGTAGGACACCTCGTTATTGTTTGAGATTAGACCAATCAGTGTAATATCATCAGGAAATTTAATTAGCAAATTGGAGCTGTGGGTGGCAACAAAGTCATGGGTATACAGAGATAAAAGGAAAGGGCTTAAGACACAGCCCTGAGTGACACCTGTATTGAGGGTCAGAGGGGCAAAGTTGAGGGAGCCCACTCTTACCACCTGCCAGCGATCTGACAGGACGTCCAGGATCCAGCTACACAAGGCAGGGAGAAGGCTGAGGTCTCTTGAGTTTGTTGTTGAGCCTAAAGGGAATTATGGTGTTGAATTCTGAGCTGTAGTCCACAAACAGCATTCTCACATAAGCATCCTTCTTCTCCAGATGTGTAAGGACAGTGTGTAGAGCTGTGGCTATTGCATCATCTGTCAATTGATTGTGTCGGTAGGCAAATTGTAGAGGGTCCAGTGTGGGTGGTAGCATGCTGTAGCTGTAGTCCTTGACCAGCCTCTCAAAACATTTTCTTATTATTGAGGTGAGTGCGACAGGACGCCAGTTGTTCAGGCATGTTACCTTGGTCTTTTCAGGTACAGGGACAATGGTGGATGTTTTTAAGCAGGAGGGCACGCTATCCTGGCAGAGGGAGAGATTAAAAATGTCTGTAAACACACCTGCCAGTTGTGCCGTGCATATCCATTTTGAACGGAGATGAGGAGGAATTTCCTTAGCCAGAGAGTGGTGGATCTGTGGAGTTCGTTGCCACAGTGGCTATGGAGGTCAAGTCATTGGGTATATTTAAGGCAGAGGTTGATAGATTCTTCATTAGTCAGGGCATAAAGAGAGACAGGGAGAAGACAGGAGATTGGGGTTGAGAAGGACATGGATCAGCCATGATATAATGGTTCAGCTGACTTGATGGGCTAATTAGCCTAATTCTGCTCCTATTTCTTGTCCACCCACGCTGGACCCCCTACAACTTGCCTACCGACACAATCAGTCGACAGATGATGAAATACAACAGCTCTACACACCGTCCTTACGCATCTGGAGAAGAGGGATGTTCCTATTTCATAATAGCTGTGAGACTCATGTTACAAATTCAGATCCCAAATATCACTAATGTATTTTTGTTAAATAAAAATATTGTAATAGACTTCTGTTATGCATGTGATCACATCTCATTTGTAAAGCACACACTCAAGTACTCTAAATATTCTCACCATGATATGATGAGTGATGAGACAAAAAGCAGAGTAAATGTATTTTTCAATTAATGTGTGGCCTTTATTTTCTTGTTTCTTTATTGAAAGCCTGTAAGGAATATGTACATTCTCCCCGTGACTGCATGGGATTCCTCTAGATGCTCTGATTTCCTCCCACAGTCCAGTGATGTACCAGTTGATTGGTTAATTGGTCATTGTAAATTGTCCAATGATTAGGCTAGGGTTAAAGCATGGGTAGCTGGGCTGCGTGGCTGGATGGGCCTATTCTGCGCTCTGTCGATAGATAAATAAATTAGGTGAAATGGTACTGTGGGGAAAGAGAAATTGTGTTCTTGCTTGGTTCAGCCAAGATGAACTACACCGGTCCTATGAAACAAGCCAGGGCAGCAAGTATCTTTCCAATAGAGAGTAGAAACACTTCAGACGTGTTCCATCTAGGTCAATATTCTATTTGCTTACAGCTGCTAAATTGAAACCCAGAAGCTATACCTAGATTCACTGTGCTTAGTAAAATATAAGACAATTCTGAAACAATGTGAAGCATAGGGGCCCATTTAACTATGAATTGGAGTGTCATATGTCATTTTATAATGCAAGATCTGATTAAGCTAGAGAGGGTACAGAAAAGATTCATAAGAATATTGCCAGTCCTGGAGTGCTTAAGAAAGAGACTGGAAAAGACAGGCACAGGTGAGAGAATTAAAAGACAATTCCATTTGAAATTATGGACAGAGCTGTGGCAGGGTTCACATGCTATTACTTCCTATAAGGCAAAATCAAACATCATAAATGGCAGTGGTGCTTTACTCCCCAGTGAGCTCTACGCCTTTTATGCAGACTTTGAACGGGAAAATAGAACTATACCTTTGTGAATCCCCTCAGCATCCAGTAACCTTGTCGTCTCTGTCTTGGAGTCCAATGTCAGAACACTCTTCGAGCCCCAACAGTGTACCTGACCAGGTACAGAAAATCTGTGCTGACCAACTGGCTGGAGTGTTCGTGGACATCTTCAGCTTCTTGTTGCTGTGGCCTGAGGTTCTCAGTTGCTTCAGAAGGGCATCACTGATGCCCAGGAAGAGCAGGATGAGCTTTCTGAATGATTGACTACTGGTAGCACTGAACCTATCATAGTGAAGAGCTTTGAGAGGTTGGTTATGACTAGAGATAACTTGGACCTGGACCTGCTGTGATTTGCCTACTGCCACAACAGGTCTACAGTGGCACAATCTCACTAGCTTTCCACTCTGCTTTGGAGCTCCTAGAAGACAATACAAAACACAAGTTAGGCTGCTGTTTATCAATTCCAGCTCAGTTCAACACCGTCACCCGATTGGTATTAATCACCAAGCCTTTAAACCTGGGCCTCTGTACATCCTTCTGCAACTGGATTCTCAACTTTCTTATTGGGAGACCACGTCTCCTCCTCACTGACAATTAACATAGGCACATCTCACGCCCATTGCGCTACTCGCTCTACACTAAGCATCGTTCACACACCGTCTATAAATTCTCAGATGACACCGCTGTTGTTGATTAAATCTCAAGCAGTGGTGAGGAACTGCACAGAAGTGAGATAGATTGGCTGGTTGAGTGGTGTCATGGCTACAACTTCACACTCAACATTTGCAAGACCAAGGAATCCATTGTGGACGTCAGGAAGGGGAAGACGTGAGAATATGCACCAGTTGTCTTTGAGAGGGCAGTGGGAGGAAGTGCAAACAGCAGGAAGTTCCTGGATGTCAACCTTTCTGAGAATCCATTCTGGACCCTACATATTGATGCAGTCATGTAGAGGGCACGCTAGAAGCTGGACTTTGTTAGGAGGTTGAGGAGATTCAGCATGCCATCGAAGACTCTTGCAAATCTCTCAACTTCCCCCCCCTCCCAGATTCTGCTACCTTTACAGTAGGGGCCATTTCATGGTGTTAATTGACCAGTCACACATCTTTGTGAGTTAGTTAATTTGCTGGTCAACTAGCTGAGTCAACACAGACACCATTTGAGAAACCACATGCCTGGGTTTCTGGAGCTATGGAACTCCACTGGCACTACTTTGGTGCCCCAGGTGGCTTCACCAAAACCTTGAACACTTGGACTGACTTCTGAACTCTGCCCCGCTTGTAATAAGGGCCCAGCTTTCTATTTGCCTTCCTAGGTACTTGTAGCTGTTTACTAACTTGGAGAATTCTATATCCAATGACACTGAGTACCAGAATTCATTGTAATCATGCTATTTAAATAAAATCCTACATATCAAATTAGCTAACCTGATATTTCACCATATCATACTCCCATCTGGAATAAGAAATAATCTGCTGGATCTGCTCAATGAGTTGAGCAGCATCAATGGAAGGAAAGGAACTGTTGACATTTTAGGTTGAAACCCTGAATTATGCTGATTCGAACACCTTCAAACTCTTGAGTCTCCAAACTCCCATCTGGCATCTTTTCACTCTCTTACCCTGCTTATATTCCTTTGGAAAATGTTTATTTTCTCCTCACCAAGCATTTGCCCATTTTCATAGTATTGTCAACAGGCTTAACTACTATACACTCTGCACCTCCTTCAAAGTCATCACTATAAATTGTAAAAAGTTGAGACCCCAGTGTCTAACTATTCCAAACTGCCAACTTGAAGATGTGCCTATACTTAATTTTCTGTTGGTTAATCAAACCTCAGGCAAACATGCAGTCACTATAACACAGAAGCAGACCGTTTGACCCTTGCTTTCTGCTGGTTCCATTGAAAGAGTAATCCAGTTAATTCCACTCACGTGTCCTTACCTCACCCACATCCCTAGATTTTATCTTTTTAAGTACTTTAGTAGTTACCTCTGAATGCCATGATTGAATCTGTCTTCACTCTCCACATCCACCTCTGTGCTTTCTAACTCTCCACTGTACCAGCCTTCCATTAATAGTCGATTCCAGATGAACTTTAACATAGCTAATGCAAGATGTTACTAGTCGGTTGGAAGAATGGAAGAGGCAATTTAAACCAGGGGATAAAATTCTATTTTCAATTTCCTATCAATTTCTTTGCTTAAGACTGAAGTTTCCCAGATCTCGACACTATATGTTTTTTTTCTGTGGTCTAATTTATCTTTTATGTATATTGTTAGCTGCAGACCACTTCTAGAGCTTTTGTTCCTTCAAGGGAAACATATTTGATACAAACTATGAACTACTTTAAAAAATGTTTTTAAAGTCCTTATAATTCTCCACATGGCAAGCTTGATGTTTTCTGATTACATTACAGTCAGTAACTGCGTAGTGGGTATGGGTGGTAACCCCATTCAGCAAAACCTAGGACAAATATTTCAGGTCAATGACCTTGGAGACAATGACTCAGTTTCATTCCCTCTTTTACTAAACCTGTTTTTAGGACGAACTATCTATTTAATTGTATATGAGAACCAATATTCAATGTATTAAAAAAAAGGCATTTCTAAATTTGAGAAAGTAGCAGGGAAGGTCCTGTTGGCATTTTTTCCACACAGCAGTATCCATTTTTCTTGGGTATTTTTACAACATATTTATGATTTGATTGATTAATCACTGTGTGTGATCTTCCTATTTGATTTCATGAGCACACTAAGAATGGGTGGTTGAAGCTGGGCTAAGGCCAGTTTAGAATGAAGGTGCAAACCCTTTATTCCCTTTATTCCCTTTATTTCATGGGTAGTTAGCCATAACATTTCTCGGCTTCTGTGCATTAATCTTGCTGCTGTCACAGTGAAGTGGGGGTCCTTGTAGAAAAGAATGTGTCCGTAACAATCCAGCTGAGTGCTCCATTTGAGCTTGCTCTAGCACTCTTACATACAATTGATATCCAATTTACCACTTCATCTCTGGATTGAACTTCCTTATTACCCATTACCAAGGTAACACACATTTCAGTAAATTTAACCACAAAGTGTGTTTTCATTTAATTGTTTATACATGAAATCGTCATTGCTTCTAAAAATGAGGAATTTTGACTTCAAGATTTCAATATTTGATTAAATAATTTCTCTGTTATAAAAAGACTTGTACATTACAAATTTGAATTTTTATTCACCGATCTGACTTTAATTTTCTGGTGCTGAACATTAGAAGTTGAATGTTTAAATTACATAGTAATTTAAGAAAATGCAAACTGATTTAAAAAATGTGAATTACAGAATTTGAGACAATACTAATTTTATAATGCAAATGAAATATTACAAGGTTGATTGAAAGTATCACGGTACTATTCTACTATTCTGTCTTGATGCCCTGTTTAAAGTAGTACAAAACTATTAAATAGGATTTCCAGTAGATTCCTAGTAAATAAAGCCACAGATGGAGACTGCCTGGTGTTTCTTTTCCTCAGGGGCCCAATTCTGTCCAGCATGGTGCATAGCAGCTGTGCCAGATGAGATGTGCCTTCACCAGGAGTTTCTGATGCAGATTATTAATTGAAATGAGTAGTAAATGCATAGCCCAAATTTAAAAAACTTTCTCAAACTTGGTTTGAAATTCTCTAAATCTGGTATTAAGATATACACATGGCTTGTATGGTATCAAAAATATTGCAGAAAAATGAAGGAATCCAGCCTGATTCAAAAATACCTATTCCTAAACAGTTTGATAATCTTGAAGGAAGTTATCTGAAATAGATTCTTCAGGAGATTCTGTTTCATTTGCATGCAGATAATAGTTGTTACTTTCTTCGTAGTTTTGAAGAAAGTACATATGCTTGAAAGCTGAGGAGCCCTCTCTTTACGTACAACTCCCAACATTTCCCTTTCTGATTATGTTATCCTCAATTACTGGCTTGATATGATCTAAGGGAAAATGGGAATGGCTAACTTCCTCATTAATAATGAAAGAAAATGCTAGAAACACTGAGCGAGAAAAGAGAGGAAAAAGAGTTAACGTTTCAGTCAAATGAGCATTATAAAGAACGTGAAAATTTTAGGAAAAAGGCATGTTTAGTCTTGCAGAGAAGGGAGAGGAATGAAGAAAATAAAGTGATAGGGTGAGCATAGGAAGGTATTTGACATAGATTGGTGTCAGCTAGCTAGGAGGGGTTTCTGAAGGCTTGTTTATGACAGCTAATTGTTTGGAGGAAAGGTAAATAGGACATCCCCAACGTGACAGCCAAACTGGATAGGTGTGCCATAAGTTATTGTGATTGTGTTGTGTAAATAATATTTGAGTAATACTGTAAATATATTGTATGATTATTTTATTGCTTATGTACTTCATTATGGGTTATGTGAATACCATACAGCATTACACCACCACATCATATGTATGTGCCTCTACTAAAAATACAAACAAAACTAAAGAAGACATACATCCCTCGGGCTCCCTTGTCTTTCTTTCAATTAGTTTTATGTTTTGGAGTTACAAAACATAACAGATTGTTGAACTGAGTGCATCCAAAAAGAATCAGTAAAACTGGATATAGTCCAAACTGGAAAAGCTGGTTATTGTGGAACTTGTCGAAGTCATTGTTGAGAAGCGAGGGTTGCAGTGTTCTAGATGTATTGATGTGATGTTGCTCCTCAAATGTCCTTTGGGCATATGAGGTAGTCTTTTCATCAGCTTGGCTGGTAAATATACTGGCTGTAGCCACATCCAGAAGAAAGATCAAGATTTTGCTTTTAATTTTGTCTAATTTGGCATAAGACAGTAGCCAGAGAAGGAAATAATTTCCATGGCTTCAAAATAGACTAGTTTTAAGATAATGCCCATTTTTCCAAATGTTTACTTTGAGAAAAATCATCTAATCTTGTGCTAGATATTACACAATGTACAGAATAATCAAGCTGCTGACAAGAATGGCGAGAGACATTAAAAATATTGGATAGCATTTATGACTAGGTAGGATTAGTTCTCTACTGCAGCAGGGGTGGAAACCCAATTCAAACATAATACATGGAGTTGTGGAAAAAGTGGGCATGGATGTAAAAGACTTCCATACAGAATGCATATGGACTTTGTGAACATTGGTATTAAGTGTTCAATCTGAAGTTGACTGTAGCACATTGATAGACTAGACTAGACTTTCAACTAGACTTTCAGCTATTGGTTCAATTGAATTAATTATGGCATTAACTTAAGACTTAAATAATTATTAAGATTTTTTTGAGTAAATCTCTTTCTCTCCCAGATAAAGTGGTTCCTATGTACCTGTCAACACTCAACCACCTGTCACTTGGACTCAGTTCCAGTGAAGCTGTAATAATAGAGCAGGAAGAACATTTCCTTCTCTTGCTTAAATTGTCTGTCTGTTATCCAGAAATATCTTGTAAAGTTCAGTTTGTAACACAGCTTTTGATTTTCTAAAATTTTATCTTATTTAGCGACACAATACCAAATAGGCCCTTCCGGCCCTCTGAGCCAAGCCACCTCAGCCCATGGGACAATTTACAATGACCAGTTAACCTATCTGGTACGTCTTTGGATTGTGGGAGAAAACTGGAGGACCTGGAGAAAACCCATGCGTTCCTCAGGGAGGATGTATTGAGTCTCCCTAGAGAACAGTCCTGGAATTGAACTGTGATCTTCAGATCAGCCTGAGCTGTCGTAGCTTCACACTAACCGCTACCACTCAACTGCATGGATACAGACACTTCCGCTATCGCACACACTTGTATTTATAAGACCTTAAGATACAGGAGCAGAAGTAGGCCATTCAGCCCATCGAGTCTGCTTCACCATTCGATCAAGGGCTGATCTAATTCTTCCAGTCATCCCCACTCTCCCGCTATACACTTTGATACCCTGGCTAATCAAGAGCCTATCTATCTCTGCCTTAAATACACCCAATGTCTTGGCCTCCACAGCTGCTTGTGGCAAAAAAATTCCACAGATTTACCACCTACTAAGTAAAGTAATATCTCCACGTCTCAGTTCTAAATGGACGTCCTTCAAACCTGAAGTTGTGCCCTCTTGTCCTAGAATCCCCTACCACAGGAAATAACTTTGCCATATCTAATCTGTTCAGGCCTTTTAACATTTGGAATGTTTCTAATAGATCCCTCCTCATTCTCCTGAACTCCAGGGAATATAGCTGCCAGACGTAACTCATACGGTAAACCTTTCATTCCCGGAATCATTCTTGTGAATCTTCTCTGAACCCTCTCCAATGTCAGTATATCCTTTCTAAAATAAGGAGCCCAAAACTGCGCACAATACTCCAAGTGTGGTCTCGCGAGTGCCTTTTAGGGCCTGAACATCACATCCCTGCTCTTATGTTCTATACCTCGAGAACTGAATGTCAGCATTGCATTCACCTTCTTCACAACTGACTCAACCTGGAGGTTAACCCTTAGGGTATCTTGCACAAGAACTCCCAAGTCCCTTTACATCTCTGCATTTTGAATTCTCTCCCCATCTAAGTAATAGTCTGCCCATTTATTTCTTCTACCAAAGTGCATGACCATACACTTTCCAACATTGTATTTCATTTGCCATTTCTTTGCCCATTCCCCTAACTATCTGAGTCTCTGCAGGTTCTCTGTTACCTCAATGCAACCTGCACCTCCACCTATCTTTGTATCATCTGCAAATTTAGCCACAAGTCCATTAATACCGTAGTCCAAATCATTGACATACGTCGTACATAACCTTTAATTTTGCGAGATGTGTCAAAGCACTCCCTGAGCACTTCATCCATCACACTCCGTTGCTGGCAACCTTGTCTCGAATCAGCTGGTTTAGGTTCAGCTTCCACTCCAGTAATACGAATATAGATTCAGAGAAAAGTACAGTACAGAAACAGGCCAGTCAGTCCATCTAGACCATGCTGATCAACTTAAACTGCCTAGTCCTCTCGACCTACATGCAGACCATAACTCTCCATACCCATGTCTTACATGTACCTATCCAAATTTCTCTTAAACTTTGAAATTGAGCTCACATGCATCACTTGTGCTGGCAGCTCATGTAACACTCTCATGACCCTCTGAGTGAAAAAGACCCCCCTCATGTTCCACTTAAACATTTCACCTTTCACCCTTGACCCATGACCTCTAGCTGTAGTTCCACCCAACCTCAGTGTGAAGAGCCTGCTTGCATTTACCATATCTATACCCCTCATAATTTTGTCTACCTCCATCAAATCTTCCCTTGGTCTTCTGTGTTTCAAGGAATAAAGTCCTAACCTGTTTAATCTTTTCTTATAACTCAGGTCCTCCAGACCCAGCAATATCCTTGTAAATTCTCTCTGTACTCTTTCAACCTGATTTACATCTTTCCTATATGTAAGTGAATAAAAATGAACATAATACTCTATATTAGGCCTCATAAATTATAGGTCTTATACAACTTCAACATAACATCCCATCTCCGTACTCAGTACTTGGATTTATGAAGACCAATGTGCTAAAAGTTTTCTTTATGACCCTATGTACGTTTGCTGCCACTTACAATGAATTATGGACCTGTATTTCCAGATCACTTTGTTCTATCACATTCCTTAGTGCGCTGCTGTTTCACTATGTAAGGCCTACCCTTGTTATTCCTACCAAAGTGCAGCACCTCACGTTTGTCTGAATTATATTCCATCTGCCATTTTCCAGTCCATTTTTCCAGCTGGTTCAGGTCCCACTGCAAGCTCTGATAATCTTCCTTGCTGTCCACCACAACCCCAATCCTGGCTTCATTCACAAATTTGCTGCTCCAGTTAACCACATTATCATCCAGATCATTGACGTAGATGATAAACAACAATGAACCCAGCACTGATCCCTGCAGCACTACTATTCACAGGCCTCCAGACTGAGAGACAACCACAAAGCCAATGTCTAATCTAATTTACTACCTCATCCTGAGTGTCAAGCGACCGAGCCTTCCTGACCAACCTCACACACAGGACCACATCAAGTTCTTTGCTGAAGTCCATGCAGATAACATCCACTGCCTTGCCTTCATCAACTTTCCTGGTGGCATCCTCGAAAAACTCTACAAAATTGTT
The DNA here is from genome assembly GCF_030144855.1 of Hypanus sabinus. Lineage (NCBI taxonomy): Eukaryota > Metazoa > Chordata > Chondrichthyes > Myliobatiformes > Dasyatidae > Hypanus > Hypanus sabinus. The sequence continues at coordinate 38,029,165 of NC_082722.1, forward strand.
TAGACATGATCTACCATGTACAAAGCAATTCTGACTATCCAAAATCTGTCCATGTCCGACAAAATACTCATATATCTGGTTGCTTAGAATACCTTCCAATAGCTATCCCACTACTGATGTCAGGCTCACCGGCCAGTAGCTCCATTGTGGGTACTACCCTCTGTCAGGAAGGAGGTACGGAAGCCTGAAGACACACACTCAGGAATTCGGGAACAGCTTCACCCCTCTACCAAGTGATTTCTAAATGGACCTTGAAACGATGAACACTACCTCACTTTTTTATTGTTGCTGTTTTCACACTATTTTTAACTTAACTATTTAATATAGATATATATATACACTTACTGTAATTCGTTGATATATTTATTTTTTTCTTTATTTATCGTGTATTGCATTGTACTGCTGCCGCTAAGTTAACAAATTTCACAACATATGCTGCTGATATTAAAACTAATTCCGATTCTGTAATTTTCCGGTTTATTTTTAGAGCCTCCTTGAACAGAGGAACAACATTAGCTATCTTCCATTCCTCCTGTACCTCACCTGTCACTGAGGATGATTTAAATATCTCTGCTAAGCCCCTGCAATCTCTGCACTTGTTCCCACAGGGTCCGAGGGAATATCTTGTCAAGCCCTGGAGATTTATCGACCTAATTTGCCTCAAGACAGCAAACATCTCCTCCTCAGTAATCTCTATAGGGTCCATGACCTCACTTCTATAGACTCTGTGTCCATCTCCTGAGTAAATATAGATGCAAAAAACCTATTTAAGAACTCTCCCATTTTTTTTGGCTCCACACATAGATTACCATTCTGATCTTCTAGAGGACCAGTTTTGTCCCTAACAATCCTTTTGCTCTTAACATATCTGTAGAATTGTTGGGATTCTCCTTCACCTTGTCTACTAGGGCAACCTCATGCCTCCTTTCAGCCCTCCTGATCTCTTTAAGTGTTCTCCTGCAATTCTTATTCTCCATATGTGCCTCATTTGTTCCTTCCTACCTACCTACTTTATGTACCTACTTTCTTAGTTACCAGAGCCTCAATATCTCTTGAAAACCAAGAACCCCTAAACAAGTTTCAGCCCAAAATGTCAACTGTGCTTTTTACCCATTGATGCTGCCTGGCCTGCTGAGTTCTTCCAGCATTTTGTGTGTGTTGCTCGGATTTCCAGCATCTGCAGATTTTCTCTTGTTTGTGACCTACTATCTTTACCTTTTGTTCTGACAGGCACAGACAAATTTTATACTCTCAAAATTTCACTTTTCAAAGTCTCCTACCCATCAAGTACACCTTGGCCAGAAAACAGCCTGTCCCAATTCACACTCGCCAGATTGGCCTTTCTCTGCTTTAGAGTCTCAACCCACAGACCAGATCTATCTTTTTTCCATTTTTACTTTGAAACTATTGGCATTATGATTATTAGATGCAAAATGTTCCCCTACACAAACTTCTGTCATCTGCCCTGTCTCACTCAAGTATCACATGCTCCCTCATTAGGACTTCGATGCGTTAATTAAAGAAAGCTTCCTGAACATTTTTGACAAACTCTGTCCCATGTAGTCTTGTTATAATATGGGAGTCCGCATTAATATGTGAAAAGTTAAGATCACCTACTAAAGCAACCTTAAGTTTCTTGCAACAGTCTGCAATCTCTTTTACAGATTTGCTCCTCTAAATCCCACCCACTGGGTGGTCAAAAATATAGCAGCATTAATGTGATTGTATCTTTCTCATTCCTCAGTTTCACTCATAAAGCCCCACTGGATGAGTTTACAAGTCTCTGTAATGGCTACAATGTCATCATTCCGGGTATTGATCCATGCCCTGAGCTCATCTGCCTTTCCTGGAACACCACTTGTATTGAGATACTCTATACGCACCTCAGAACATCAGTCACACTATGTTCAACATTCTGATTCCTGACTTTGTCTGAGATCTTAACAACATATGTGTTCACAATCTCTCCACTATCTGTTCTGGCAGGTCAAGTTTAAACCCCCACTCCCTCCCCATGCAGCACTGGCAAACCTTCTTGCTAGGATATTAGTTCCCTTCCATTCTGCTGCAAACCATCTTCTCTGTACAAGTCCCACCTTCCCTGGAGGAGAGCCTAATGATCCAAAATTCTGACATCCTCTCTCCTACACCAGCTCTTTAGCTATGTGTAAAACTGTATCATCAGATTCCCCCTTCTCCAGTCCTTTATCTCTCCCACTATTTGACTTCCCAGCTCTTTACTTCACCCCTCCTCCACTCCTGGTTTCACCTATCACCTACTACCTTGTACGTCTTCTTACCCTCCCGTTACCTTCTCATCTTTTTTGTCCAGTCCTGATGAAGGGTCTCAGCCCAAAATGTTAACTGTATATAGTCAGCCCTCCTTATCCACAAATTCCGCGTGCGCGAATTCAACCAACCGTGAATCGCGAAAACCCGGAAGAGCTCTTCCAGCACTTGTTGTTCAAGCATGTACAGACTTTTTTTCTTGTCATTATTCCCTAAACAATGCAGTATAACAACAATTTACATAGCATTTACATTGTATTAGGTATTATAAGTAATCTAGAGATGATTTAAAGTATACGGGAGGATGTGCGTGGGTTATTGTGGATCTGGATTGAAAAAAATTGAAAGTTCTCTTACTAACAGGTACAATGAACCTGTTCGTAAAGGAACCTTACTTACGAACAGGTACATCCAGTATTATTTAGCGTCAGTTATTCAAACGTTTGTCTTAGTATATAGTATATAATTTACCTTTCTATGCATATGTATCCAGAGATACCAGCCACGTGACAGATGCACTGCCACCTTGCTGGTCGGAGGGTACACCACATGCCAATCAACATTTGGTCACTCCCAACTAATCAATGCACACCTAAATTATTGGTCACCTTAATTGGATTATCTCACCCAGCCCCGTGCTTTAAATGGTGAGACTTGCCCTTGGCTAGCCCTTTCTACAGACCACTACATTGGAGGTAAGTGCATTGATTTATGCTCGGTAAGGTCTATCATTTGTCGTAGTAAGGGAGCTGCAGATATCCAAGGTCAAGGGGGATAGCTGTTGTAGTGCTTTTCCCTTGTTCTTTGCTTGTTTAACCGTACCCTGTCCCCACACTGCTTCCTGTGTATTGTAGTTGCTTGTGCTGACCTGACTTCCCCTTGTAAATAAATTCCTTATTATTAAAACTGTGTGTGTCCAGACCTGTACTGTTGAGACTCAAAGAACCAGTTATTTTTCATCACAACATTTGGCGCTGCGAGCAGGGTCTCATAGGTTTTGGCTGGACACAAGCACAGGGGATAATGTTCTGGAATAAGGGGAAGAAAGCCAGTGCAGGCTCCCAGGATAAGATCCCCGTGCGGGCTGATGAAAGGGAGGGATTTGAGAGTCTGGCCAGCATGCTGGCAGACCACGGAAAATCAGTGGACTGGTCTGAGCAGATAGAGCCCCGTGGAGAGAAGCTGGGCCATCACGTGGTCTCCCTCCTGAAGGAATCAGGGTTCCCCAAAGTCAAGGGGAGTCAAAGGGGTGCCTTCTGGTTGTTTGCGTCCCTGCTGAGACGCCAGGTTAGAATTACTGATCACCTGCAGCACTTGTGTGGTCAGAAGGACAGGGAAATTGAAGACCTCAGTCAGCGTTGTTGCACGTGAAGGAAGCAGCACAGGCTGCCCACGGTCCGAGACAATGACCTTGGGGAGCATCCGGCGTACAGCGGCCACCGGGACAAGAGGGCCATTACAGAGGCAGAGAGGTTCTGGATGATAGCCTTTCCCAGTTATGGTACGGCCCGGCTGTCCCGGGAGGTGATCCAGATGACCAGTGTGCTCGAGGCTCTGGCCAACGAGACGGCAGTGGCCCTGCAACACACGGAGGATGCCCTCACCCAAACGGCGGCAGGACTGACAGCTGTCAGGATGGTCGCCCTGCAGAACAGAATGGCACTGGACTACCTACTCGCTGCTGGTGGTGGAGCGTGTGCAGTGGGTGGTGAGGAATGCTGTACCTTTATCCCTGATGAGTCCAGCAACATCACTCACTTGGCCGCTCACATTTGGGACTCGGTGGCTAAAATTCATAAACCAAGGGACCAGCTCCTCCAGCACAACACCTCATGAGGCAATTGGTGGCCGTTTGAGTTCCTAGGGGGGTGGTGGACAACTGTCATTCACTGGTCCATCACACTCATTCTTGTAATCATAGCCATTTCTATACTATGTTGCACATGCCAACTGATTAAGAATGTCTCTGCATTTACTTAGCTGCTCAAAATTGGTTATTTCTGGTATATGCGATTTTGTTTCACCCTCTTATGTGTGTTGGCTACGTGGTTCGTCTTCCGAGGGGTGGAGTGTATCCAGAGATACCGGCCATGTGACAGGTGCACAACCATCTGGCTGGTCGGAGGGGACACCACATGCCAATCAACATTTGGTCCCTCCCAACTAATCAATGCACACCTAAATTATTGGTCACCTTAATTGGATTATCTCGCCCAGCCCCATGCTTTAAAAGGTGAGACTTGGCCTTGGCTAGCCCTCTCTTACAGACCACCTCATTGAAGGTAAGTGCATTGATTTATGTTTGGGAAGGTCTATTGTTTGTCCTGGTAAGGGAGCCGCAGCTATCCAAGGTCAAGGGGGATAGCTGTTGTAGTGCTTTTCCCTTGTTCTTTGCTTGTGTAACCGTACCCTGTCCACACACCGCTTCCTGTGTATTGTAGTTGCTTGTGTTGACCTGACTTCCCCTTGTAAATAAATTCCTTATTATCAAAACTGTGTGTGTCCAGGCCTCTACTGTTGAGACTCAAAGGACCAGTTATTTTCCATCACAACAGCATATAAAACACTTAAGAACCAATGTTTCAGCGCCGGGTTCGATACAGTGACAGACCGCTCCCAAGTGCGCTCTTCACCGTGCCGGTTTGATGTGGAGGATCAAAAACCCAAACCCAATAATTAAACCACTACATTGCTTAGTAATAATTGTAGCTTTCATCGGGGCAGAGCCTTTCTCACTTTATCCTTTAAAATTGTTCCGATCGTTGACCGACTGCAACCTAACGCTTTTCTAATGACCGATGGCGTTTCACCTCTTTCCGATTGCTTTATTCTTTCCACTTTATTTTCAATCGTGATTATTTTTGTGAACAGAAACACTGCGGATTCAGAGCTCTGACGCCGGGTCCTAATATCCACTGCACTGAACAGGTTAAATAAGGTCTGGGATTCCGCTGGGTCCTAAGGTTCAGGGCATTGAGACAGGTTGAATAACGGTGAATTTTGGTATCCGCGAGGGGTCCTGGAACCAATCCCTCATGGATAAGGAGGGCCGACTGTACTCTTTTCCATAGATGCTGCCTGGCCTGCTGATCTCCTTCAGCAGTTTGTGTATGTTGCTAGGATTTATAGCATCTGCAGATTTTTACTTGTGTATGATCTTCCTACATGGTACAGCTAGCTATCCTGAGGTCACAACCCGGAGGTCCTGTCCTTTAGTTTATCGCCTAACTCCATAATCTCACTTTGCAGAACCTCATCACTCTATGTCATTGGTACCCACATGGACCACGATGGCTGGCTACTCACCCTCCCACTTAAGAATGCTGAGCACTTGATCCAAGATGTCCTGGAGCCTGGCAACCGGGAGGCAATATACCATCCATGAATCTCATTCTTGACCATGGAACCTCCTTTCTGTTCCCCTAACAAACGAATTTCCTATCACCACAACTTGCCTCTTCTCCCCTTTCCCTTCTGAGTCACAGTATCAAATTCAGCACCAGAGACCTGACTGCTGTGACTTTCCTCTGCTAGGTCAATCGCCACACCCCCCACCATGGTATCTAAAGTGGTACATCTGTTGTTGAGGGGGATGGCCACAGGGTACTCTGCACTGGCTGTTTAACCCCTTTCCTTTCCTGACTGTCACCCAGACTCCTGTGTCCTGCACCTTACATGTAAATACCTCTCAATATGTCCTATCCATCAACCCCCCATCCTCTGAATGATCCCAAGTTTATCCAGTTCCAGCTCCAACTTCTTAATGCAGAGTGTTAGTACCTGCAGCTGAGTCCACTTCTTGCAGTTGCAGTCATCAGGGACACTTGAGATCCCCCTGCCTTCCCACTTCCTGCAGGAGGAGCATTCAACTATCTTGCTTGACATCCCTACTGCTTTAACTGTGAAAGTATAAAGAAGGAAAACAATAAATAAGCTGGGGTGGAATAATCTCCCTATAGCTTTTCACCTTTTCTCACGCAAGCCTCTCTGTGCTGAAGCCTCGAAGAGCTAAAGCTTCAAATAACCACTCTAAACACCGTCCTCTCCAACAAAGTCCGCTTGAACAAAGGCTGCTGCTCAAAACACCAGAATGGATGCCTTATGTACACAATCAGTGAACCTGAGTGAATATGATGGGAATGCAGTACTAGACTACAGTTGGCCCTCCTTATCCGCGGGTTCCTCATATGCTGATTCCCAGAAGTTCTCTCTCCAGCTCTCGTTATTTGAGCATGTACAGACTATTTTTTCTTATCATTATTCCCTAAACAATACAGTATAACAACTATTTACATACATTTACAGTGTATTAGGTATTATAAGTAATCTAGAGATGATTTTAAAGTACAGGCAGTACCCGGGTTATGAATGAGTTCAGTTCCTTAGTCTGTCTTTAAGTCGGATTTGAAGTTGGAACAGGTACATCTGGTATTATCTAGCGTCAGATAGTCAAACGTTTATCTTACTATATAGTATACATTTTACCTTTCTATGCATATAAAACATTGAAGAAATGGATGTATTTCAATAATTAAACCACTGTGTTGCTTAGTAATAATTGTAGCTTTCATCAGGGCAGGGCCTTTCACATGCTTCATTAAAATTGTTCCGACCGTTGACCGACTGTAGCCTAAAGCTTTTCCAATGACCGATGGTGTTTCACCTCTTTCCGATCGCTTTATTACTTCCACTTTATTTTCAGTCGTGATCATGATTATTTTCGTGAACAGAAACACTGTGGATTCAGAGCTGTGCCTGCTCCTAAAATCCACTGCACTGAGACAGATTAAATATAATCCAGGGTTCCACTGGGTCCTAAAGACCACTGCCTTGGTCAGGCTAAATAAGGGATTTGAGCATCTGCATTTTTTGGTATCCGCAGGGGGTCCCGGAGCCAATCTCCTGCAGATAAGGAGGGCTGACTGTACTGTTAATTTTGATGAAGTGACAAACCAAGGCTCTGACTAAATTCTTTGAATGCAAAAAAACCCCATGATGATATTTCTAAGAGATGTAGGGGACCAATATTTAACCCTGAATTATTTTATTACTTGTATGTATTGCTTTGGGCTATGCCCTCGTGAAAGGCAAGATTTTAAGATTTGTTAAGGAGTACTTAAGGAGCTATTCAGTGTCACAAGAGAACGCAAATGGTGGAATCTGGAGCAACAACCAATCTGCTGGAGGAGCTCAGTGGGTTGAACATCCTCTGTGGTGGGAAAGGAAATGTTAAAGTTTTGGGTCAAAATCCTACTTTAGGAGTTATTTGGACCTGTACTTCTTTTTTAAAGGCCTCGGTAATTAGGGGTGTCAAAGAGGGGAGAAGAGAAACAGAGAGATGGAGAAATTTAGTTCCATATTTAGACCATGGTTGCAAACACCCTGGTTTAGCCTCTGAAATTCACCCAATAGGGAATGCAGTTTGTGCCAGAACTTGCTAACAATGGTTTAAGGCATCCAAATGTTTAGTTGTAGTAAGTTGGAGAAGCAGTGTGGCAGTTTAGAGACAGATGGTGAGAAGTGGTGATAAATTAGAACAGGGTGTCAGCTTTAGCATCTAGATGTTGATGCTATGTTTTTATTTGTGTATGTCAAAAGATAGCAAGTAGATGCGAAGTAGGAAATGGGCCATAGATAGATCCATGGGGAATTCCAGAGAGAATGATGTTGAAGTAGTAAGAATTTTACTGTAGCTGCAGGTCAATATATAGGATGTAACCAGACAAGTGTAGCCACATTAAATAGAGCCTTGAAGGGTGTATTGTGGTATTGGCAACTTCATAATTGAAAGTTTAGCAGTAATTGTACCTCAGGTCTACTATATTGCAGAACCCATCCAATAAACAGGGATACCAAGGGCAAGTGACTGTTTACAAGGATGAACAAGGAAAATATTTTTTCTTAGTAATTAGCTTTCCTTGGTCTTGCTTTGCAATGGGAGACGTGAATCAATAATTTAAGATTTCTCCCCCCTGTAGATGATAGCGTGTTGGCTAAACTTTCCCTGTCACAAGATCACAAGGCAAAGGGGCAGAAGTAGGCCATTCGGCCCATTGTGTCTGCTCTGCCATTCCACCATGAGCTAAGCTATTCTCCCGTCTAGTTCCAATTTCCGGCTTTTTTCCCATATCCCTTGATACCCTGACTAATTCGATACCTGTCATTCTCCTCCTTAAAAACCCTCAATGATTGGGCCTCCACAGCCAATGAATTCCATAAATCCACGACCCTCTGGCTGAAAAAATTTCTCCATCTCTGTTTGAAATGGGTACCCTCCAATTCTAAGACTGTGACCTCTTGTCCTGGACTAACCCACCAAGGGAAACTCTCCTCTGTCTGAGGAGAGAGTTTTGTGATATCAACAAAATGTCAGATTAATCAGATTTCTCACTAACTTTGAGCAATTTTTGAAGTTTGTGAGTTTAAAAATGCTTTAGTCTTTGATTTCTGAATGAAAACTCTTCAAAGTTGCTTTATGTTTCAAAACAAACATTTAAAATCCATTAAATAATCAAGTCATTTCCATACTGATTAAGGAAAATATCTCGGCGAATAACTGAGGCTTCCTGCCATTACCAGTGTCAAGAAGTCACAATAAAGTGCATAATTTAAATGAATTTAATGTTTTGCAAATTGTGGATTTTTTCCTGGTGAGCATTGTTCTGCTGCAAAAGCGCTTTTGATGATCAGTTTTATTTAGGTGTGAAAATGCTTTGTTGGTTGTTAATGCTGAGGATTTATAAATTACTGTGTCTTGATGGGCACAAATACTTTTGCAGCAGGCATTATCTGAAGAGTGGAGACTAACTAAAGAAGATAATTCTTAACTCTTAGATGAACGTATTGTAATGCGGAACAGGGTGATAGTTCTTTGAATGAAGTCACAAAGTCATCTGAACTATTATGCATTCTTCCTTAAGCAATTTAAAAATCTGTGTTTTATGCATGCCACAACATTTTACATTTCCCTATCTGATTCTAATGATTAACCTGGTCTGAATGGGGATGATTTTACAAATGAAAACAAAGGTGGTTTTTAATAGTTTAAAACTTTAGAACTGTGTCTAAAGAGTTTTTGGCTTAACTGTTTGCAGGATCATCCCACAATTCTCCCAGTATTGTTCCATAACACTGACAGGAAATGTCCTAAAAAATTGTGTACCTGGTTACTTTTAACCGCTTCCACTTTCAGAAAGCTAGTATTTGTTTCATCAGTGTCTGTACTCGTTCATAATTTTCATTAAGTTTGCCATTTTGAAGTTTTGATTCTGGGATTTGTAAAATTATACTGCACGGCTGAACAGGTGAGAAGACAGCTGAAATGTCTCCACCCAAGCAAGACTGCAGCCCCGGATGGTGTCAGCCCCAGGGTGCTCAAAGCCTGTGCCCCCCCAGCTATGTGGGGTACTTCACCATGTCTTCAACCTGAGCCTGAGTCTCCAGAGGGTTCCTGTGCTGTGGAAGACGTCCCTGTTCCGAAGACACCATGCCCCAGTGGCTCCAATGACTACAGACCGGTGGCATTGACCTCCCACATCATGAAGACCCTGGAGAGACTTGTTCTAGAGCAGCTCTGGCCTATGGTTAGGCCACACTTAGACCCCCTCCAGTTCGCCTACCAGCCTCGACTAGGAGTTGAGGATGTCATTGTCTACCTGCTGAACCGTGTCTATGCCCACCTGGGCAAGCCGGCGAGCACTGTGAGGGACATGTTTTTTGACTTCTCCAGTGCGTTAAACACCATCCGCCCTGCTCTGCTGGGTGAGAAGCTGACAGTGATGCAGGTGGATGCTTCCCTGGTGTCATGGATTATTGATTACCTGACCGGCAGACCACAGTAGGTGCGCTTGCAGCACTGTGTGTAGGACAGAGTGGTCAGCAGCACTGGGGCTCCACAGGGGACTGTCCTGTCACCCTTTCTCTTTACCATCTACACCTCGGACTTCAACTACTGCACAGAGTCTTGCCAGCTTCAGAAGTTTTCTGATGACTCTGCCGTAGTTGGATGCATCAGCAAGGGAGATGAGGCTGAGGACAGGTCTACAGTGGGAAAGTTTGGCACATGGTGTGAGCAGAATCATCTGCAGCTTAATGCGAAAAAGACTAAGAAGCTGGCGGTGGACCTGAGGAGGGCTAAGGCACCGTGACCCCTGTTTCCATCCAAGGGGTCAGTGTGGACATGGTGGAGGATTACAAATACCTGGGGATACGAATTGACAATAAACTGGACTGGTCAAAGAACACTGAGGCTGTCTACAAGAAAGGTCAGAGGTCAAAGGTCCTCTCTGTTTCCTGAGGAGACTCAGGTCCTTTAACATCTGGCGGATGATGCTGAGGATGTTTTATGAATCTGTGGTGGCCAGTGCTATCATATTTGCTGTTGTGTGCTGGGGCAGCAGGCTGAGGGTAGCAGACACCAACAGAATCAACAAACTCATTCGTAAGGCCAGTGATGTTGTGGAGGTGGAACTGGACTCTCTGACGGTGGTGTCCGAAAAGAGGATGCTGTCCAAGTTGCATGCCATGTTGGACAATGTCTCCCATCCACTCCATAATATACTGGTTAGGCACAGGAGTACATTCAGCCAGGGACTCATTCCATTGAGATGCAACACTGAGCGTCATAGGAAGTCATCCCTGCCTGTGGCCATCAAACTTTACAACCCTTCCCTCGGAGTGTCAGACACCCTGAGCCAATAGGCTGGTCCTGGACTAATTTCCACTTGGCATAATTTACTAATTATTATTTAATTATTTATGGTTTTATATTGCTATATTTCTACACTTTTCTTGGTTGCTGCGACGATAATGAAAACCAGTTTTCCTCAGGATCAATAAAGTATGTCTGTCTGTCTGTCATGGAAACAGGCTCTTTGGCCCAACTCATTCTTGCTGCCTAAGATGCTTTGTACATGAATGTTATTGCCTACATTTGGCTCATATTCCACTAAACTTTTTCCATCCATCTACCTGTCCAAATGTCTTTCAAACATTGCTACTGTGCCCACCTTTACTATCTCCTCTGGTAGCCTGTTTATATACCCTCCACCCTCTATTTAAAAAGACATACTCTTCTGATTCCCTTTTAATCTTTTATATCCCACCTTAAACCTATGCCTTCTGGCTTGGGGGAAATGACCATGTCTATCAATGACCATCATAATGTAGAAAATCTCTAGTAGTTCATCCTTCAAACTCCTCTGTTCCAGGGAAGCAGTTACAGCTTATCCAGTCTCTCTTGAGAACTCACCACTCATCACCTGGGTCCGTTTATCGCTTGGCAGCTCTTGCTCCACGCCTTACCTTCGCCTCTTTATGCAAGATACACAACATCTTGGAGGAACTCAGCAGTTCAGGCAACACCAATGGAGGGGACTGGTGAATGTTTCGGGCTGAGACCCCTCATCAGGACAAGGCCTGGATTACTAATAATCTAGAAATGCAACAATTTTTGATCCAAGAAGACACTTTTATTGACGATGTGTGGTTCAACCACCAGCACCATTCCACAGAAGTCACACTCACAGCAATTATTTTGGTACTGTCATTGTATTTTAAATTACTGTACAAAGCTACATTCAGCGAAAAAGAAGATAATTGATGATTTGCATAAATCCAAATTATGACAATAGTCAACATCTCAGACTTCTCAAACCTGTTCCTCCATCCCATAAGATTATGGCTGATCTACTGTAAAATCACCCTTTTACACATCCCATTATCTTTTTAGCTCCTTACTACTCAGGAATGCAACTTCCCTTGCCTTAAGGATATTCAAAGACTCATTTTCCCACACCTTTTGAGAAAAAACATTCCAGCAATTCATGATGTGAGAGCAGAATCATCAGCTACGATGATTAGATATGCCCTTTACCTTAAAAGAGGTTGAAGAAGCTTTAGGATCACTTCAGGGTAATAAATCCCCAGGAGAAGATGGTTTTCCACCTGAATTTTATAAAAATTTAAAGATTTATTAATTCCTCCTTTTATGGAATTAATATGCCAAGTGGAAAGATTGCATAAACTCCCACAATCTTTTTTAACAGCGATCATAACTGTATTGCCAAAAAAGATAGAGATCCCTTAAAACCAACATCATATAGGCCTATTTCTTTGTTGAATACAGATTATAAAATAATAGCAAAAATTTTATCTAATAGAATATCTAAATATTTACCAAACTTGATACATATGGATCAAACAGGTTTTATTAAAAACAGACAAACAATGGATAATATAACCCGGTTACTTAGTATAATTCATTTGGCACAAAAAAGAGAGGAAATGAGTGTGGCAATTGCTTTGGATGCAGAAAAAGCATTTGATAGATTGGAATGGGATTTTTTATTTAAGGTATTGGAAAAATGAGTTAGGAAAATCTTTTATACAATGGATTAAAACCTTAAATACTAATCCTCAAGCTAAAGTAGTTACAAATGGTCAGATTTCAACACCATTTTGCTTAACGAGGTCAACTAGACAAGGCTGCCCATTATCACCTGCTTTATTTGTATTGACAATAGAAACATCAGCTGAATTAATTAGAACAGATTCAGACATTGGGGGCCTTAGAGTTAATCAAGAAGAATATAAGATTAATTTATTTGCTGATGTTTTGATTTATTTAACAATCCCATTGCAATCTTTGCAAAGATTATCTTTTAGATTGGAAGAATATGGGAAAGTATCAGTGTATAAAGTAAATTGGGATAAAAGTGAAATTTTACCCCTTACCAAAGGAAATTATAATCAATGTCGATTAGTAACTCAATTTCGATGGTCAATAAATGGGATAAAATATTTAGGTATTAGAGTTGATAATGATGTAAAAAATCTATATAAACAAAATTATTTGCCATTTAAAAAAATAAGAGGATCTTGATAAATGGATGATGTTACCAATAACATTAATAGGTAGAGTTAATGCTGTAAAAATGAATATATTTCCTAGATTGCAATATTTATTCCAAACTTTACCAATAGAATTACCTCAGAAGTTTTTTCAAGAACTGAATAAATATGTGAGGAAATTTCTTTGGAAAGGAAAGATGTCAAGAATATCATTGGAAAAATTGACATGTAAATTTGATTTAGGAGGGTTACAACTTCCAAATTTTAAGAATTATTATAAAGCAAATCAACTTAGATTTATTGCATCTTCTTTTGATGAAGAAAAACCGGCGTGGATTAGAATAGAATTAGATAAAATAGGAGAAAACATACCAGAAGATTTTATATATAAATGGGAATCCAAATGGATATGGGAAAAAAAAGAATCTCCTATATTAAGACACTTGATTGATTTATGGAATAAGGTAAATATGGACGATGAGATAAAGAAATCTTTATTAGCAAAAAGAATTTTAATTCAAAATAGACTTATTCCTTTTACACCTTTAATAAACCTTTACATAATTGGTTCCAAAAGGGGATTAAATATATAGGTGATTGTTTTGAAGGAGGTATATCGATGTCATTTGATCAATTAAAAAATAAATATAAAATATCAAATAACACTCATTTCTGTTATTTTCAATCAAAGGCTTATTTATGAGAAAAGCTGGGACAAACAATGTTGATGCCAAAACCTAGTGAAATAGAAATATTAATTCAAAATGGAAAAATTAAAAGATTTTCATTTTGTATGTACAATTTGATTCAAAAACAGACAATTAAATCAGGAATTCATAAATCAAGACAAAAATGGGAATCTGATTTGAATGTTAAAATTGATAGAAAAAACTGGTCAAGATTGTTCTGATAGTATGAGAAATATAATAAATGTTTGACTTAGTTTAATACAATATAATTTTTACATCAATTATATATAACACCACAGAAAATAAATAGATTAAATTCAAATATGTCTGACCAATGTTTTCGATGTAATCAAGAAATTGGTACTTTTTTACATTCTACTTGGTCTTGTTTTAAAATTCAACCATTTTGGATAAATCTAAGACTTTTATTGGAACAAATTACTGGAGTACAACTCCCACATAGTCCAGTATTATTTTTATTAGGAGACATTGAAGAGACAATACCGAAACTTAAATTGAATACGTATCAGAAAAAATTTATAAAAATTGCATTGGCAGTAGCCAAAAAAGTTATCGCAGTTACTTGGAGATATGATTTATATTTAACTATGGATTGTTGGAATAATGAAATACATAGTTGTATTCCACTTGAAAAAATTACGTATAATCTAAGAAATGAATATGATATATTTTTGAAAATTTGGCTCCCATACTTACAAAAGATAGGATTAAATACATAGGTCCTTTGAAGATAAAATTATAAAGTAATTGGGGAAAGTAAAAATAAATATTAAAATTATTTCGAACTCCATGGAGCATGTGGGGATCCTCCGATATCCAGGCAATCTTTCTCCTTTTTTTTCTTTCTTTAGATAAAGGTTAAGGGGGGAGGGTTAATATTATTTTTCTAACTATTTCATTATCTCTTTTATTCTTGTAATTTTCTAAAATTTAATAAAAAAATTAATTGAGTATCGAATTCTCCAACTTCCTGTAATTCCCTCCCTCTCCCTTCCCCCATCCCACCTTCACTCTGTCTGGTCTTCTAGCTGCCTATCACCTCTCATGATTCTGCCTTCTTCTACGACCCATAGCGCTTTCCCCTTTCATTCCTTCTTCACTTCTCCGGCCTATTCCCTCCCTGCTTCCCCTCCCCACCCCTTGATCTTTCCTCTGATTGGTTTTTCACCTGGCACCTTCCACCCTCTGCCCACCTTCTTTATAGGGCCTCTGCCCCCTCCTTCTTCAGTCCTGACGAAGGGTTTTAGCCTGAAACGTTGACTGCTCATTTCAACAGATACTGCCTGACCTGCTGAGTTGATCCAGCTTGTTTGTACATCCATAGATTCACCACCCTCCGGCTAAAAATATTTTTTCGCATCTCTGTTCTGAATGGGTGCCCTGCAATCCTAAAGTAATATCCTCTCATACTAGACTCCCCCACCATGGGAAATAACTTTGTCACATCCACTCTGTCCATGCCTTTCAACATTTGAAATGTTTCTATGAGGTCCCCCCTCATTCTTCTAAACTCCAAGGAGTACAGTCCAAGAGTGGTCAAACGTTCCTCATATGTTAACCCTCTCATTCCCAGGAGCATTCTAATGAATCTTCTCTGAACCCTCTCCAATGTCAGCACATCCTTTCTTAAATAAGGAGCCCAAAACTGCACACTGTATTCCAAGTGAGGTCTTACCAGTGCCTTATAGAGCCTCAACTTCACATCCCTGCTCCTATACTCTATTCCTCTAAAAATGAATACCAGCATTGCATTCGCCTTCTTCACCACCGATTCAACCTAGAGGTTAACCTTAAGGGTATCCTGCACAAGGATTCCCAAGTCCCATTGCATCTCAGAACTTTGAATTCTCTCCCCATTTAAGTAATAGTCTGCTCGTTTATTTCTTCTGCCAAAGTGCATGACGGTACACTTTCTGGCATTGTAATTCATTTGCCACTTCTTTGCCCATTCCCCCAATCTATCCAAGTCTCTCTGCAGACTCTGTTTCCTCAGCACTACCTACCTTTGTATCATCAGCAAACTTAACCACAAAGCCATCTATTCCATAATCCAAATTGTTGATATACAACGTAAAAAGAAGCGGCCCCAACACGGACCCCTGTGGAACATCACTGGTAACCAGCAGCCAACCAGAATGGGATCCCTTTATTCCCACTCTCTGTTTCCTGCCAATTAACCAATGCTCTATCCACATATGTAACTTTCCCATAATTCCATGGGTTCTTAATCTTGTTTAGCAGCCTCATGTGCGGCACCTTGTCAAAGGCCTTCTGAAAATCCAAATACACAACATCCACTGACTCTCCCTGTCTAGCCTACTTGTAATGTCCTCAAAAAATTGCACTAGGCTTGCTTGTCAGGCAGGATTTTCCTTTAAGGAAACCATGCTGAGTTCTGCCTATCTTGTCATATGCCTCCAGGTACTCTGTAACCTAATCCTTGACAATTGACTCCAATAACTTCCCAACCACCGATGTCAAGCTAACAGGTCTATAACAACATGTACAAACAAGCTGGATGAACTCAGCAGGTCAGGCAACATCCGTTGAAAGGAGCAGTCCACGTTTCGGGCCAAGACCCTTCGTCAGGACTAAAGGAGGGGGCAGGGGCCCTATAAAGAAGGTGGGGGGTGGGAGGAGAAGCAGGGAGGGGATAGGCAGGAGAGGTGAAGAAGGAATCTAAGGGGAAAGGACTATGGGTAGTCGAAGAAGGCAGAATCATGAGAGAGGTGATAGGCAGCAAGAAGACGAGACAGTGAAGGTGGGATGGGGGAAGGGAGAGGGAGGGAATTACCAGAAGTTGGAGAATTCAATATTCTTACCAAAGGGCTGGAGACTACCCAGACGGTATATGAGTTGTTGCTCCTCCAACCTGAGTTTGGCCTCATCATGGCAGTAGAGGAGGCCATGTATAGACATATCCAAATGGGAATGTGAAGCAGAGTTGAAGTGGGTGGCAACCGGGAGATCCTGTCTGTTGTGGCGGACGGAGCGTAGGTGCTCGACGAAGCGGTCCCCCAATCTGCGTCGGGTTTCGCCGATGTAGAGGAGGCTGCACCGGGAGCACCGCATGCAATAGATTACCCCAACAGACTCGCAAGTGAAGTGTTGCCTCACCCGGAAGGACTGTTTGGGGCTCTGAATGTTGATAAAAGAGGAGGTGTAGGGACAGGTGTAGCACTAACAGGTCTGTAATTTCCTTTTTGCTTCCTTGCCCCCTTCTTAAATAGCGGAATGACATTTGCAATCTTCCAGTCCTCCAGAACCAGGCCAGAATCTATCGACTTTTGAAAGATCATTACTAATGCCTCTCCAATCTCCACCTCTACTTCCTTCAGATCGTGATTTTATAAGGTCTCCTATAAGAGGAAACGTCCTTTCCATTATCAATCTGTCAAAACCCCTTATGTAATTTATCCAAACTGCTGGACTGTAATTCTTCCAGATATATTTGCGACGTTTTTCTGATCTACCATTTCCCCTACTTTCTATCACTCATCTACACTTTAGGTTCTATTTATACTGGGCAATTAAGTTACTAACGTGCAAATCTTTGGCACATGGGAGAAAATTGTACCCAGTGGAAGAAACCCATGCAGTCACAGAGGGAACGTGCAATCTCCCAACAGCTAGTACAGGAGTCAGAATCTAACAAACATCAAGATCACTGCAGGAATTTGACCATAATATTCAATTAGTCATAAATCCTAAGTAGACACAACATTATCTTGTCATTTCAGATATTCAAATATAGAATAGAGGCTTACTTAAAGAGATCATACTTACAATGTTAGGAAATCTTTAATTTCTACTGTTAATTCGGAAGAATATCCTCAGAAACATGGCATAAAACATTGGTGGTCAAAAATCCCCTCAGGATAGTTTATGGAAGTTATTATTAAAGTACAACAAAGGTGACTCACAGTATTTTGGAGTTCTCAGATGAAGTTACAGGGTTAGTTGCTGTTCAGTTTCTTGCTGTGGAAAGTATTAGTCAGGGTTTCACTTTCCCATTTGAACACTAGTGAAAAATCCAGAAAAATCTGACCTGATGCATTTTTCTATTGACTGAATTGACATCAGAAGTCACTACAGAGAAATCTACGCATTTACAGAAGACAAAATACCTCATGGTGGGGCTGGTGGGAAAGATAAATAAATGACAATTGAACAGACACTCTTAGCAATGTCAGTGAAAATGCCATTGAAGTGTATGAATTTTTTGTGTGCAATTAGTAATGCTGAGAAACTCCACAGCAAGCTGTTAGATGTGTAATAAACCAACACTGACTTCAGCTAATGATGATGATGTGGGTTTTTGACTATGCACTTAAGAGGTTGAATATTGATTGTAGTGTAAAGTAATACAGCAGTAGCTGAGGCGCAAATAGCAAATATATGTTCAATTGATCTCTTGCTGAACCTCAGTGTTCTTTATAATGATGACGTTGAAAAAGGAAATACTTTATGAAATAGTCCAACATAATACCTGCTAAATTATGAAATGAATAGACTTACCCAATGCTAAATTTGTATTGAGAAGCACAGCTTGTGTTTAAAAAAAGTGTTATGATTGATAAATTCCAGCTGAAGATAACTTGAATGTGTTTGTTCATACCCTTTCAAACATACTTATTGATTTTTGTGGTTTCAGAAAACTGTTTTGACGCTATTGTGCTATGACCTATAAGGCTTTATGAGTTTTAAAAGGAATTGCAATTGAGGTAAATATTATGGATTAATCAACCATTCCTGCTGTGGCCTTTTGGTTGTCCTTGACTCTTAGTTTACGGGGGATCTGATTGCTATGCGGTCTTTGTGTCTGTTTTCAAGGAGCCTATGAGGAACAACACTTTGAGGTTTCTACCAGCACACAGCAACACCTGCAGAACAGTGAAATGTCAATGTTGTCTCAGCAATTTCTGCACACGAATAGCACCACTGATGTAGCAGATGATTCAAATAATACATGATTTGAATTGATGAAGCAGGAGGACCGTGACATGGAGAGCTTTTCAACTGATGCTTGGTCAGGACTTCCCAGATTCTGATTCCCTGAATGGGGCACCTGTGGATTTACAGAATTGTTGCCAATTAGTAGTCTGGCAAGCTTGCTTCATAGGGAATATAAAGGAAAAATTTAAGATCTACATTTAACAGAGGATTTTTGTACCAAAATCCAAAGTACAAAAATGCACATTTAGGACTATTTTAAATTATAAACTAAAAGTTTCAGTGGTTCGATGTTTTAGTTATTCACTTTAATGCATTTTGTGCATTTCACAAGGCCCTTTTGTTAGAATACAAAGTATATAGAAGGCATGTATTTTGTTTATTCAGGAGTGGTAAATTCAGACTGTAATTTTACAAGCTACAGTGGTTGCACTAATGCCAAATAGTCACCGAGACTAGCATACTTTGGAAACATTTTGGATAAAAATTGGTATTCTTTGTTATTCTTATTTATAATCTCAACGGCAAAGTATTGGAACCAGATGCTGTGAACCCCAAGGTCATGAAGGAGTGTGCTGAGCAGCTGTGTGTGGAGTTCACCAGTGCATTTTCAATCCTGCTAGTACCTGGGGATGCATCTGGATGACAAACTTGAGTGGAGCACCAATGCAGAGGTTGTGTACAAGAAGGGCCAGAGTCGCCTCTGCTTCCTGAGGAGACTGAGGATCTTTGGAGTGTGCAGGCCTCTCCTTCACATGGTCTACCAGTCTGTTGTTGCCAGTAAAATCTTCTATGCAGTGGTGTGCTGGGGGCAATGGACTCAAAGCAGTTGATGCCAACAGGCTCAATAAGCTGATTAGAAAGCCTGGCTCTGTTACAGGAGTCAAACTGGACACACACAGGAGGCTGTGGTAGAACAAAGGACCCTACAGAAAATCCTGGACAATGTTTTACCCTCTGTTGCCCCCTTGGTTGAACAGAAGAGCACTTTTAGTAATAGACTGAGACAACGAGCACTATATGAGGTCATTCTTACCCTCTGCCATTTGGCTCTATAATGAGTCAACCTATAGCCGGGGAAGTGATGACCCCCTCCTATTAGACTGTTTGAGGTAACTTATATTTTATTCTTTCTTTCTTCTCCTCTACTATTTGTGTGTTTGTATATCTGTGCACTTGTAATGCCACTGTGACATTGTAATTTCCTTTGGGATCATAAAGTATTTATCTATAATGCAGCACTCATTAAATATTCCTGAACTTGTTAATATATGTTAGTTGTCAGTTAAATGAGTTTTAATATTCTTCATACTGAATTGTACATAATGACATCAAATCGAAATGTGACATACCGTAGAATTAGAGACTGGATATTTGGCTTAAAATTGAGGAATAAATTGTGTCTGATCCTTTCTTGTTTCCATAACTAGCCCTACTTTCCTCCAAGATATCAGGGTTCTTCCAGCTCTGGTCACTTGATCAACCTTGAGTTTAGTTACTCCACCATTGACTTCCATCATACTTCCAGCTGCTGAAAATGCAAACTTTGGCTTCTCCCATTACTAAACCTTTTGACTTCTCTCCCTTTTTGACATTTTTTAGCCAAACATTTGAACAGCTAGTCTAGCGTCTCCAGTGGCTTGGCGTGAAATTATGTTTGCTGATGGTTCTGTGAAATATACCGGTAGATTTTGTGATGTTAAAGGTGCAGTATAAATGCAAGCTACTATTATTGATACACATTCAGCTTTGAATATGAATTGATATATTTGAGCAAATATTACACAGCAGTCAGAAATCTGTTGATATTTATGTGGAATTACTGTAATGGATAAACATTTGCAGAGTCAAGGTATATTTCGATAACCTGTCTTAACAATGCATTGTCCTCAGCTAATATAGGTTTTACATCTACGGATAATTGGGTAGAAGACAGTTCTATACCTAATTTAAAGTCAAACATTATGCCTGTATCTTTGCTGTATTTCTTAAATTTAACTCTGTTAATGTTCATAGAACATTTGGAAAACTTTAAAGCTTAGAAGAGTTGCCTGAAGCTGTGCAGACAGAAGAACAAAAGAGCCAAAACCAGCAGAAAGTAACAACGGAGTTGCCATATAGGTGGTCCTCCATGGTAGATGGTGACCTAGGAATTTTACTGACAGAAATTGAACTAAATTATGCCAAACATTAGGTTTAGGTACATTAGGTACATTATGTTGACATTTTATTGATGGTATGTATGTGGATAATATGAATTATAACACATTTTATAGAAATGGGTCTAAAAAAAACTTCATTTTAGCAAATTTGAAACAAAGCTGTCTGCTTGGAATTCAGCCTAAGCTGCAGGAGAGCAAATTACACACATTTGCATGTCTTTTGGTATCCAGTGAGAAATTCAGCCCGACTTACTAATAATAGTTTTATTAGCACCTCCTGCATGATTTTTTTGACTGCATAATTCTGAATAACTTAGTCACAGAATAGCCATGTTTCACTAACTCTATTTCCCTTTAGAAAGATTTTTTAAAGAGCCAACACAAAACTACTTTTTCTGCTGGTTTGTTCTGTGTCCAATTTCTTGTTCTACACAGAGCATGATTTTAACACTAAGCCTCTTAAAGTATTCTTCTGCATCCAAACTTAACTTTCAATAGGGGTTCATCTGCAGCCAACCCTTCAGTTGGTGAATGGTTGGTGATAGACTACAGGTTTTAGAGATATTGCAATCAGCCTCAAGATCCATCTACAACAAGGCATAAGTGTGCTCAATACCAGGGGTATATTCAACCAGAAACTGCTTATACCTAGATTTCTCCAAGAAATACTTTCAATGTAAATTAGATTTGTCAAAAATGACCCACTGCAACCTGTTATAGCCTCACACGTGTCCTGTCTGTTTACCTTTGTAAGCCAAGATCAGGGTACTTCTGCCTTTTACGTCTTGAGATCCAACTAAATGGATCCTTCTGATCTTTCCCACATTTTACAGTTTGGTGTGTTTGGAAAGTCACCTGACCTCTACTCTCAAAGAAGCAAGCTTTCATCCACTTTTCCTTCAGCCCACAAATGCAAACAGAGCAAGCTTCTCAGAGTACGGATTACTCTGTGACTGCACTCAAGTCTTTCTGTACATTTCTTTGGCCAGCTATTGCCAGAAGTGATTAGCAAAATTCCTGGAGGATTCCGGTGGGACCCTTGCACAGAGAACATGCCTCCTGTGGGTGAGGATCTCCACTTGTCTGTCTGCCCCTCTAAAACCATTATACTATTGCATCCATTATTTTTAAAAGCAGCACTCTATAGTAGCTGGAATTGTGACTATGTTCCTTGCAAGGTCACAGCTTTGAGAGTCTGTGATAGATCAAATGAATGCAATGCACTG
Organism: Hypanus sabinus; assembly: GCF_030144855.1. NCBI lineage: Eukaryota > Metazoa > Chordata > Chondrichthyes > Myliobatiformes > Dasyatidae > Hypanus > Hypanus sabinus. The sequence goes on from NC_082722.1 coordinate 38,051,356, forward strand.
AAAATGACAACATGCCTCAGGGAGACACAACAATGCTATTTTATGAAAAAAGGCTACAAAGTTTAAGGAACTTCTAAAATCAACATTAGGGTGATGTAGAATGGTGCTTCAGTAGGAAAACAATGTCTAAGCTTTTGTGTTTTGAAACAAGTATTCACTCATTGCAAGGTAAACTGAGGACCAACTTGAACCAACCAAAGTAGCATCAGAGAATTTCCAAGAGATACAAATACAGCTGTTAATCTCATCATTCATAATTGCTCAATGACTTCTGTAACTTGTCTTCAATAAGTCCTTGAGACTTGTGTAAGCGGATTTAATTGGTGATAGTAACGGAATTAAAAGTGGGATGGGAGAGAAATATAGTTGAAAGGAGTAACTAATTAAATGCTAGAAGAGGGTGAATGAGAGCCATTAAGATTCAGGTTCATCTGTTTATCACATGTATACTGAAACATAAAGAAAAATGTGTCATTTGTGTTAACAACCAACACAACCTAAAGATGTGCTGGAGGCAGCCCACAAGTATTGCCACACATTTCATTCCAACCTCGTACACCCACAATGTTCACAGAACAACACAAGCACCAATAGCAAAAAAAATCAGTTATGTGTACACACACACACACACACAATTAGCAAAAGAAACGTTGAATTTTTAAAATAAGCATAATTGAATATGTATTCTTGTATTTTAGCCATGAGGTTATAACTTCAATTTAACGTAAAGAGGCTTTTCAAATGTAAATTTCTATACTGCAAATACTCATTTTCTCAATGGCAAGATCTAGCAAACTGAAATCTATTTTTTTCAAAATTTTAATTCCTAATACAATTGGGCTCAGCACCTAGAGAGACAAGTGGAGAGTAGCTGGATATATGGGTACTGATGTATGCTCACCCAGGTTCACCGTAAGGCATTGATTAGCGGCAGTTTGGTGTTTGAACAGTGGCCGATCAACGATTAGGATTGATTGGCAAGAGTAAATAAAAATAAGGCAGGGACATGCAGAGTGGCCTTTGTTGGCGTGGACAATGTTATTTGAGTATAGTAGTTATTTATATAGTAGTTATTTGAGGCTTTAGCACGGAGAGGCTTAAGTAAGAGAGTGAAAAATCTGTAGGTAGATTCCCCCACCCCCCAATTTATTTATTGTTTCCTTCTATATATTTGCACAGTTAAAAGAGTAGGGATGCCAGACAGGATAGATGAATACTTCTTTTGTGGGATGTGGGAAGGCAGACCTGCAAGGAGTGCATCCAGCTGCAGCTTTGAACACTCTGCAATAAGGAGTGGGAGCTGGAACTGGATGAATTCTGGATCACTTGGGAGGTTGAGGGGGTGATAGATAGGACATATAGAGAGATAGTTACATCGAAGGTGCAGGACACGGGAGACTGGGTGACAGTTAGGCAGGGGAAAGGGGTTAAACAACCTGTATAGAGTGCCACTGTGGCCATTCTCCTCAACAACAGGTATACCATTTTGTATTCTGTTGGGGGAAGAATGACCTAGCAGAGGAAAATCGCCATGGTTGGGGGAGGGGGGAGGGGGGGAAGCAGAGGTGAGCTGTGGTGATAAGGGATTTGTTAGGCAAACAGAAAGGAGGTTCTGTGGATGAGAATGAAATGAAATTCCCAGTTGCCTCCCAGGTGCCAGGGTCCAGGACATCTCGGATCAAGTCCTCAACATTCTTAATAATAATAATAAAACTTTATTGATCCTGAGTGGGAAATTCTTTCATTACAGCAGCAACATTTAAAAACACACTTAGCAGTGTGCAGACTTAACTACTAATAATAAAGCACAGAATAATAATGTACCAATGTGCAATAATTTGTAATAATATACAATAATAATTTATGAAATAATAAAACAGAGACTATTGTACTATGATGTGTGTTCTCCTGTCACACCGAGATGAACTGTTGTGTTGCTTATTGCATTTGGTGGGAAAGTTTTTCTGGATCAATCCTTGTGACAGCGGAGCTGAATGAGTCTGTTCGAAAAGGTGCTCCGCTGCTTATTCGGTAGGTCTTGGAGAGGATGTGCCTGATTGTCCATCATGGATAACAGTTTGTTTACTGACTTCCTCTCCACCACTAACTCAAAAGAGTCCAGGTTTGTAGCCAAGGACGGATCCAGTCTTTCTGATGAGCTTATTTAGTCTTTTTGCCTCATCAGCACCGATGCTACTCCCACAACATAAAGCCACAAAGAAGACTGCACTCGCTGCAACAGTCTGGTAAAGATCTCCAACATCCTGCTGCACACATTGAAGGATCCCAGCTTCCTTAGAAATAGTCTGCTCATACCCTTCTTGTAAACAGCCATGGTGTTGGTTTTCCAGTCGAGTCTGTTGTCGATGTGAACAGCCAAGTATTTGTATTCCTCCACCACCACAAACTCTGCTCCTAGGATGTATACAGGACTCGTCATAGTCCTCTTCCTCATAAAACCAGTCACCATCTCCCTTGTTTTGGCCACATGCAGGAGCAGGTGCCCCGCACCACTCCACAAACCTGTCCACCAGTCCTGTGTACTCCGACTCCTCCCCATCTCTGACACACCACAGTCATCAGAGAACTTCTGCAAGTGACAAAACTCAGATCTGTACTGAAAGTCTGAGATGTACAGTGTGAACAGAAATGGAGACAGGACAGTCCCTTGTGGAGCTCCATGGCCACCCACCACCATCTTAGAAAGAGAACTACCTGGCTGTACAAACTGGGGTCTGGAATCAGGAGGTAGTGGATTTATCTACACCCATTCTTTGCAGCTTCTCACTCAGAAGAAGTGGCTGGATTGTATTGAAGGCACTAGAGAAATCAAAAAATGTGATTCTCACAATGCCACCAGCATCATCCAGATGGGAGTGGGCTCTCTACAACAGGTAGATGATAGTATCATTCACACCCACATAAGACCACAAAGTTGGTTGGTAGGCAAAAGAAGGTCCAATGAAGATCTCACCTGTGGTCCAACGTAAGGCAGGACCAGCCTCTCCAGCAGCTTCATCACATGCGATGTGAGAGCAATTGGCCTGTAGTCATTGGGTTCAGATGGAGCTGCCTTCTTGGATACAGGAACCAAGCAGGAATTCTTCCGTAGCACCGGTATCTTTTCCTGACTCTGACTTGTATTGTAAAGGTGCTGCAAAAAAACAGGTTGCTGGGCTTGGATGGGACTACAACTAGAGGTCATGGGTTAAGGGTAAAAGGTGAACTGTTTAGTGGAACATTAGGAGAAATCCCTTCATTCAGAGGATTGTGAAAGTGTGGAACAAGCTGCTAGTGCAAGTGGTGCATGCGAGTTCGATTTCAACATTTAAGAGAAGTTTGGACAGGTACATGAATAACGGGGCTATGGTCCCGGTGGTGCAGGACAATGGGACTAGGCAGGTTAAATGGTTCACCATGAACTAGATGCACCAACGGGCCTGTTTCTGTGCTGTATTTTCTATGACTATGCTTTAATGCCTGTTTTTGTCATAAATCAGTTGCATTTGCATTCTCAAACACAGATCTTGTCATTCAGGGTCTGTCGTGGGCCTAGCACTGTGAATGATGAAGGTGATTGTTTTGTGAGGAATTTGAGATGCGTACTCTTGTAAATTTCTGTAAATGTACGTTGGAGCGTTTTCTGAAGGGTTGCACCACAGTCTGGTGTGGAGGCTCTAATGCACAGGATCACAAGAGCCAGCAGAAGGTTGTAGACTCGTCCAGCTCCATCACAGGCATAACCCTCTCCACCACTAAGGACCTCTGTAAGAAACGATGCCTTAAGAAGGCGATGTTCACCACTAAAGACCTCAACCATCTTGTCATTACCTGAAGATTCAGGAACAGCTCTTGCCTTCCTTCATCAGGTTTCCCTTATTTCTCTATTTTGCACTATTTATTTGTTTTGTAATTTAACGTTTTCACACTATCCTGCTGCTGCAAAACTACAAATTTCACGTCATGTACGACAGTGATTAAGAAAAAGCTTGATTATCATTCTGACTTTTGTTCTACCTTCTGCCATTTTGACTGGGGGCTTCAGCTTGCTTTCAAAGATCCTTCAGGGATACAGTTAACAATCTAATTATACAATGCAAATGAGTGCTTTTGTAGTATAATTTGGACCATGATTAGTTTTCAGGTACCAGCAGACCACATGCTGTGCCTGTTCTGCCAAACTGTACTGCTTGAAACATGCTTTTATACTGGTTATCTTTAAAGAGACCAATGGAGGCAGCTCTAAAAACAGGACAGGTATGTTTCTTAGCAAAAACTTCTCTACTTCCAGAAAACTTCATCTGCTTTCTGTGCTTCTGCCCCGGGATTAACTCCTGCTCACCCACCCTACTTAATTTGATAAATTGGAGTTCCATGAAGTACATGCAAAATTTAAAATCCTGATGTGCTTTAAATGCCTTCTAGCTAGATCTGATAAAGCCTTGGAACCCTGTAGTGCAGTGTTTATTGTTTTGCAAACCTTGCTAAAGCTTCCAGAACATCATTGTAAAATAATTCAAAGACTTGGCAGTTTGCCATTGAAGTAACAATACCATGACCCCCAGATTGGTTTGGCCATTTTCATTGGATAGGTTTGTTATGACAGCCATTGCTTGAGTATAGTGATTGTACTAAAATTGTCCTGAGAAAGAGAGTAGCAGAGCTAAAAGTGAGGAATGAGAAAATGTTAAAAATGAGAGTATCAAGCATAATTCAAAAAACAGCAAAGGAAGTGACTTCCTCATGATCCTGCATTGATCACAACTTGGATGTCAGTCGCATGGGAGACAGATGAGTGGAGGATTCCTGTAAGTTATTATAAAAGATAACATAAACTGAAGTATACACTCTGTATTGCTGTTGGTTTATTGGTGTCAAATGTATCAAGATGAAATGAAAAGTTTCTTTTGCGTAATGTTCATACAGATCGAAGTTCAAAGTAAATTTATTATCAAAGTACATAATATGTCACCATGTACAACCCTGAAATTTTCTTGTGGGCATACTCAATAAACCTGTAGAATAATAACCATAACAGAATCAATGAAAGACCGCCCAACTAGTGTTCAGCCAGGGTGCAGATGGCAACAAACTGTACAAGTAGAAAAAGGAATAATAGTAATAAATAAGCAATAAATATGGAGAACATGAGATGGGGAGTTCTGGAAAGTAAGTCCATTGGTGGTGAGGGGTAGTAACTGTTCCTGAACCTGGTGCTGTAAATCTTGAGGCTTCTGTTCCATCTTCCTGATGGCAGCAGCAAGAAGAGAGCATGAGCTGGGTGGTGGCGTCCCTGATGATGGATGCAGCTTTCCTGCAACAGCGTTTCACGTAGATGCGCTTAATAGTTGGGAGACCTTTACCTGTGATGGGATGGACTGTATCCACTACTTTTTGTAGGATTTTCTGTTCAAGGGCTTTGGTGTTTTATACCAAGTTGTGATACAGCCAGTCATTGTACTCTGCACTACACATCTATAGAAGTTCGTCAAAGTTTTAGATGTCATGCTGAATCTTTGCAAACCTAAGGAAGTTGAGGTACTGGCGTCCTTTCTTTGTAATTGCACTTAGGTGCTGGGCCCAGGGCAGGTCCTCCAAAATAATAACACCTAGGAATAACATCTGATCGTCCGATGAAGACTTGTTCACAGACCTCTCGTTTCTTCCTCCTGAAGTCAATAATCAGCTCCTTTGTCTTGTTGACATTGAGTGAGAGGTTGTTGTTGTGGCACCACTCAGCCAGATTTTCAATCTCCCTGCTCTATGCTTAGTCGTCTGGATCTGTGCTCAGCCACACAGTCATAAATGTAAAGCAAGTAGAGCAGGGGACTAAGCTCACAGCCTTGTGGTGCACCTGTACTGATGCAGACCATGGAGGAGACGTTGTTGCCAATCCAAACTGGGATCTGCAAGTGAGAAAATCCAGGACCACTGGCATAAGGAGGTATTGAGGCCAAGGTCCTGAAGCTTATTGATTAGTTTTGAGGGGAAGGTGCTATTGACTGCTGAGCTGTAGTCAATAAAGACCCCACTGATGGAAGTATCTTTGCTGACTAGCTGTTCTAGGTTTGAGTGAAGTGCACATTAAGTGTTTGACAGCCTTCTTTTTTAATGGGTTCTGTTAGGTTTCTTTAAGAAGTCTTGTAAGATGTCAAATCTCAAGGTTATATCATAGTATACACACTTTGATACTTTGAGATATTCAGTAGATATTTAGGGGAAAACTCAGTAAGATTATATGGGTAGCACTTTGGAATCAGAAGGGGTAAAACTTTGATGGAATTGTACTAAATGCCTACCAAAAGTCAGTGGGAATCAGAGGAACACATACGTAGAGAAATCTCAGGGAGCTGTGGAAATAGTAGCATTATAATAGAAGCTGATTTGAACTTTTCTAATATTGACTGGAGCTTCAAGTCAAATCAAGTCAAGAAAAGTCACTTTTTATTGGCATTTCAACCATAACTACCGGTACAGTACACAGTAAAAACGAGACGACGTTTTTCAGGACCATGGTGCTAGATGAAACAGTACAAAAACTACACTGAACTACATAAAAACAACACAGAAAAGTAACTACACTAGAGAACAGACCTACCCAGGACTGCATAAAGTGCACAAACCAGTGTAGGCATTACAATAAATAATAAAGAAGACAATAGGCGTAGTAGAGGGCAGTAAGTTGGTGTCTCTCCAGGGTCTGGGTATTGAGGATCTGATGGCTTGGGGGAAGAAACTGTTACATAGTCTGGCCGTGAGAGCCTGAATGCTTTGGTGCCTTTTCTCAGAAGGCAGATTTCATAATGCTAAGGGATTAGTGTGTCCAGGAAAGTGTTATTTAGCAATATGTTAATTGTCTTACAAGCCAAAATCCAACCTACACCTGGTAAACAAAGTGTGGGACCTGGGTCCGTAATCCTATTAGTTCCAACATAGTTACTGAATATTACTGATGTTCCCTCACGAATCTCCTTTCTAAGTACTGCCATAATGTTTTCCCAAATCAATACTGCAAATCCAATTCCTCTCTTACCTCCGCCCCCATCACACCAGTAGCGTCTGTGCCTTGGAAGACTGAGCCACCCATACTGCCTATCCAATGATCATGTTTTGTCATAGCTATAATATCACAATTCATTTTGCCTGTCTGGTTTCTTGCATTATAATAAATGCAGTTTATCCAATCAGATCGTCCTGTCCCTGCCTATCCCTCCTCTGCCCCAGAAGAAACGAAATTAGTCCAAGAACTGAATCTCTCTCTCCCCTACATGTTCATTTGGTTATGAGTAATAATGAAGGGTTTATAAGAGATCTTGGGTTAAAAGATCCCCTAGGAAGCAGTGACCAGAAACATCACACGACCAAAAGCACTGTCTTTAACTTAAATAAGGGCAATAATAATGGTTTGAAGGTGGTGTTGTCTGTGATGGACTGAAAAAATAAGCTATGAAAGAGTTCAGTAATAGAACAAAGACAGATATTCAAACAGTTGTCCTTAACACTCAACAGGAATTTATCTCAATTAGAAAAGAGGGATATCATGAGGAAGAGCCACTGAGGAGGGTTAACAAAGGAGTAAATGAATCTGTTAAATTGAAAAGCAGGACAAAATAAGTGGCAAGGGCAAATGGTAGGCAGGAGGACTGGGAAGTTTTTAGAATTTCAGAGAAAGACTAATGCTCACAAGAAGGGAAAAATAGAAAGGAATTGATTAAGACCTCAAGAGAATGAAAAGTGAATGATTCTGCAGATGCTGAACATCCAGAGTAACACATACAAAATGGACGATGAAGGGTCTTGGCCCTTTAGTCCTTTCATAGATGCTGCCTCACCTGCTGTAATCCTCCATCATTTGTATATAGTACTCTGGAGAATAAAATTGGTGAATTAAGTCATCAGCAAGCAAAGAAATAGTAGATTTACTAAATCTATTTTATTTTACATTGTGAAGAATACCACAAATATTCCTCAGGTGCTATCGTTAGTGGGGGGGGCGAGTCACAACTAAGGTGACATGGTGACAAAATAAGTGACCAATGATTTAAAACTGACTTGTGTGGAGATTTATTCTCTGAGCTGTTGTGAAACTTCGGAACCTTCTGCCCTCTACAGTAGTGAAGGCCAGATCTTTAGGTATATTTGAGGTGGATATAGATAAATTTTGAAAGATTGAGGATATGAGGGTTATCGGGAACTGGCACAAAGAGGCCAGCATAGATCAGTTATGATCATATTGATTGGTGGGACAAGGTTGAGGGCTTGGTGTCCTCCTGCTTCTGTATTCTAATGTTGTGTACAGAGAAGGGGAGGGGTGAAAAATCAAAGCACACAGATCTGTGGAGGAGTTACTGGTACTGTAGAACAAAACACACGTTAGAGTAATTTTTGGGTTTAGGTCATTCGCACTTAGCAAATGGCTTTGGCCACCAGTCTTTTTATTGACTATTTTTAGGTTGCAACAATGCATTTCCTAAAAGCTGTGAATACCAGACCAGATGCTGCTGGTGCCTGTGCAATGGAGGTAAACCAGGAGGTGTGAGGTTTGCATGTAGTTTCAAAGACAGCATTATCTATACTTTGTAAATATGGATTGTCCTTCATGTTAAGCACGTAAAATACCAAATAAATGTATTGTGGATTCAGTTTGGAACAATGGATTCCTGAATGCCAATCCAGATGCTGCTGGTGCTGGTGGGATGGATGTAATCGGGAGATGTGCAGTTTTTATGGAGCTTCAAAAGAAAGCATTGTCTACATTTTGTAAATATGGAATTGTCCTCTGTGTGTGTGTGTGTGTGTGTGTAGCAAATAAATATTGAGCCCCACGTTGGGCATGAGACCTTTCCACCGAAAGCGTCTCTGTATGATATGATGCCTGCTGCTGTACCTTGTTTTGTTGAATAAAGAAGCTGCTTTGTATCTACCGGTAACTTTCTCTCCAGTGATTTCATTCACAACACCACCTTCGCACCCACACTCCAGACACCCAAAATGAATGTTAATCAGCATTGTCTGGATTTCCAATTAAATGGTGTCCACAGCTCCAGGAAACACATGGGTGCATTTTAAATTTAATCTACAATCCACGTTCAGGTCTAAAGTTAATATTTTGCTGTGTAGCCTAACTCCAGAATACTCCCTAACAATCGCTACCCTGGAACTGTCAGTCCTACCCATCATTCAACCATATAATAGATATTGTATAATACCATAGTCCATGTGTCTATCCTTCCCTGAGCTCATCTCCCTTATCTGGCAAAGTTTCTTGTATTTAAAAAAAATGCAATTTAGTTTATCACAATTTCTTCACTCCTTGTGCTGTGCCTACCTAATAGACTTACTTGCTTTAACTTTCTTTTTATTGGCCACAACTTCCTCGTCTACCACACCGATTGCACTCCCCCCAAGCAAATCTCCACAGTAAGTCATGACTGTTAGGAAATTTCTGGCTCAACTAGGGTGAGATCAGTCTTTGATTAAGGCATATATAAGTTATTGATTGATAAGGAAAAGTGTAAAAGTTTTCTGTACTTAGACAGGAATGCCTAATTAAAATTCCGATCAGATCAGCTGTGATCTTATTGAGTGGCAGGGAAGGCTGAAGGGACTGAATGGCCTTCTACACATAATCTGTATGCTTGTAAGTATTGTGATGAGAACACGTGCTGAATGAGGCAGAAGAAAAAGCTTTGTCTGATTTGAAAGTTGAGGAAAAAGTATCATAGTAAATCTGCCTTACCTCCCAAAAAACTTTGTTACAGTGTTTGTTTTGTTGAACATGGGTAATTTATGCTTTATTCTTTTTTTTTTAAATAGTTAAAAGCTTCAAGAAGTAAGGATGTAGGGATCATCTTGCAAAGGATTCAAAGAAAATACTTCTGTGGGCCTTAGTGTAATATATTCCCTAAAAGTTTAAAACAGATGGGTAAGCTTAATTTCAGATTTTATCTTGAATGATAGACTGGTAGCACTTGTGAATGCTTTATTGAGATACCCCTTCTCAACAAATACATGAAATAGCATTGAGGAAAAAAGACCATTTCAAATACGTCCTTTCACTTGTAGTCATAGGTAGCCTCTTCCTGGTCCCTAGTGTGTCAGTTAAACTGAATAGTTTGCAGTGATGTAAAGAGACTCCATCAGTGAATAGTTGAAAACTACATTGTAACTTCTGTGCCAGGAGACCCAAATCCAAGTTAGGAGAGTAATATGAAACCACTATAAACAGGTAATCTTTAACCAAATTGATTTCCAGCCACTCCAGCACATGCAAAGCTGAGTTTAAAAGATCTGCCACTAAGTTTGTAATTCATCTATTATTTTTTCCCTGTGTACTTTTCCTAATGTTGGATCCGTACAACTACATGTCTGGTCTGGCATGGCATTCTCTAGGTGCCCATACATGCATTAGGATTGTTGTTTATATTTGCACATACACAGACGTTGATTGATAATATAGTCAAGCTTTCTCTTTTTACATCCACATGCATCTCCAAAAGCAGAGCCGCAGATATGGAAACTTCCCACTTTCTCCCCACGCCCTAGTCAGGGGTCGTGAAATAACATTGCTAGCACAGTACAGATCAGTTACTCTAGCTTAGCACAGACAGCAGATTGAATTAAAAAAATCTCAAATCACTCGATAAACACTTCCGGCATAAAATTTCTTGGAAAATTGATGGTGAATTCTTCATTCTCTTGGCATTTAAAATTAACTTGTATTCAGAGGTCAAGCAGGAGAAAGCTTATTCCCTTGAAAAATCTCAGAAGCAAAGCTCAGGCTTATTGGCACATTGAAAATCATAGCAGAACTATATTAATGTCCCAAACTGCCCATTTTGAACACGATAATTGTGCTGTAAGATTGTTTTGCCCAACTTAATTGTATAAATAAGAATGGACATAACTCAGAAATTACAGTAAAATTCTGACTTTCTAAGTAGAATGTCTAATCACTTTATCAAGGTTATTCAGTTTTCCCAGCTAATTTTATTATATCTATTAATCAAGTAATTCATTATTATAAACTGGAACTTAATATATTTTAACAGAATAGAATTATAATATAAATAAGTTAATAAACATATTGATTTACAGAAATATAGCTGAAAAATAAAATACATATTCTATATTTTGAAGTAACCCCCTAAACTTCATGCATTGGGGTTTTGAAGCCTTATGAAGAATTACTACTACTTGAAGTTTTTCATGAACTAACTAAGCACTGGAAGTAATGATTAAAAAATTTAAAGCACAACAAAATAATTCTAACTGATTTTCAAACATGAAGTATTTTTGTGTCTTTTACAGAAGTAATGATAAAGTTGCAAACTGTTTATAACAAGATTCCACTTATCCTTTGTATTGCATTTGTTGACATTCAGCAATGTTGACCTTTCATCACATTCTGTAATTTATAACCAATAAGAAAAAGTAGACAGAGAAAATATAATATATCCATCCTTTCCAAATGAAAAATATCATGTTCCTTTTTTTAACAAAACTCTTCTTTATTTTATTTGAGATTTTTAACCAAGATAATTGTCCTTTCCCTCTTGGAAATAATAAAAAAACACCTGGTAATTTAAACCAATGCAATCTGTTCAGCAGGGAGATCTAGACCAGTGTGACCAGTGCTGTGTTTTAATGTCAGTGCAGAGATTATATTACTCCCGTAGAATCAAATCTTCATTCAGACCAGCTTTTCCCCTGATAGTTCCAGGCCACATCAGAGACCCTCATTTGTAATTCAGAGCAGGAGTTTTGTGGAGCAATCAAAATTAATTCAACCAGATCTTTTTACATGAATGCATTGCTTTTAATAAAGGTTTTTCTCAACAGGTGCTACTGAAATGGGTACACATCAAGTTGTTATAAGAAGGCTACTGCTTTGTGTGTAAGTCCATAATTTAGTTGCAAGATTATTCTTTCTGCTTTCACTAAACACAATATACACTACTGCACCTGGAGAATGGAGTAACTAAAGAAAAATTAGCGTTGTTTAACATTAAATTTGATATGTATTTGGATACAGAATGTGGAACTTAGTGATTAGTATTTTTAAAATATTTTAAGTGATTGTCTTACAAACCTTTATTAAGATCTCCATTATTAAAAACTACTTATGCAAGAGATATCAAAACAAATAAGTTAAAGAAATGTAATGTAATTATTAGCCCATTTTGTTTCTTTTGTATCTGACTCTGTGTGTGTGTGTGTGGTTAGTGATTAAAAGTAGATACAGGTCAATATCCAAGTACTGACAAATAGAATAAAAATGAATTTAACAATGAGAACAGGGTGCATTTATTCATGGGCAGTTTGCAGTTATTGGCCAATTTAGTCAAGACAGCACCGACTAATATTTGTATCATTCAATATGAGCAAAATAGTGGGAAGTTTCAGTCCAGAAACTTGTAGTAATATTTTGTTCAATTGAGTAGCAGAATATAAGCGTATCCTTTTTATAGTTATTTTTGTTGTCACATTGCATTTGTATTTCATGAGCACTTTTGTTGTAATACTCCATGTACACCATCTCCAATTGTTTTAATTTAAAACCAAATCTACCTAAAAATACATTTGCAACAAAATGCATTAATTACACATTTATGCTGTGACTCTACTAAATGAATGCACAAAGGCACCAGATTAAATTGAATAGCACTCATATATTTTAATGACTGATGCTACTTGACCAGCTAACATTTTTCAGGAAGCAGCTTGTCATGAGCTATCAATATTCTCTTAATCCTTGGTTATGGCTGTGATTTTTACTTGTAGTATTGGAAAGTGATTCCCTGTCTCAAGCGGTCACTTAGATTGCAGGGTTAGGAAATAAGATGCTAAATGGTTGTACAAACAATTTGATTATGGCATTTAATTCATGTGATACGGGTCTTGAAGCTTGCTGACAATTCTATCAGTTACAACAGAGTTTTGTTGTTCCTTTGGTTATTTTACCTAGTCCAGAATATTTAAAGTCTGGACCTTTAATAATGAACAGTTTCTTTTTATTATCACATTTGTAATGTTATTTTAAATGAATTTTATTTATTAGAACGTAGAACTATATAGCACAGTATAGGTGCTATGGCCCACATTGTGCTGACCTACGTACTGTATATAAACATATGTCACGATCACCCTTCCTTCTGTCACAGCCCACATCCCTCCTTTTTCTTACATCCATGTGCCTATCCAAGAGGCTTTTAAATGCCCCTATTGTATTAGCTTCTGTTAACCCTTCCCACCATGACGCCACCCCCTCCCTGGCAGTGTTTTCCAGACAATCAGCACGCTCTATGCAAAAGAAAACTATCTCTGACATCTCTTCTAAACTTTTCTCTACTCACCTTTAACAGAAGTCCTCTGGTAGTTTCCTTTTTAACTTTCTTCCCTTCCCACCGTGCAACCTTGAAAAGATTGAGCACCATTTCATTCTTTAAAGTCTAGAGTACACTACATTCTGATTCAGATTGAAATACGTTGCAGAAACGTGAAAACTTAGCCACCTCCATCATGGGTACCAGCCCCCATCGCATCCATGACATCTTCAAGGAGTAGTGCCTTAGGACGGTGGTACACATCATTCAGGATTCCCACCACCCAGGACATGTCCTCTTCTCATTGTAACTGTCAGGAATGAGGTACAGAAGCCTGAAGGCACACACTCAGTGATTCAGGAACAGCTTCTTCCTCTCTACCATCCAATTTCTAAGTGAACATTGAACCTGTGAACACTACCTCACTACTTTTTCATTTCTGTTTTTTTCTCTACTTATTTTAACTCAGCTATTTAATAGACATATATACACTTAATGTAGCTCAGCTTTATATTCTCTATTTTATCATCTGTTTCATTGTACTGCTGCCATAAAATTAACAAATTTCACAATATTTGCCAGTGATAATAAATCTGAGTCTGATTACATTGTCATATATATTTGTTAAATTGTAAATGTATTCTATCAGATATATCTGGATTGTCAGAATATTTTATAATTCCTATCATCTTGTCTATGATTTTATTATTATGTCTATGCAAAATCCAGTGTAGTGACTGTGACAAGTACTACATTGGTCCAACAGAAAGAAAACTACCGACGCGGCATCATGAGCATCAGCTCGTGAGCAGAAGGCACGAGCCACTCTCACTAGTATCATCAGTTCAACTAGATAACAGCCAGAGTCTTGTCTCAAGCAAGAACAAGAAAAGGACGAGAATTTCTCAAAGCGTGGTTCCACCTACAAAGGCATCAACATAGGTCCAGTATATGAACCCTTAAGGAGAAGCAACAATGTCAACAATCAAAGAATCGCTAACGGACCTCCCTTGAAGCTAGCCAGTCAGAATCTCCTACTACTAAACTGTTCAGTGTTTTGAATTAGCTAACCAGATCATGCCATCTAATCAATATCCACTCAGACCCCAGAGGAGTATATAAGCTGGAATTCTAAAGAAACAACATCTTCAACTGCGCACTGATGATGGCTTCTCAATTGGAGCCAAAACTTCTGCAAACATTTTGTCAAGCTCGGCATCAACCAAACTTCCAAATCTGCCTATAATTCTTAAATAGCTACTTTAGATTAAATTACTGTTTATTGCTGATAAAGGATGCCATATTATAAAAAAGCTTCATGAGAATTGTTTTGGGTTGATTGATTTATTTTGTATTGTGACAGAAAAATAATCTTCATCTACTTGAAATAGTTCCTTTTGAGATAGGACAGTCCTTTTTTTCCTTTTTCACATGTTATTGTTAAAATATACCCCAGATAAGTGCAAACTGAGGGACTACTGCAGGTCCCAAATATATAAGAACTTGCAGCGTTTAGTTTGTTGCTTTCCTCCTCACTGTTGGATCTATTTTACTCTTGATGAGGAGAAACGAAAATTCACTTTGTTGTACATCGCAGATGTAAAGCCATATTCTTGCATTCCATAGCAGAACAATTTCTCAGGATCTGATCCTTACTACAAAAGAATATAATTTTTTGACAGAAATAATTTGGGGAATATTTTCAATGTTTTGCTTTGATGGTGCCATAATCCCGCTTTTTTAGTTTGAATTACTATTAAAATAAACCAGAGAATTGTGTTTAACACATGCTCATAAAAGTATCAATCTCTGAGTATTATAAACATCATCCAATATTATAAGAAAATATCTAAAATATTCCGAACACAACGCTGGAAGAACTCAGCAGGTCAGGCAGCATCCGTGAGAAAAGAGTAGCCAATGTTTTGGGCCGAGACCCTTCATCAGGAATGGGGGGGGGGGGGGGGGAAGAGAGGACCGAAGCCCAGTAATAGAGATAGGGGAGGGGGTAGGGCCTAGAGGCGCCAGGTGGAAAACCAATCAGAGGAACGATAAAGGGAGGAGAGGGAGGGGATAAGTATGAAAGAACTGTAGAGATAAAGAAGCAGACCCTCTTTGCCTCTCTCCCCTTTCAACTTTCTGCTTCTTTATCTCTACAATTCTTTCATGCTTATCCCCTCCCCCCTTTATCTTTCCTCCGATTGGTTTTCCACCTAGCGCCTCTAGGCCCTACCCCCTCCCCTATCTCTATTACTGGGCTTCAGTCCTCTCTCCCGCCCCCCCCCCCCCATTCCTGATGAAGGGTCTCGGCCCAAAACGTTGGCTACTCTTTTCTCACGGATGCTGCCTGACTTGCTGAGTTCTTCCAGCATTTTGTTCGTATTCTTTGATCCACAGCATCTGCGGTTGTATTCTTGTGTCTAAAATATTCCACTCTTCGAATTCTACAGCTACCCTGCTGATTGTATAGGGCATATATTTTGTTATATTTTCTGTTATAATGCAGAACAATAATTCATCTTGTGCATTGAACACCAAAGCAATGCAAGTCTAATTATTATAGGTTAGAAAAAGCATTAAGCAAGATGAGAAATTTAGGAGTACAATCACTTTGCTTATACTATTACCCACACTGACAGAAGTGAAATACCAGTTGGGCTTGCATGTTGGCTGTAAAATTTGCCAAAGAATAATGAAATTGCAGAGTCAGCTTAATTGTATCATTCCTATTTTTAAAAGGCGTTCTAGCAAAAATAAAATATTGTTTGGCCAGACTGATGACTGGAAAACAATTTGCAGATTATAATAGTAATTTCATAGCTACTACTATTTTTTGTTATTTCAAGGTTTCTACATTGTTTACTTGTCATGGATTTGGCTAAACTTTATTTTTGCAGGAATGTCTTTTGGAAATGGAAATAAATGGTGTGTTTAAACTGTTAGTAAATGTAAGATGTAAATATTTCAGAAAACTTCTTACTACAAATATAACAGTGAGTTTCCAGATTTTATATGATGAGCTGCATTGTTAACATAGAGAGATCATTATTGGCTTCGAGTTTATTAGAGGAAAATTTGACTTTCATACCTGGGTTTATGAAATACACTGTACAAGCTTGCCATACTTATGGGAATGATCAACACAAATAAAAAATATCCCCTGAAATGAACAAATTGAAACAACATTTCTTAGTTTATAAACTGTGGAAATGATCAACAGGAGTTGGATGGGTAAATGCAAACTTTTGAGAAGAAATTCTTTTGCACAACTTCAAAAACACAGGTGTTGTGTAGTTAAAGTCTAGCTTAACTTGAGAAGTAATATTGCACACATTTCTGGGTGTCTTAGTGCCTGTTGGCAAACTCAGCTTCTGACTTCATGCCAGATATTCATTTGACCCTAATATCTTTTCTTTTCAATGCCCCCCATCACCAACAATAATTTCAAATAGTGTCAACACTTAAACAGCAAGCAAAATGTGTTTGTGTGAATTATGAAATTCACTGATGCAAAAAATAATACTGGCTATTTATCACAGAACAACCAGGTTTTACAGTTTCTCTTGGAAAAACATGCATTTTAAAGGACGAGAACTCAAATTGTATTCTTGTTACTGTAATGTGCACCCATAAATCCATCCTCACTTGTGCCTGGATTGTTTGCCCAGGGGGATTAAGGTCATATCACTCAGGTTCATGGATTCAGGATCATTCCAGTTTGCTGCCACTGATTTTCACCACTTCTCAGTTCATTTCTTACTGCAGCTTGAGAAAGGTTACTAACACTTGATATTCATGGACTTTCTACAGTCTGTAGGAGCAAGGGGATTTGGCTGCATTTTGTGCTTCCCTAAAGCATAGGCATCCATATGCCACACTCTTGTTGTGATATGGCAGCACCCTGTCAGCAGTGCTTGGATGTAGCCTTGGAAGGTTACTTGTGTAGGAAGAACATCCTTCCTGCAGGACACCAATGTGTCAAATCTCTCTGATTTTCCTGGCAGCATGTTCCTTCATTAATCCTTCCAAGTTATGCTGTAACAATACTCTCCTGTATTTGAAAAAAATGTTCAGTGTACTAATAGTACTACTGTATGTCTGTTAAAGAGCTTGCTGCACAGGTCAGGTCACATCTGTGAGGCCACATGTCAGCAGTTATAAGAACCTGCAGCAGATCAATACAAAACATACAATGATGATGACACCAAGTTTTAATGCCAGAAGGATGTCTGATAAAAGATCATCAATTCAAAAAATTAAAAACTAACTCGCTTTCTCTCTCCACAGAGGCTACCCAGCCAGCTGAGAATTTCCATGTCTTCATTTAACATATTTTTGAAAGCAGCTTTTCTTTGCTTTCCATGAGAAGGTTATTTAGCATGGTACAGTAATGTACTGGAGCAGTTGGTACAATGCAGTTACAACTTCAGGTGTAAGATCGGGGTTCAATTCCTGCCACTGTCTGTATAGCATTTGTATATTCTCCCTATGACCACGCGGTTTCTTCCAAGTGATCTGGTTTCCTACCATATTCCAAACATGTACCATTAGAGCTAGTGAGTTGTGAGCAGGCTATGTTGTCACTGCAAGTGCGGAAACACTTGTGGGCTGCCCAGCACAACGCTCACTGATTTGATTTGACGTAAGTGATGCATCTCACTCTATGTTTCAATGTAGATGTGACAAGTAAACCTAATCTTATCTTTCTTTTTCATTTCTAGGCTTTTAATGTAAACTTAACCAAAACTGATAACATGGAACAATTCAGCATGGGAACATGCCCTTCGGCCCACCATAATGGCAATCTAAATTAATCCTGTTCACCTTCTCAGAGTCCATATACCCTAATCTCTGTCTGAACATCACTGTCATATCCCATTTCACCACCTACCCTAGCAGTACATTGCAGGCATCTACCAATCTATTAAAACAAATTTCTTCATAAATCTTTTTATTTATCTTCATAAATCTCCTTTGTACTTTCCCCTCCGATCTTAAATCTATGCACTCCCATAGATAACCTGTTCATCTTGGGGATAAAAGACTATCATCTGCCCAATCTATGCCGCTCATGATTCTAAACACCATTCAGCCTCCAACACTCCAGTGAAAACAGTTCAAGTTTGTCCAACCTGTCCTTAAACTAATACTTTATAATCTAGGCAACAATCCAGTGAACCTGTTCTGCACCCTCTCTACAACTCCACATCCTTCCTAAATTGGGGCAAGCAGACCTGCACACGATACATACTCCAAATGTGGACAAGCGCAAATTTTATGCAGCTGCAACATCGCTTTCCCATCTGCTATTTATCTGAGCTCCCAAAATGCAACATCTTCCATTTATCTGGATAAAAACTGCATCTTCCATTTCTCCACCCAAATTTCCAACTGATCTAAATCCTGTCTCATTTAACAACCTTCCTCAATATCCATACCTCCACCAATTCTCATGTTGTCTGCAAACTTACTAATCATGATGACCTTTTCTCAATTTGCACTTATTTGGAAGACTCAACCAAATTTTTTATTCAATTCAAAGCTCCATTGAATGAGATCAATACTTTTAAACACTTGTCATTAAGTGCTGCAATCTTTTATTTATTCTTGATATCACCTTATGTCATTACACTTTTCAAAAATGCAAATCTATTTTTATTTCTAATGAAATCTATAGAATTGAAGGTTATTCAGAATCGGAAGCAGAATATCACCAACATATGTTGTAAACTTTGTTGCTTTGCGGCAGCAGTTCATAACAATATATAATAAAATCATAAATTACAATAAGAAATATATATACTGTATATAAATAAGTAGTGCAAAAATGCAAAAAAATAGTGAAGGAAGTGTGCATGGGTTCATTGTCCATTGAGAAATCTGATGCTAGAGGAAAGAAGCTGTTCCTTAAGTGCTGAGTATGTGTCTTCAGGCTCCTGTACCACCTCCTTGATGGTAGCAATGAGAAGAGGCATGTCCTGGGTGATGGAGGTCCTTAGTGATGGATGATGACTTATTGACGTATCGCATTTTGAAGATGTCCTTGATTCTGAGGCTTGTGTCTGTGATGCAGGATTTCCCAGAGAGTGATGCAACCAGTTAAAATGATCTCCATGGTACATCTGTAAAAATTTGCTAGAGTCTTTGGTGACATACCATGGCTCCTCAAACTGCTAATGAAGTATAGCTGCTGTCATGCCTTCTTTGTAATTGTATCAAAATGTTGGGGCCAGAATAAATCTTCAGAGATGTTGACACCGAGGAACATGAAACTGCTCACTCATTCCACTGTTGATTGTTGGATGAAGATCAGTGCTCCCTTGACTTCCCCTTCCTAAAATCCTCTAATAGTTTCTTGTTCTAACTGACGTAGAGTGCAAGGTTATTAATGTGACACCACTCAACCAGCTGATCTACCGCACTCCTGTATGCCTCCTCATCCCCATCTGAAATTCTGCCAACAGTTGTTTTCATCGTCAAATTTATAGATAGTGTTTGAGCAATGCTTAGCCACACAGTCGTGGGTGTAGAGAGAGTGGAGCAGTGGCTAAGCACCCACCTTTGAGGTGCGCCAGTGTTGATAGTCGGCGAGGAGGTGTTATTTCTGATCCGTACTGACTGTGGTCTCCCGATAAGGAAGTCAAGGATCCTTTTGCAGAGGGAGGTACAGAGGCCCAGGTATTGGAGCTTGTTCATTAGTACTGAGGGTTTGATGGTATTGAAAGTTGAACTGTAATCGATAAACAGCAGCCTGATATAGATATTATTATTGTCAAGGTGTTATTGTGAGCTGGTTATCTAATGCAGTACGTTTGTTCTGAATTTGAACATTTGTCATAATACATTGTAGGTGTAGTTACTTGTGTATTATTTTGATTGGCTTGCCTATTAGGTCATTAACATTTTTGTAAGATGCCATTATTCTGTACATGCAGATTAATATTCAGCTTTATTTGAAGATATTCGATAATACATAGAAAAAAACATGACACAGAAATGGGACTGAAGAATAACAGAAAACTTTAAGTCTTGCCCTTTAGTTCACTTTCACAGAAACAAAACAAAATCAAAATCAAAATGATAGCGAAAGAAAATCAAAATTATAATATGTTTTTGCAGCCCAGCATATTTTACTTGCAGTGGAATAGAATAAATTGATGCATTGTTAAAATTGCTTCATAAATTCAGAAAAAGTGTTGAATTATAATTTACTCCTTTCAGTTTTTATCTTTGTCAGTGCTAAAATGTATGAAATGAAGGAGACTTGATGCTGGCTACTTGCCAGGTCATTACATTCATAAATATTGCTTCATTATGTTCATTAATACCCACAGTGATTTCATTTTGTTTTCTTGGAGGTTAATTAATGATAAAATCCTGTTTGTAGCAACAGTTATTTCACCCTTTTTGACACTGTGTGTTTAATGCACTGGACATTTTCACTTTGATCAACATTCCAGCACTTAAATTATACCAAAGAGTATATTTTCACACTTCATAAATTCAATTGTTACAGTTATCACATGTTCCCATCTCTGTTTAATCTGTGCACTATGACATTATGTTCTATGAACCATCTGTTCAGTTTACACCCATCGTGTTTAAAGGGAAATGGATTTATAGTTTCCAAATTCAGTGTTCTTTGAGCTCTTAGTCATTGAGTCATAGAAAACTATAGCACAGGAACAAGCAATTCAGCCCATCTAGTTCATGCTGAACCATTTGAACTGCCTAGACCCTTCGACCTGCACCCGGAACATAGCCCTCCATACCCCTCACATACACGTACCTATCCAAACTTCTCTTAAACGTTGAAATCAAAATTGCATCCACCACAGCCCATTCCACAATCTCACCACCCTCTAAGTGAAGACATTTTCCCTCATGTTCCCCTTAAACATTTCACCGTTCACCCTTAACCCATGATCTCTGGTTATAGTCTCACCCTATCTCAGTGGAAAAAAGCTTGCTTGTATTTACACTATCTATATCCCTCATACTTCTATTAAATCTGCCCTCAATCTCCTATGTTCTAGGTAATAATGTTTAGACCTATTAAATCTTTCCTTACAACTCAGCTCCTCCAGTCCTAGAAACATCTTTGTAAATTTTCTCTATACTCTTTCAAACTTATTTATGTCTTTCTTGTAAGTAGGTGAACAAAAACTGCACTTAATACTCTAAATCAGGCTCATCAATGCCTTATACAACTTCAACATAACATCACCTCTCCTGTACTCTTCTGTATGTAAAGGCCAATATGCCAAAAGTTTTCTTTATGACCCTATCTATCTGTGCCAACACATTCAATGAATTATGAACTTGTATTCCCAGATCCCTTTGTTCTACTGCATGCTTCAGTGCCCTACCACTCATGGTGTAAGATCTTCCCTGGCTGGTTGCCCCAAAGTGCACCACTTCACACTTGTCTGGATTAAATTCCATCTGCTATATTTTTCAGCTAACCCATAACCCAGATCCTGCTACAATCTTTGATGGTCTTCCTCACTGTACACAGCACCCCTGATCTTGGTGTCATATGCAATTTTTCTGATTCAGTAAACCACATTATCACCTAAGTCATTGATATAGATGGCAAACCCAAATGGACCCAGCACCAATCCCTGCAGCACACCACTAGCTCAGGCCTCCAGTCAGAGAGTCATCCAGCTATTATCAGTTTCTAGCTTCTCCTGTAAAGCCAATATCTCATCCAGTTTACTACCTCCTCTTGAATAGCATGTGATTGAACCTTCTTGACCAATCTCTCATGTGGGACCTTGTCAAATGCCTTGCCGAAGTCCATGTAGATAACATTCACTGCCTACTGATGAAGTGGAAGACAAATTTTATAATTACCTATCCATTCTGTTATTTGTGAGGAATTCAAGCATTTAAAATTATCTAACTATACATTGGATCTTATCAAGCCCCAAACTTCTACCAGCTCTGCCCACTAATCTGAGATATTGCAGGCTTTTTTTAATATACATGACTATCACTTTAAACTCTTCATCTCTACTGATCTTCAACCACACAAGAGGATCTTACAGGGATTCAGAAATCTATGTCACACCATGACTGTCTCAGATGCATATCTTTCAACCCCATCTTCTCCTGGTGACCTAACAGTAATCAGACATCTGTCATCGTTCTTCACATGCATCAAGTGTAAATCCTGCACTGCCTTCTCTTGTAACTACTTCAGAGCTACTCTATCTTTGGCAATGTAAGGACCTCTTCATCAGAGCAATGGGGAGGGGTGTGTTTGAGCTTTAGTCTGGATGGTGTAGAGGGCAACTCATGATGAGTGTTAAGTGTTTGGAATTGGGATTTTGATCAGGTGCTGCAGGGAGTTGGATGGATGGATTTTATGTTGTAATCCAGTCTGGATATAATGGTGAGCATCTTGATGGAAATCTGAGACATTGAATGTGTGGAGAATATCAAACAAACTGCTTTCAGTTGGTTCAGGTGCAGGGCTATGACCTGCGACCTGGTTAGAGATTGATTTACAAAGGTAAGGCACAAAAATTCTGCACATGGTCCTATTTGAGTGGCCCATTCTGATGGTAGATCATTGAACAGAAATGTTAAATGTGATTCTCCACAGACACTGCTGATCAACTTTCGAAAATTCCTCATAAACTTTTCAATGGCCGACATTCATGACCTTCATGAGCGATGCTTCACTTCCAGATGAGTTCAACGCCATCTATGCCTACTTTGAAAGGGAGAATATAATGACAACTGTGAAGATCCCTGCTGCACCTGGTGATTCTGTGAACTCTGTCTCATAGGCCGATGTTAGGCTGCCTTTAAAGAGGGTGAGCACTCACAAGGTGGAAGGTCCCAATGGAGTACCTGGTAAGGCTCTGAAAACTTTTGCCAACCAACTGGCGGAAGTATTCAATGACACTTTCAACCTCTCATTGCTATGGGTGGAAGTTCCCACTTACTTCAAAAAGGCAACAATTATACCAATGCCTAAGAAGAATAATATGAGCTGCCTTAATGACTATCACCCAGTAGCACTCACACCTACAGTGATGAAATACTTTGATAGGTTGGTCATGACTAGACTGAACAACTTCCTCAGCAAGGACCTGGACCCATTGCAATTTGCCTATCATCACAATAGGTCACACGGCCTTAGACCACCTGGACAATACAAACAGGATGCTGTGCATTGACTGTAGCTCAGCATTTAACACCATCATTCCCACAATCCTGATCGAGAAGTTACAGAACCTGGCCCTCTGTACTTCCGTCTGCAATTGAATCCTCAACTTCCAAACCGGAAGACCACAATCTCTGCGGATTTGTGATAATATCTCCTCCTCGCTGACAATCAAAACTGGGGCATCTCAGGGGTGTGTGCTTAGCCCACTGCTCTACTCTCTCTATACCCATGACTGTGTGGCTAGGCATAGCTGAAATACCATCTATAAATTTGCTAACGATACAACCATTGTTGGTAGAATCTTGGGTGGCGATGAGAGGGTGTACAGGAGTGAGATATGCCAACTAGTGAGTGATGCCACAGCAACAACCTGGCACTCAACGTCAGTAAGACGAGAAAGCTTATTGTGTACTTCAGGAAGGGTAAGATGAAGGGACACATATGAAGTGGAGAGAGTGAGCAGTTTCAAGTTCCTGGGTGTCAAGATCTCTGAGGACCTAACCTGGTCCCAACATATCAATGCAGTTATAAAGAAGGCAAGACAGCAACTATATTTCATTTGGAGTTTGAAGAGATTTGGTATGTCAACAGAAACACTCAAGAACTTCTATAGATGTACTGTGGAGAGCATTCTGACAGGCTGCATCACTGTCTGGTATGGAGGGGCTACCGCACAGGACCAGAAGAAGCTGCAAAGGCTTGTAAATCTAGTCAGCTCCATCTTGGCTACTAGCCTACAAAGTATCCAGGACATCTTCAAGGAGAGGTGTCTTAGAAAGGTAGTGTCCATTTTTAAGGACCTCCAGCACCCAGGGCATCCCCTTTTGTTACTGTTACCATCAGGTAGGAGGTGCAGAAGCCTGAAGGCACACACTCAGTGATTCAGGAACAGTTTCTTCCCCTTTGCCGTCCAATTTCTAAATGGACATTGAACCCATGAACACTACTTCACTTTTTTAAATACACTCTATTTCTGTTTTTGCACGATTTTTAATCTCAATATACGTATCTTGCTATTGATTATTTATTAATATTTTTATTCTTCTATATTATGTTTTGCATTGAACTGCTGCTGCTAAGTTAACAAATTTCACAACACATGATGGTGATAATAGACCTGATTCTGATGCGCATGTTGAGGTGCTGGTGTGCTGAGAATATACTTCAGTAATGTTCCAGAATTAAGCTAATGGAGGCTTTTAATGCTACACCTGGACAAGGCTTGGAACTGAATCGCCCAAGTTGAACCAATTAAGTGGCACTTACTTTGCAAGTTACTGCCTGAGGAATGTTCTGCTTTTGTTGGGTAGATTCACGCAATGTAGATTCATGTAACTTGCTGTCCAAGTTGCATGCCATCTTTGACAATGACTCCCATCCACTCCATAATGTACTGGTTAGGCACAGGAGTACGTTCAGCCAGAGACTCATTCCACCGAGATGTAACACCGAGAGTCATAGGAAGTCATTCCTGCCTGTGGCCATCAAACTTTACAACTCCTCCCTTGGAGTGTCAAAGACCCTGAGCCAATAGGCTGGTCCTGAACTTATTTCCACTGGGCATGATTAACTTATTATTATTTAATTATTTATGGTTTTATATTGCTATATTTCTTCACTATTCTTGGTTGGTGCGGCTGTAACGAAATCCAATTTCCCTCGGGATCAATAAAATATGTCTGTCTGTCTGTATTCATTGTGGAGCAGCTAGGGAGAGGCTTGGTTATCTCTGGAGCACGGGTCTTGAGCATTATAACCAAACCTTTAGAAAGGCCCAAGCTCCCCTGATGCAGGGCCTTGGCCTGAGACATCAACTGTTTATTCATTTTAATAGAAGTTGCCTGACTCGCTGAGCTCCTCCAGCATTTTGTGTGTGTTACTTTGCACACTTCCCTGTTTTAATAGCAGATGGAATAAACGATATTGGCTGAATTGTTATAGTCATGACCTTGAATTGATCATCTACTTTTAGCAAAAGATAACTGTCATAATTCAGCCTTGTTATTTGTGTTTGGCTCTGCAGTCATTCATTGCTGAACTGATCTCCTGCTTGTGACTGGGTGCAGCAGTGTGTGTAGCCTTGTCTGGCTTCATTAACTGTGCCAATAGCATGTTTTTTTTTGTGGTTCAGCATGCTTGTAACCCTTTCTTGTAATTTCACTAAGTTTTTAATTTTTCACTTTTCTACTCCTACTTTGTTCCTTTACATCAATCTAAGGTTAGTCAAGTGAATTGATTGACACAGTAAATTGCAGAAGGATGTTGCATATCATGAGATTATGGATTGTATAGAATACAGTCCTATTATTGATATACCACCTTGTCTAATTGACACACACTCTTAAGTTGGTAAACCTTTTAAAGTTACCCATTATGGTAATCGCACACGCTGCTATCACTTTGCTGTCCAGATTCATCTGTGAGGACTGAGTTATCTTGATTTCTGCAAAATGTTTTGGAATTGGGTAAATCAGTACAAGTATGTTATTATTCCCAGTCTACCAGAAACCTAGTCTGGCAAATATATTATTCATGATTTCTGACAGTGATGGTATTACAGAGTTACTTTTGGTAATGGAAACTAGGGACCTCTAACCAAAATATGAAGGGTGCCTTCCAATAATGATCTTGCATTTTGAATTCTTAAAAAAAAATGCAATGAGATTGTTATAGAGCTTTTCGAGTACTCATATTTTCCTCTTGCTAATTAACAAGAGGCACTGTTTAAAAGATGAAATTTATGTCTCAGTGAAAATATGCTTTGTAAAATAGAATATAGCTTTCTCAAACATGTTTCTGAATGTCAGTACAAAGGTAACCATTTACAGTTCTTTATCATTGTCATTGTTGCAAGAATGTTGGATGATAATGACTGGGAGTAACTTTCAAATATCTGGAAAATGAGAATTCTGCCCTTTTCGCAACAAGTAAATTGGGTCACAGTGTTCCCAGAATTTGCATTTCAATTAAAAAGCAATAAAAACACATTGTATTAATACTACAATCATTCTTACACATGGGAAGATGATATCTTATTTTACGCTGTAAATGAAAAGCTCCTTCTTTCAAATAGGCCACCCATCAAGGTCAGTAAATCTCCTCTACTATTCTTTGTCAAAATTAATGGTATTTAGTATCCTTAATCTGAACTGGTCTGAGGTATGTATGTAATTGGAGACAAGTGCATAGTTTATAATAAAATCTCCATAGTTTATTGCTTGCCATGAAATATTTCAAGCTTAGGTATGCAAAAGAAAATATAACTAAAGATATTTTCCACTAGCACCTTTTCCACCAATGAAGCAAAAAAAATCAATATTGGGACTATACATTCAATTTTTGTGTTGATTAAATTATAGGAAAGAGAAGGTACACTTCTTTTCAACTTTTAAGTCTGTCTTGCCACCAAATCATTTTTTATTTATCTTCCCCATCTGGAAAAGCAAAATGCCTTCTCTGAAATTAAACAATAAAGGAAGCCAACTTTTAAACCTCAGTTATTCTTGGTATTTCTTGAGTGGAGAATGTTTCTGATGAGTTTTAATGAAAATTGTTTCCATAAATCCAGTTTTAAAATTTGCCATTTGCTTACATTAATTATGTAAGATCTTGGGCTAGAAATTCTTCTGCAGTTGCAAATTTTTATGTGCTATTTTATTAAAGCAGAAGTGCTAAAGGCAGTCAGAGATTTTGTGCACATGATGTATAATTTTTCACATCCTTGATCCAGGTCCTCTTTACATTCGGAAGCATATCGGCCTCTTATCATGTACTTTGATGTTTCTCACTTTGAAATACTGGGCTGACATTGTTTGCAGAGAAGACTACAGCCTATGATCTCACTTTAAGGACTCTTCATCATGTTATTTCATGTTATCATTATTTATTGCTATTTATTTATATTTGCATTGGCACAGTTCGTTGTCTTCTGGTTGATCTTTCATTGATCCTGTTATAATTACTGTTCTCTAGATTTGCTGAGTATGCCCACAAGAAAATGAATCTTAGGGTTTTATGTGGTGACACTTATGTACTCTGGTAATAAAATTTACTTCGAACTTTGTATTAGATGATTGTGAATAGCACAGGTCTCAAATAATGGAATCAAATTTAACCAAACCTGCTTTGGTATTAGTGCATGACCTTACTTGGGCAGCTACCAGGAGTCTAAAATATTGCTGCCCTTGCTGTAAGTTCCTTTCTTGACTTGTCATTCCAAGTGATTTGCCTCCAATCCCACCTCTTCATGTTCCTTCTGCACCTCAGTAACCCCCCAAACTGCTGTTGCATCCAGCTTGACACCCAGGACCTCATGTGGAGTCAAGCATCAGTGCCTTATGGCCTCATCCAGTTCATTGGTACTTTCAGGGATGTAAACCATACCTTGACTGGTTAATTCATATATCAAGCCCACCAAAATGGTTGATTCCTAATTGTCTTCTGAAATCATATAGTGAGCCATTCAGATCAGGGGCAATTACTGATAGACAATGTAATAAGGTCTAGCTGGTAAAAATGAACAAATAAAAATTAAAAAAACATGAGTCTTTACGTGCATGTACATCTCCCTGGACCATGCTAGCTGTGCTGCTCAGAGACTGCTAACAAGTTGTTTAAAGAGGCCTAGTGATTTAAATTATTTGCTTCTTTCTCTGAGGAGACACCCTGCCTGCATTATCAAGAATTATTTTTGGACTATCTTTGTTTTCTATTTCTTGCATTCAAAATTAATTTTAAAAGAAGTATCATATTTACCACAGGGGCTCCTCCAGTTACGAATTACCTCACACAAATCTGACTTGACACAAATTTTTCCATATATTTTTCAAGCTAATAATAATAATAATGCAATGTTTCATGGTATTCATTAATGACTGGATATAGTATATAATCTATTAGTTTAAATATGGGTAGTGTGAGGATAAATATTTAAAGAAATGAAAAATTTAAAGCTAATGTATATAGAGCAACTTGATGTGGATTGTTTCAGAAAACAGTCTTTCCTGACATACTGACTTAGGAAAAGAACCTTTGTGTAATCCAGAAACTGCCTGTACATATAGAAAATACTTCTGCCTTTTTTATACTTAGTTAAATACAAGTTCTCTTCTGATAACTCCATAAACAAGTCTATCAAAATAGACAGCCCCATCTACACACCCCTAAAAGCCGAAGAAACATGAGCGGACTGACGGGGTAGCCAGTCAAGACCAAGGCAAGCAGACGGGAGCAATCCTCAAGAGAAACCCCAGCAACTGCACACTGAGGGTGTCACCTCGACTGGTGATGAAATGTCTTCAAGTTAATTGCCAAGCTCAGTAAACACCGCAACATCAAATGCCTCCATCTGAGCTACCAATCCTAAACTACCACCATCCTAAACTAATACACAGTTCTATAGCACTAAACTACCACCATCCTAAACTAATACACAGTTCTATAGCACTATAATAGTATTGATCATGTTCTAATATGTTTTGTATTTCATTTAAATACATAATTTGTTACTCAGTTAAATGGTTGGTTGCCTTTTTTATATCTTTCTAACTAACTCCATGAGACTTTGGCTAATTTGGACAGCCACTTAATTGGGCCAAAATGTACTGTTCCTGATGTGGCCCATTAATTGGAATCCACTGTATTCAGTTCTTCCATCTTATTTCAATCAATGTATAATGTGAAACCTTGGATAGCCACTTTCTTAATGAGATAGTGCACCATGGCTTGGAAGTCAAGATGTATAGCTAATTTGCTTTTCATTGTTGAGCATGTGAAAACAGATTTTGTTTTCAACGGAGTGCAATGTGCTTAGGACCTTTCCTGGGTCAAATCATCTCATTTCAGAAATTTGAATCACTCTTGCAATCTTGTAGTAATTTCCTTGTTGGTTATATATAGGATGACATCATTCCTTATGTAGCATTCCTTTAAGAGCATTACAGGGGAATTAGTCCAAGTTATCCTGGGGGCGGGGGGGGGGGGGTAACTATCTTTTGCTTTTCCTTGGAATTACAATGTCTTCACACCACTGAACTGAATTGGGATCCCTCGAAGATTTCTAAGTGTGCTCCTGGATTGCGTTCATCTGCGGCTACACTTACACTTGCTGATCGGACTGCTGGGGGCTTGTTCTTGCCAGCAGCACCCCATGCTCCTTCAGCCTACAGGAGATGACACTCAGGGACTTGGGTGTGTGATGATGATTATTACTTGCTACTGTATGTTTACTGCTGATATTATTACATGTGCTATATGCCTTGTACTGTGTATGCCTGTTGGCACCTTGGCCCCAGAGGAATGCTGCTTCATTTGTCTGTATTCATGTATGGTTGAATGACAGTTGAACTTGAACTTGTACAGACTATTGCCCCTATGATCTTGTGCCCGTCATCTAACTTGCCCCTGCCCACTTCAGCTTCACTCCTGATGCATCAGTTTGCTATGGCCAATGACAGAGTCATCCTTCCCCTCAGCAAATAGGGCCACCACCTCCACTGCTTCTGAACTCAGTCTTGTTTGTATTTAGCACACGGTAAAACAAAAGTCTGGCACCTGCTGATTAATTTCCTTAAGATATGAATTAGTCACTTTTTCAGTGTTTCTGAATGGCAAATACATTTGATTTATAAATTTAAAAGTGTAAAGAAGAAATCTTTCTTACACATCATTGTTCAGTAAAATTTTTACTCATTCTTGTACTGCTACTTTATTATCTTTAAATTCTTGAAGATATTACATTTTATGGTGTATAGCTGGTATTTAGACCTGAAGGTCTTACCTGTTTTTTTGCCAGCAAATGCATCTATAGCATGTCTTTTGGTATGTCTATTAATTTCAGAGTCAACAATTCAGTGTGTTTTAGAACTCATATCCCTTCACATTACATTTGAAAGTAAACCAGACAGTATTCACAAAATTTGGTGCACAATGGAATTGTAATCACCTGTGTTTAAAGGTAATAGTTTAAAAATAAGCTACAGGTTTTCCCTTTCATGAGAGTTAGCTTAATGAAAAAGCCTTTTTGCTTCAAATTGCATGACAACATTTTCAGATTACATTCCTGAAACAGAGAATTCACTTATTCCAAGTAATTGGATGCTGACTTAGGTTAATATGTACAATGTCCTAAAATGAAAATGTTCTATTGTAAGTAGAACTGTATGATACCTGAGGCAGACTCAATAGATTTGGTTGAGCTCTGAGTTAATTATATTGCAGCCTATTTTTTGAATGAATTCAAGCATGAATTCTACACAGTTAAAATTGGGATAATTATATTCAATTCTATTTGGTACCCTGCTGAATGAATTGACCTTTCAGATAAAACTACTCACTTGAACAGAAAACCTGGAAAAAGAATAGACAAAACAAGTAGAAGTAGAATAAGTACTTTTAAATATAAGATAAGAATTCAGAAAGCTGCACCATTGTGGATTATTAAGGTCTACGAACAAGAGTTCATCTCTTTTAAAATAAATTGTATTTAGATTATCTTTTCTGGGGAAAAATATTAGGTTGCCAATCTACAGATGATAAGTGAGTGCCATTGCATTTCTTGACATCTTGAGCACACAGCAATTCACATAGCAATTTCCGAATAGACTCATAAATGGTCTTGGGAAGCCTTGCTCATTTGACTAATCTTTCATCCTGCAATAGTTTTAGATTGCATTGATTGAGAAATGTTTTGACAACAGTTTAGTAATTTATGTATGTCTTTTGGAAATTGAAGCAGTGCTATTAATGTCCTAATCAGGTTAAAAGCTTTACTTATCTAACACCTTTACTGTTGTTCAGAATATGGGTAATAAAAGTTGTTTTATTTAAATCAAGTGGTGGGTTCAAATCAAATGCAAAAGCAACCAGTGTGACTTGTAATGAAAGCTTGGAAAGATTACCTGGGAAATCTACAAAAACATATTATTCATTGGATAACTCAATGAGCTGTAATCTCTCTCCCGAGCCATGCTTACTTATCTGGTTATTTCAGTGCATTGTTTGATATTACAAGTCTTAAGAGGTTTTGTGCTTTTTCTGAGAAAAGGTTGATTGCTTAAGTTATTTTATATTTGTTGAAATTAATGGTTTGAATTTGAATTCAAGCAATTTAATTTTGGAGATATTGCATTTTTCCCCTTGTACATTTCTATTCATTCAAAATAAAAATATAATTATGCACAGATGAGGGTTGAGAGTTGTTTAAAATTTTGCATGCATGAGCCTTTCCTCAATGGCTGGAATGATTTTTCTTGTCCTAAAACACCAAAAGAAAATATAATTTGAAGTGTCAGAGTAGTAGACAAAACAAACTTAATACGAATGTATTACTTGTATTAAACTTGAATTTATGTAACTTGAATAGTTTTGTTCCCTATTTGTTTTTTTCATTGGAGCTTGTCAAGGGTGCAGTAAAGAAATGGAAAAACTGAAAGTCTTTTTGCAGGCTTCAGTAAGACGGACATTAAAGAAATAACAAGAAACTGAGAAAGTTAAAGCTTTCTACCAGTTTCTAGTTGATGTAATTTTGTTGAGAGCATTTTGTGTTGCAAATCTCTCTCTCCTCCACTTATTTTCACATGTGCTTTTGCTTAATCATATTAGGGGTTGGGAAGGTGGGGTGTGTAAACTTTACTGGCACTCTTCAACTACATATACCCTCCACACCCCCCACATAGTCAGCTCTCCCAAATTTACTGTTTTGAAATATAATTGAGATAGTTTGTGCTTATTATTGATGATGATTTACTTATTTTTGATGATTTACATTGATAAGTTCAACTAATTAATATTTGGTTTTAGATGAAGCATATCAAGATGTGGGAGGACCTCATTAGCCTCAACTGAAGATATACAGAACTTCACATCAGGGTGATAGCAGGTGGTCTTTAGTGAACAGTCAAAAGTGTTTTGGAAAGATACTTCTTGAGCTCAAGGTAGATTAAGGTAACCATCTATAAAATCAAATGTAAATATCTACATTACAGTCAAGTAATAAAAACTCTTTTAAACTGTTGATTCTACTGTTGTTTAGCACTGTTTAAAAATTGATGAACAAATCTTTGGACAAAATATGTTCTGAATCTTAAAACGCCTGGTAATAACTGTAAAAACGATTGGATAAGGTAAATGGATCCATTTAACATTAAACATGGCACTCATTGCTGGATTTTGAAGATTTAAGGTTCATCTGGGTACCTCCCTAACAACTGAATATATTTGAAGTTTTGGTTATTTGTTCAGCTTTCTGATACCAGTTGAATAAACTGCTGTGACTATGTCAGCAAGCTTTTATAATGTTCAGTAGAAGAAGTGTCACACCTCACTGCACAAACTGGCTGATAGTTTTATTTCTCTATTCAGATAGTGCAGCTGGCAAAACATTTGTTCTTCACTGGACAGATTTTCCTTTTTGATCTGTGTACTGTGAAGGACTCATTCAAATTAGGTGATATGTGCAACATTACAACACATGGCCTGAATTCACAAGACTCCACTGGAGATGCACCGGACATTCATTTGAAGGTGCTGCAGGCAGATCTTTAATGAACAGTCAAAGGGTGCATGTGAAGGCTGTTAAATTGTTTAATGAAGAAATTGGAAAAAATTTAAGCAGCTTGATGGTGTTTATTTGTGAGAATCAGACTGAGTTCTTGAGTTTTATCTCACAGAATTTTTAACAAGATAGTTTTTAACTGGATATAGGATATACATCTTGACTTCAATATCTGATGTTGAACTGAAGTTCTTTTAACTATGTAGATACAGATGAAATAAATTGGTAGAGTGGCCACATACAGAGATTAATAGTCTGTATCTGATATGAAGCTGCACTTGTTATCTAAGGAAACGAATGTCAATGCCCAAAGGTCAAAGCTGCACAATTTTTCATTCCTGTTGGAAGCAATCTAAAATGCTACATAACTTGAAATATCTGATTTTTCATTTGGCCTTTATAAAACTACTGGATTTGTGAGCACTGTAAATGCTAAAATAAATTATATGATGCCTTATTATGCTTACGTCATAGATATCTAACAAGAATGGTGATATTTTAAATTTTATTATACATCTCAGTATCTTGTCAGCTTTAGTCTTTTCAGCCTCAGCAGCTTTTTTGAGCTTGAAAACTAAGTGCCTTAATCAATACAAAGCATCAACAGAACACCATGGGTGATTTTTGCTTTGAGCTATGCAATTACTTCCTGCTATTAGGTCAAACATAATACAGGGACTCAAAGGACAGACTATTGTTCACCACCAGCTTAATCTTAAAGATCAAACCATGACATTCTTATTAAAGGTTTGACAAATGATAACATGTAATGAAGTTTCTTTGTTGTTTTTTTTCTTTTTCACAAGGCATTGAGAAAAAACTTATTGATCTAATTTGGTTCTTTTTGAGATCTATGGATATTAATCATTGTGACCAATTAATGTTCTATATTTTGAAAGACGAAACACAACAGGATTTTTAGTTTTAATTATTTATGTTTGCTACAATCTTAAATTCTACTTCCCTCTGGTTTGCTAAAGAAAACTATCAAAGGTAGGCAAGAGGTTATTTCTAGTTTCTAATATCCTTTTTTTTAACCCCAGTGTCCAAGCTGAATGAAGCTCTTCACTGTAGGCCAATTGTTTAATATCAAGTAAATTGGCATGGTCATGAGGTGAGAAGGTTTTAGGGTTTTTATATTGCAAAATATTAACGTTGATGACAACAAAGCAAAAAGTGTTGTGACAATGACTAACACTGAATTTACAATATACATTTACAGTTCACATATACATTTACATATACAGTTTACAATATACATTAATGATTTAGATGAAGGGATTAAAAATAACATTAGCAAATTTGCTGATGACACAAAGCTGGGTGGCAGTGTGAAATGTCAGGAAGATGTTATGAGAATGCAGGGTGACTTGGACAGGTTGGGTGAGTGGGCAAATGTATGGCAGATGCAGTTTAATGTGGATAAATGTGAGGTTATCCACTTTGGTGGCAAGAACAGGAAGGCCGATTACTATCTAAATGGAGTCAAGTTAGGAAAAGGGGAAGTACAACGAGATCTAGGTGTTCTTGTACATCAGTCAATGAAAGCAAGCATGCAGGTACAGCAGGCAGTGAAGAAAGCTAATGGCATGCTGGCCTTTATAACAAGTGGAATTGAGTATAGGAGTAAAGAGGTCCTTCTGCAGCTGTACAGGGTCCTGGTGAGACCCCACCTGGAGAATTGTGTGCAGTTTTGGTCTCCAAATTTGAGGAAGGACATTCTTGCTGTTGAGGGAGTGCAGCGTAGGTTCACAAGTTTAATTCCCGGAATGGCGGGACTGTCATATGTTAAAAGATTGGAGCGACTAGGTTTATATACACTGGAATTTAGACGGATGAGAGGGGATCTGATTGAGACATATAAGATTATTAAGGGATTGGACACACTGGAGGCAGGAAGCATGTTCCCGCTGATGGGTGAGTCCAGAACTAGAGGCCACAGTTTAAGAATAAGGGGTAGGCCATTTAGAACAGAGATGCAGAAAAACTTTTTCACCCAGAGAGTGGTGGATATGTGGAATGCTCTGCCCCAGAAGGCAGTGGAGGCCAAGTCTCTGGATGCATTCAAGAAAGAGTTAGATAGAGCTCTAATAGACAGCAGGGTCAAGGGATATGAGGAGAGGGCAGGAACAGGGTAGTGATTGTGTATGATCAGCCATGATCACAGTGAATGGCGATGCTGGCTAGAAGGGCTGAATGGCCTACTCCTGCACCTACTGTCTATTGTCCATTGAGTTGTGTTCGTTTGCGGTTGTCAGATCCTGGGAATGGAAACCAATGGAAGTAGATCAAAGTGAAAACCTGCGAAGCCTAGAGAGAATATTTTATTTTGAGTAAGTGGGGTGATGGCATCAGAATAAACAGTAATAGAGAAGGCATGGAGATAAAAGTCTGATTGCTAACATATAAAATTGGCAAAAGTAAGTGAACAGCAATGTAATCTCTGGATCTCCTACATTTCCCTTAAACCTTCCTTAAAACCCATTTCTGTTTCAAGTTTTCATGACTTCTAATATCTCATTTTATTCAGCATCTGTTTTATATTAAGTTAAGCCGAAGTGAAGATGCTGCTAGTATTTCTCTACATTAAAATTAATGTTCTTATTGTTGGAATGATAGACAATATCTTTTATCACTGATATACTGTGAAACGTGGGTGGTTTACACTATGGGTTCAGAGTAGGGAGAAGGATGTTGCATATGCCAAGTGATAATTTTAAAAATAAAGTTGTGATACATATGTTTATATATTATATGTGCGATAGAAGGAGAGAGAAAATGGTATCAGAGAAGGTAGTGGATGTACTATTTGGGGGTAGATTGAGTTAGAGGTGTGGAGTAGTGGAAAGTTAAAATCACAGGTTAATGGAGATAAACTTGAAGAATTAGATTAAGTTGGAAAAATATTTAAAGTAAAATAATGTAGAACTCGGAGTGACCACATTTCAGCTGAGTCAGTGGAGAAGTGATTTAGTGGTAGAGTGCATTTGCAGAGCAAGGAAAGTGGGGAAAAAACTTCACAATGAGAAGCTGAGGAAGATCGGGGGAGAGCACATGTACGTTTTATGTCGCGGTGCAAAGTGCTTGGAGGTCTAACTTGGCAATAAAATGGCTGGCAAACTTTCCATTATCAACGATGGCAGGACTGCCACAACATTACGCAAGTAGATTTCACATCATCTTAAAGTGTTATCATGCCTGCAATGCCACCACAAATGTTTACGTAGAGAGTTTCCAAAAGAAGTGGTGCTGTTAGAGGTCTTCATCAAAATTCAGGACAATAAGGATTGTGGACAGGAAGTGTGCACCATATGTACCACTTTTAAATATATATGGGTATCATTGCAGGCAAGATGAGGCAAAGTTCAAAAGGTCCCTAGGCAATTAATCAGACCACCTGGGGACATTTTAAACTGTTTTTTAAATCTTTTTATTGGCAAGGGGCAGACTCTCCTGTCAGCTATTTGTTAACATTAAAATGCAGCTAGCATCTGGATGCTGGTGACAAGAGCTCCATTTTTACTGGCCCGACAATGATGCAGGCTTCGCTGATAATGGATCTGCTGGCCCCATGTGGCTCTGAGGAGAACTAGAATAACTGCAATAAATAAGGCTTTTTGCCTTTTAAAGAGGGAAATAGAAAATGTTGAAAGTTTGCATTGTATATGTTGACTTGTTTCTTTTCTTCACAGACACTGTTGAATTTTCAGACTATATTGTTTTGATTAAAACTTTTGCATTTCCAGGTTTGCTGCTTTTCATTTTCAATTTTTTTAATTTCATCTTCACTCCATTACCGTATTTACTCTATATTTAAAAGCTAACTCCGAAAACGTGTTTTTTTGGTATGAGAAAGGTTAAATGCCTTGCTCCTAATCAGTATGGATGAAGGTAATACTAAGCTGGGAAGTTCTAGAGGTCACTCTTGTTACTGAATAAACTCTCATTCAGATGGCTTTTGAGGCAAGTTTTTGTGCTGTAAGGATTACGTGAGGTAGAATGGGAGGAGGCCCATACGGGCAATGAAATTCTCCTTAAATCAGGTATGTGATTTTCTGCTGCAATTCCGCTGGTATTTTTGCTGGTGGTGGGATTGTATTTGCCAGTGCAACATGTTGAAGGTACATCCCGTAAACCAGTAAGGGAGCTTCGCTGGATGGCTCTGCCTGGGCATGATACTGTGTAACGATTGCTACCCTCTGGATATTCCAGAGCTGATACTGATACTAGCAATGGGCCAGGAGTAATCCACCAATTTCAAATCTGGTTCAGGATGCCTGGATTAAACCGTGCTTACACATATATCATGCCTGAATCTACCTTTATGGCCCAAGATGTCGACTGTTTATTCCCCTCCAAAGATGTTGTCTGACCTGCTGTGTTCCTCCAGCATGTGGTGTTGCTGAAGGTTTCCAGCATCTGAGAAATTTTTTGTATCTACCGTGATGGAGGTCTTAGTGCACAGCCATCTCAAAGTAACAGAAATGAAGGCCTAAGGGGGAAGTGATGGCAGATGTTCTGGCACAAGGGATTGAGGGGCCAGGTATGTTTGGTGGAACAGCGGTGGCCAGGAGATAAACTGTGGGGTCTGGGTAGGGATGCACTTCACCAAAGTGGAGGCACAGGTGTTGGATGGTGGGCTGCCATGAGGTTGTGTGGGATCTCTTTGACATCCTGGGGATGTTTGGGAACTAAGGGATTTAGGTACTCATTCACGTGCCTACAGGTACACATCACCTGAGTGTATGCCTGCAGCATGTGGTGACCCTATAATCTCTGTCTCAGAGGCTGACATCAGAGCATCCTTCAAGAGGGTGAACCCTCACAAGACGTCAAGCTCCGACAGTATACCTGACAGACAGACATACTTTATTGATCCCGAGGGAAATTGGGTTTTGTTACAGCCGCACCAACCAAGAATAGTGAAGAAATGCAGCAATATAAAACCATAAATAATTAAATAATAATAAGTTAATCATGCCAAGTGGAAATAAGTCCAGGACCAGCCGATTGGCTCAGGGTGTCTGACACTCCCAGGGAGGAGTTGTAAAGTTTGATGGCCACAGGAAGGAATGACTTCCTATGACGCTCAGTGTTACATCTCAGTGGAGCGAGTTTCTGGCTGAATGTACTCCTGTGCCTAACCAGTACATTATGGGGTGGATGGGAGACATTGTCCAAGATGGCATGCAACTTGGACAGCATCCTCTTTTCAGACACCACTGTCAGAGAGTCAGAGAGTGGCTGGGGTATTAAAGCACATTTTCAAGTCCTCACTGCTGTAGGGACAACACACTCAGAAACATATATTTCACTATACACTTCCCCGAATGAGAGTGCTGATATTCAACAGGAACTCAAGAAATGTAGCTATGATCTACACAAAGTCATCAAGACAGCGAAACAACAATACAGGGGCAAGATCCAGACCCAACTCTCCACCAACAACACACGCAGCTTATGACAAGGTCTGCACACCATCACAGACTTCAAAGCTAAGCACAGTGGTGCTGCCAACATCGCTGCCTCTCTCCCAGATGAGCTAAATCTATTTTACACATGGTTTGATGTTGCCAACACTGAGATCCCGATGCAACCTGCACCTTGGTAATCTCTGAGGCTGGGATACGCTGGTGTTTCCAACCAGTGGACAGTCGCAAGGCTGCAGGACCGGACGGCGTCCCAGGGCAGATACTCCCGAGTGTACACGGCACAACTGGCAGGTGGGTTTACAGGCATTTTAAATCTCTCCCTCTCCCGGTGTAGAGTGTCCTCCTGCTTCAAAACATCCACCATTGTTCCTGTACCTGAAAAGACCGAGGTAACATATCTGAACGACTGGCGTCCTGCCACACTCACCTCAATAATGAGCAAATGCTTTGACAGGCTGGTCAAGGACTACATCTGCAGCTTGCTGCCACCCACACTGGACCCCCTAAAATTCGCATACCGACAGAACCGATCGACAGGTGACACAAGAGCCACAGCTCTACACACTGTCCTTACACACCTGAAAAAGAGAGATGCTTATGTGAGAATGCTGTTCTTGAACTACAGTTCAGCATTCAACACCATAATTCCCTCCAGGCTCGACAAGAAGCTCAGAGATCTCAACTTTCACCCTGCCTTGTGCAGCTGGATCCTGGATTTCCAATCAGATTGCCAGCAGGTGGTAAGAGTGGGCTCCCTCACCTCTTCCTCTCTGACCCTCAATGCAGGAGCCCCTCTGGGCTGTGTCCTAAGCCCCCTCCTTTACTCTCTGTACACCTATGAATGTGTTGCCACTCATGGCTCCAATCTGATAATTAAATTTGCTGATGATACTACACTGATTGGTCTAATCTCAAACAATAACAAGGCAGCCTACAGAGAAGAAGTCATTACCCTGACACAGTGTTGTCAAGAAAACAACCTCTCCCTCAATATTGCAAAAACAAAGGAGCTGGTTATGGACTACAGGAGAAATGGAGACAGGCTAACCCCTATTGACACCAATGGATCTGGGTTTGAGAGGGTGAACAGCTTTAAGTTCCACAGTATACACATCACCGAGGACCTCCCGTGGTCTGTACATACTGGCTGTGTGGTGAAAATAGCACAACCGTGCCTCTTTCACTTCAGACAATTGAAGAAGTTTGGCATGAGTCCCCAAGTCCTAAGGACTTACTACAGGGGAACAATTGAGAGCATCCTGACTGGCTGTATCATTGCCTGGGTCAGTTGCAGGACTCTGCAGAGAGTGGTGTGGACAACCCAGCACACCTGTGAATGTGAACTTCCCACTATTCAGGACGTTTACAGTGACAGGTGCATAAAAAGGGCCTGAAGGATCATTGGCGACCCGAGTCACTCCAACCACAAACTGTTCCAGCTTCTACCCATTCAGTTCTTCACCGTGTTCTTTGATACTGAGTGATGCTTTGGTCATTGATGTGAACAGATCTAAGTATAGGGTGCTGCTTCTAAAAATATTCACCCCCTTAGACTCTGAGCATTTGGGTCACAACTGTATCGCATGCAAATCCCCAAATCGTGTGACTAAAATAAAATCGAGCTACAAGAAAGCCGTAACTGGGAAATATAAAAGTCCCAGTTTATGCAGTGAACCTCCAGGGAGAGAGTGTGCAAGAGAGCTCAAGAGAATCTCAGGCTACGTCCACACTATTCCGGATAAATCCGTAACTGAAGCTTTTTCTCTTCGTTTTAACCTTCCATTCACACTAAAACGGTGTTTTTGTCCCCCGAAACCGGAGCTTTTCAGAAACATTCTCCAAGGTGTGTATTTTTGAAAATGCTGCTCGGGCAGATCAGTGTGGACAGGGTATCCGAAGAAATCTGAAAATGCTGTCAGACGGCAGCGCGCCATTTCATTGTTTTCTTGAACGCAATCTAACAATTTCAGAACAGATGGCAACGAGACTGAAGCCAGAAGAGTTTGAAATGTACTCACCAAATACTTTGACCCATAACTTACTGAATAAATAAGTATACTCACTTTGCCTTGTTTTCTGTCCTTGCTTGTATGAAGGTGGTTTACCTATTTATGCAAGTACGTCTCTGACAATAGATGTGTAACAGCCTAATGTAACATTGTATGGAAATACAAGATAACACTGATACAGACATGTTTTATACATTTAACAAGGGGCTTTATTAATGCAACACAGTTAGTCAGTTTTTCAATGTTCGTTGACAACCGGGTCATACTGTCCGTGAACTCCCTGTCGGTTGCCTCCGTACGCTTCAGTATTTGTTTTTTTTTACTTTTAAGTCCTCCTGCGTGAGAGCCAACATCTGCCCATCGTTTAAGTTTTTCTAGTCTTAAACCGTCGTTTAAGTCGGTTCTAAGCACCGTCTTTCACAGCGAGATTTGACACCAAACGTATCGCTTTTTTTCTGTAGATGTGTCCTGCGCATGCGCAGGAGGAGGAGATTCACTGAAATCTCCGTTTCAATGTGGACAGAGATATTTTTTAAAATGCGTAGTGTAGACGCCTGTCATTTTTACATGAAACCGGCGTTTTCAAAATTATCCGGTCTAGTGTGGATGTAGCCTCAGTCTTCTGACATGATGTCTTGTACTTCTTCAACACAAAGATAACAATAAGTGATCAATTACACTTCCAATTACCATAATCACCTCCTTAACTTTAACATTTTGAACATTGTTGGGTAAATTTACAGAATTATATATTTACAATGACAGCATCCCACCTAGCTGATCCTCCCTGAATGCTAAATACTGTCAAAGTAAGTCAAAGCCAAAATATAATTTATTATCAGTACATCTATGCCACCACATGCAACCCTGAGTTTCTTCTTTCTCTGCGGACATGCTCAGCAAATCCATAGAACAGTGATTGTAAACAGGATCAATGGTGTGACAAAACAGGTTGGCAATGCTAATTCTCCCGCTAACTGTTTTGCCGGGTTAGTTACTCTTCCTCATTCTGTCTCTGGTCTCATTCCCTCAGTAGTTCACACACTTTGCCCTCCTGTTTTGCAGTTCTTGGGAGTATACCATTTATACACCCCAACAGTAAAACGACCGCTAGCTTGGCTAATCGAAACATTCCCTTCAGTTAACACGCTCTACTGGTCTACATTGTAGCGGTAAAATTGATCCAAAATCAAAACAAGACAATTCCCACCAGCCTGGGACCTCACGGAGTTGTGTGGCATGCCCACAGCACCAATGACTGCTCCAAAGAGTCAAATTCCCTATTCCAATCCTTTATTAGCAATTGGCAAACATACAGTTAGGTATTACTGAGCATTATCTCAGTGGTCAGCAAAGATATGAGTCCCAGGCTATAAACTGCCATGAAATAAGCATGACTTATTCCCTTCACTTTTACCACGCTCCCCCCCCTTCCCCCCCCCCCCCGTGTGCCATAATAAATGCACAACACAGAATACAAAGCAGGCAGAGAACAGATACATGTCCCCAACATGCCCCTTTTGTTACAGTAACTTATTCCATTCACTTTTACCATGCCCTCCCCATGTGACTAGTTACAATAATAAATGCACAACACAGAATACAAACGAGATAGAGGACAGATACATGTCTCCAACATAGCCCTTTTGTTACAGTATTGAGGAATAGTTCCATGAAGAAATAACTAATCAGAAGTTTAAGTGACAAAACAGATCTCCCTTGGCCTGTACATTAAGTGCA
Organism: Hypanus sabinus; assembly: GCF_030144855.1. NCBI lineage: Eukaryota > Metazoa > Chordata > Chondrichthyes > Myliobatiformes > Dasyatidae > Hypanus > Hypanus sabinus. The sequence continues at coordinate 38,093,598 of NC_082722.1, forward strand.
GGGATACACCTTTAACAATAAACTAATAGTAGCAACATTCATCTATTGTCTTCCCCTATGGATTTTTCCGTGGGACAGAATCAGGATGATCGGTTTTATTTCCTGCAGAAATTCTCATTTTAGTTAATCTATAATTATGCTATCCAATTCTATTCACCCCCCAAATAATGATCCCAAACAGAAGGCTCCCATCTTCTGTAAAAAAGCAGCAAGCATGCTGGTGCCCAGGGTGAGCTGCCTGCTAGCATTTACACCTACTTTGATGAAGTGTTTTGAGAGATTGGTCATGGCTAGAATTAAATCCTGCCTGGGCAAGGACCTGGAAACACTGCAGTTTGCCTACTATCACAACAGGTCGACACAGATGCAGTCTCACTGGTTCTCCACTCAACCACGGAGCACATAGACAATAGCAAAACATTCATCAAGCTGTTGTTTGTCGATTACAGCCTGACATTCAACATCATCGTCTCCTCACTACTCTCTGCGATTGAATCCTTGTCTTCCTTATCAGGAGACCACAGTCAGTACAGATTAATAATAACATCTCCTTGCTGACATTCAGCACAGGTGCACGTCAAGGATGCAAGCTTAGCCCACTGCTCGACTCCCTCCACATGCATGACTGTGTGGCTACTCATGATTCAAATGCCATCTATAAATTCACTAGAGACACTATTGAGAGAATCTCAGATGGTGATGAGAAAGTGAGCAGGAGTGAGAAAGATCAGCTGGTTGTCACAGTAACACTCAACATCAGAAAGTAGAAGGAATTGATTGTGGACTTCAGGGTTAGGGTTAGGGTTAGGGTTGAATTTTTTTTCCAGTAGTTTTGTTTTGAGGTGTCATGTCAGAGTATGAAAGAAAGTGTGTGACGATCACAGATACTGCTGTAGATCTGCTCTGATTGAACGATAAACTTTTGATGCCGGATGTGTCTGATGGTCATTTCTGACTTGTTCTTTTATCTTAAAACCAGCTGGAGGTTTGGTACATTTTCCTGCAGTTGGAATCTGAATTATGGCTAGATTGAGGGGTCAGCAGTGGAAAGGTTAAGCGGCTTCAACACCTCAGGGGTCGATTCTGAAACCTAGCACATCGATGGAACAATGAAGGAGGCATGCCAGAGACTCTACTTCATTGGGAGTTTGAGGAGATTTTATATGTAATGGAAGACTGTTGAAAACTCATACAGATGTGCAATGGAGAGTATTCTGACTGGTTGCATCACTGCCTGGTATAGAGAATCCAATGCCCATAATTGTAAGATGCTGCAGAAGGCTGTACTGTCAGCCAGTTCTGTTGTGGGCACAATACCCCCTGCCATTGAAGTCATCTTCAAGAGGTGCCCCAAGAAGCTTGTATCCATCATTAAAGACCATCAGCATCCAGGACATGCCCTCTTAACATTTCTACCATCAGGGAGGTTCTGGAACCCAAAGACCCACACTCAACATTTTAAGGAAAGCTTCTACTCTTCCTCTATCCAATTTCTGAACAGTTTGTGAACCGGTGAAATCTACTTCATTACTTGTCTTCTGCACACTTTATTTATTTTTGTAACTTTTAATAATTTTTATGTCTTGCACTGTACTGCTGCCACAAAGCAATGAATTCCATGGCATATGTCGGTGATTATAAACCGGATTCTGTTATGATCGGGAGCGGTGCTGTTAAGACTTTGTTGTCTGTGGACTGTCAGAGTAGCACGTCTTTGTTGGTCTGATGTGGAAACTGTAGTTTCATTTCAAAGGTGATCTAAGGACTGCTCATTGAACATTACAAATGATACAAAATACCCTGGACATGACTGTTAGGGCATTTCATTGAAGGAAAAGAAATGATCATTCTTCTGATGCATCTTGCTAAAAAAAACAGTTTAGTTTCCAGGCATTCGTGCAGAGTCTTATTTATTGTGGTATATAGCTTTCTTGAATTTTTTTTCCAGTAGTTTTGTTTTGAGGTGTCATGTCAGAGTATGAAAGAAAGTGTGTGACGATCACAGATACTGCTGTAGATCTGCTCTGATTGAACGATAAACTTTTGATGCCGGATGTGTCTGATGGTCATTTCTGACTTGTTCTTTTATCTTAAAACCAGCTGGAGGTTTGGTACATTTTCCTGCAGTTGGAATCTGAATTATGGCTAGATTGAGTAGGCTCCAGGTTATTTTTGCTGTATTTGTGATAACACCAGAGAGAAGTAAATTTATTTGACAATAAAAAACAGCAGGTCAGAAATCATATGTGGATGGTGAAGTAAAGTGAACCTGTGATCCTGTGATCTTCTGTTAGAAATTAATGGCCTGAAACTTCAACTCTGTTTTTCCCTCCACAGAGGCTGCCTGATCTGAATCTTTCTAGTAATTTTTGGTTTGTTTTAAGACTTGCAGCATACATGACAGTTAGCACAAAGCTCTTACAGCTCAGGCTACGAAGTGTGGCTTTAAATTCCAGTGCCGTCAGTAAGGAGCTTCTACATTTTTCCTGCAAGCTTGTGGGTTTCCTCTGGGTGTTCTGGTTTCTTCCCACTGTCCCAAGACATACCAGTTAGTAGAGTAATTGGTCATTGTAAATTGTCCTATGATTATGCTGGTGTTAAATAGGTGGGTGGTTGAGCGGTGCAGCTTGTTGGGCAAAGGTCTGTTATGCGCTGTATCTCCAAATAAATCAATAAATACGTAACGTTCTCTCAAAGATGGCAATCATCAGGAAGATGATTTCAAGTTTCAAGCATAATGTAGAACTACAGAGCACCTCAGCCCAGCTCGCCCATGCTAAACTATTGTTTTGCCTATTGGCATCGACCCACACCTGGACCATTGCCCTCCATTCCCCTCCCATCCATGTACTTCTCCAAACTTCTCTTAGATGTTGTAATCAAACCCCCATCCAGCACTTCCACTGGCAGATCGTTCCTCATTCGCACAGACCTCTGGGAGAAGAAGTTTCCCTTCAGGTTCCCTTTAAATATTTCATCTTTCACACTTAACCTATGACCTCTAGTTCTAGTCTCATTCAGACTCGGGTGGAAAAAAATCTGCTTGCATTAACCTTACCTATATTCTTTATAATTTCGTATACCTCTATCAAATCTCCCTTCATTATAAAGTCCTATTCTTGTAACTTTTTTCTTTCCATCTTACTGATATCATTCCTGAAGGTAGGTGACCTGAACTGAACAAAATACTGCAAATATTTAACTTACCAATGTTTTAAACAACTACAACATAGCATCTCAACTCCTGAACTGAATACTTAGAATTATGAAAGCCAATGTGCCAAAATCTTTCGTTATGTGCCTATCTACCTGTGACACCACTGTCTGTATTTCCAGAATCTTCAGTTAACGTAGAAACATAGAAAACCCACAACACTATACAGGCCCTTCGGCCCAAAAAGTTGTGCCAAACACATTCCTACCTTAGAAATTACTAGGCTTACCTATAGCCCTCTACAGTCGGCCCTCCTTATCTGCAAGTTCCACATGCGCGAATTCAACCAACCGCGAATCGAGAAAACCCCGAAGTGCTCTTCCAGCACCTGTTGTTCAAGCAGGTACAGACTTTCTTTTCTTGTTATTATTCCCTAAACAATGCAGTATAACAACTATTTACATAGCATTTACATTGTATTAGGTATTATAAGTAATCTAGAGATAATTTAAAGTATACGGGAGGATGTGTGTGGATTATCGTGGATCAGGATCGAAAAAAAATCATAAGTTCTCTTACTAAGTAAGTCGGAACAGGTACATCCGGTATTATTTAGCGTCAGTTAGTCAAATGTTTGTATTAGTATACAGATTATATTTCACCTTTCTATGCATATAAAATGCTTAAGAACGTATGTTTCAGTGCCGGGGGGGATCAAAAACCCAAAACCCCAAAACCCAATAATCAAACCACTGCTTTGCTTAGTAATAACTGTAGCTTTCATTGGGGCAGGGCCTTTCTCACTTTATCCTTTAAAATTGTTCCGATCGCTGACCGACGTAGCCCAACGCTTTTCCAATGACCGATGGTGTTTCACCTCTTTCCGATTGCTTTATTATTTCCACTTGATTTTCAATCATGATCATGATTAATTTCTTGAACAGAAGCACTGCGGATTCAGAGCTCCACCGTCGGGTCCTAATGTCCACCGCACTAAGACAGGTTAAATAAATTCTGGGGTTCTGCTGGGGCCTAAGGTCCACCACATTGAGACAGGTTGAATAAAGGGAGTTGAGCATCCGCATTTTTTGGTATCCGTGAAGGGTCCCGGAACCAATCCCTCACGGTTAAGGAGGGCCAACCATATTTTACTAAGCTCCATGTACCTATCTAAAAGCCTCTTAAAAGACCCTATCGTATCCACCTCCACCGCCGTTGCCGGCAGCCCATTCCACACACTCACCACTCTCTGAGTAAAAAACTTACCCCTGACATCTCCTCTGTACCTACTCCCCAGCACTGTAAACCTGTGTCCTCTTGTGGCAACCATTTCAGCCCTGGGAAAAAGCCTCTGACTTTCCACATGATCAATGCCTCTCATCATCTTGTACACCTCTATCAGGTCACCTCTCATTCTTCTTCGCTCCAAGGAGAAAAGGCTGAGTTCACTCAACCTATTCTCATAAGGCATGCTCCTCAATCCAGGCAACATCCTTGTAAATCTCCTCTGTACCCTTTCTATGGCTTCCACATCCTTCCTATAGTGAGGCGACCAGAACTGAGCACAGTACTCCAAGTGGGGCCTGACCAGGGTCATACATAGCTACAAGATTACCTCTCGGCTCCTAAATTCAATCCCACGATTGATGAAGGCCAATACACCATATGCCACCTTAACCACAGAGTCAACCTGTGTAGCTGCTTTGAGTGTCCTATGGACTCAGACCCCAAGAGCCCTCTGATTCTCCACATTGCAAAGAGTCTTACCGTTAATACTATATTCTGCCATCACATTTGACCTACCAAAATGAACCACCTCACACTTATCTGGGTTGAACTCCATCTGCCACTTCTCAGCCCAGTTTTGCATCCTATCGATGTCCCGCTGTAACCTCTGACAGCCCTCCACACTATCCACAACACCTCCAACCTTTGTGTCATCAGCAAACTTACTAACCATCCCTCCACTTGCTCATCCAGGTCATTTATAAAATTCACAAGGAGTAAGGGTCAACCACAATCCTCAGTTCCCTACTATTCACTGTGTGAGTCCTACTCTGGTTTGTCCTCCCACGGGGCAACACCTCAAGTGTCTAATTTAAATTCCATCTGCCTTTGTTCAGCCCATTTCTCCAGCTGTGCCTTTTATTCTAACAGGAAGATATGTACTTCAATTTTGAAGTCCTCCCACTCACCAGGAATTCATTTGCCAGAAAACAACCTATCACAATCCACAGATGCCAGATCCTTCCTAATGCCATCAAAACTGGCCTTTCTCTGACTTGGAAGCTCAACCCAAGAACCAGTGCTATCCTTCTCCATAATTATCTGAACATAATGGAACTGTGATTATTAGACGCTGCATACACACATGAGTCATCTGATCTGTCTTGTTCCCTAAAGGAAATTCACTGTTGCACACTCTCTAGTTGGGACATTTATGTATTGATTAAAAACACTTTCCTGAAACCTTTGTACAAATTCAATCCCATCCAGTCCTTTTACACTATGGGAGTCCCAGTCAATATGCAGAAAGCTAAAACCACCTATTGTCAGAAGCTTATTTTTCTTGCAACTGTATGCTATCTCTCCACAAATTTGCTACTCTAAGTCCCGCTGACTATTGGGTGCTCTACCATCTAATCCCGTTAATGTGACTATCCCTTTCTTACTCCTAACTGTACTGGAGGCCCCAGTAGACGAGCCCACTAATCTGTCCTGTGAGCACTGCCATGACATTTTCCCTGACTAGTATTACGATCCTTCCCCCCTCAAGAAACTCCCCACTTCCATCGTGTCCATAACAACCAAACACTGAGCTGCCAGTCCGGCACAAATGGCTACAACTTCAATATTCCACATGCTGATTCATGCTCTAAGTTCATTCATCTTACCTACACTACTCCTTTGTATCTAGGCTTAACATTACCTTTCCTTCCAAGCACTCCACCGTCTGCCCTGGCACTCTGGTTTCCATTCCCCTGAGCTCTAGTTTAAACCACCCTCTCCACCCCTGGTGCAACTTAAGGAAACTTTCCTGCAAGGGTGGTGGTCCCCCTCCAGTTCAGGTGCAAACCATCCCATCTGTACAGGTCCTTGGAAGAGAGCCTAATGATCCAAAAATCTGAAGCTCTTCCTCCTGCACCTTCTCTTAGTCATGCATTAAACTGTATTACATGTCTTCCTATTTCTGGCCTCACTAGCACCTAGCAGGTGTAGCAATACTGTGATGACAACCCTGGAGGTCCTGTTCTTTAACTCCTAAACTCTATTTGCAGGACTTACTATATATTGCATTGAACTGCTGCTGCTAAGTTAACAGATTCAATGTCACATGCCGGTGATAATAAACCTGATTCTGATTCCTTCACATCTATTTCATTGGTACTGGTATCGACCATGACCTCTGGCTATTCACCCTCCCCCTTAAGAATGTAGTGGACTTCATCCAAGATACTCCTGATCCTAGCACCTGGGAGGCAACATACCATGCAGGAAGTTCATTCTTGTTCACCGAATCTCCTTTCTGTTCCCCTAACCAACGGATCCCGATCACTTCTACTTACCTCCACTCCCCCACTCCTTCTCTTTCAATCACGGGAGCTAGAGACCTGACTTTCCTCAATGCCAGAAATCTAACTTTCCTCTATGTCATGTGAATTAATAGGATTGTGGGTCTTTCCATTTCAGTGATAATTTGGTGGCCATTACAGTGTAAGAAGTAAGAGCGGAAGTAAACGATGGAACTTCTTGAGTCTGCTCTGCCATTCTGGAGGATCGTGGCCAATCTCATCTTTGCCTCAGATGCATGTTTTTGCCTGATCTACAGGGAACACATTAATTGTGAGAATAAATATAACTGTGGAGTGATTGACATGTCTAGTGTCTTCTTTTACCAGCCTATGTCTGTCGACCTCATGCTGTAATCCAGTAGTAATATCTAGACAAAGAACAGGATGAGCTTGTACTCTAGAGGAGAAATGATTACAGGGCATCTTCTGGTTTTTAAGTTAGACACAGCCAACGGAACACTATGCTTTTGCTCAACCTGATACACAAAGATCAGAGTTGCCTGTTCTTTGCACATTAATTTGAAAGTGATCAGATTAGCTCTATTAACTAGTGGACTAAACTAGTCCATGAATTCAAAACAATGCGAAGGTGTAAACAAAGTTGCAACCATTTACAGTAATTTTTGAAAGAAGCATTAATTCTTTTACTGCCTTTTCTGCACATAAGCTAATAAAGTTCTCACAGTGTGAAAATTATTTATGAAATAGTTAAAAACTCTGGTAAAAATTGTTCATAATACAATTTCTGTTGTTATTATTAAATAAAGCAGAACAATAACATTATTAATTCCATATATTCTGGTTTTGGATTAGAGACTTTTATGCTTTATTTCTAATCTTTATTATTCTGTACCAAACAGCTGATAGTGTTATTTAAATATTTTTAATTCTTTTTTTCTACAAACAACAAAAAAATACAGCTCATCCACAAAACCACGACCTTAACAAAATCAAATTAAATATTGAGCAGCAAAAGGGAGAATAAAATAACACTTTGATAGTGTTTGATAGTAAAACACATAATATACGGTAACTATTAATTCTAAAAAGCGAATAAAATATGTGGGAACCTGTCACTGGAATACATGTTCATGTAACATAAAGGATTAACTACATTCAGTGGCCAGTTGATTAGGTACAGTACACCTGCACACCTGCTCATTAATGCAAGTATCTAATCAGCCAATCATATGGCAGCAAGTCAATGCAGCCATGGTCATGTGGTTCATTTGTTCAGACCAAGCATCAGAACAGGGAAGAAATGTAATTTAATTGTCTGTGGAATGATTGTTGGTGCTAGATGGGGTGTTTGGAGTATTTCAGAAACTGAGGATTTCCTGGGATTTTCATACACTACAGTCTTTGGAGGCTACAGAGAATGATGTTAAAAAATAAAAAAAATGTTCAGTGAGTAGCAGTTCTGTGGGAAAAAATCCCTTGTTAATGTGGGAGGTCAGAGGCGAATGGCCAGACCAGTTCAAGATGACAAAAAGATAATTCAAATAATCTCATGTAACAACAATAATATTGAGAGGAGTATCCCTGAAAACACATGTCGAACTTTGAAGTAGATAGGCTACAGCAGAAGAAAACGAACGTACTCTCAGTGGCCCCTTTATTAGGTATAGGAGATATCTAATAAAGTGGCCACTTTGTGTTAGTTAGCCTAAATCCCTGGTGAAACAAGAATCTAAATTCCTCACCCTTCTCTGGTATTCTTATTTTGGTCTCCTTTCCCTCAATCACTTTCATTTCCTTTTTCTTCTACCACTACACACACAGTTCACCGAAATGTGTCCTCCCACTCCCCATCTGGTTCTAGATCCAGCTACCATTCAGCTCTCTTAATAAAAGTTACCACTCTCACATCCTTTACTTACCAGGGTTCTGCACTAGTAACTCTTTGCATTTTAGCTTATCTCCTTCCAGCTGCTGTTTCCAATGCTCATACTCCCCCCCCACCCCCACCATCTTGCCCATCTGTTTTTTTCCCTTTTCCCTCTGTTTCTCTATCTCTTTGTCGGTGTCCATCTATCATTCATCTACCGCTGACTTTCAAATCCATTCCACCCCCATTCCCCTCCCTTACCTTTCTGTCATTGTACTTCGCAGTCCATCAATCACCTCGGACTCTCTCCTTTCTATAACGGCCATGTCGCCTCATTGGGCCAGAGGGCCTGTACCATGCTGTATCTCTAAATAAATGAATACATACGTTTCTGTTTTGGGAAATCAAGAAGACTTTGCAACTGTCTGGGACTAATATTTTGTCACCCTGTACTGTATATAATTTTCTGTGTGATGATCTATTATGTAAAAAGGTAGGAAAATAGGAGTAGGCCACGCAGCCTCTTAACCCTCTGCCATCATTTACTATAACAATGGTTGATCTAACCCTGGCCTCATCTCCTCTTCTGTACCAGTTCTTCATTTCCTTCAGTTCCTTGATTTAACCTCCACAACCCTCCAGGTCATCTGTTACATGAAGGTGATTTTGTCAGTTCTACAGTCCTGCTATCTATTACCAGATAGTGTGGCTTCAGTGGTGTAGCAGCTCTTCGTTTGCCCCTCTCTCAGTGTGATGCTAATAAAGATATATGAGGAACCAACATTCACAAAATTAGCTGTCCAGTTTTTTATGATGCTTACAAAAATCTGGTTCCATTGTGTGCATTGATTAAAATTTGGACAAGCATGCTGCTATTTTTGATGAAATCAGGAGATGGAATATCTGGGCTCTGAAGTCGTATGGATTATATATCCATGCAGTTATTTATAATTAAAATGTCACAGCTATATTTTATTATTTGAAGCCAAATGAAAGTATTTAATTCAATTAATGGATACACAACCAAAATTAAGCTGTAAAAGAATGCCAAGAAATGTCTCGAGTAGAAATTATAGAATTTTTTAAAGACACCTCTTTGAAAATCAGTAGGAAATTAACAAATAGTTAACATTAATTGAAAGTAAAATCAACAAATCTATTTGTGTTCGTGAAAACAAAACATCGGTGTGCGTGACTGTATGGCATTATAATCTAATAACTCTTGTAATATGAGAGAAAGTTCACTCCCCAAGATTTCCCCAGTTTTTTACTTGTATCATTCTTTAGCAGAGTCAATGAAGAAACCTTATTGAGAAGGAAATTTACATGAAGGCCATGAAAGAGAGAAGCAATTAGTTTGCAATCTGTGGTTGAATTTGGAATGTTTGAATCCTCAGACAGAAATGTGGGATCGTGAGTAAGAACAAAGTTATAGTCCAATTGGTTGAAAGCTGTTGTAGCCATCTCTTCATTTCCGTTCAGTCTTAGACCACCTCATTGTTCAAGATTGTTCCCTGTCAATAAGATTACTGAAATACTGAAAAGTTAAGGGTTTTGAAACACCAACTGGAGATAAATTTAGAAATCAAAGGAAATCTTAGCTACAATCTTATGTCCTACCAAAGTGTATTTAACACTGTTTTCTGTTCTTGCAGAAATATTCCAGTATAGTAAAAATACTTTCTAGTTGTTGCCTTAATATTGCACATAGCAGAATTATTACTAATCATCTGCACAGTGGAGAATTCTGTAAGCTTGCAATCCTACAGTATGGCTAGAATATTTTCTGTGGAAACGTGTTGTAGATATTTACATGTTTTTGAGGAAAGTTTTGGAACCTGTATTGTTGTTACTGTACTTAAAATGTGCGTGTCCATCGGAACTGTAAAGATTCTGTCATTGCTATATATTGAATTGCACATTGATATCATATTGACTCTACACTAAAAATATCTACAAGAATATTTGCTGGCAATGGGCATGCTAAAAGTTAATGTTGTAACAGAGGATCTAAATGCGTTTGTTTACCACAAGCTTCCAAAGAAATCTGTAACCTGGATAAGTTACTCCCATTTTGGTCAGCCCATTTACTTACTGAATATAAGTTGCTGCTCTGCCTTTCCAGTGGACTCAGCATTGTTTGCACAGCACCCTTTAAACTGAATTGGCCTTTACATCAGTGTGAATCAATTAACATCTTGAAAATGAAGAAACCAAGGTGGATTAAGAGAGAACCTTCATTTTGGCACACACTTTCAGAAACAAGCAAATATAATGCTAAAAACATAACCTGAAGAAACCGCTGGCTTTCTTTGAATTATGATTGTGAATTAATATTGATCTCACTCTGCCTATAATATTTGATTGATTTAGGACAATAAATTTGGAAGAGTATTCATTTTACCCATGGTGCTCATTTTTCCTCTTAATATTATGATAATTGGAATGTCAACATGAGGAAATAAGTTCTACTATAATGATAGAAAGCATTGTACTGGCAACAGGGTAAAGAGGGTAAAGTTGCATTGATGCTACAGGCGCTGGTCTGGGACAGAATATATCAAAGCATATGTTATGCTACTTAAAGTTGCTCCCTTTAAAAAGTGTCCTTAACTGTTTTATTATAGTACTCGTGACACTGATCTTGCATAAATATATGACAAAAGCACAACCAATGCATTGCAGAATAATTATGATACTTAACAATCGGCTCAGCAACTGTGCATTGTTTTCATATTCAATCTAATTGTGGAGGTACACATACCGCCTCCTTTGGATTGACAATGCAACAGAGTCGATTCCATTGAGGCATTTGCTAACTTACACTGCTTATGGTCCACATGGAGTGTTTCCACCCATGTGTGCATCTATATGTGAATTTCATCAAATGTAACATTTAAGTTAGCAAAGAATATGGCATTGGAGTATCTGTTGCATCCAAAAACTTAAACCAGTTCTCAAAACTTTGAAGAGCTTCAAGATCCCTGCAGCAGTTGAATTATACAGCGATAATAGAGCTAAATGATGTGAAAGTGCCTCCTCCTGGATGCTTCCCATCACTGTGTGAAGGTCAGTATGATCTCTGAATTTAGTTGTCCAGAATCTTCGTTTCTGTGAATTAATGGAATTTTAGAAGAGCTGAAGTTACAGTATGAAAACATCCTAAATATTCTTTTCATAAGCAGAACTCATGTTATCACATTTTCCATGGAGAGAAATTAACCCTTCTGAGCAACAAGGCCAATATTTGTGGTTATTCTTCACTGTAGAACCATTTCAGCGGTTTTGATAGATAAACTAGATAGTCTGAGGTATCATGCTCAGATTTTATTTTACGATTCATAGATATTTCTGCACTTAGATGCTCTCTATTTATGATAATGTAAAATCAAAATGGAAACCTTGCCAATGATGATACATTCAAAATATTATTTATCTTTAATTAGTTCTAATTTGACAGTATAATTTATTTGTATAATCATACAGAAATGTACGTGTGCTATATATTACAAACTATTACAATAAATACAAAAATCAAGTGACTTCATTAACTTGAAATTTATTTTGATATTGTACAAACATTTTAGAATGAACAAAGTATCTAGTTATTGTTATTTATAATATTGGTACAAAAGTTCCTGCAAACATGATTATTTAAAGCAGGTTTGGATTTAGTCTTGTCTTTTTTTTACATAATAACACTTGGAGTTGAATAATAGTGTCCATTAATATGTTCATTGAGGGTCACTACATTCATTCATAGCCCATATCATGTGTCCTTTCAATGAGATCAGTTCCATCAGCTGTCACATTCGATTAAAAATATCCCATAGTCCCACTGACCACCTGACAGTAGAGAAACTTAAAACCGTACACCCACAATTAGCATTATAAAATGGGCAATCAACTGGAATGAATGACAGTGTAAGAGAACAGAAAATGGATGGAAATTTGAAAAGACCCTGTAGAAGTCTCCTTGGAAATTGCAGCAATAGACCAGAAAACAAATGCATAGATATTATGGGAAAGCAAACTTGTCAATAGTACGTTGTTTCTGTGTAATTATAACCAGAATGTGATTTGATATAACTACACCAAATATCCGACTCTGCTACACATCTGACTGGAGTTATTTTGCAATGGTTAAAAATGGAGCATTTTAATAATCTGGTACAATAAAATCATTCACAGTACCACAAAATACCATAAAAGTACTATGTTCCCTTCCTTTGTGTAAAATCTACCTTATTTCTCTGTCATAAATTGGTTGAAGTGATTTTCCCTTGTTAACTTTATGCTTTTTGCTTTAAAATTTGTAAGTAGCAACTGAGTTTTCAAATGTTTAAGTGATGAGCAAAGTTAATATTGAATTAAACATATTTTTGAGGAGTATTTTCCCTGATACTGTAGGAATTAACAAAGCTCCAACATGGCCAAGATAAGGTTTTAAGCTGCAAACATTGGCTAGGCCATCTTTAGCATAAGGTGCCATATTATAAAAGAATTTAAGCATACAACAGAATCAGTCATCCAGGAGAAGATTAAGGCTGCGATGATCTTTTAGATTGGAACCTAATGCACAACAGAGAGGCTGAATGATATGTTGGTGGCTATTGATGCAAGCTATGCAATTAATGGTTCCGTCAACCATTAAGCTTAACCAAAATTAACAAGTCATTGGTGAAGATTGTGATCATTTAAGCTTTCTCTATTTGCGTTCAGCTATGGACAAAATTGCATTTGCTGAGGACTTCTGGTAGTCAGGAGATGTTCTACAACACTTTATCAAGATTTCAGCAATAAAATCAACATTTATTCCAAAAAAGAAAATACCCAAAGAGAGTGTGTGCTGCTTTGCCACATAGAAGTCGGTGGGAGAAAGGGTCTGGGTGGTAAAGGGGATGCTGCTGGACTCTCTTTCCTGAGGGAGATGAAAGCTAGGAAGAGCAGCACCACTTAAAGAAGATGAAAGGCAGGAGGTGCTTTAAACTTAACAGTATTTATTGCTAGCACCATAATTAGAAAATCATGATAGAACAAGAACAGAAATGCTGCAAGAACTCAACTGCAAAAAGGAAAAAAAGTCTATGTTTTGGGTCAGCGAACCTACCTCAGAAAGAATCATGTTGATAGACCAACTTTAAAACTTGCAATTGTCTTAAAGGGATACAGTCAGATGCCATAAAAATAAAATGACAACCAAGGGACCCAAGGCTTTCAAAGTCATCCCTCTGGGATAGACAATCTGCATCATTCGATTAAAGACCTTTTGGGAAATAAAATTGCTAAGTCGATTTGTTATTGTCATGTGACAGAAGATGCAGAGACAAAATTTGTTTTGCATGCCACCCATACGGATCATTCATTACTACAGTACATTGAGGTTTTACAAGGGAAAATGATAACAGAGCTCAGAATAAAGTGTTATAGTTACAAGAAATGAGGTGCAAAAGCAGAACTTGGTAGATTATGAAATCAAGTGACCATCTTATTGTACCATGGGATATTTCAGCAATTTTCTTGTTTTTCTACCTTCTATCCAATTGGAGAAGGGAGAAGAGAGAATGTCAGGGTGTTTGGGTTTAAGTGCCTTCTATCATCACAGTTTGGAGCAAGACTGCCTTTCTTCCATGACTTAGAATTTAATCTTTTACTCCTTCCCCAATGAGAATTAAAGAGGTAATTTCTTAAGGAAGCTTCTTATTACTGTTATTATATTATTTTAATTATCACACCAAGCAACTACTTGGACAGCTGCAGAAAATCAAGGGGGCCAGAATGAAAATCAAACCCAGCAAGTCACAAAGCATCTCCATAGTCAAGGAAATGCTGAAAGACATAAAGTTCTTCATCGGTGATGACCTGATTCCAACAGTGTCTGAACAACCTGTCAAAAGGCTGGGTCGATAGTACAATGACAGCCTCACGGACAAAGAGCAGGTGCAACAACTAAAGCAACACAGTGTCAACAGCCAGAATAACATTGACAAGTCCATGCTGCCCGGAAAACTGAAGATCTGGTGCTTACAGTTTGGAATCCTACCCCGGGCGATGTGGCCACTCACCATCTATGAGGTCCCACTAACAACCGTGAAGAAGCTCAAGCGAACCATCATGTCATTCACAAAGAAGTGGCTCGGTGTCCCGAGGTGTATCAGTAACATCAGTCTCTATGGTAAAGGAGTCCCTCAACTACATTTCATTGACCTTACAGAGGGATTCAAGTGTTCTAAGATGTGTCTATAGATGACACTCAGACACTCATGACATCAGTAACGCTGCACGGACCTTATCAACTGGGTGGAAATGGACCCCAGCTGATGCTGTGCAGCGGGCAACAGCACCCCTTAGGCATAGAGTGATTGTGGGGCAAGTCCATCAGGGCAGGGGCAGCTTTGGTCTGGCAGCAAGTGGACCCACCTGGCACAAGGCCACAATTCAGAGCAAAGGA
The DNA here is from genome assembly GCF_030144855.1 of Hypanus sabinus. NCBI lineage: Eukaryota > Metazoa > Chordata > Chondrichthyes > Myliobatiformes > Dasyatidae > Hypanus > Hypanus sabinus. The sequence continues at coordinate 38,108,603 of NC_082722.1, forward strand.
AGATGGTTGACAAGGAAGTGCGGGGACAAGAGTCAGAAGGAGTGCAAATGCTGTCTCCCTGTCTAAGCAGGGGCAATGGATGCAGCAGGAAAGCATTGAGAGGAGGAAACTCAGCAGGAAAGACATATGGGAGATGGAAGCAAACAGACTTAGCTTTCTCATCAGCGCTACATATGATGTGCTTCCCTCACAAAAAAAACCTCCACCAGTGGTTCAGTGAGGACCCAACTCGTGCCCTGTGCCTGATTCTGCCAGCCTTCAAGTATATCCTGGCAAGCTGCAAAACCAGCCCCACACAAGGCAGATAAGTGTGGTGACAAAACCAGGTCTTGAAGAGTCTGGCAGCGGCAATTGAGACCAGGAGGATAGCAACCTACTTCTTGTCCCCTAGAACGATTAACCCTCTGATACCAGCAGCATTCATCTGGGAGTGAGGGAAAAGACCAACTCATCTCCCTCCTAAGCCAGAAACAGGACAGATGAACAAGGCTCGTGACTGGAAAATGCTGGCAGATGCCAATAAACAACTCACCTTTCCACTGGAAATTGCTACCACCAACCTTAGTCCGGACTTGTTTCTCTAATCCAGTTAATTTCAGATCATCTACATAGTGGAACTCAGTCCCATGGGAGAATTCAGTGGCTGAAGCAATTGAGTGCAAGAGGCTATGCTATGCAGACCTAGCAGCTGAACCTCAGCAACGGGGCTGGAAAACCAAAGTTTGTCCTGTGAAAGTGGTTTGTAGGGATTGTAGCCACATCCACCATCAAATTGCTGAAGGAGCTAGGGATCCATGGTCAGAGCCCCATCAGAGATAGCAGAAAGAAACAGTCACTGGCTTCGGATTAAGCAAAAAGGCCTCTCCTGGGCTCCAAAATAGCATCAAGAAAGAGGGGAGACATAACGGGGTGAGGGGGGTGGTGACTCTGGGAAGCCAGAAGTCATCATCAAGTCCTCTGGAGATGTAGTGGGATATTCAATGAAACATCGAGGGAGGAGGGTGGCCACTTGAAAACCCCTGCGTGTCAATCCTGTGTCACTCCCAACTTTAAGGCAGTCTCAAGCAAGTTCTTACAACCCCTTTGCACGAGAGATATTAACATCTTATCCTGTGTTTTTCTTTTGACTTTTTAAGAAAAGACACCGAAAATGGTGGTCGAATGACTAATTACAAAAATTTAACTATTCACCCATGACCATCACTTCCATGGCTGTACTTTCAGTGTCTTCATGTACTCTGATCCATCCTAGCTGGCCAACAAGATATATGAAGGAATGTTGTGGTTAATCTAAAGAGTGCAGTACATATAATCCTCATATGATGCCCTTGAGTGGCCCCAGTGCTTTTGCAGAGTGTATGGAGCAGGAATAGTGTCATCTGGATTACCTGGTAAATTCCTGTTCCACACTTCTCAGCCATTGGAAGCACAATTAATCTAGCAGCTGTTGATCCTGGGAAGCTTCTATATAAAGTTAAAAGGACTAGTGTGTAGTGCTGGGACTTCCGGTAAGATGGCAATTGTTTAGTTGCTCCGAACTTTTGCTCCGTTATTCTTCCTATCTTTGCACTATATGTCTCCCTTCTTAAACCTTAGTTAGGTATTTTATTAGTTCTCTTTTACCTGCCTGCGAACACATCTATCTTATAATGGCTACCAAAAGTACTAAAACCGGGAAAAAGGAAACTTCTACGGCTTTGCCGGCTGACATTCTCGCTGTTCTGGAACAACATCGACAAGATATTTTAATGGATTTTAGAACTGAATTTAGAACTTCTTTCAACCAGCTGAATGTCAAATTGGATCAGATTAATGCTAGAGTGGATGAACATGCTGAACATTTATCTCGCATTGACTTAACTTCTGAAGATTTAAAACGCCGTGTTCAATATCTTGAAACTCTCTGCTCTAACCTAGAGGAGAAGAACAGTAAACCTTTTTCCAAAATGGTGGATGTTGAAAATCAGAACAGACGTTGCAATCTACGAATTCTTGGTTTGCCAGAGGCCACCAAAAAGGGCTCTCCCATTGAATTTTTTTCCAAGTTCCTCTGTGAGATTTTTGGGAAAGAATTTCTTCCGACTCCACCTGAGCTTGAAAGGGCACACAGGATCTATGCTCCTCATGCAATTCTGGGTTCCTGCCCATGGCCGATTATTTTATGCTTTCATCAATACCAGGTGAAAAACCGTTTGATGATGGAGGCACGCCGCAGAGGTACTTCTGCTTTTCAAAATACGGTCATTTGTTTTGTGGACGATTTTGCCCCCCAGGTTCTGAAGATGCGTGCTGAGTTTAAAGGTGTAATGAAAGTGCTTTTTGATCGCGGATTCAGACCCCTCTCCGAAATCCAGCCGATCTTCGAATTACGCTTACTACTGGAGATTATAAGTGTTTTAAATCAGTGAAGGAGGCTGAGGCATTTGTTGGAAGTCTTCCAGCCACCTCGTCTTCTTTGGAACCGGCCTGACCTTCTAAAATGGTTGATAAGTACTTCTCGAAGTAAAACTATTGTTTCCGAACTCAGACTTTACTTGAATAACTTAGTCATTATCTATTGAAACTCTAAGGGCTGTAGTCAATCTCTCCCTGGACTTGGTGCGTTTTTTTTAAATAGATAATTTAAGTTTAATGTTTCCCTGCGAACTTTTAGATTTTACCTGTGTAATCTATTTTATTTTTGTATAACCTTATCTATAGAGAACTACAATTGTCTTTAACTTGTTTTGGAGGTTTGGAGTTTTTATTGAAGGCCTCCCTGTTGGTTGATTCATGGTTTAAGTTTTGCTGCTTTTTCTTCTGTAAATGGTTGCTAAGGCCTAGTGTGTAGCACACTTGGCTGCTGTTAAAGGATGATGGGAACATTGGGAGTTTGGGAATCAGGAACATTCATGGACAGATAATGATGTTGGAATGGGAGGGGTTGCTAATGGATGGTGTGCAAATTCAAGCATTACACACTCTGCTTGTTTGCTGACTACAGAATCTAGTGCCTTTCTCTAGACCACTGTTGAGTTGCTACTTCAGTATGAATGTTCTCTTGCAGCTATGCTATGCCCACTCTTCTGTTACCTGTTACATGCTGTCTTTTCCTGGAACAGCAAGTTTAGTGACTGCATGTAAGATTATTGGCAGGTGTGCTCGTGAACACTTGGTTTTAAGACCTGTAGGTTATGTCAGTTATGTGTGCAGTGCCTAAGAGGGATGACTACTGTTAATGGCAAAATCTAAGATGTCGACAAAGAAACACACAGGAGTGAGATACATTGAGTAGTGTCGCCACGACAACTTTACACTCACCATTAGTAAGATCAAGAAATTGATTGTGGACTTCAGGAGGCACAAGTCAGGGGAACGCACACAAGTCCTCGTTGGGTGGTCAGCAGTGGAAAGTGGGAGCAACTTCAAGTTCCTGGATGTCAACATCTCGGTGGATTTTCCCTGGGCCCACCATATTGATGCAGCCACAAATAAGGCATGCCAGTGCCTAGATTTCATTAGGAATTTGAGGAGATTTCAATTATCACCAAAGACTCGAGCAAATTTCTGCAGATGTACTGTGGAGAACATTTTGAGTGGTTCCACCACCACCTAGCCTGGAGGTTCCAAAGCACAGAATTGCAAGAGGCTGCAGAGGGTTGTAGACTCAGGCAGTTACACTCGGGGCATAAGCCTCCCCATCATCGAGGTGGTGCTTCAAAAAAGTGGCTTCCATCATTAAGGAGACTCGCCATCCAGCATATACCCTCTTCTCATTACTGCAATCAGGGACAAAGTATAGGAGCATGAAAATGTACACTCAATGTTTCAGGAACAGCTTCTTCACTTCTGCCATTAGATTTCTGAAAGGCATGTGACCCATGATCCCTACCTCACTATTCCTTTTTTGCACTATTTATTGATTTTTTAAATCGGAACTTACAATATAATTTTATGTCTCGAATTGTAATGTTGGCACAAAACAACGAACTTCATGATTCTGCTTCTAATTCTAAATAGTAAGTCGAGTGCGAATGTTATTGAATGTTTAGAAGTGAGATAATGTGTTGAGGTTGGGATACTGGTTGTGGTGATTTAGCTATTAAGAAATGTGTTTGGGACACTGATGTCCAAGAGCTTATGAACCTTTTCTCTAAGTACTTGATTTATCCTGATTTGGTACTCCACACCTCCAGTGACTGTATGTGCAAGGAAGCTAAAAACGCAAGTCAACAAAAATCGTTCCCAACTGGCACACAAGTTCCAAAAGTACAGCTGGCCATTTTAGTAACTCCAGGCACGTGTCCGTTTCACATTCGCAAGATAAAAGCTTGTAGAAACAGTAGAAATGCTTTATTACACAACGGCTAGCTAGTGACTGTTTTCACCCTTCAAAAGTACTTCAAAGGAAATTATAGAAATCACCACATTAAATTTCAGATTGTCCATGTGTTGGAAATCATTAGTTCCTCATGATCAGCCTCAATAGGTTGTATTTACATTTATCTTCTGAAAATCCATAACACATTGTAACAATTAGTAACATATTGCTAAAACTTCTTTTTCGCTCATTGTGAAATGAATAGTGAGCTGAAGTGGATTCTGCTTGGTTATTAAATATGGAATTTTAACTTTAAACTTTTAAGTACAAAAGACTGGTATAAATGAAGCAATGATGTAGACTTCACACATCAGGGTAATTTTGCAAAGCAGCATTCTATTAAGAATCCTGTTTGTATCTTAAGTACTTAAAAACTAAAATTTGACAGGTTACTTTACATTAAATTCTGGGAATGATGCATCAGTGAATGGAATTTATAATAAAATAATGCTTCAATAATGCCAATGCAATAGTTAATTCTATACAATCCTTCCTTCTCAGTCCTGAAGAAGGGCCTTGACCTGAAAAATCAACTGTTTATTCATTTCCATAGATGCTGCCTGACCTGCTGATTTTCTCCAGCATTGTGTGCGTATTGCTTTGGATTTCCAGCATCTGCAGATTTCCTTGTTTTTACTCTATACAATGATTTTAGGATAGCAAAATTCACACGAAGGGCTATACTTTGTGGTAAAGCCAACATCAGCCATAAAATTGGATCATGCATGCATGCAAGTACTTGCGGCTTGAAGTTCCATGTTCCTTCGTAATCTGTGGGAAATAGTATCTTGCCATTTAAGTAACCATTGAAAATGAGCAGAGTGAAATTTTCTTACCCACTTCAAAGCAATAATTAAATTTAACACAAAAAAAGTTTTAATAGAATGCTGTCTTAATTATTTTGGAACAATTGGCATTGAAAATTTACCTTTACAATTGTAAAATTTTGTTTTTTTAGATTTTAGTTATTTTCAGAATCTAGTTTTTTTTCTTTTAAAATTCATTTTTCTTCCCTGTTTTTTAAATTTTGCTTTCTGTGCATGATTTAGCATTGAATTAAATATTGTGAGTAACTCTTCCTGGGTCAAACACTGCATTGCTCATTTAAGCGTCTTTAATTAGGTTGTTCAATGAGATCTGCATCTCACCACTGTCCCATTGCTCTTTAGAGGGAGTGGCCCTGTTTGAACGGAAGATACACTGCAATAGGCCATGCAAAGTGTGTGATCAATTGCAAGTCTAACACAAGGCTGATGCTGTTTGTTGAATGCTGCTGAATCTTGCTGATTGTATTAGATTAAGTGCAGCTAAGGAGCAGATGAAGGGAACTTGCCAAGATGTGAAAAATTTATACAAAAATACCGAGAATGTAAGTTATATAAGTATGATCAATCTTAAAAGGACTGATACAAAGATAATATAATTTGTAGAAGGATATAAGATATAAAATAAATAATTTACCTTTTTCAAACACCTGCAATTTCTATAATTTCCTTGACAGTATTGTGAATAGTATATAGGAAGCCGATATGAATGTATATATGGAAACCCTACTGATTAAATGTAGAGTTTATCTTTCATGCTCTTTAATTTTATATATCGCAAAGGATTGGCAGATTAAGTATTATAGCTTATCTACATAATGCATGCATCAGAAACTTCCAGGTAATCAATAGCACATTAGCGCATACCCAATACTTAGTCATTGATTTTTTTTATTGTTGTTCCTTTGCTTTCTGACATTCAAAGCACAGGTAAAATGAAGGTATAAACAATTAATGAAAACTAGTGTGCCACGGAAGTACTGTTGCTAAAATATTTTGGGGAAAGGATCATTTATCAATTGAAATGATTCAATGTTAGCCACTGTTGATATTAGTCAGATCCACGTTTATCAGACAGGGGTGGATGCCTAGTTTTAACATGGTAAAATTTTATAGGTCATTTTACTTAAGATGAGTTGTTTGTTCTCATTCTGTTTAATTTGAATGGTTTTGTTGGTTAGCTTTATGCCCTCCATTAAGTGGCATTAAATGCTGTCTTGTACATACATCACTTAGTGAGCCTCTCTTCATAGCTAGGACAATATGTTGGGTGTTGGCTTTTCAACCACAGAGGGCAGCAGCTGTTTAATTTGGCTTTATCCTAGATTTCTAAACATGAATCACTGAATACTTGCAGAAGTTAAGCTTCTGACTAGTCTATCCTCTACTAGCTTCTAAGCATTAAGGTTAATTACTCTGGATTTTCTCAGGCTATTAAATATTAACCAGATTAATTCTACTTCTTGGGTAATATTCTGTGTTGCTGAAGGTGAGAGAACAATAAACTGGATAAGATTGGTTGAAATGCAGAGGAAGGTGAAATTCAAAATGTATCACATGAAATAGATTTAGATATTAGTTCTCCTCAAAGTTTTAAAGTTTTTATTGACAGCATCAGAACGCAATAATATATAATACTCTTTTCTGTATAGGTTATTGCTTGGATGAAATATTTTAAGTAGAAGCGCAAATTAGAGTATGCTAAAATGATCTGGCTTTTCTGATCTGAGTTTCTAAATGATGTGGCTAGACCACATTTTTGGAAAGGGAAGAAGAATTAATATGTAACATCAATAGCTTGGCATCATAACTTGCGGTTATGACACAATTGTGGAACCTTCTGTTGAGATCTCATTGAGATATTTTAGCATTCTGTCTGTCCAGAAATGGTGATTAATGTGCTAATTTTACAGCATTTTCTGATTTAATTGAGAAAAAGATCACAGGTAACATTAATTTCAGAATACTACAAAAATGTTATGGAAGTGAAAGGGAAACCATAAAAATAATTTTAACCTGAAGGTTATATCAGCCTCAAAGGAAATAACTTAAAAATGTATATAAGAAGTCTTTTCTGATAGTTATAAATAAAAATTCAAAAATAACCTTATTGCCTTTCACGTATTTTGAAGTTGCCTAATGCGATCAGGATTATTGAGATTCCCTGGAATGATTTATTATGTTTGCAAGCTAAACAAATGCAAGGTACTGGTGTTGGTTTTGAACCAGATTGTTGGATTGTGGAATGATGATTAAATATGGTCAATTCATGCAACAATCAACCTGTTATCTTTGTTCCTGCAAATCAATTCAGTTGTCAGTGTTACTCCACTTGTCGTTTCTCACAACACGCACAAAATGCTAGAAGTACTCAGCAGACCATGCAGCATCTATGGGAAAGAGTACAGATGATGTTCCGTGCTGAGAAACTTCAGCAGGACTCCTGCTGAAGGGTCTTGACGCAAAACGTCAACTGTGGTCTTTTCCATAGATGCTGCCTGGCCTTTTCAGTTTCTCCAGCATTTTGTACGTGTTGCTTGGATTTCCAGCATCAGCAGATTTTCTCTTGTTTGTGATTTCTCAGCAGTGGCTACTTCAGTTAAAGCTGGCCCTCTTCTTGCTCCATTGTTCAATTTGGAACTCTTTATCCTCTTCTCTTTCACATAAATTAATTCTATTCCTTCAACAGCAGAACATTAAGATTTGTACCTCAACCAAATTCAAAACAGTCTGAAGCCTTCCCATTATTATTTGAGATTCAAATACTGATACACTACACAATCCCCTACCTAATTACATTAGAAATTGCCCTTTCCCTAACTTCATTAGACTTTGCCTGAAATTCATATCCCAAAATTTCCTGTCTAGTCATATCGTTGATTTTATCTTCCTGAGTTATGGGTTGGCCACCAGCTGAGTGGCAGCAGATACTCTTGGCTTTGTGGTATTTCACAACTAGCAAGTGTTTTTTGCTCGTGTTTGCAGGACTTTCATGATTCTACTGTCAAACAGCCAAAGATCTGCTACCAACATGCACCCTTTGTGAAACCCGCCATCTGACAATGAAGATCTATGTCAAGAGTCAGGAAAATGGAGATGATGGCAAACGTCTAGGATGAAATTTGTAGCGTCCATGCAGCATCTCAACAAAAGTCTTGAAGTTTGCAGCCTGCTAGTGTATAGCCCTTCTATCTGCTTCTGAGATTTAAATTGCTAATAGGAGACAGCTCACAGTCTTGGAAAGATATCATCAATGTCTTCTCTTAAAATTCTCAAAGTCTGGTGGCAGAATAGGTGAACCAACATCGGCATCATCTCCCAGGTTGGTATCTCCTGCATTGAGACCTTCATTGCTCTTAGTTAGCTATGATAGACAAGGCCATGTTCTACGCCTGTTTGCCAGCAGTTCCTGAAACAGATCTTCCATTCCACACTCTGCCATGTCAAGACATTGCTAAGTAGACAAATCAAAAGAATCAAGGATTTTCTCAAAGCTTTGTTCATTCTCACCGACTTTGAGGAATTTCTAATACATAGCCTCTCAAAGTGGAGAAGCATTCTACTTTTCACTGGGAATTTCCACTCCATGGATCAGAAAATCTCTAAGTAAATAGCAGGAGTACATCACCTCCTAAATTGTATACCCATCCAAACCCTATTCCCACACCACCTATCTTACCTGAGGCAAATTCCGTGGGTTCAGCATTGGCCTCATTATCACAGAACTGGAGTCAATTTCAATCCAAAGGAGCTGTCCGTGAAGAAGTCTGATGAATATCAGAGTTCAGCAATGGTTCAAGAATGGAGTAGAATTTCGGCAGATTTCTAATCCTGAACACAATTTCACGACAGATGATTTTCATGAAGACTATTGAGTGAAGATTACTTTTCATTTGACTCTTCCCTTCCTCATGCTTAGATACAGGAGTATTTTGCCAAGTATTCAAAGTTCATTCTGCAATGGAAGATTGTAAAGTTGCTGTTGAAAATATTGTTTTTCACCTGACTGCAAATTAGATTTGTGACAAAATATATTATTCTTCATTAGATGATCAATGGCAATGAACCCATAATTGTTATAGCCACATCTGAATGAATGAAACATAACTGCTTTTAAATTAATTGAGTACAGTAAATTTATGTTCACAGGCATAAAGCCCATATTGAATTAGTGAGCAGACCATAATGTAGAATTAGTATGATAGCATTGCTGCTAAATGGTGAAAAGGGGAAATATGCTGAGAGTTGTCATGCTGTCTGAGAGGAAGCCAATTCACAGGCTAACAAATACCCACACTGATTGGAATTAAATTTTCCACAGGAACAGTAGGTTGAACAGTGAAACTGATTATATATCTTTGTGTCATATTGTTGTAGCTATCTCTTTTAAAAGGGCACTGAAGGCACACTCATTAAGAATTAAAGAAGAAGGTTTAACATAGGGACTGTTCTGGATATTCAATTAAAGAGAAAGAGATGTGAAGTGAATACGTGTGAAGGACTTTATCCGTGATGCACTGAGTTGTATCCATTATTTGGAGACTTTTCTGTTCAAGGGCTTTGGCATTTCCATATCAGTCCATGATGTTAACAATCAATATTCTCTCCAGTGCACATCTGTAGAAGTTTGTCAGAGTTTTAGATGACGTGCCAAATCTTTGTAAATTTCTAAGAATGTGGAGATGCTGCTGTGTAATGGCACCTGTAATGGCACCTGCTTGCTGGACCCAGGGCAGATCTTCTGAAATGGTAACACTGAGGAACTTAAATTGCTGACCCTCTTGAGGTGTCGGGGAGGTAAGTCTCTACCAAAGGAAGTACAAGGCACTCCATCCCGCACTGGCCTCCAGGTAATCCTCGGGCAAGGTGTAATATCTGTTTAACCCCCAGTCAGAGTCGCTTGAAGACATAGGTGGATGGTTGTATGGGCAGCTGATGCATATCACGATTTTTGGTTATGACAAGTCCTGGTTATGATAAACTCTGAAGATCATTGATCATGGCTGAGGTCACCTTCTTGTAAAGACACTGCCCAGAAGAAGCAATGGTAAACCACTTCTGCAGAAAAAAAATTGCCAAGATTGATAATGGTCATGGAAAGACCATTATCACTTGTGTCATATGATATGGCACACAGCGAACGAGAGACCCTGTCCACCCCTGAACCTCCGATAAGGACTGGATTGTGGATTTCTGGTTTCCTCCTCCTGAAGTCAATAATCTGCTCCTTGGTCTTGCTGACATTGAGTGAGGGGTTGTTATTGTGACACCATTCAGCCAGATTTTCAGTCTCCTTCTTGTATGCTGATTCTTCACTACCTTGTATTCGGCCAGTGACAGTGGTGTCATTAGCGAACTTAAATGTGGCATTGGAACTATCCTTAGTTTCAGAGCCATAAGTGTAAAGTGAGTAGAGCAGGGGGCTAAGCACACAGTCTTGTGGTGTACCTGTGCTGATGGAGATTGTGGAGAAGATGTTTTTGCCAATCCAAACAGACTGGGGTCTGCAAGTGAGGAAATCGAGGATCCAGGCGCACAAGGAGGCATTGGGACCTAGAACTTGAAGCTTATTGATTATTGATTTTGAAATAATATTGAATGCTGAGCTGTAGTTGATAAAGAACATCCTGTATTTGTGTATCTTTGCTACCCAGACGTCCCAGGGTTGAGTGAAGAGCCAGTGAAATGGCATCTGCTGTGGACCTGTTGTGAATGCATTTTGGAGCAGATCCCAGTCACTTCTCAGACAGGAGTTTCTTCACCAACCTCTCAAGGCACTTCATCACAGTGGCTGTAAGTGCTATTCTATGAATGTTATTAAATGTTATGTAGGTGGTGCGGCACACAGCAGCAGCGGCCTTTCGGATCTGGTGCTACTTTCATTTTGTTCTTTAATTTAATTTTAAGGCACAATTAGGGTTTAGGGCAATGGATAACAGAGCGACTATCTACCATCGCCAGATACTGCTACGATACAGAGATCGCCCAAAAAACAAACCTTCATGAAAATCTGCTGGTTAGATTGCGCGACCTCAGCTTGCTGAGGGAATCGGGCCTGCAGTCCTGGGAGTCGCCTGATGCCGGTGGCTGGAGTTGGGGACGTTGTAAATGGTGTGCGAGGAAGCGGAAACGAGGCGAGGTGAGCGGGCAGGAGTCCATACCAGGGAAAAAAGTAAGCCCCTGGCCGGCCGGCTCTCCCGTCCATTCTGCTCTCCAATGTCTGCTTGCTGACGGAATCGGGCCTGCAGTCCTCGGAGTCGCCTGATGCTGGTGGCCTGAAGTGGGGACGTCGTAAGCGGTGTGTGAGGAAGCGGAAGTGAGGCGAGCAGGCACGAGTCCGTGCCAAGAGAAAAGCAAGCCCTACCTGGTCAGCTCTCCCGTCCATTCTGCTCTCCAAAGGACATTAAATTGGACTACATCTGTGGCAAGGAAATACTCAGCGGGAGTACAGAAATGGACAGAATCCCAGATGCCGCCATTCAGCTGTTTATTCATGTAACAGATTTTCCTCCAAGCCATCGGACTACCAACCTACTGCCCTCTGCTGTGCCCGTTGTCTTGTTTATTAGTTATTGTAATGCCTGCACTGTTCTCTGTACTTGATGCAGTCCTGGATAGGTCTGTAGCCTAGTGTAGTTTTTGTGTTGGTTTACGTAGTTCAGTGTAGTTTTTGTGTTGGTTTACGTAGTTCAGTGTAGCTTTTGTACTGTTCGTGTAGCACCATAGTCCTGAAAAACGTTGTCTCATTTTTACTGTGTACGTACCAGCAGTTATGGTCAAAATGACAATAAAAAGTGACTTGACTTGACTTGAGACAGGTTACCTCGTATTGTAAGCAGATGTCTGATGGACTCTCATAAGAGCACAAGTTACCTCCATATGGAGAATTATTATTTAGAATTGGGAGAAGGAATATGATGGACTCAATACAATTTTAAAATTAGTACTTCCTGCTCTGAGTTGTGCACTTGTGAAAGAGGCTGGCAATAAGCTGCATAGATGCAGAATCAACCATATGATGTAGGAAAGAAATAATGTTATTCTGAATTCTTTTTTTAAAAAATGGATAGAAATGAGCATGATTCAGACTTGCTGTTTCAAGGGTTGAGTCTGTGCTTGAATGTTTGTTGATTTTTTTTAAAAAAGCGAGTCTATCTCTCTAATTGCCCCTCTGCCTCCGGTGTCTCTTCTCCTGGGTGATTGCAACAGCATGTGGGTGTCATCTACACCACAACCAAGGCAACGCAGCTCATCAATGAACCAGTGAACTGTACCTGCAGTATTCAACATTTCCAATGGCCAACGTGGTCTTTTGATCAAAAGAAAAACATCCAAGCCAATCACTGCACTGCATTGCACAGCGATGGATCACAACAATGGTATGGAACAAGTCCAGGTGACAACACAACAGTACACAATATCACTATCGAGCAGCTCGCTGTTGGCGTTGAACCGCAGTACTGGATGTTCTTAATACCCAACAATGCTTTGAAATCATAAAATAAAGACATAAAGGACGAACAATTACACCTTTGGGTGGACACTGAGAGGCTGCTGCATCCAGTTGCCCCACTAATCTTACCATGGCTGAATTGGATAGGGCGAAGGTGCAAGGAATTAATGAACATGAAATCAAGAAGGGAAGAAGCTGGATGGGTGCTGTTGAAATGGTGGGAAGAGAGCATGTTTTGCAATGGAAGAAGAAGAAAATGTCAACACTAAATGAAGGAAGATGGGAAGAGCACCTGCCAAGATACAAACGAAGAAAGAACATGAAAAGTAGCAAGGCAGCGTATGATCTGGATGAACGCTGCCAGATTGAAAGAATGAAAGGGTTTCATTATCTTGAACAGAGGTGAAGAGGTGCAAAAGTATCAGATATATTTGATTAGGAGGAGGGAGATGGAGTGGAAAAGAGAGCAAATTAAACAGACAATGAAAACTGGTGGTGGCCATGTGAGAGAATGGGTTAAATGCAAGAGAAGTGAGAAGATTTGTTATTAAAGGGTGGAACATGAGCTGATTATAGCTCCCTACGCTTAGCCCACCCCACCTGGAAGATCTGTGCATTTCTACAATGGATCATTCAATGGCAGAATCCTGATCAAGCAGCCTTGTCCACCCAGCTGTGGCTAAACAGGAATGCTTGGACAGTCAGTTTGGCTTCAGCCCCTGACTAAATGGCTGTAAGCAAGCTTCGAAGGTTTTGAATTCATAACCATTCAAAAATGTCTTAAAATTAAGCTTTTAATAAATAATTTATAAGCTAGTAACAGGTATTTTATTTAAATTAAGCCTTTATAAATGTAGAAAAACACATGTATATTTACTTAACCAACACACACAAAATGCTGGTGGAACAGTTGCCAGTAACCTCTGCGTTCCCAGCAGTTACACTAGTAAATCTGCCTGACATGATGCAGGTACAATGATACTACACGTTTCAATGGAGATCAATTGTTTGGGTGAGAGGCAAGCTTCAAGTAATGTACATTTGAGTAAATATAAACAGCAAACACGAGGAAATCTGCAGATGCTGGAAATTCAAACAACACACACAAAATGCTGGTGGAACACAGCAGGCCAGGCAGCATCTATAGGAAGAAGCACTGTTGATGTTTCGGGCCGAGTCCCTTCGTCAGGACTAACCGAAAGGAAAGACAGTAAGAGATTTGAAAGTAGTGGGGGGGGGAGGGGGAAATGCGAAATGATCGGAGAAGACCGGAGGGGGTGGGATGAAGCTAAGAGCTGGAAAGGTGATTGGTGAAAGTGATACAGAGCTGGAGAAGGGAAAGGATCATGGGACGGGAGGCCTCAGGAGAAAGAAGGGGGGTGGGAGAACAGGCAAACAACTAAATATGTCAGGGATGGGGTAAGAAGGGGAGGAGGGGCATTAACGGAAGTTAGAGAAGTCAATGTTCATGCCATCAGGTTGGAGGCTACCCAGCCGGTATATAAGGTGTTGTTCCTCCAACCTGAGTTTGGATTCAGTTTGACAATAGAGGAGGCCATGGATAGACATATCATAATGGGAATGGGATGTGGAATTAAAATGTGTGGTCGCTGGGAGATCCTGCTTTCTCTGGCAGACCAAGCATAGGTGTTCAGCGAAACGGTCTCCCAGTCTGCGTCGGGTCTCACCAATATATAAAAGGTCACACCGGGAGCACCGGACGCAGTATACCACACCAGCCGACTCACAGGTGAAGTGTCGCCTCACCTGGAAGGACTGTCTGGGGCCCTGAATGGTGGTGAGGGAGGAAGTGTAAGGGCAGGTGTAGCACTTGTTCTGTTTACAAGGATAAGTGCCAGGAGGGAGATCGGTGGGAAGGGATGGGGGGTTGAGTGGACAAGGGAGTCGCATAGGGAGTGATCCCTGCGGAAAGCAGAAAGGAGAGGGGAGGGAAAGATGTGCTTAGTAGTGAGATCCCGTTGGAGGTGGCGGAAGTTACGGAGAATTATACATTGGACCTGGAGGCTGGTGAGGTGGTAGGTGAGGACAAGGGGAACCCCATCCCGAGTGGGGTGGTGGGCAGATGGGGTGAGGGCAGATGTGTGGGAGATGGGAAAGATGCATTTGAGAGCAGAGTTGATGGTGGAAGAATGGAAGCCCCTTTGTTTAAAAAAGAAAGACATCTTCTTCGTCTTGGAATGAAAAGCCTCATCCTAAGAGCAGATGCGACGGAGACGGAGGAATTGTGAGAAGGGGATAGCATTTTTGCAAGAGACAGGGTGGGAAGAGGAATAGTCCAGGTAGCTGTGAGAGTCTGTAGGCTTATAGTAGATATCAGTAGATAAGCCGTCTCCAGAGATGGAGACAGAAAGATCAAGAAAGGGGAGGGAGGTGTCAGAAATGGACAAGGTAAATTTGAGGGCAGGGTGAAAGTTGGAGGCAAAGTTAATGAAGTCAACGAGCTCAGCATGCGTGCTATCCCCTTCTCACAATTCCTCCGTCTCCCCCCCCCACTACTTTCAAATCTCTTACTATCTTTCCTTTCAGTTAGTCCTGACGAAGGGTCTCGGCCCGAAACGTCAACAGTGCTTCTCCTTATAGATGCTGCCTGGCCTGCTGTGTTCCACCAGCATTTTGTGTGTGTTGTTTGAATTTCCAGCATCTGCAGATTTCCTCGTGTTTGCTCTTTATATTTGCTTAAATGAACATTACTTGAAGCTTGCCTCTCACCCAAACAATTGAGCTCCATTGAAACGTGTAGTATCATTGTACCTGCATCATGTCAGGCAGATTTACTAGTGTAACTGCTGGGAACGCAGAGGTTACTGGCAATCTAACCCTGGATTTGATGGCAGTTTTGCAGCAGGGTACGACTGGAAAGTAACTGATGTAAAGGGTTTTAGGACTTCCATTTCCCAAAAATGTAAAGAATATGGAATGAGATGTTAGTACTTACTTGTGCTCAGGCCAAATTTTCTCAGGAAAGTCTCAGCCTTAATCTTTCTAACTGGGTTTAAAAAAAAGAGGATGCAGGCATCAAACTGGGCACTGTGTTGGATTTATATAGTTGCTTGTCAGAGTATCCATTGAGGAAGTGACAGTTTATTTGACCTATTGGAATCAAAATGCTGCTTTGGTTTCTTTTTTGCAACAGTTGTAAAATTTCATGTGTTTAAGATTACCCAGAACACTTTATTAATCTGAACATTAATTAAAGCCTACTATTTTTGTTTTGAAAAAATTCAACACCAGCTATATGCTTTCTACAGAGCAGGGGCTCTCAACAATTTTTTTTAATGCCATGGACCTCTACCAAGGGACTGTGGACCCCAGGTTAGAAACCCCTGCCATAGAATGTTCCCGATGTTAAAGCATTTTGTGTAAGGGAAATTCACCCCTTGGAAATCACAAATTGCTATCAACAACATTAAAAAAAATCTTGCTCTTACAGAATTTATGTGAGGGTAGGGGGGAAAAGGAAATAACTAAATAAGTTCTGAATGTGAAAGAAACAACAAAATTTGTCAATTTTTGTCAAGGGTTCATGTTTTTGAAAATCGGGATATAAATGGTTTTCTAGAATGATAGCCCCTCCATACCGCAGGGAAGGTGCTGCATTTATATTTGTATTCAAGATGTTTTTTCTCATCAGTATCAATAAAGAAATATGGAACACAAATGCAATTATGAATGAATATGGGATACTCATCTCCTTGAACATGATCTGCCATTCAAGGAATCAAAGCTGACCTGTGACTATGTATGTGCCCATTCCCTTTCTCCCACAATTGCCAGATCTGAAAGACATTTGTAAATGCCTGTCCCTCTTTGCGTAGAGAACCTTTCCGAACTTATGACCTGACGGACCCAATCTTAATTTTTCCTATCGAGTCCGCTCTGCCATTCAATCATGGGCTGATCCACTTCATCCAGTCATCCCCACTCCCCTGCTTTCATCCCATATCCTTTAACGCCTTAGCTAATCAAGAACCTATCTATCTCTGCCTTAAATACATGAAATGACTTGACCTCCACAGCTGCTCGTGGCAACAAATTCCACAGATTTACCACCCTCTGACTAAAGTAATTTCTCCACATCTCAGTTCTAAAAGTACATCCTTCAATCCTGAATTCATGCCCTCTTGTCCTAGAATCCCCTACCATGGGAAATAACTTTGCCATATCTAATCTGTTCAGGCCTTTAAACATTTGGAATGTTTCTATGAGATCCCCCCCCCCCCCATTCTCCTGAACTCCAGGGAATACAGCCCAAGAGCTGCCAAAAGTTCCTCATACAGTAATCTTTTCATTCCTGGAATCATTCTCATGAATATCTCTGAACCCTCTCCGATGTCAGTGTATCCTTTCTAAAATAATGAGCCCAAAACTACACACAATAATTCATGTGTGGTCGCACGAGTGCCTTATCGAGCATCAAATCACATTCTGGCTCTCATATTCTATACCTCTAGAAGGGAATGCCAACATTGCATTCACCTTCTTCACCATCGACTCAGCCTGGAGGTTAACCTTTAGGGTATCTTGCACAAGGTCTCCCAAGTCTCTTTGCATCTCTGCATTTTGAATCCTCTCCCATCTAAATACTGGTTTGCCTGTTTATTTCTTCCACCAAAATGCATGACCATATACTTTCCAACATTGCATTTCATTTTCCACTTCTTTGCCCATTCCCCTAAACTATCTAGGTCTCTGTACAGGCTCTTGACCCCTTCATTCTCGGAATCATCCTCATAAACCTCCTGTGAACTCTTTCCGATCACAACACACCCTTTGAGATATGAGGCCCAAAACAGTTGACAATATGCTAAGTATGGCCTGACTAGTGTCTTATGAAGGCTCAGCATTATCTCCTTGATTTATATTGTATTCCCCTTGAAATAAATGCCAACATTGCATTTGCCTTCTTTACTACAGACTCAACCTGTAAATTAACGTTCTGGGAGTCTTGCATGAGGACTCCTAAGTCCCTCTGCATCTCTGAGCCTTCTCCCCATTTAGACAATAGTCTGCACTACTGTTCCTTTTACCAAAATGCATTGTCATACATTTCCCTACACTGTATTCCATCTGCCACTTCTTTGCCCATTCTTCCAATTTGTCTAAGCCCTGCTGCAATCACATTGCTTCCTCAGCACTACCTACCCTTCCACCTATTTTTGTATCATGCGCAAACTTTGCTACAAAGCCATCAATTTCATTATCTAAATCAATGACAAACCAGTGGTCCAAATACTGACCCCCTGAGAAACACCACTACCAGCCAACCAGAAAAGGCCCCACTCATGCCTCCTACCTGTCAGCCATTCCTCTATCCATGCTAGTATCTTTCCTGTAATGCCATAGGATTTGATCTTGTTAAGCAGCCTCGTCTGTGGCACCTTATCAAATGCCTTCAGGAAATCCAAGTAAATGACATCCACTGCTTCTCCTTTGTCCACCATGCTTGTTACTTCCTTGGAGAACTCTAACAGATTTGTCAGGCAGGATTTCCCTTCACAGAAACCATCCTGACTTTGACTTATTTTATCATTAGTCTCCAAGTACCTCGAAACCTCAAGCTTAATAATAGACTCCAACACTCTCCCAACCACTGAAGTTAGGCTATCTGGCCTATAATTTCCTTTCTTTTGCCTACCCACCTTCTTAAAGAGTGGAGTGATAGTTGCAATCTTCCAGTCCTCCAGGACCATGTCAGAATCAAGTGATTCTTGAAAGATCATGACCAATGCATCCATTATCTCTTCACCAACCTCTCTCAGGACTCTGGGATGTAGTCCATATGGCCCAGGTGACTTATCCACCTTAAGACCTTTGAGTTTGCCTAGCACATGTTTCCTTTGTAATAACAATCACTCCTACTCCCTGACACTCATGGACATCTGGCACATTGCTAGTGTCATCCACAGTGAAGACAGATGCAAAATAGCCATTAAGTTCAGAAGACCATAAGATATAGGAGCAGCAGTAGGACATTTGGCCCATCGAGTCTGCTCTGTCATTCAATCATGGGCTGATCCAATTCTTCCAGTCATCCCCACTCCCTGCCTTCATCCCATACCCTTTGATGCCCTGGCTAATCAAGAACCTATCTATCTCTGCCTTTAATACACCCAATCACTTGGCCTTCACAGCCGCTCATAGCAACAAATTCCACAGATTTACCACCCTCTGACTAAAATAAGTTTTCCACATCTCAGTTCTAAATGGATGTCCTTCAATCCTGAAGTTGTGCCTTCTTGTCCTAGAATCCCCTACCTTGGGAAATAACTTTGCCATATCTAATCTGTTCAGGCCTTTTAACATTTGGAATGTTTCTACAATATCCCCCTTCATTCTCCTGAACTCCAGGGAATACAGCCCAAGAGCTGCCCAACGTTCCTCACACAGTAACCCCTTCATTCCTGGAATCATTTTTGTGAATCTTCTCTGAACCCTCTCCATTGTTAGTATGTCCTTTCTAAAATAAAGAGCCCAAAACTGCACACAATACTCTAAGTGTGGTCTCACGAGTGCCTTATAGAGCCTCAACATTACTTCCCAGCTCTTATAATCTATACCTCTAGAAATGAATGCCAACATTGCATTTGCCTTCTTCACAACTGACTCAACCTGGAGGTTAACCTTTAGGGTATCTTGCACAAGGACTCCCAAATCCCTTTGCATTTCTGCATTTTGAATTCTGTCCCCATCTAAATAATAGTCTGCCTGTTTATTTCTTCCACCAAAGTGCATGACCATACACTTTCCAACATTGTATTTTATTTGCCACTTCTTTGCCCATTCCCCTAATCTATCTAAGTCTCTGTTTCCTCAACAGTACCCGCTCCTCCACCTTTCTTTGTATAATTGGCAAAGTTAGCCACAAATCCATTAATACCATAGTCCAAATCAATGACATACATTGTAAAAAGCAGTGGTCCCAACACTGACCCCTGTGGAACTCCTTTGGTAACCGACAGTCAGCCAGAATAGAATCCCTTTATTCCCACTCTCTGTTTTCTGCTGACCAGTCAATGCTCCACTCATGCTGGTACTTCCCTGTAATTCCATGGGCTCTGACCTTGCTAAGCAGCCTCATGTGCAGCACCTTGTCAAAGGCCTTCTGAAAATCCAAGTACACCACAACTACTGCATCTCCTTTGTCTACCCTGCTTGTAACTTCCTCAAAGAATTGCAGTCGGTTTGTCCGGCAGGATTTTCCTTTCAGGAAACAATGCCGACTTTAGCCTATCTTGTCATGTGCCTCCAGCTACTCCATAACAATCGATTCCAACAACTTCCCAACCACTGAAGTCAGGCTAACAGGTCTATAGTTTCCTTTTCTGCTGCCTCCCACCCTTCTTAAATAGCGGAGTAACATTTGCAATTTTCCAATCATCCGGTACAATGCCAGAATCTATCAATTCTTGAAAGATCGTCATAATGCCTCTGTAATCTCTCCAGCTAATTCCTTCAGAACCCAAGGGTGCATTCCATCAGGTCCAGGAGATTTATCCCTCAGACTATTAAGTTTCCTGAGCACCTCTTCGGCTGTAATTTTCACTGCGTAAACTTCACTTCCCTGACACTCTTGAATGTCTGGTATACTGCAGACATCTTCCACTGTTTAGACTGATGCAAAATACGCATTTAGTTCCTCTGCCATCTCTACATCTCATTACAATATCTCCAGCGTCATTTTGTATTGGTCCTATATCTACCCTCGACTCTCTTTTACCCTTTATACACTTAAATAAGCTTTTAGTATCACCAGCTTCCTTTCATAATTCTTTTCCTTCCTAATAACCTTTTTAGTTTCTATCTGCAAGTTTTTAAAGGCTTCCCAATCCTTTATCTTCCCACTAACCTTGGCTTCCTTGTATGCCCTCTCTTTTGCTTTTACTTAGGCTCTGACTTAACTTGTCAGTCACTGTAGTATCCTTCTTCCCTTTGAAATTTTTTTCTTATTTGGAATATATCTGTCTTGCATTCCCTCATTATTACAGCAATTCCAGACATTGCTGCTCTGCTGTCCTTCCTGCAAATGTTCCTTTCCAGTCAACTTTGGCCAGTTCCCCTCTCATGCCATTGTAATTTCCTTTATTCCACTGAAATACTAACACATTGGATTTTATTTTTCCCTCCCAAATTTCAATGTGAACTGGATAATATTGTGATCACTATTCCCTAAGGGTTCCTTAACCTTAAGCTCTCTAATCACCTCTGGATCTTTGCACAACACCCAATCCAGCACAGCTTATCCCCTAGTAGGCTCAACAACTATCTGTTTTAAAAAGGCATCCCTTAGACATTTTACAAACTCTCTCTCTTCAGGTCCAGTACTGAGCTGATTTTTCCAATCCACTTTCATGTTAAAATCCCTAAAGATTATCAACGAAATGGCAGATATTTAAGTTCAGCTGCCATTTTTATCCCTTAGTTACCTCACTAGTATCATTTTCCAGTGATCCAACATCAACTCTCACCTCCCATTTACTCTCTAAATAAGTGAAAAAACATTTGGTATCCTGCTTTATATTATTGGCTAGTCTGACATCATGGTTCATCATTTCCCTTCTTATAGCTTTTTTTTTTAGTTCCCTTTTATTGGATTTTAAAAGCTTCCCAATCATCCAACTTCCCACTCACTTCTGCTATCTTATATGCCTTTTCCTTGGCTTTTATGAAATCATTAACTTCCTTTCTCAGCCTTGCTGCCATTTGAGAACAACTTCCTCTGTGGGACATATCTACCCTGCACCTTGTGAACTAGTCCCAGAAACATCAGCCGCATCTGCTCTGCCAGCATCTTCCTCCTACGCATGCAATTGTAATTTCTGTATTTTCTTCTTAAAATCTAACCCTTAAGGTCTGGGTATTATTTTGGTAAACCTAGGCTGCACCCTTACCAATGTGAGTGTGGTGTTCATAGAAATTCTGATCTGTCTCCATGCCAACAGTTTATAAAATCTCAGTGATCACTTGAACTTCTTTTATCACATTAACTCTTTTCGTTTTTCTGTATTATTTAAGAGAAACATCAGCTTTGGTGAATCGTTGGTCAGCCTTGGTTAGATTTCTACAGTGATCTAATCAGGATTTGGTGTGCTTTATAAGTTCTCAATGTGGATCTAAAAGACAAGAAATGTCAACAATCTTTTATGCAGTTTTCATTCATAGTTTATGAATTCCGAATGAACATATGATATTGATTTTCTTACTTTAGCGAAGCCAAGGGATGCTGCACTGTTACCTCAAGGCAATATCTTAAGACAGTTGAAATGAGCAGTCACAATTTGGACACTTAGGTAGAAAGATAGATACTTTGTTGATCACAAAAGGAATTACAGTGTCACAGTGGCATTACAAGTGCACAGATGTACAAATATGCAAATATTATAAGAGAAGTAAGAAAGAATAAAAAATAAGTTACTTCAAGCAGTCTAACAGGAAGGGAGGGGTTATCACTTCCCCGGTTATAGGTTGTCATTTTTGAGCCTAATGGCTGAGGGTAAGAATGACCACATATAGCGCACTTTGGAGCAGCACAGTTGTCTTAGTCTATTACTAAAAGTGCTCCATTGTTCAGCCAAGGTGACATGCAAGTAAAATCGTCCAGAATTGCCAGAATTTTCTGTAGTGACCTTTGTTCTACCACAGCCTCCAGTTTGACTCCTGTAACAGAGCCAGCCTTTCCAGTCAATTTATTGATCCTGTTGGTATCACATGTATTGATGCCATTGCCCCAGCACACCACTGCATAGAAGATTGTATTGGCAACACACACAGACTGGTAGAACATGTGAAGACGAGATCTACATACCCCAAAGGACCTCACTCCCCTCAGAAAGTAGAGGCGACTCTGGCCCTTCTTGTTCACAGCCTCTGTGTTGGTGCTCCACTCAAGTCTGTCATCCAGGTGCACCCCAGGTACCTGTAGGTCCTCACCACATCCACATCATCACCACCAATAGTAACAGGGAGCAGTACAGGCTTAGCCTTCCTGAAGTCCATCACCATTTC
Organism: Hypanus sabinus; assembly: GCF_030144855.1. NCBI lineage: Eukaryota > Metazoa > Chordata > Chondrichthyes > Myliobatiformes > Dasyatidae > Hypanus > Hypanus sabinus. Next base: position 38,131,263 of record NC_082722.1, read on the forward strand.
ATTTGTCTTAGGTAAGACACATCTTTGGATATTTGTATTCGATTTAGCAAACCATTTGGTGGTACTTATTATTAATCATAAAAAATCTAAAGAAAAAAATCCTGGAATATTCTGCCAACTTTGAACAACTTCTGCTCTCCACCAACATGCTTATTAATACATATTTAATTGTAATTGACCTTCCCTCCCAGCATCTACTTCTTGAAAAGTCAGGCCAAACCTCCATGGCGAATTCATGAGCACTGGCAGAAACTTATGGGCCATTGTGAGGGTGAGAAAGAGATGGAGGAAGAACAGGGAACGCACTGCTCACAAGTACAAACAAAATGCTGGAGAAACCCAAGAGCTGAGAAAACATTTGCAGCTGGCTCTGCCTGCGGTCAAAAATATTAAAAGCTTTGTATATTTCTGGATGCTTCTGAATACAAATCATTAAAATATAAAAAAAAACAACTATGGAAATGATTAAAAATGTCTAACTAGGTTTGATTAAAAATGAAGCATATCGAGGAAATTTAAAGTTGTCTTCTTACCAGTTAAATTGGATGTTATTTGCATTAGTGTGATCTGGATAGCAGCAAAGAGTTGCTTTGTATTTTACCAACAATGGTAGCTTAGGTAATTTACAACTTTCCAATGTCATTGATACTTCAGAGCATTTAAAACATTTAGATAATAAATTTAAAATGCTAACATTTTTCAACGAAGTATAAACCAAAACAATCTAAAGTTGCTTGGAGATAATTAAAACAAATATTTTTAAAAATCTAATTTACCTACTTTGTTATCCACCACTATATATAACGAGTCAGAAAAATGCTGCAGAAAGTCAGCAAAATGAAAGGAGATCCACCTGTGGACCCTTTGTGAACTCAAGCAGCACCCTGAATTGATGCATTAATCATTTCAATGTGTCAGTATGTCCAAGACTTCCACATTTGATGATGCAGGTCTTAAGATCTTGGGCATGTTGCCATTTCATTGGCTAATTGTTGGCATTTGCATTCTGAATGGTGGCACAATAGTGTAGTGGTTAACACAACGCTTTGCTGTACAGGCGACCCGGGCTCAAATCTTGCCACTGCCTGTATAGTAAGTTTGTAAGTTCTCCCCGTGACCGTCTGGGTTTCCTCCGGGTGCTCCGGTTTTTTCCACAGTCAGAAGATGGTAGGTTAATTGTCCATCATAAATTGTCCTGTGGTTAGGCTAGGAATATGCCGGTTGGTGATGTAGTGGCATCAGTACCGGACTTCGGAGTGAAGGTGAATGAGTTTGAATCCAGCCGGCTCCCTTGCACGCTTTTCATCCGTGCTGGGTTGAGCGTCAAACTAGCAACTCGGCCTCGTAAAAATAAGAAAACCTGCTAAAAAACACTGTCACGATGGTGTCCTGATGACTCTACTCAGAGTTAAGGGCTTTCTTCTTCTTCTTCTTAGGCTAGGATTAAATCAGGGCATTGCTGGGCAGGGTGGCTTGTAGGGCCGGAAGGCTGTACCTCAATAAGTAAAGTACCGGCATTATTCAGCGTGTTGCGGCACAGAAACCTCTCGATTGCAATCATACCAATCCAGAGGCCATCCGTGATTGAATTCACAGAAGCTGCTGAGGCAGTTTTCTTCTGAAAGTGTCTGCATATACAAATCTAAACCATGGCCCAGTGGATAAAGAAACATAAACTATAAGTGTGTTAACTATACCAGATACAGTATTCATGCCGGCAGGAAGGAGGCTACCTAGGCGGGAGATAAGGTATTGCTCCATTGAATACTGTATCCGGTGCTCCCAATGTGGCCATTTATACATTGGGGAGACCCGCCGCAGACTGGGAGACCGTTTCGCCGAACACCAGCGCTCGGTCCTCCAGCAGTGGCGGGATCTCCCTGTGGCCACACACTTCAATTCCACAGACCCACTCTGACATGTCTGTCCATGGCCTCCTCTACTGTCAAGATGAGGCCACATGCAGGTCAATGGAGCAATACCTTATCTCCCACCTAGGTAGCCTCTGACCTGCCGGCATGAACATCCAACTCACTAACCTCCATTGATACCCCTGCCCCCCACCCTTACCCCCATCCCTATCTATTATTTTAGCCTGGTTCTCTTTCTCTCTCTTTTCCCCCCTCACTATAATCTCTCCCCCCAGTACAACCTTTCTTTCTCTTTTATTTCCCATAATTCTCCACCTTCCCCCTAGCCCATTTCCCTCCAGCCTATCACTTCCCAGCTCTCTACTTTATCCCTCCCCCACTTCTTATCCCCCCTCGACCATCCCATGTTACTTCACTCCTGATGAAGGGTTTCGGCCCAAAACGTCGTTATTACCTCCTCCCATAGATGCTGTCTGGCCTGCTGAGTTCTGCCAGTGTTTTGTGTTTTTTATTTAATATTACTGTGCTTATTTTGAGCATGGGAAGCTCTGTTTTAGAAAAGGTAAGATACTTGCTCTTTGTTGTGGCCGATCCATAGTCAGAACCCAGGGTACTAAAGTGGTCCAGCCACCTACAAACTAAACGCTGAGTTTGATTACCTTCAACAATTTGCTTTCGTATTTGTTATTTTAAAATGAAATCTGCTTTCACTAGCTTTGTCTCCTGTCATTGGGTGGAACAAAGTTGACCCCATTCAAAGCTGTTTCCTGTGTTGATGCTCAATGCACAATGTAGATCCCTCATGATTGTTGGCACCCAAGTCAGGGATTGAATCCCAGTGCGAAGACGATCATGTCTATAAGTTGATTCTGGCACTCCCTTTACTTCACTCTGCAAAACGTGAGATCAACCAGAACAAAAATTCCATTAGAAATTCTTTCCTCCTTAAAAAGCTAATGAAACAGTAATTACAAAGTTATTAAGTTTACATCTGAGACTGGTTTTGCATTTTGAGAGTGAAATCTAATATAGATGTTCTGCGGCTAACCAATGCGTAGTCCGAGATAAAACAGGCTGCAGGTAATAACCACAGTTTGTGGAGTCATCACATTTTTCTGCCTGGCTATACAAAATTTCACAACTACATTATCCTTTAACTGGAAAGTTTGTACGACACTAATGAAGCTTCATAAAGCTATTAATACAATGCTAATGGTTAATAAACAAAACAAGCATCTGAAGAGAAAGCAACACACACAAAATGCTGGCGGAATGCAGCAGGCCAGGCAGCATTTATAGGGAGAAGCACTGTCAACATTTCAGGCCGAGACCCTTCATCAAGAGAAAGATGTCTTTGGAGGCTTTGGAGTTTCGTTCTCATTAGAAATAAATGTAGCTTGGGTTTCCACATTTATTGCTCTTAGAATTTAAAAAAAATTGTGGATGAGGAGGAAGTTCACATTGTTACATTTTAGCTGATTAAACCAAAATGGCAATATTGTGGCGACCCACTTCCTAGCGCACTCGAACCAGCTCACAAATAGCCAGCCCGCCGGCACAAAGGCCAGTCCCAAAAGGGCGCCAGGTCTGCTTCACCAACAAAGGGAAAAAGCCTGGGGGGGGGAGGGTTTGTGAGTACGTGTCCCTTACAGCATCCGCGCCCGGGGAGGGCGGGATGAGGGACGCTTTAAAGCAAGGCTGTGAAGTTCGAATAAAATCATCTTTAATTGCAGTTTACCGACTCCGTGTCGTTATTTTACGCTGCGTGTAGCACACCGCTATAATTGGTGACCCCAACGGTCCAAACAATTTTTGGACCGGAGATAACCGACGCCGCATCTGTTCATGCGGTTTCGTTGACACTGCCAAGCTTCTGGATGCTGCAACCTCATCTATGGTTCCAGCAAGCAGAAGCCCAATTCCACGTTCGGCAGATAACCTCAGAGGACACACGTTACTATTATGTGGTGAGCTCCCTGGACCAGGACACAACGGCCCAGGTTGCGGAGTTCGTACAGTCTCCCCCAGCGTGCGGCAAGTACACGGAATTCAAAGCCCTGCTCCTAAGGACTTTTGGACTCTCACGGCACGAGCGAGCTGCCCGTTTACTGCACCTGGATGGCTTGGGCGACAGACCTCCATCGGCTTTAATGAATGAGATGTTGCCTCTGGCCGGCGGACACACATGCCTCATGTTTGAGCAGGCATTCCTAGAGCAGCTGCTCGAGGACATACGCCTGCTGCTGTCCGATGCGGATTTCAGTGACCCCCGGAAGGTGGCAGCCCGGGCAGACTTGCTGTGGAAAGCCAAGAAGGTGAGTGGGGTGTCCATTGCACAGATCACCAGGCCATGCTCTCAGCAGCAAACCAGTCCAGGCCCAGCCACAGAGCCCGCTAACCCCAGAGGCAGGGGTGAGGAGCCCAATGAACACTGGTGCTTCTACCACCAGCGGTGGGGCGCAGAAGCCTGCCATTGTCGCCCGCCCTGCCAGTTCCCGGGAAACGCCAGAGCCAGCCTCCGCTGATGGATACGGCGGCTGGCCATCGGGATAGCCTCCTGTATGTGTGGGACCAGCGGTCGGGATGCCGTTTTTTGGTCGACATTGGTGCCGAGATCAGCGTCTTACCTCTGACGAGTTACGACACCCGCAACAGTGCACCGGGTCGTCCCCCCCCCGCCGAGGGCCGTGAACGGCAGCACAGTAAGGACCTACGGCACCCGAACGGTGCAGCTACAGTTCGGCTCCAGCCAGTTCACGTGGGACTTCACACTGGCCGCCATAGCCCAACCGCTTCTGGGTGCGGATTTTTTGCGGGCTCACAGCCTACTGGTCGACCTGCCCAGGAAGAGACTGGTACACGCCGAGACCTTTCAGATGTTCTCCCTGGATGCATCCCAGTTGCCAACCCCTCACCTCGGCTCCATCACACTGTCCAATAATGACTTCACCAGGGTCCTGGCGGATTTCCCATCGGTTCTGGCACCGCAGTTCACAGCGGCCATGCCCTGACACGGCGTACAGCACCACATCCCGACCCAGGGACCACCCCTCCATGCCCGTGCTCGAAGGCTTCCTCCAGACAAGCTCCGACTGGCGAAGGAGGAGTTCCAGAGGATGGAGGAATTGGGGATCATCTGGCGGTCCGACAGCCCATGGGCCTCCCCCCTGCACATGGTGCCCAAAGCGACAGGGGGCTGGAGACCGTGTGGCGACTACCGCAGGCTGAACGAGGCTACCACACCAGACTGCTACCCTGTGCCGTACATTCAGGACTTTGCAGCAAATCTGCATGGCACACGGATCTTCTCCAAGGAAGACCTCGTCCGAGGGTACCATCAAATCCCGATGCATCCTGAAAACGGCTCTCATCACCCCGTTCGGCCTTTTCGAGTTCCTCCGCGTGCCGTTCGGCCTGAAGAATGCCGCACAGACGTTCCAGCAGTTAATGGACACGGTGGAACGCGACCTGGACTTCGCATTCATCTATTTGGACGACATCCTCATAGCCAGCAGCAATCGTCAGGAGCATCTGTCCCACCTCCGTCAACTCTACGCCCGACTGAGTGAATACGGTCTAACAATCAACCCGGCCAAATGCCAGTTCGGGCTCGACACCATTGACTTCCTGGGCCACAGGATTACTAAAGACGGGGCAACCTCTCTGCCCGCTAAGGTAGATGCGGTCCACCATTTCCCCTGACCCACCACGATCAAGGGCCTTCAGGAATTCGTAGGTATGGTCAATTTCTACCACTGCTTCCTCCCTTCAGCTGCCCGAATCATGCGCCCCCTGTTCGCCCTGCTATTGGGTCCGGGCAAGGACATTACCTGGGACGAGGAGTCCGTCGCCGCTTTCATTCAAACGAAGGAAGCCTTGGTGAATGCCGTGATGCTAGTGCACCCCAGAATGGACGTCCCTACCGCCCTCACAGTGGACGCATCTAACACGGCAGTCGGTGGGGTACTGGAGCAGTTCATCGCGGGTCGCTGGCAACCCCTGGTGTTTTTCAGCAAACACCTACGACTACCTGAGCTCAAATACAGGGCTTCCGACGGGGAACTGTTGGCACTTTACCTGGCAATCCGGCATTTCAGGTACTTCTTAGAAGGTCGGCCCTTCACCACGTTCACGGACCACAAACCGCTTACCTTTGCGTTTACGAAAGCATCCGACCCCTGGTCGTCCCGCCAGCAACGCCATCTGTCCTACATCTCTGAATACATGACGGATGTCTGGCACATCTCGGGTAAGGACAATGTCGTGGTGGATGCACTCTCTCGCCCTACCGTTCATGCCCTTTCCCAAGGGGTAGACTTTGAGGCACTGGCAGAGGCACAGCAGGCAGATGAGGAGATCCCGAGTTACAGAACCGCAGTCTCCGGTTTGCAGCTCCAGGACCTTCCTGTAGGCCCAGGTGAGAGGACCCTACTCTGTGACGTCGCCACCGGCCAGCCCCGTCCCGTCGTCCTGGCACCTTGGCGGCGACATGTTTTCGACTCCATTCATACTTAGCACACCCCTCCATCCGGATAACTGTCCGGATGGTCTCCAGCAGGTTTGTTTGGCACGGACTCCGCAAGCAGGTCAGTGAATGGGCCAGAACGTGCATGCACTGCCAGACGGCCAAGGTGCAGCAGCACACCAAAGCTCTGCCGCAGCAGTTCCACGCCACCCACCAGCGTTTCGACCACATTCATGTGGATATCGTGGGCCCCCTGCCAGTGTCGCGCGGAGGCATCGCCTGTCTATCGTGGACCGGTTCACAAGATGGCCAGAGGCGATCCCGCTCACCGACACTACCTCCGAATCTTGCACCCGGGCACTGATCGCCACCTGGGTGTCCCGCTTTGGTGCACCAGCCCACATTACCTCCGACAGAGGCGCCCAGTTCACCTCCAGCCTGTGTTCAGCTATGGCCAGCCTTTTGGGGACACAGCTGCACCACACCACTGCCTACCACCCACAGTCGAGCGGACTAGTGGAGCGTTTCCACCGTCATCTAAAGTCAGTTCTCATGGCCCGCTTGCGAGGAGCTAACTGGGCGGATGAGCTTCCCTGGGTCCTACTCGGCATCCACACGGCGCCCAAAGACGATCTGCACGCCTCGTCGGCCGAGTTGGTGTATGGCGCACCCCTGGTCGTCCCCGGGGAGTTCATACCAGCCCCAAGGGGGCAATAGGAAGAACCCGCAGCAGTCCTGGGCAGACTACGCGAGAGGCTCGGTGACCTGACCCCCATACCCACTTCGCAGCATGGGCAGAGCCCGACCTGCGTACCCAAAGACCTGCAGAACTGTAAGTTTGTGTTTGTACAAAGGGGCGGGCATCAGCCACCGCTGCAACAGCCCTACGAGGGGCCGTTTACGGTGCTCAGGAACAACGGGTCCACGTTCGTGCTGGACGTTGAGGGGAGAGAGGAGGTTTTCACGGGGACCAACTCAAACCGGCCCATGTGGACCTGGCACAACCGGTCGAGTTTCCGGCGCAGAGGCCGACCTCCCAAACCGGGTCCGGCCCAGACTGTGGACATTGGCGGGGTGTATCGCCAGTTCTGGGTGGGGGGGGGGGGTTATGTGGCGACCCACTTCCTAGTCACTCAAACTGGCTCACAAATAGCCAGCGCACCGGCATAAAGGCCAGTCCCAAAAGGGCGCCAGGTCTGCTTCACTAACAAAGGGAAGAGCCTGCGGGGGATTGTGAGTACGTGCCCCCTACAGCATCTGCACCCGGGGAGGGCGGGATGAGGGATGCTTTAAAGCAAGGCTGTGAAGTTCAAATAAAATCATCTTTAATTGCAGTTTACACACTGCATGTCGTTATTTTAGCGCTGCGTGTAGCACACTGCTACAATATTTTCATTTAAACAATCAACAAATTAATACTCATTTAAAATCATTTTAGACAAAAAATGAATCAATCTGAATAATAAACTAAGCATAATGCTCTCAATTTGAAATGGTGTTCCAAAGATATGTTTATTTCCCAAGTTAAAACATCACAAATATTACTTTGGACTGCTGATTAAGTTTTCTAATTGCAAGTCAGCATCTTCTTTGAATTTTTAAAATACTGATCATTGTGCTTTTGTTGTAGTAACAAAGGAAATATTCAGTGATGGAAGAATAGAATTTGCCAGGTCTGTGTTGGAACCAAACAGATCACATACCCAGCTGTGCTAATCTTCTTTAGTTTTCATGCTCTAGTAGATAAACACAGAAAACATGAATGTCAGGATCCATGTTTTACCAGAATTTTATTCAGTGGATTTTTTAAAAGCTTTTACTGGATGTGTCATTTATCAACGAGTGAAATAAGGTTGAAGAAAATGAACTGCTACCTATTGCCGCCAGTTTGATTTTGTTTTTAAATTGGCCATAGGGAAAATGCAGAGGTGTGGGACTAACTCAAAGAGTCAGTACAGGCATGAAGGGCTGATGGAGCTGTATGATTCTGTGCATTGTGATAATTCCTCCAATGCACAGATTTGAGTTCATGTGGAAGAAAAAATTATTGAACTGAATACATTAGCTAAGGTATAAAAGGCTTCTGACAACTCCTGTTAGGAGAAGCTATTAAGCTCTTGCTGCCTCATACAAGAACCAAGCTTGCTCTGCCTCGATCATTGATTGTACAGTTTTCAGGTGACTCTTGCACGAGTAAATACATATCCAGAAGCTATGCTCTAAATTATTGTGGGTTTCTTCACATAAGGGAACAACTGGGGCAGGCCTTGAACTAAATACCCAAACAAGTTTTTTATCAACTAACAGTGCCCTCCAACAGTCCAATTCCATGATGAGATTCCCCATATTTGATGAGTTCCATGCTGATTATATTCATCACAGCCTCCCATGTGTCAGTGCAAGCCATCTAATGAAAAGCACAATCAAAGGCCAATATCTCAGACCTACATTTATTGGAGTATAGAAGTTGCAACTTGCTATTTGCTAGAGAATGAAATCTTAGGAATGTAGAAGACAATGGTGTGTTAATGAGAGGTAGCTAAGAGATGTAGATTAGAACATGATTAAGTCAATGGGTAGAAACAATAGTGGCAGATGTACTTGTGATACGCAACTGTAGACCGATTGGATATGCTAATACAACTAAACCAGGAGATTGCTATAAAAAATGCTATGTACAAGGATCGGTGGGCAATCAGCGACTAGCTCAATGACTGTCTCAGATTTGATTTGCAAATTAAAGTTTAATACTTCTTGAAGAATCTTCTGCATCTCCTGATCGTTTGTGGGGCACGAGAAACCACGACAAAATTGGTGACCGCGGCAGGACCGGAAAGAGATCCGCGGAAAGGAAATGGCAGATTGGGGACACTTCCCAGTCCTCTAGGGACCCCCACAAGGCTAACAGAATAAAGGGTGCACCCAAACAAAAGGTAAGCGCTTTTTGCGACAATTTGGACTAAGAATTCTGTTGGCTTTGGGGAGGTCTTGGAGTCTCAGAAGTTTGGAACCACTGCCGAAGGGTCTCTCCGGTCCAAAGAATCTGGCAGAATTGGGGGTTAACAGGAGGCTCAGAGGATTGATCAAGAGAACTGAAGTGAGGGTAAGTACAAATAAGTTAATAAGAAGTTAAGTTAAGAAAAATTCCGCGTGGTGTTGGTAAATCTCTGTGGATACAGCTTCATATAAGACGAAGGATTGAACGGGCAGGGAAAGGGAAAGTAGAGAAAATCCTCGTGGATACCGCCTTAAGAGATAAGGGTCTGAATAGACGAGGTGCAAAGAGCAAGTTCTGTGGGTACCGCTCTGAATAGAGGTCTGTATGGGCAGAATGGAATAGGAAACAAGGGGACAGTCCAATATATAGTTTAAAGCGCTGGTAGATAGACGATAGACAAGGCATAGAATTAGAGTAAATAATATTATCCAGTAAATGAACTGTGAATCTCTGAAATACCTTAAAAAGAGAGAACAACATGACAGGTGAAGGAACGGCAGTAGAGATGCTGAGCAAAAAATTCCCGATAAATAAATATGATCACAAAAACTTCAGAAAAATGGGAAAAAAGAACCAAAAACCTGGTCACAAAGTGACCAAGAGAAGGAACGTTTGATGTAAGCTTGTGCAAAGAAATGGAGGCACTAATTAAAAATTACAAACCAAAAGATAAATCTTAAGAAAAGAGGGCAAAAAAGAGAACAAGAAATGGAAGTGCTAAAACTCTTCAGAACGGAGGGAGAAGGGCTGAGGAGGACAGGTAGAATATTGATTACAAGCGAGGAAGACACTAAGGTGCTGGAGAAACAGCCTGTTAAAGAGAGAGAAGGGTACGGTGAGAAGCTGGCTTCGGCTCCGTACCTGGATGCGACAGAGAAAGAAAAACCCCCTCCCTATAATGAGGAAGGAACCCCTGAGCAGTGCCCCCTACTGACGGGAACAGTAAACATGCAGGGAGAAGTACAAGTTTGGGATAATGAGGAAAAAAAACAATACGAGAAGGAGAAAGCGGCGATATGGAAGGAGATACAGGCAGAAAGGATAAAGGTGGAACAGGCACAGAGAAAAATGGAAGAAGGGATTGAACAGATGAAACACTTGAGAGAGGAAAAGGAGTATGAGGAGTATTGGGTATACTATAGAAATGAACAGACTAGAAAAGAAAGTGGCTCATCAGGGCAGGAAGAGATGAGGCATTCAAGAGGAAGTGGAAAAAAGATAGGAGATGAGAGTCTTGGAGAAACACAAGAGAGAAGGGAATCAAGCATGAGTAAAGATCATGAGGAGTCCCTGCCACAGGTGTACAGACACGGACAGGAAGGAAGAGAAGGTGACTCATTGGAGGAGCAAGAGTTAAGTGGAGAGAGAGAGGATGCGAGAATTTGTGGGGAAGAGGTAGGAGGCAGAAGCCTAGAAGAGCAGAAGGAGACGGTAGGGGAGCGACCTGCGGAAGTAGAGAGAGAGCCAGATAAGTTACTGAGAGGGGACTGCCAGAAGAGATGCGAAAAATACTCCAGGGGCCAACCAAGTATTGAATCAGGACAGAAAGGAAGGACTCCACAAGGAGACCGAGGGAAAGAAGAGGACCCCAGAGACATTTGTGTGGGAGGCAGTAAAGGCATACCCTGAGACAGATGGGGAGTCAGGTGAGGAGGAGAGCCAGGGCAGGTGGGAAGAAGGAGGAAGAATGATGCCTTTGTTAGTAAAAGGATCAGGACAAGTACAGTATATCCCTTGGGAATCCCAGGTGCTAGAAGGGCTGAAAAACACTCTGCCCAATCTACATGAAGGAGCAGGGAAATGGATTAGAGCCTTTGAAGAAGAAACAGCGGGATGATTATTGGCTATGGGAGATTTGAAGGCATTGTTGATAAGGTTGATGGGAACCTCCAAATTTAACGAACTAATGGAAATGGCTGGCATAGTAAACTCGAACGACTCGAGAACTGATGGAGACAGGTTTGACAGAGTGAGGCAGAGGGTATGGCAGGCCCTCAGGAAGCTTTATCCACCCAAAGTGGACCCCAAAGCCTTAAAGGGGGATCCACTGGGAGACACTGAAAACCCAGCAGCCTACGTAGAAAACCAGTTGAAAAGGTGGAGACTGGAGACTGAGCAAGAGGTGGAGAATAGCTCATTTATCACCACACTATTCCGACATAGCATTTTGGATGCAATGCCTCCGCAAGTAAAATCCAAACTGGAGGAAGTGGTTGGGCTGACGTCAATGACCCCACAAGAATTTAGAGACCAGGTAGTCCATGCGGTTGAGAAATACCGGAAAGACAAATGAAGGTTGGCTGAGCAGCAGGAAGAGGTGCAAAGAAAGTTAATACAAATGCAGCTCGAAGAACTCAAAAAGAAGGAAAAAGAGAAAAACAAAAAGATGCTGCCAGCAACCACCGGTCCGAGTACAGCCATCAAACTGGAAAAAGCACCGCTATATGGAGGAACCGATCATACCGTAAGACAAGGGCTGGAAAATCCCATGCCAATAATCGTCTTTGGAGGAGCATTCCCACAAATGCCCTATCAGGAACAGACTAAATTTAAACAGCCCAGACAGGACTGGAAGTCCCAAGGAGGGGGACAGAGGTGCTATGGGCAGAGGGGACCAGTGAGGAAACAGGGCAAAAGAGAGGTTGAGAGATTGTGCTGGGGATGGAATAAGCCAGGTCACATGAGAAGAGATTGTCTGTTTACACCATGGCCTGTCACACACCAGCAGGAACCAATAAGAAGGGAATTAAAGTTTAGCCAAGGACCAGCCCCCACAGGCCCAAGTGGACCTGTGAACCCCTATGTGAGGTATTAGGGGTGCCCCGAGAACTTGAGTGGGAAGGGACATTACCCAATGATAACAAGGGAGGCAGACGAGGAACCCATTGTTCAGGTTATGTTAGAAGGGCAACTGACACCAATGATGATAGATACTGGAGCCACGTACACTTGTGTACAGCCACAGTATGCCCTTCACCTTCCTATGTCAGGAAAGTTTATTAAGACGGTAGGGTTCTCGGGGAAAATCCAGTGCGGTTGAGAATGGGAAATAAAGGAATTGTTTTGCTGGTGCTAGTATTTAAAGGAACTCCGATTAATTTGTTAGGCAGAGATGCATTATTGAAACTGGAATTAAAATTAGAAAGCACCAGAAATGGGCTGAGTGTGGAAAGAGCAGGGGCTCAATTGATAGTGCGAGAAGACAAGAAGGCTAGTGTCTTTTGGATAGGAGACATCGCAGATCAGATTCAGGAAACCTGGGAAAAATGGAGAAAGGGTGTGCAGGCTATATTACCCAGGGCTGTAATGCCCAAATCTGAGCTACATTGTACAGTGATTTTTGACGAGACTCAGAACAGGGAGTTAGAGGAGAGATGGCACCTGGAGGCATTTACCCAACAGCACCTGGAAGGGGAGGCTGTGATAATTGGAAAGCAAGGGGCAGCTTTACAAGTTAAGTGGAACACTTTTTTAGAAAAATGGTACAGGATACCGGAGGCTGCGCCCCACGTAACGTTGTTGGTAAACAAGGGATATCAGTCTAAAGATTTAGGACCCTTAGTTAAGAGTGCTGAAACCGTAACAGTGTGGAGGAAAATCACGCCAGAGATGTGGATATCAGAAGACAACAATTGCATTAAAATAACAATGAGAGAGGTCGAAATAACTCCCCAACCACACCTGCCCTTGCTGGGAAAGGAAAGAGGCCAGCAGAAAGATAAAAGGTTAGATGAGTTGCCGTCTATTCTGTGGTCACAGCATGACACGGACGTAGGGAAAATAAAAACAGCTAGTCCGGTGGAAATAAGGCTGAAAAGGGGAGCAATTCCACCCAGGAGACCACAATACCCTCTAAGACAGAAGCAGAAGAGGGAATAGCATCGACAGTGCAGGGGTTGCTTGAAATAGGAGTGCTTAAAAGAACAAACACTCCATGCAATACCCCATTGCTGCTGGTCTTAAAAGCAGACAAATCTAAGTGGAGATTGGTGCATGATTTGCGAGTGGTAAATGATGTGATAGAGGACTGGCCAGCGGTAGTCCCCAACCCACACACGCTTTTGACTAATGTTCCACCAGAAGCAAGTTACTTTTCAGTGATTGATTTGTGTTCGGCTTTCTTCAGCATTCCTCTAGCCGACCAGTGTCAGTATCTGTTTGCATTTACTTACAGAGGTGCTCGGTATACCTATACCAGAATGCCGCAAGGATTTAAACATTCACCACACATTTTTAATCAGGTGTTGAAGGCAGACCTAGAGGGCATGCCATTGGAAAGTACATTGTTACAGTATGTGGATAACCTGTTGATTTGCTCCCACAGCGAGGGACAGTGTGAGCAGGACACTATAACTTTGTTAGAGAAGCTGGCGCACGGAGGACATAAAGTATCCAAAAAGAAACTGCAATTTTGCACGCAGCAAGTGGAATACTTAGGCAGAGTAATATCCAAGGGAGTGAAGGCAATAGCACCAGATCAGATTGAGGCAATAACTAAGGCCCCCAAACCCCAGACTGTAGGGCAGATGATGACGTTTTTGGGAATGACAGGGTACAGCTCAGATTGGATAGGAGAATATGCTGAGATTGTGGCACCTTTGAGAAAGATAATGAAAGAAGCAGGACATACAAATTTGAAGAACAGTTTACAGTGGAATTAAGAGGCGGAGATAGCTTTCAATGCTATTAAGCAGGAATTGCAGTCAGCACCAGCATTAGCTTTGCCTGACTACGAGGTTTTTCATTTGTATGTATCCAACCGACAGGAGGGTTATGTCACAGTGGTTCTAACACAAGAGACAGGCACAGGAAAAGCAAAGCAGCCGATAGCATACTACAGTACGAGACTAGATGAGGTGGCTCAGGGGTATCCACCCTGTTATCAGGGATTGGCGGCGCTGTACTATGCATATGAAAAGGCATCATCTGTAACCCTGGGCTATCCTGAGCACACACCACAAAGTAGCAGAATTGCTGGAAAGAGGGAAATTTGTGCTGACGCCAGCCAGGATAGCAGCGTATCAGATGCTATTGACATTTCCAGACATAACTATACAGGGATGCACTACCAGTAATATAGTCGATTTTGTCCCTTTGGGCTATGAAGGAGAACCCCATGATTGTGTAGGGAAGATGATGACATTTGCCAAATTGAGAGCAGAATTACGGTCAGAACCACTAGAGGATGCAGATAAAAAGGTTCTGTTCGTAGATCGCTCTTGTTGTAGGGACTATGATGGAAATCATGCAGAGTTCTCAGTAGTGCAGCAAGATTAGTCGAGCTCTAAGATTATTAGGATGGAGTCCTGTCCCAAACCGTGTTCCGCCCAACTAGCGGAAATCAAAGCCCTGACAGCTGCGTGTGGAATGATGGAAGGTGAGAAAGTAGACATCTATACTGATTTGGCATATGCTCATGGAGTACGCCATTTGTTCGGGGCAGTGTGGAAACAGAGAGGTTTTTAAAAAAGCAGTGGAGATCCCATACAACATTGTCAGCAAATTCTAGACTTAATAAAAGCCATAATGAAACCTAAAGCATTGGCTATAGTAAAATGCCAGACACATAAAAAGGGAAATGATGTAATAACAAAGGGAAATCAAGCTGCAGACGAGGCAGCCAGAAAAGCGTCTGGATGTACATTGGCTGTCATTGCCCCCCAGGTAAGCCTAGCTCCAGAACCTGTGGTAGAGGACCTAATTGAAATACAAGTTAAGGCAACTTTGGCAGAACAGACAATGTGGAGACAAAGGGGGGCCAAGCAGAACCCGGAAGGCTTGTGGAGCATGGAAGACGGTTTGTTGGTAGCGCTCACCCCTCTACTGACGATTCTGATTTCAGAAGCGCATGGGATGGACCATTGTGCAAGGGGGGAAGTGATAAAGCAAATAATGAAGGATGGTTTTTGGTCACCTTATTTACAGGCTTCAGTGGACTTTGTCTTGTTACAGTGCGAGGTATGCACACAGAATGCAGGGTTCGGACATCAGTTATTTGACTGGTTAGAAAGTAGACTTGGAGGATGGGGAGCATGGCTGACTAAAATGGCAATAACCGTCCGTATTGTATTGTTCAGCTGTGTGCTTGTGCTGTGCTGTTTTCTTCCTTGTCTCAAATCTCTTGTAGTGTGCTGCAACCAAACAATTTCCGATGCTCATGGCAATTACTGAAGCAAGCTTAGTGGAGAAAGAAACACCGAAAATGTACCGTTACAGCCTACAACACCTGCAGGATGAACAAGAGCAAAACGACAGTGTGGGAGTAGATTGTAAGGGCTTCTGAGTCTTTTTCCCTGTCTCAAGTACAAAGGGACAGGTTTTTGGCTCAGCGGCCCAGGGTAACAGGGAGAGAATACTTTGAGGTCTTGGCGCAGAAAATTATAGTTTAACCTGAGATTTGGGAATAAGTGCTTGAGTTTATTGGGTCTTTTGTGCGCAGACTCTTAGTCTTTCTCTGTGTGAGACCCTCTGGGTCTCAAGGGGGGGATATATTGGAGTATAAAAGTTGCAACTTGCTATCTGCTAGAGAATGAAATCTTAGGAATGTAGAAGACAATGGTGTGTTAATAAGAGGAAGCTAAGAGATGTAGATTATGTAGTTTGAACTTGCTATTTGCTATGCATGTACCCAGTCTAGTAGGAGAATGAAATCTTAAGAATGTAGAAGATGATGGTGTGTTAATGAGAGGCTAGCTAAGAGATGTAGATTAGAACATGATTAAGTCAATGGGTAGAAACAATAGTGGCAGATGTACTTGTGATATGCAACTGTAGACCGATTGGATATGCTAATACAACTAAACCAGGAGATTGCTATAAAAAATGCTATGTACAAGGATCAGTGGGCAATCAGCGACTAGCTCACTGACTGTCTCAGCTTTGATTTGCAAATTAAAGTTTAATACTTCTTGAAGAATCTTCTGCGTCTCCTGCTCGTTTGTGGGGCACGAGAAACCACGACACATCATGCCTGTGGTCTCTTGAACAAGCATGATGCCTGCCCTCTTGTACACTTTGAAGACACCACAAAGAAAATTTCAACCCTAAATCATCCCAATAAAGCCCTCCTGCCAATCTATTTGGCAGAATGAGGAAATCAATGTCAGCATCTTTACCCATTGCTTGTATCCAATTTCAAGAATCTAATCACGTGTCACCGGGAAACCACATCATCCACCTGCCTGACAACAGTATCGCAAAAGAAAACCCTGCAGTGAGGCTCTGTGTTAAGGAGTATTCTGGAGTTATGTGGGTATAGCAGACATTAAATCAAATAAGAACCATGGTTCAGTTCTTACAGTAAATGTAATTAAGTCCAGGAAGTTTGCAATTAGCCTTCAGTTTTTTTTGTAAATTACAAGCAGTAAATTGAAGTTAAAAACACAGGCGGTTTCACAGAGTAAGAGATTGCATATGTAACAGCCAAATGTTGAAACAATGGGTTTGTGTTAATTGGCTTGCATCAAACCAGGCAACATGGCTAAATTATTTGCACCTTTGTGACTGAATTCAAGATGATAGATCATGTTAGGATAACTTTTGGGTTTAAAACATTTACCTTTAGTAAGTGACCTTAGCTACCAGTCTTCATATCTGAATATGTATTCTGGATTTAATTTGGAGACCCTCTCTGAACAATGGGTTCCTAAAAGCTGTGAATCTCGGACCAGACAATGCTGATTAAAATTCATTTGGATGTCTGTGGTGTGTGTGTGTGTGTGTGTGTGTGTGTGTGTGTGTGTGTGTGCGCGCGAACATGGATGTGTGAAGTTTCTGTGTAGTTTCACAGGAAGCATTGTCCATACTTTATAAATATGGAATCGTCTTTTGATGTTTTGCACATAAAATGCCCCATGTTGGGCCAGTGAGATCTTTTAACTGAAAGCGTCTCTGTATCACATCTGCTGTAGCTTATTTTGTTGAATAAAGAAGCCGCTGTGCATCTACCAGTAATTTTCAGTAACTTTCTCCAAGTGGCTTCATTCATGTAACAATATTTGTTTCAGGGGTGGGATGTCCTTCATGACCCATCATGTGGCCAATGATCTTAGCAGACTAAGCAGGTGAGTATTTTTTAAAAATATTAGCACTCACACTGGGTCAGTGGTACACAGGGACACGAGGAATCATGAGCATGGAGAACTGAACTGTTACATAAAAAGGTGGAGTGAGTACGTGCACGTGTGTTTATGTAAGTGAGGAAACGTTGCATGTTGATTTGGTGACACTGAGCCACCAATTGAGAAAGGTGGGTACCAAGGTTCAAGACGCCACAGTGGTATAGGGGTGTGCTTATAGAAACTTAGAAACAGAGAAAAAAACTACTGCACAATACAGGTCCTTCAGCCCTCAAAGCTGTGCCGAACATGTCCTTACCTTAGAAATTACCTAGCTTTACCCATAGCCCTCTATTTTTCTAAGCTCCATGTAGCTATCTAGGAGTCTCTTAAAAGACCCTATCATTTCTGCCTCCACTACCGCCATCGGCAGCCCATTCCACACACTCACCACTCTGTTAAAAAAAACTTACCCCTGACATCTCTGTACCTACTTCCAAGCACCTTAAAACTATGCCCTCTCATGCTAGCCATTTCAGCTCTGGGAAAAAGCCTCTGACTATCCACATGATCAATGCCTCTCATCATTTTATACACCTCTGTCAGGTCACCTCTCATCCTCCATCACTCCAAAGAGAAAAGGCCAAGTTCACTCAACCTATTCTCATAAGGCATGCTCCCCAGTCCAAGCAACATCCCTGTAACCCTCCTTTGCACCCTTTCTATGGTTTCCACATCCTTTCTGTAGTGAGGTGACCAGAATTGAGCACAGTACTCCAAGTGGGGGTCTGACCAGGGTCCTATATAGCTGCAACATTACCTCTCGGCTCTTAAACTCAATCCCACGGTTGAAGAAGGCCAATGCACCATATGCCTTCTTAACCAGACAGTCAAACTGCGCAGCTGCTTTGAGTGTCCTATGGACTCGGACCCTAATATTTGTTCAGTGAGCTGCAATTTTAGCGTACATGTACACGTTTTGCGAGTGTGATCCAAATGAATACAGCAGGCATTGTGTGTTCAGGTGCCCAAAAGTGGCAGCTTATGGCGTACATACTCTGTGGTTTTAAGTATGTGCTGTTTAACTGGGTACCCATCATTTGTATTTTGCGAATTAGTGTGGGGATACTTCAGGGAGAGGTTTTACCTTGACCTGTGACTGGGTTCCTAAAAGCTGTGAATCTCAGACCAGACAATGCTGATTAAAATTCATTTGGATATCTGTGGTGTTTGTGCGAATTTGAAGGTGTGAAGTTTCTGTGTAATTTCAAAGAAAGCACTGTGCATATTTTGTAAATATGGTATTGTCCTTTGATGTTTAGAACATAAAATATCACTTCCCACGTTGGGCCAGCCAGTGAGACTTTTCGACCACAAGCATCTCCGTATGTTGCCTACTGTACCTTGTTCTGTTGAACAAAGAAACTGCTTTGTTTCTACCAATACTTTTCTGTGCTGGCTTCATTCACGCAACGACAGACCTGATGGATATTGCCACTTAGCATATCAAACATGGTCACAGGTATAGACAATCAATAGACTTTGTGTACTCAGAGACCCTGACAACATTAATTTTGGGTGTCTGAGATTTCTGCCCCTAGAAGCTTTTAGACTATTTGTGTGAATTACTTTGTGACAAAGGTGTTTGAACATTCAGGGGTATCTGTCACAGTAGATATGTCATTCAAAGGAAGCAACATCAACCCAAAATTTTGTAAGAAATTATGTCATTGTAACTATTGAAATTATATTGAATCACCTGTTAAGGGTATAAAAATCTGATGGGTTTGTGAGCCTCCACTGAGAGTGTCTCTGAGAGGATGTCTGTTTGATATGTTGAATGAAGATTTTTGTATCACCAGCATAGCATCAGTGTTTCTCTGGTGACTTTGATTACCGGCACAACATTCTCCAGGACCAGAGAATTTCAGAATGAAAGAGGAAACACTTGGCGGACATTCTCAAAGCCTTGTTGAAAATTTGTAACACCCTTATCTGACTCTCCAGCCCACAAAATGTCAAAATTGAGGTGGAACATCCCAAAAGCCGTGGGCACATCAGGCATTTACAAATGCGGCTTGAAGAGGCCAAATGCAAGCAACAGAAAGAGCCTGGGATTCCATGTACAACGCGTTAGACCATTAGGTAACACCTGCCTCAGCTTTGGAGGATTTTGCAGATCCCGTATTGGACCCATCAGCCAAATCAGAGCCGATGGAACTGGATCAGATGCACACCAGCCTTGATCCCAAGGAACTGTCTAAGAAATGTTTTCATGTTATACTATATGCTTGATAGATAAAACCAGAGGAGTTCTGTTAGCATTACTTTTATATACTTTACTTGAACTGTAAGCTTTGATAATTAGTAATCAAATGTCCAAATTAAAGTTACTTTTAAAAATTGTCCCCAAGAGAATTAGTTTAACCCAAATGAGTACTAAATACCTATGTTAATCCACTGGCTGTAGTGCTTACAGACTTCCTTGACCTCTTGCTTCAGCAGCCTCAGGTACCCGCCTGCCTCGAGCAGATTTCAATCATACCAGTGTGCGAGAATAATGTGGTAACCTGTCTCAATGGTTATTGTCCAATAGTACTTACATCCACTGTTATGAAAGGATGATCTGGAAGTTTGGTCATGCAGCACTTAAGTTCAAAGTATGTTTATTACTGAAGTATGTATAAAGTATACAACTCTAAAATTTGTCTTCCTCAGTCATGAAACAAAGAACCATGAAACCAACCCGTTCCAAGAAAAACATCAAACATCAACACCCCCACAAATGCAAAAAAACTGCGCAGACGGCAACAATAAAAATGAGTGAAAACACAGAATATAAAACACAAAAGGCATATTTCATTACAGTTCAATTCCTGCCCAAGCAATGACTTGGATCGGCTCCAAATTGCCTACCCATCACAACAGGTCAACGACAGAAGCTGTTTCATTGGCTCTTCAGTCAGCTCTGGAAAATCCAGTCGGTGATGATGCATACAGTATATCACGATGCCCTTCATAGACTGCATATTGTTTTATTGAAACTAATCAATAAGTCCAGATTTGGGGTTCAATACCTCTTCGTGCAACTGGCTCCTCGAAAACCATATTTACAGACCCTGTTCAATATGGATTGTCAACAATATCTCCTCCACAATCACCATCAGCACAGGAGCACAAGACTGTGTGATTAGCCCCCTCCTCTACTCACTTTATAATTATGACTGTGAGGCTACACAGAGCTCCAGTGTAAATTTGCTGATGACACCACAGCCACTGGTGCTGAAACAAAAGTGGTGATGAATCAGCATATAGGAGGGAGATTGAATATCTGGTTGAATGGGACCACAACAACAACCTCTCTCTCACCATCAGCAAAACCAAAGAGCTGTTTATTAACTATTAGAGAAAGAAACTGGGGGGGGGGGGGGGTGGTCCACGAGCCAGTCTTCATTAGGGAATTGGAGGTGGAGAGGGTCAGTAATTTTAAATTTCTCAGTGTTATCATGTCGGAAGATTTGTCCTGGGATCAGCACACAAGTGACTTGTCAAAGAAGGCACAGCAGCACCTCTACTTCCTTAGAAGTTTGCGCAGATTCGGATGTCAGCTGAAACTTCGGCAAACTTCTATAGATGCACAGTGGAGAGTCTCCTGACAGGTTGCATCACAGCCTGGTATGGAAACTCCAATGCTCAGGAATGGAAACGCCTGCAAAATATGGCGAATGCAGCCCAGTTCATCGCAGGAAACACTCTTCCCACCACTGAACACATCTACAAGGAATGCTGCCAAACGAAAGCAGCAACCATCATCTATGATCTTCACCATGCTCTCTTGCTGCTGCCATTGGGAAGAAGGTACAAGAACAGCTACAAGTACAGGAACCCTTCGACCATCAGGCTTCTGAACCAGAGTGGATAATTTCACTCAGCTCGGTACTGAACTGATTTCACAGCCAATGGTCTCACTTCCAGACTCTACAGCTTAAGTTGTCAGTATTATTTATTTATTTATGTGTCTTCTTTTGTGCTTACACAGTTTGTCTTCCTTTGCACATCATTTATCAGTCTTTGTGTGCAGTTTTTCATTGATCCTATTGTATTTCTTTATTCTACTGTGAATGCCTGTAAGAAAAGGAAACTCGGGGTAGCGTATGGTGACATACATAATGCAATAATAAGTTTACTTCAAACTTTTATTAGGTGTTGAAAGAAACAGGTATTTTTATTGCTTTATAAGGGAAAGCAGAATCAGGCTTATTATTAACTTACAGTATGTGAAATTTGTTGTTTTGCAGCAGCAGTTCAATTCAAAGACATAAAACTTACTATAAATTACAAAATAAATAAATAACACAAACAAAAAAGGGATGAAGAGGCAGTGTTCATGGATTCGTGGACCATTCAGAGGTCAAATGGTGGAAGAGATGAGTCTGGGTCTTCAGGTCCTATATCGCCACTCCAGTGGTAGTAAGGAGAGGAGGGCATGCCCTGGATTTGTGACAGTTGCTGTCTTCTAGAGGCACTGCCTCTCGAATCCCAGGGAGGATTGTGCCCATGATGGAGCTGAATGAGTCTCTGGCCCTCTGCAGCCACTTGCGATCCTGTGCATTGAAGCCAAGAGACCAAGCTGGGATTAAACCAGTCAAAAACGTTTGACTAACTGACGCTAAATAATACCAGATGTACCTGTTCCGACTTCAAATCCATTTTAAAGATGGACTTAGGAACGGAACTCCTTCATAACCCGGGGACTGCCTGTACTTTTAAATCATTTCTAGATTACTTATAGTACCTAATACAATGTAAATGCTATGTAAATAGTTGGTATACTGTATTGTTTAAGGAATAATTACAAGAAAAAAATAATCTATACATGCTCAAACAATGAGTGCTTGTAGAGCACTTCCGGGTTTTCCCGATCCACGGTTGGTGGAATCCGCGGATAAGGAGGGCCGACTGCATTGAGGCCCAGGAACTTGCACTGCCAACCCCTCAATGAGGACCGGAGTGTGTTCTCCCAACTTTCCCTTCCTGATTCCTGAAATGAACAACCTATTTCAACTCTCATTGGAAGTGACTACCAGGCTGACAATAAAAACAGGTTTCTGAGATGTGCCGCTTGTACCACTATTTGTGAGCTAACTTCCAAGATATATTCAAAGCATTTTTGGTCAACTGCAATGTCCATAAGTTAACTCAAATGAGATGCAGGATGATCTAGTCAATTGGCTACAAAGTATCTTGGTGGGCGAAGTCAGAGGGAGAAGGCCTGTGACCACTGTTGTGCACAGGCATTGGTGCTGTACGCAGCGTCCTATATATTAACAATCCAGATGGTAATGCAGGTGGCATGATTAGTAAACAGATGATATCAACACTGGTGATGGAATAGACACTGAAGAAGGATTTTAAGCTTACAGCAGGATCTAGATGAACTGGGAAAGTGAGTAAGCAATGGCAGATGGAATTTAACTTTGACAAGTGCAAAAGTATGTATTTTGGGAAGTTAAATCAGGTCACAAAATACAGATAATGGCTGGGCCCTAGAGAGTGTTGTATCACAGAAAGACTACAAGTACAAAATTCCTTGAAAGTAGTAACACAGGTAGACAGGGTGCTGAAGAAGGCCTATGGCATGAGTAGGCAGGATGCTGAGTACAAGTGTTGGTATGTCATGCTGTTACTGTACACGATGCTTGTGAGAGTGTGCCCAGCGTATTGTGGGCAGTTCTGGCTGCCATATTGTAAGAGGGATGTGATTAAGTTGGAGAGGAAGCAGAAAATATTCACAAGGATATTACTAGGATTGGATGGCTTCAGTTATGAGAAAGAGTTGGATATGTTTAGACTTGTCTACCTTGAAGCAAAGAAGGTTAAAGGGTTAATTTATAGGGTTACATACAATTATGGGGACATGGGTGAGGTAAATTGTCACAATGTTTTACTGAGGACAGGGGAGTACAAAGCTAAAAGGCATGGAAAGGGCAAATATTTAAATGGGATCTAAGGGGCAACTTTTTCATACAGAAAGTGGTGTGTAGATGCAACGAGCTGTCAGAGGAAGTAGTACAATTACAATCTTTAAAGATATGTGGATAGAAATATTTTAGAAGGATATGAGAGGCACATGGAACTTGTCCAGGAAGGCACCTTCAGCATGGAGGAGTTGGGCCACAGTGACTCCTTAAAAACTTAACCATATAACCATATAACAATTACAGCACGGAAACAGGCCATCTCGGCCCTTCTAGTCCATGCTGAACGCTTACTCTCACCTAGTCCCACCGACCTGCACTCAGCCCATAACCCTCCACTCCTTTCCTGACCATATACCTATCCAATTTTTTTTTTAAAGGACAATATCGAACCTGCCTCTACCACTTCTACTGGGAGCTCGTTCCACACAGCTACCACTCTCTGAGTAAAGAAGTTTCCCCTTGTGTTACCCCTAAACTTTTGCTCCTTAACTCTCAACTCATGTCCTGTTGTTTGAATCTCCCCTACTCTCAATGGAAAAAGCCTATCCACATCAACTCTATCTATTCCCCTCATAATTTTAAATACCTCTATCAAGTCCCCCCCCCCCCCATCAACCTTCCACGCTCCAAAGAAAAAAGGCCTAACTTGTTCAACGTTTCTCTGTAACTTAGGTGCTGAAACCCAGGTAACATTCTAGTAAATCTCCTCTGTACACTCTTTATTTTGTTGACATCTTTCCTAAAATTCGGTGACCAGAACTGTACACAGTACTCCAAATTTGGCCTCACCAATCCCTTGTACAATTTTAACATTAAATCCTAACTCCTATACTCAATGCTCTGATTTATAAGGGCCAGCATACCAAAAGCTTTCTACACCACCCTATCCACATGAGATTCCACCTTCAGAGAACTATGCACCATTATTCCTAGATCACTCTGTTCTACTGCATTCTTTAATGCCCTGCCATTTACCATGTATGTCCTATTTTGATTAGTCCTACCAAAATGTAGCACCTCACACTTACCATCATTAAACTCCATCTGCCATCTTTCAGCCCACTCTTCTAACTGGCCTAAATCTCTGTGCAAGCTTCAATATCTTACTCTCTGTTTATCACTAACGGTGCAAACAACTTTACTATCTTCTTTTTCTTCATTCTCCCACACATCCTGAGCAGCTGCATCACTGCCTGGTTCAGAAATTCACCATCTCAGATCGCAAGACCCTGCAGTGGATAGTGAGGTCAGCTGAGAAGATCATCGGGGTCTCTCTAACTGACATCGTGGACACTTACAATACAAGCTGCATCCACAAAGCAAACAACATTATGAAGGACCCCATGCACCCTTCATACAATCTCTTCTCCCTCCTGCTGTTTGGGAAAAAGGCACCGAAGCATTCGGGCTCTCACGAACAGACTATGTAACAGTTTCTTCACCCAAGCTATCAGACTCCTCAATACCCAGCACCTGGCCTGATACCTTGCCCTATTGTCCTGTTTATTATTTATTGTAATGCCTGCACTGTTTTGTGCACTTTATGCAGTCCTGGATAGGTCTGTAGTCTAGTGTAGTTGTTATGTGTGGTCTTTTTTCTCTTTTTTTTCCACGTAGTTCAGTCTAGTTTTCGTACTGTGTCATGTAACACCATGGTCCTGAAAAATGTTGTCTCATTTTTACTATGTACTGTACCAGCAGTTATGGTCAAAATGACAATAAAAGTTACTTGACTTGACTTGTTCCTACACTCTGGTTCCCCTCCCCCCTTGTATCTAGTTTAAATCCACTGGAGCCTCTCTAGCAAACCCACCTGCAAGAATATTTGTCCCCCTCCAGTTCAGATGTAAACCCTCCGGCTGGAACAGGTCCCACCTTCCCTGGAAAACTGCCTAATTATCTATAAATCTGAAGCCCTCCCTCCTGCACCATGTCTTCAGTCACGTGTTGATCTGCACTGTCTTACTATCTCTAAACCCGCCTGCACGTGGCACTGGTAGCAATCCTGGAGGTCCTGACCTTTGGGATAGTATTGAGAATCTGAAATACATACTTTGGAAACACATGGTGCGTGTAAGTGATGAAAGGAGGGGCCCAGCTCCCCCGTTTCCCATTCAGCCATCCCTTATTATCTGCCAAATTGAAGGAAGAATCTCTGGTTCCCGTAATGAACCCACAGAGTGACAGAATGTTATCCTTGACCTTGAGGTATAGCCGGAGAAGAAAATCACAGGGAGTGGGGTTAGTGCAGGGAGGTGTTGCTGAGTTTAAGAATAGGCCATGATCTTACTGCATGGCAGTGCAAACAGAATAGCCCACTTCCACTTCTATATATTTTTTTTGATTTTCTTATATAGGATGGTAAGAAAACATTAAAGTAATGGACTGAATCATGTTAATAGTCAAAGATTTCAAAGAAAGCCAGTTTGTTATTCATCTATTAGAATAACTTGTATTTCAACATGTGTGGTCAGATGGGGAAGTCAGGTACTGAAAGGTGCTCGTGCATTGTATGATCCACCTTCTTTTGGATTTGCCATTAACTCAGCACTACAGAGTTAACATCAGAATTAACAATTCTAGTTAACATCCAGCCCTCCACTTTATACCAGGAAGGACAAGCAAAAAAACCCTGTGCTTTCAAGTAGTATTGCTGCCATATTGATAGCGCGATATCGATATGCAGCAGCCCCTCCGGACTCTGGACTGGGAATTACCAAACATAATGTGTTTTTTTCTTGTGTGGTCTGTTTTGTGCTTTTTTGTGATATCATTCCGGAGAACGTTGTCTCATTTTTTAACTGCATTGCATTCGTGGTTTATAAATGACAATAATCTGAATCTGAGTATAAGGCTTCTACTTATTTAATTGTATTTTGGAAATTATGATATTTTACATTATTCCAGTAGTATTTACATGCTTGTGACTATGAAATATGTTAACAAAAGTCACTGTTAGAAAGCCTTTAGCTGCCTATCAGCCTTCAAAAAATGTTGAGTATTTGGGGATGGGGCTTCAGAATTGAACCACTTGGAGCTCCTCTGGGTACTGGGGGTCAACTTGCCTCGCCCTCCAATCAAGTATGGGTAAGAAGGCTGATTGTGAATCAGGCAGCAGGACGGGTCCAGAATAATCCAGCCCCTTAGATGTTTAATTGAGAAATTGTGACAATAATTTTGTCACTTCATATCCCTTGTAAACTTAAGCTTTGATTCTTATTTAAATAATATCAGTTGTGGTGCAGCTTGATGATTGATACAAGTTCACAATTACCGACAAGGTAATTATTTCATGATATGAAAATTCACAAATGACAATTGGACTGGTGTAAAATATTAATAGCATTAAGTTGGGGAAATATAAAGCTATTATTACCCAGGACAGATTTTACTCATAAGCATAAGATACTGCAGGGTAAATGTGCTCATGATCTACAATCATTTGACAGATATTACTTCATTGGAGAACTGAATGGATATTAAAGCAGCTCCATTGGAATCATCACCACCACCAAAAGCCATGGAGGCAGCAAATTACTCCTTGAATACCAGCTTATAAATCTTGTGTTGGCTGTGATATTGCAATTATCTGATGCCCTTTGTCTAAAGGTTTATCATAATTAAGAACACAGGCATAGGGTTAGCATGTTATTTAGCATTAATATGGTGAAAGATGCAATAATACTGTCTGATTAAAAAGTCTCTCTCTCTGTCTTTGGCATGTGTCACTGTGGGTCAATGAAATGCCTTGCCCTCAGCTATAAAAATTAGCCTCTCTCTACTAATCTTGCACCAAAGTCCCATAGATGTCTTTGCTGATAAGGCACACATTTCTCATCAGCTTACAATATAAATTTTAGATAATGCAGAGAATGTAGCTGCCATGTGCTAAGTATATCAGTTTGTCTTATTTGTAAAAAGAATCAAACCATTAACAATTGCTCTGGGTATGACTGAAAATAATTCATAGAAAATATTTTAACTTGCTAAAAGGAGCTCTTCATGTTTCTTGTTATGCGATGTTATTTTCTGCACTGCAAGTCAATGTGGATAGTGTTTCAGCTAAGAATTTGACACAGTCATGAAGCCAAATGCACATCAGTTTCAGCTTCAAAGGAATATAAAACCAGTAGTGAAACTCTTATGCTCAGGTTGCAAAGACTTGGCAAGAATTGTCGGTCTGCTTTCAGAGTAACTGACACAATGGCCAAGGTAATTTGAAATAGGATTTAATTTTTCACCTGAGTAGATTCATCTGATTAATTGGCTGTAGCTCCAGAACAGTGTGCATATGTGATTGCAGATGTAGTCAACAACCAATTTAGTATCAACTACATGGTCTGAGATTTGTATTTCTGCACCAAGTGACTCTATTTTCCACGTGTTTCTCACTTTACTCCAAACATTATACAAAAAACAAGTCTTCAACTTTGAAATTTGCTCTTCCTGCTTTGAACTTCAGGCTTGTATGCCAGGTGCAGTGTGGAGTTTGCTTAATTCAATTAGTGTATACTCAATGGAATTTAGAAGAATGAGACGTGGTCTCAGTAAGACACATAAGGGAAGGTGGTCAGGTTAGATGCTGACAGGCAATTTTGTCAATGTGTAGGTTCCAGGTTCACAGCCACAGGAAGAGGAGTCAGAAAATTAGGGCAGGGATGAGAAACTTCTTTCTGGGGTTGTACACCTTGGGAATTAATTAAGCACAAGGCTGGTATTGATTATTTTCATAACTGTAATCAGTATGTTTTTAGAAACATGAGGAATCAAAAGGTTCAGGTTCAGGGCACAGAAGCAAACTTGCAATATTGGACCAAAATAACAGAACATATTGGCCTGCTCCTGATTTTATTTATCACATTCTTAAATGCACATTTTCTCCTTGCGACGGTATCAATTGTATTGAAAAGGAATGTATCCCACTATTAATTATGTTCCAAAGACATAAGGGGTTAGTAGATCACATGGGTGTAATTGGGCAGCGTGATCTCATTGAGCTGGAAGGGTCTGTTACAGTGATGAATCTCTAAAGAAATAATATAAAACGTAATGGAAACATCGAAAGTAGGAGTTTACTTGCCTTGCATCACAATCTGTTTACTCCCACTGTCTCCACAATCTTCAGCGGTAAAGATCACCACCTTCCCTTATGTGTCTTACTGAGACCACATCTCATTCTTCTAAATTCCATTGAGTATACACTAATTGAATTAAGCAAACTCCAAACTGCACCTGGCATACAAGTCTGAAGTTCAAAGCAGGAAGAGCAAATTCCAAAGTTGAAGACTTGTTTTTGTGTAATGTTTGGAGTAAAGTGAGAAACACATACAAAATAGAGTCACTTGGTGCAGAAATACAAATCTACAGTGTCATTACCTTCTGAGGAAAGAAATTTGGTCTTGATTGAAACATATAAGATTATTAAGGGATTGGACACGCTGGAGGCAGGAAGCATGTTCCTGCTGATGGGTGAGTCCAGAACTAGAGGCCACAGTTTAAGAATAAGGGGTAGGGCATTTAGAACAGAGATGCGGAAAAACTTTGTCACCCAGAGAGTGGAGGATATGTGGAATGCTCTGCCCCAGAAGGCAGTGGAGGCTAAGTCTCTGGATGCATTCAAGAGAGAGTTAGATAGAGCTGTAATAGATAGCGGGGTCAAGGGATATGGGGAGAGGGCAGGAACGGGGTACTGATTGTGTTTGATCAGCCATGATCACAGTGAATGGCAGTGCTGGCTAGAAGGGCCAAATGGCCTACTCCTGCACCTACTGTCTATTGTCTATTGTCTTGACCTCCTAAGTAAAGGAGATGTCCTCTGTAAATTTAGTTAGTCTGGCGCTCTCAGAATTTTGACTATTTTAGTGAGATCCCCTTTCATTCTTCTGAACCCTGGTGAATATATGATTAATCAACCAAATCAATCTTCATATGGCAGTCGTCCCAGAGTCAGTCTGGTAAACATTCCCTCTATAGCAAGTCTATCTTTTCTTAAGTCAGGGAACGAAATAAGCACACAGTACTATAGTGTTGTTTCAGCTAGGCTCCTTAACACTGTGTCAAGGCATCCTTGCTCCTGTACTCAAACTGTCTTGCAATGAAGGTCAACATACCATTTGCCTCCTTCATTTCCTGAATCTTCCCAATTTATTATATTTTAGATAAAACTATGCTTTTCTCTTTGCCATATTGAAGTGGATTCACGTAATACAGCATCTGTCATGCCACGCCCACTCTCATATTTTGTCTAATTTGTTTTTGATAGATCTTGTTTTCTTCTTTAGGTGCAATCATGGCACTGCCATTAATGGAAAGATTTTCAGGTTTTTTCAGTGTGAAGGTATTAGTGCTGTGGAATGTGGGACTAATTAGTGACAAGAGATGAGGTCTAATTTAGTAATAAGCAGAGTAAAACATTCCCTATATCCCCAATGCTGCAACATACTTCAGTTCCCATGCATTTGTGCACTATTCATCATTGCCATTGTGGCATCCTTGTGTCAGTGCACTAACTTTGTATTGTGACACCCTGTGCCCTGGCAACTGCATGCAGGCTGATGCAATTCATTTCATTTGTTGATAATATGATGTGACCAAGTGTCTCCGATTTTTCAAGGGACTTCTGACTTTATAATTTCAAACCAAGTAGAATTGAAGGGGGAAACCATGCAGGAAGGGGATTAGAGTAACACACACACAATGCTGGAGGAACTCAGCAGGCCAGGCAGCGTCTAGGAAAAGAGTAAACAGTTGACATTTTGGGCTGGACCCTTCGACAGGACGGGAGTAAAAAGCTGAGGAGTAGATTTAAAGTGTGGAGGGAGGGGAGAGAGAAACACAAGGTGACAGGTAAAACCTGGAGGGGGGAGAATGAAGTAAAGAGCTGAGAAGTTGATTGGTGAAAGAGACAGAAGGCCATGGAAGAAAGAAAAGAGGGGAGGAGTGCCAGAGGGCGGGCAAGGTGATAAGATGAGAGAGGGAAAAGGGGATGGGAAATGGTGAAGGAGGCGGGATAAGGGGTATTACCGGATGTCTGAGAAATCAATGGTCATGCCACCTGGTTGGAGGTTACCCAAAAGGAATATAAGGTGCTGTTCCTCCAACCTAAGTGTGGCCTTATCACAACAGTGGAGGAGGCCATGGATGGACATATCAGAACGGGAATGGGAAGTGGAATTACACAAATCCAGGATGTCCCATAACTTTTGTGCCTTGCACTGAAAGAAGTAAGAAGTCCTCCAGCCTACCTTACCCAATTCTAACTCCCCCCACCACCATTTCCTTCAATACAATGGTAATTGCTGTTTTCTAGGATTCATGTTAGATTCCATGCTGCTGCCACCTTGTCTCAAAAGTGATACTGCCAGCAACCTTATTGCTCATTAATTTATAGCCTTATGGGGTCCTCCAGTATTCAATTCACATGTTTACAAGTGCTTGAAATGGACTGCAACTTTAAGTGGAAGTGTCTCAGATATGGCGTTCTAACTCAAATCAGTTAGATCTTTAATGCCAACTTAACCTTATTGTGTTAAAATGATTAAGGTATCAGTTAGAATGCAACAACACAGTGGTTTGAAGTACGAGGGAAAGGAATGATTTATTTAACTATGAAGTAATTATTGAATGCTATATATCTTGGTAAGGTCAGGGTGTGTTTTAAAAATATAACCACAATGCTAAATTCTTTGGGTACTTGCCACAGCTCAACACCATCTCAAACGTTAGATTCTATGTACAAGCTGAACATTTCTGCAAGGATGTTCATTGCCATGGGATCACATCAGCTGAAAGGCTTAACTATAGTAGAGAGTTAAGGCTACCCACAGATAGCTGGGGAGTCCACTTGCTTTATATCATGGATTAAAGATCAGAAAGATCATTGAGAAATAAATCAATATACCGGGAAACAGGCAGCTCTATGAGGCAGGAGTTCAGGCAGTAATGCATTGAAATTAGTTCTGATGTGGGCAAGTGCTCCTGGGTTAGGGATGCACCAATGAAAGCTTCAGCTAGAATCTACAATTAATGCACAATTCAAAATCCAGGTTAGAATATCTGGGGAAAGAAAACAAATCTTCAGATCAGATGGCCTCCGCTTTTCTGTCAGAATGAATCTTCAAGGCGAACAAGCCACTGACCTTCCCATTTCCCATTCACTATCGAGCTTATTTATATAAATTTTGGCAGAAATTCTTCTCATTATGTTGGTGCACACTGTAGTCTAACTTAAGATATAGCAGCAAGTGTCCCCTTTGCAAGAAAATCCATCTTCCACCCTCCTTCCCTGCAGTCAATACTTTAGGGGCCATTAGAGAAACTTCCAAACATCACAAAGAAAGAACACATTTAGCAAAATACAGAGCATATAATGGTTTTCAAAACGGAAGAGGTTAATGATTAGAAAGAGAAAAAAAATAGAAATTATGGCTTTGATAGGCAATAACTTAAGGCCTGTTGCAAATATTTATGCCAGATCAATGGTTTCACTAGTGTCCTTAAGTGCTGAGGTCATATATTTCTTATGGAATTTGACACCAATAACACTAACGTAAATTAGCAGGACCCAGTATATGGCAAAAGTCTCTGTGCGTTCCGGACTTGGTCTACACAGTTTGTATATTTTTCAGAGGGGGACTGAAATAACAGTGGGTGTAATGAAAGTCAGTTTGATTTATAAACTACTTTATTTCATAGTAGGTAAAGTGAGTGCAGAGATACATGGTGAAATTGCTATCACTTCAGCTTATGTATGATGACAAACATGAAAATCTTGCTGTGTTCCACCAGCATTTTGTGTGTGTTGTTGTTTGAATTTCCAGCATCTGCAGATTTCCTCGTGTTTGCTCTTTACATTCATTACTACGAAGCCTCTGCCAGTGATGCCTACACTGAAGAAGTTTAAATCTTCTCTTCGACGGGAGTTCAGTGAAACCCTCTCTCGCTGCTCCCCATCTATAATTCCTTCAGCCCTTCAACTTTTGGATCATATTTTGACCCAGACCTGCTAATACAGCCATTTATCCCCCTCCCCCCCCAATACTTTCAAATCTCTTACTATCTTTCCTTTCGGATAGTCCTGACGAAGGGTCTCGGCCCGAAACGTCGACAGCGCTTCTCCCTATAGATGCTGCCTGGCCTGCTGTGTTCCACCAGCATTTTGTGTTTATGTTGTTGTTTTATGAAAACCTAGCTATTGAAGAAGTGAGTGTTTGATGCAGTGGCTTTATAATGATGTATCTCTGCGTTGGAAAGTGATCATCCGTATGGCCCATTACTGAGGATTTACACACCTTCCCGCCACTCGACTACATGCATTTCCCAATTTGTCAGTTCATTCCTCTGTTGTAGCAAAATAACCATCAGCCCAATTCTGAAGGCACGTGTATGCTCTTTTTGAAACATGTCATGAAGTTGATGTGCGGCTGCATTCCAACCTTCCATGTACACCAGTATAACCCAGGAGCAAAACAGTCAAGCGCATTCCAGAACCAGAAGTCTGATTCAGCTTATCTTGCTGAACTTGCGTTTCAGTTACCTTAACCAATCTGGAGGCAGCTAGCCAAATACAGCAGACAGGATCCACAGAATAGCCTACCAAAAAAGAGCAAAATAAAAACAGGAAATGCTGGAAGCACTCAGCAGGTCAGGAGGCATCTGTGGAAACAGAAGTAGTTAATGTTTCGGGTCAAAGTCCCACTGTCAAACTGTTTCTCTTTCCATAGATGCTGCCTGTTCAGCTGAGTGTTTCTATCATTTTCTGTTCCTAGTTAGGATTTTCAGCATCTGCACTGTTTCCCTTTTTGTAACGGAACACTGTACATTAGAATACTGCAGTGGAAGCTATACCTACAGAAGCCATGGCTGGAGAGCAGTAATTGATCACTAGTAGGAAAGAGAAGACGCAAGCATATCAGTGGGAGTAATCTTAGTGACATCGTTAATGCAAGGTTCACTTAGGATTCATTATTCTATCCACAATGCCAATGTCTCAGCCTCCTAACACCCAGTACAATCCAGACTTTTAAACAACCATTCATGGTGAGCCTGTACACGATCATTTGGTAAAAATTCATGTCTTACTCTTCCACACTATTTAAGTGACCGTACAACAGCAGAATATAACTTAAGCAACTAGCAATTTCAGATAACTGAAAACAAATAACCTAACATTCAGTTGGAATACCAATTTGGTTAACTATGTATGGTTGATATCCTTACTTTTCCTCTTCTGTGTTGCAATCCCTGTAGCATCAGCAGAGGTAGAGGCAATGTACCATTTCCCTTACTGTGATAGCTGAAATGCTCTTGGCCAATTTCATCTGAGCTTTGGGACCTTGGGGTCCCTGCCGTTAACTGCACCACTTAAAACCATGTGGGGAAATGTGGCCTGGGCTGAGCTGAGATTGGAGGTAGGTGCTGGTGAGCAGAAACTGAAGAGTAAAAATAGTTTGGTCGAAGCCCCCATATCCATTTTTCCTCTTACCATCATTCCTCTCATGGCCCTGCTGGACTCTTCTGCCAGAAATGGACAGCATATCATTTTGGTCCATGGATCAGTAGGGTAATGAATAGCCAAGCTTGAAATCTCATGTGCCATTGATGGTGTCCAAGCTTTTTGTGTGATACCTCCTGCCTTTGATGTTCCATGCAGGTGACCATCCTGTCCATGGACAAAGACATTGTCCGAATCAGCAGATGAAAACCCATCCAGGTTATTTTCAGACCCACCAGTTGTCTGTACTAATAGGCATGAGCCCTGTTAGGGGGTACAGCTGTTTGAATAAACTCCTCTGAGGAGGAGATATTGTCCTGTTGCATGCTTCAGAATGGGTTAAAGACATTAACTGGACTAAGACGCAAAGAGTGATTAAGTCTTCCATTGTGCATTTGGTGACTTTTACTTACTTTGGGTTTGTGCAAGTGAGTGATGTATAGAATGTGGTTGAATGAGATAAAGTTCTGACTCCAAACTCCTGTGAGGTCCTCATCTTTTAACCTCCAATAATCTGACTTGTATCTTGAGGACTTCTACAAGCGTCAGTGGTGATCTCTGCAAAGAGTTACAGTCAGCTTTTCATCTCTCACTGGTGATCTATGTACCTCTCTCCTTCAAAGAGGGCAAGTGACCCAAGACCTAAAAGTGATTATAAATGTCAAATGGTGGAAAGAAAGTTGAAGGACTCAAAATAGCTGTGATTACAGGTGTACCTGGAATATGGAGGGTGAAATTTCAGTAGCGATCCCCATGAAACAAGTCAAAGCCAGGAAAGAAATGTGGCCTATGGGAATGTGTTTTGGTCAATGCCTTATCAAAAGCAGAACAAGGTAAAAGAGACAGATGGAAATCCTGAAGACACTGGCTGTGATTTCAGAAATAACTAAAAAAAAACTACAGATGCTTGAAATCTGAAAATTGCACAGAAAGTGATAAAAGCATTCACAGACAGGCAGCATGTGTGGGAGAGAAACGAAGTTGACATTTCAGGTTGAAGACTTATCAGTTGAAAGTTATTAAGCTGAGGTATTAACTCTGCTTCGCTCTCCAGCAAGGGAGAACTTTTACTTCAGAAACCTTCCTCCTGGCACTTAATCCTGCAAGCAGAACAAGTGCTACACCAGCCCCTACACCTCCTCCCTCACTACCCCACAAGGTCCCAAACAGTCCTTCCAGGTGAGGTGACACTTCACCTGTGAGTCTGTTCACCGGGGTCATCTACTGTATCTGGTGCTCCTGGTGTCGCCTCCTATATAGAATCGACGTAGATTGGGAGACCACCTCACCAAGCACCTATGACCCATCCACAGAAGAGTGGGATCTCATAGTGGCCATCCATTTTAATTCCACTTCCCATTCCCATTCTATCAAGTCAGTCTATGGCCTCCTCTACTGTCGCGATGAGGCCACACTCAGGTTGGAAGAGCAGCGCCTTATATTTTGTCTGGGTAGCCTCCAACCAGATGGCATGAACATAGATTTCTCTAACTTCCAGCAATGACCCCCTTTCACCGTTCCCCATTTCCCTTTCACCTTATCTCCTTAAAAGCCTATCACCTCCTTCCCTCTGGTGCTCCTCCCTCTTTTCTTTCTTCCACAGCCTTCTATCTTCCCCTAGCAGATTCCTCCTTCTCCAGTCACCAATCAACTTCCTAGCCCTTCACTGCACCGTCGTTCCCCCCCCTCCCCCACCCCCAGTCTCACCTATCACCTTGTGGTTCTTCCTCCCTTCCCCCAACTTTCTAACTCTGACTTTTCTTCCCAGTCCTGATGAAGAGTCTAGGCCCAAAGTGTCGACTGTACTCTTTTCCATAGATGCTACCTGACCTGCTAAATTCCTCTGGCATTTTGTGTGTGTTGCTTGGATTTCCAGCATCTGCAGATTTTCTCTTGTGTTTTTTACTTCAGAAGTGTTAGTTAATCGTGTCACTCCAGCATATTCAAAGGTCTAGAAAATATGTGTTGCATTCGTGTCCAAGATTTAAGAGGATGCTTTAAGGATAACTGCTAGTTAATCTGCAGTCCTCATTATATAATAAAGAGACAGTCCCAACCAATAACGAACAGTCATGGCCCCATAGTCAATCAGTTTCGCTTGGATAGTGACTTCAATCCCAATCTAAATGAGTGAAAAAAATGTGCTAGTCACCTGTTTTTTGGCAGGATCCAGTCATCTCATAAAGAATAGCTATTTTTGACAGCCGTGCAGGTGATGAAACTGCTCTCTACGTGCGTGTTGAGTTTCTTCAGTTCTTAATTGGTTCTACCTCCACATCCGGCCCCACAGTTTGTACTTGGTAATTAAGTGGTGAACCTCCCTGGACAGCTGTGCTTACTTGTGTACACTTCTTTGTACTGCATAGTTTGAACTTAGTTGTTAGACAAACGTGCAAGCAGCCTTATTGAATATGTGTTTCATAAGCATAAAGAATATTTAACCATGTGCCACTTTTATTTTAGATGCTCTGAAGTATTTTGGATTACAGTGGAGCAATGTCATGCTTCAGGCAGATTTTCTCCCCTGCACTTCTGTATAACTATTTACTTGGGTAAAGCATGGAGGGTAGCTCAATAGGAAGGATCAGCTACTTCTTAACAAAACTATTATTATAAAGCATCGGATGTATTAATGGCTAAATAGAACAAAAAATAGTTCAGTACAGAAACAGGCCCTTTGGCCTACCTTGTCTGTGCTGATTATTGAGCCAGTCTAACCAATCCCATCTGCTTGTATGTTGTCCAAACCCTTCTATTCCCTACTTGTTCAGATCCCTCAGGCATTGCTATTATATCTGCTTTTAACTGTCTTCCCTGGCAAAGCCTTCTAGACTTTAACATTCTTCATGTAAAAAAACAACTTAGCAAACTTCTTTAAAACTTCCTCCCTCTCATTTATGCCTACATGCTCTAGTATTTGACCTTTCCACCCGGAGAAAAAGACATGTCAAATTGCTCCCTCAGCCTCTGACCCTCCAGAGAAATGTCAAGGTTGCCCAACCTCTTCATATATCTATCACTCTCCAAACAGCTAACACCCTGGTGGACTTTCCAAAACCTCCACACCTTTCCTACCACATGACAAACAGAATGCACACAATCTGTGCCTAATCAAACTTCTATTGAACTTCAGTATGACTTGGTAACATATATACTCAGTTCCCCAACTGGTGAAGGCAAGCATGCCACATCCACTTACGTTGACAGTTCTAGAAAGCTATGGACTTGCACCTCAAGATCTCTCTGTACATCAGTGCTTCTAAGGGTCCTGCCGTTTACTACGTGTTCCGTCCTGCAGTAAACCTCCAAAAGTGCAATGTCTTGCTCTTCTCTGGATCAAACTCCATTTAACATTTCTGCACCCCAAATTCCCAACTAATTGATGCCGTGTTATCCTTTCGGCAACCTTTCTCACAATTTGCCAGGCACCGATTTTTGTGTTATCAATAAAATAACTAATCAGACCACTTACACTTTCTCATCCCTTGTTCTCTATTCCAGTAATTTCAGTGTGGAAGAAGGAACTTAGTAGCAGAATATGTTAGTGCAGGTTTTCAAAACCTGATGAAGGTTTAGCTGAGAATATGTTAGCGCAGGTTTTCAAAACCTGATGAAGGTTTAGCTGAAAATATGTACTTGACAGTTGAAGCAAGTGAGACCACATTCATATATACAATCCACATATTGTTCATTGGAAATTTGGGTGCCACACAAATGTTAGAAGAGGATATTGACCTGTTCTGCTCCCATTGTTGAAGCTATACAGAGTGTGCTGATACTGTACCCATGTGAAGAATTTCCTTTAATCACATATGTTTCATGTTTGTTTTTGAAAAATTGTGATGGTATATTGAATATGCAGGGATTTTATTAATTATTTCCCAAATGTTCTTAATTAATACTAAGTATGCTATTTTTGACATTTGTGCTCTATTCACATCAAACGTCCTTTCAATACATTGTGACATTTATTTACAGTACATTCTTCTTAGCTGCATAAATGTATTTGACAGCTTGATGTCATGGATAACACTGTGAATATTTATAGAAGCAGATGAGTGATGGAGCTTGTCATATCCTTGTCTGCTGTGATCTGAAATGATTGAAATCAATGACTGAGCCACGATGAGCTCCAGGCGCTCCATATCTATCATATTCAACTAGGTCATAATTACATTTGGATAAACCATGCCATATACCGAATCTAATATAAATATCTGCAGGTTTAGTACATGACAAAACACATAAACATAACCTGCACCACTTCCGCTGACAGGTTCAATAGTAGGTGCAGAGGTTGCCTTAAATGGTATTATTTAGCTGATTGAGTTATGACAGCTGCAACCTGAGAGGGAAGTGAGCTAGTACAAAATAGCCTCGACCATAGACAAATGATGATAAAGCGATCACTTTAAAGAACAATCTCCATAATATTTCATGCTCACTCTGCAATGTAAAGTCAGCCATGACTCGAGGCTAACTGCTCTATCAATTGGGTTGATTCACTGCTGTAACTACTCTTGATCATAATATTTCAAATAAATGGCACAATGGATTGTAGTAATATCTGCATCAATATTAACCCTGAAAGAACTAATGGATGTGTGTTCTTTATGAATTGACAGTGCCTTTCTGCTACAGTTGAAGTATTTCTACTTTTCTTTAAGTGGATTAAGTAATAAAATACATTCAACTGTAGACAAAATACAGTAACATGTTATCATGTACACATTCAGGAAATGCAATAAGCAAATAAAATTATGATAAGGGAGTGTCTCCTTATGCTCGATGTAATATTTAAAAAATAATTAAACTCCATGTCACTATTCTGTGAAACTTTTATTTTATTTAACGTTTCTCTTAATTTGCCTGCAAGTTATTAGGATTTGGATTGGATTTCCTCTTATTTAATTTACGGCACAGTATTCACCCGTGAAAATCCATGTCCTTTGTTTTAAGAAGAAACAGATCAAATCAAGCATTAGAAGGAGTTTTATAATAGAAATGGGGGGGCTATATTAAAATAAAATCCATGACTCGTGGAAATAAAACGTAGAAGGAGTCAGCCTTAAAAGAAAAAGAAATTCTAATGTTTTATGTAAGGCATTTCTTTGGCTTTGTTCTTCCGAATGAGTAGTGATTAAATATTCTCTATTCTGACTAGAGTAAATAAAAATCAATGCAGTCATGTTATTCCAAACTAATTATTCTATTAAGAATATCAAATTGGTGTGATAGCGAATAGAAATAGTGTCAGAATTGTACTCTTAATTATTGTTAAAGAGTTCATTGTCACATCAAGTTTCTTATGAATTAAACCTATAAGTGCACAGAAAATTTCAGTTAAATTGCTTGATTTCTCCATTATTAGATGTTGAAATATCTCACAACTCTAGTTAAGGAACAAATAGAAATTTTAATGTAACTTTGAGATTAAAAACAGATGTCCAATTAACACTGAATTTAGAGGTAAATGTTAAAAATTTCATCAGTTATTCTCTAGTATGTTTAGAAGAAACTCTTACAGATAGAAGTAGCTGCAGCACCAAACAGGAAGTTATTTAGTCAGTCAAAATAATATCTCATGAATAAGTGAATGTGAGTAGCTTTGCTTTATATATGAAGTGGAATGGAAACGTTTGGTAGGAGGAGAACTAGGTGGCCATTTCTTTGTTAGAATGTCAATATATTATTACTACCATGTGCTAATATAAAACCATATTTCACCAACTAATTTACACTTCAATGGGAACAATGAATAAGAATGAAGATATTTTATAAATTGCAGATTTTTTTTCATCTTAGCGCA
Organism: Hypanus sabinus; assembly: GCF_030144855.1. Lineage (NCBI taxonomy): Eukaryota > Metazoa > Chordata > Chondrichthyes > Myliobatiformes > Dasyatidae > Hypanus > Hypanus sabinus. The sequence continues at coordinate 38,170,936 of NC_082722.1, forward strand.
GTCCCAGGGGTACTTAACCTAGGCCGTTAACCCTGAAGGAAGAGTCATTGTGGGACATAAACCTAGACATGGAAAACAAATGATAAACAACAAATAAAACAAAAAAATTATCATAGAAATCCCAGGGATTCCTGTTTAAATAATATTTACAGACAACACATCATACATGTTTGACTTAGTACCTTGGCAAATATAGCATAGTTCACTTTAAATTTAAATGCTGTTTTAAATTTAATAAATTTCAGTACGATGTGACCAGTGGAGACTTGAGCTACTCATGATTTGTAAGAGTTAACTGGTAGATGTTCAGGCTGAACACTGGGTAACCTAGAATTTACGATGTAATGGTGATGAAACTATGGGTTTACTCTTCCTGCTTTGTAAATCTTTCAATCACACTTGGCATGGAGAGTTGATAATGAGGCTTACTATTGTTTCATGTACCAAGGTACAGTGAAGAACTTTTCTTGCATACCATTGCAACAGTGCAGTGGGTTAGTTCAAGGGAAAACAGTAACGGAGTGCAGAATAATGTTGTACAGTTACAGAGATAGTGCAGGTAGACAATAAGGTGCAAGCTCATAACGAGGTACATTGTGAAGTCAGGAGTTCATCTTATTGTACTAGGGAATCATTCAATGGTCTTATTATAGGGAGATAGATCTGTCCTTGAGCCTGGTGGTACGTTAAATCAAATCAAATCAAGTTTACTTATTCGGCAAACCATACATAGAAAAGCTGAACAAGACAGCATCTTCTGGTGTCAAGGTGCAAAATATTCAAAATCGCAAGCAAACATTCAAAAATAGCGAGTAACCTAATTCAAAATAATGAGCAGAGAAGCACATTCACTCAAAGAAAACATATACAGTCCAAGACCCTGAGTGAGACATGTCCAGTAGTTGACGGTACAGACTCCTGGCAGTGTACAGATACACGCAATCCAGCCTGCCACCTCACCGCTCGAACATAGGAGTGCAGCACTGAGTTCAACTACACTGTAGTGCTTCCGCATCTACTCACCTGTTTTGCAGCAGCAGGCAAGCCCGAGGCTTGAGGCCTAGTTCTCGCTACAACGGAGGCTACGCAGCTCCCATGTCGTCTGTTCCTCCACCAGACAAGGGTAAAAGGCCTGTGACAACTTACATTATCACTGTCCCACAGAGTCTTGCGATCGCAAGTGAAATGTCCGAGATAATCTCCTACGGTGAAGCTGCACCAACTCTGATGCTTCCGAGTAGTAGGCAGCAACATGGTCTGCGCCCAGGTCAGCTGCTCCATCGCAGACTGGCTCCTCCAACAGATCAGAGGGAACCTCTAATATCCCGACCGGTTCCTTCGACACCTCGGCTGGCTCTGTTGCCGACACCAGTCCAGCTACTCTGATCAATGAGCAGCTCACTGATGGAGTTCCCTTGCATGATCCGATGTTCTTGCAATAAAATTGTCTTTGGATCATGAAGAAATTTTACAAAGAAAAAAGCACCTTTATTTAGTCCTCGAGAGGCCACTGCATTGGCATGCGTTACCACCTTAACAGAACTTTATCAGGTTTTTGCATCTTCTGCCTGATGGTAGGGGGCAGAAAAGAGAATGGGGCCTTTGATTATGCTGGCTGCTTTACTGAGGTAATGAGAAGTATAGAGCATTGAGTCCACGTAAGAGAAGCAAGTTTCTGTGACGTGCTTAGGTATGTCTGCAGCTTGCTGCAGTTTCTTGCAGACAGGCAGAGCAGTTGCCATAGTTACAGCCAAAAATACAGAAACTATTTTCTATTCTATCAGAAGGAGCCTAGATAGATTGAGAAACAGTATTAGTGATACAACACATATTTCAACTTTCTATGTGCAATTCACCATATTAAATCAAGCCCTGTTGACTTAGGTGTAAGTAATTCATACATCCTGCTAAGTAGTCTCTAAGGCCCTGAAATTCTAACTTTATGTGTGAAGTATTATTCTTTTTCTTCTTTAGTTGCTCTTCAGGGTTGTGGCAGACTTGCTTCCTCTCCTGTTCGGTGGGTTCTAATAACGTCAATGATCAATCCAGAGATTTTGCCACAGGTGGGGTAGTAAGAACTTGGTGAAACACATCAATGAAGTAGCTTAGAAGTTGGTGAACTTTTCCTGCCCTTTAGATTTGAATTTCGGTGTCATCCTACCACCTGGACTCAGTACCATTCCAACTGCTCCGGTCCCTTGATGATATAGAAATTTTAAAACAAATATTTTTAACAAATTTTTAAGATATTTCTGCTTTTTATTATCCAACATGTGCCATTTTATTTTTCTCCCTATTTAAACTAAAAGTGAATTATAATGTATTTTTTAACTTCCTGGTTTCTTGTCTGTGAGAATTCTTAAACTAATTGGCCACTTAACCTACTTGATCACTTATTTGCTCTTGAATGCCACGATACCTTTCTCACTGGAGATGATAATGATGAAGGGTTTTCAATCTAAAAGTTTAACACTGTTTCTGTTTCCATGGAGACAGTCCAACCTGCTGAGTACTTCCTGCCTCTTCTGTTTTTGTTTCAGATGTACAACATCTGTAGTTCTTTGATTTTTCAGAAATGTGAACGAAGTCTTATGTTAATGGTTATTGTCTTGTAGATTTGTGGCAGTTATCAACCTTTCATATGATAAAACCTGACATACGATTTTAATTAGATCTGCAGGTTAGGTTTTTGAAACTTGCTCTGATAATGTAACTTGCTCTAGTAACGTTCATTTGAACAAATGGTGTTCAAACATAAAATCAGATAACTATGGGATACTTTTTTTCTTAGACTCAAATTTGAAATTTGGTAATTGTCTGTTAACAATACAAATTGTCCAATTTCCAGTAATGCCAATAGATTGAATAGAAGAAAAGAGTGAGTTTATGTGGTGTGGAGCCTCACATACAAAGTACAAATTCAGGTTTCTCAAATGGCAAAGTTCAAGGTAAATTTATTATCAAATTACTATAATACAGCCCTGAGATTCATCTTGTGGTGAACATTCTCGATAAGTACAAAGAAATGCAATAGAATCACTGAAAGACTGCTCAGAACAAGACAGACAAATACCAATGCACACAAGACAACAAACTGAGCAAATACAAAAAGAGAAAATTAAAAACAATGACAAATGAAATAAGCAATAAATATCGAGAACATGAGATAAAGAGTACTTCAAAGTGAGTCCATAGGTTATGGGAACAATTCAGTGATGGGGTGAGTGAAGTTATCCCTTCTGGTTCAAGAAGCTGATGGTTGAGGGGTAATAACTGTTCCTCAACCTGGTGGTGTGGGTCCTGAAGCTCTTGTATCACTTTCCGGTTGGCAGCAGCGAGAAGAAAGCATGTCCTGGTGGTAGGATTCTTGATTATGGATGCTGCTTTCCTGTGACTAAGTGCCTTGTAGATGTGCACAATGGTGGAGAGGGTGTTACCTGTGATGGACTGGGCCATATCCATTAATTTATGAAGGATTTTCCACTCAAGGGCATTGGTGTTTTCATACCAGGTCATGATGCAGCCAGTCTCCATCTGCAATTTGCATGACTGACAATAGTAAAGTCTGAGCTACTGAAGGCTCGGAGATGGTGGGCCTTCATTGCTGCCCTAAACGCCAGCGGCATAATGAGCAGTAAATGAGAAAGTAGCTACTGAGGATTTTGTGGAGAACAAGTATTGGGAATAAAGGTTTTAAAGTGTAACGAGATCTGGTGTGTCACCTAAGACTAACAAATTTCTACATATTTACCATGCTGAGCATTCTAAGTAGATGCATCCCTGTCTGGTATAGAGGGGGCTTTGCATAAGATTGGAACAAGCTGAAGAGGGTTTCAAACTCAGCCAGCTCCATTATAGGTTCTAGCCTCCCCACCACTGAGGACATCTTCAAAAGCCGATGTCTCAAAAAGGCAGCATCCATCATTAAAGGCCCCCATCACCCAGCATATGATCTGTTCTCATCACCACCATCAGAGAGTTGGTACAGGGCACTGAAGACACACACTAATGTTTTAGGAACAACTTTTTCCCCTCTACCACATTTCTGAATGGACAATGAACTCATGTACACAAACTCACTTTTTTCTTGCTCTTTTTTGCATAACTTATTTAATTAATTAATTGTGTGTGTGTGTGTGTGTGTGTGTGTGTGTGTGTGTGTGTGTTTCTTTCTGTAATTTATAGTTTTTTTTATCATGTATCGCAATGTACTTTTGCCACTAAGCAACACATTTCATGACATATGCCAATGATATTAAACCTGATTCTGATTCCGAGTTAATTTTATTTGTGAGATAAAAGCATTCTATTTTCAGGACACCTGGGTACAATATTGATGTCAATAAAAACATTCTGTTGTGGATACTAATTCAGGTGAGCTTACACCTGTTTCTGTGGGACATGTGGTTGATAATATTTGCAACCACTTCTTTAAAAACTAACATCACTGAAACTATCAACTGGAAGTCCCACCTTTTCTCCCTAATGAGTGTTATGCCTGAGCTGCTAGCAGTGGCTTATGGCTGCTTCTATTTCTAACGCTTTTTCTTTCAAAAGAGTTTTCTATCCATGCCTCTGCTGGTTCAGGCACTGGAAAATGCGATTGGGCATAATGGATCAGCTTGGTATATTAGAGATCTCTGTTCATGAAGAAAATAATAGAAGCTTTATATGGATCATCGTACATATACAAAATAGTCAGCATTATCCACATTTACCTCTGTGTTTCTCACACACACAGGCTCTATTGCAAAACAATTGGGAAATAGTATGTGGAAAATTTCTGAAAATTGATCTCAAGTATATTTAAGCACAAAGCAGATACTATTGTCAGTAATCCAGCAGTTGGTAGCTCTCATTTGTAAAATAACAGTAACAGTTGTTACAATCTATACATATTGACTCTATCTGATGAAAACAATTTGATTTCTCTTTGTCCACAGCCATTCCAATGATTGCAACTACTGCAGGACTGTGTGAGGGCATCAGCCATATGTGGCAGGAAATCTCAAAATAAGAAATCCAAGTCTGATTAGGGCTCCATTTCAGCGAATTGGACAAGACAGCAGCACAGTCAGGTTATTAACTCTCTCAGAAAATACTCTGGCTTCTCCCTTGGGCAAGCCTGAATATTCTGATATGGATCGATAAGCAATCTCCGGTATGTGCAAAATGCCTACGAGACTCATTTGTCTGTGTACACTCAACTTTGGCCGATAAAGCTCCTGTACTGCATCTTATCCCTGTTCTTTTAAGTAATGACCCAGAATACGGGAAGAACTTACCAGATCTATTTAATTACATTCACAGCTCTGTTTTAAGTGAGGATAATACCTACTTCCCACTTTTAAAATTTATTAATCATTTTTCCTTCTTTCGACATGGTTGTTCTGGAGCTAGCAATCGCTGTATAGATTTATTTTCTTAAAGGTACCAGGATAACACATTTAGCATCACAGCAGAAAAGTCAGAAAATAAATATTGTTAATGGGACTTACTTTTACACAGTTTTACAATAATGCTCTTTTTGTACTTCAAGACTTTGTTTTTGATCATGTTACCCCTAAAATAATAGGATTAAAGTAAAACATTGCAGAACTATATTTGCCTGCCTCCTATAAAGTTAAAATGTACATGTGTGTATTCCCAAGCAGACCTGTATTCTTCGGAAGAGTTATTTGGGAACTTAAACATTTGCAGCAAAATAAGCTGCCTATCAGATCATGGAGGAAGGTCAGGGGCGGACTGGCACTTCCATGCCATAGAACTGGTGGACAATGCTCTCCACTGTGTGCACATCACTCACTTACATTTTAAGGACAATGGTAGAAGAGGTATTATAGAATTCTAATTTCCCAGATTATTTTACAATATTTCAAAGGTTCTAAGGTTTATTTATTATCAAAGCATATATCCATATACAACTCTGAAATTTGTCTTCTGCGGATAGCCGTGAAACAAATAAAGAATATGAAAGTCAATCTGAGAGAACATCAAACCCACCCATCTATCCCCATACAAAAAAGAATGACATCCTGATCATCAACCACCCCCCCAAAATCCCCCTCCCCATGCACAAACGGAACAGGAACATCGACTCCCAAAGAACAACTCCTTCCGAGCACAAAAAACTAACAGAACACAACAAAACATCAACTCCCAAATGCCCTCCCCTTGCACAACAAAATGGAAAAGGAACGGGGGTACAAAAGAACACAGAATATAAAAACTAAAAGTCTGAAAGAAGTCCACAATCCATAAATGTAATAGTGCGATTCATAAATACAGAACCACAATATCATCCTATGATATCATCGACATTCATTGAAAGAAAGGGACACCACAGGCGGCAGAGAGGCCTACCCACCTGCAACAGTAAACCGCACAAAAAAGAAGCCCGCTCACAGGTCACAGCCACTTCCTCGATGTTTTATTCGGCAATCAATGGGCACTTTAAACGGCAAAATGGAGTCGAACATCAGCTCGCGCTCCATCTCAGAGTTTCTTCACCACGAGGCCGTCCAAGTATGCACTCACCTTCTGGAATCTTCTTAGAGACAGCAAAGCGCTGGATCTCCCAAATGATCTCCAAGCTGTAAGTCGCGAGCGCAAAGAGTCCCAGCACATTCTTATGGTGGAGAAACAGCTGTAAAAGAAATAAAAAAGATATTTTCATGAGCTATCTGGAAGATGTCGACTGAGGGAGTGTTGTATGCTTCAATATGTTTTTTTACGTGTTCTTAGCTACTCCTAATTTAAACTTTATTGACATTATTTTTTGTTATTTTGATTAAACTTATGATTTCACAATAACATAGATTGTTTGATTTTTTTTAAAGTAACAATCTATAACTAACTTCACTATATTAAATATTTGGTCTTTTGGGTGGTGCGCTGTTTCTTTCAGGATAACGCCTCTGGACCTGTGTAGTGGCACTAGGGCTTCACAGGTGTCTTGTCAAGGACAGCTTCTCTGTTGCAGGTGTCACGTTTTTATTAGTGACATGATCGTCACTGAGATGTAAGTCTGGAGGATGTAATTTGCCAGTCTTGCTGCACATAGATGACCCAGGTGTGTTCTTTGGCTGAGCATCCGGTATCTAGTCAGCATGATGTATCCGGGTATGATCTCCAACATCCACTGTATGCATCAGAGGTCCTGTCCTTGTAGCTATCTTACTGGGTGTCCACTTTTATTCTCAGCAATCTCGAAGCTGCTTGCTGATTCACTTGGCAACTGGCTGAATTGTTTATTCTGCACTTCTCTCTGTAGATCTGGTTTCAGGATGTCTGTGCAGGGTCTCAGACTCCTCATGGACAACATTGCAGGTGTTTGCTTTGTCATCACATGAACAGAATTCTAATACCCAAAAAGGAAGTTGTCCACCTTATGCTAAAGAGAGATGTCCTCCTTGTCCATCACTTTAATGGACTTCTTGGAGGTTTGGACAAACCTTTTAGTTAACTCATTTGTTGCTGGGTGGTGAGGAGTAGTTGATGACATTTTTCTTCATGAATAGTCAGAACTTTTCACAGGTGTATTGTGGTCTGTCGTCACTCACAATTTGTCTGGCAATCCATTTCTGGAGAAGATAGTCCTCAGAGCAGAAACTTGGTCTTTCCTGAGGTGGTTGACTTCACTCGCATGACCTCCGGCCACTTCGAATGAGTATCTACAACGATCAGAAACACTGAATGGCCCAACAAAGACAACATGCACTCTTTGTCGTGGTGAAAACAGTCACTCCCACAGATGTAAAGGCGACGCTGAGGGTGCATCTTGAACTTTGTGGCATCCGGAACAGCTTTTGCTCAAGTCTTCAATCTGTTTATCTATTCCCGGCCATCACACGTAGTTCCTGGTGAGACTCTTCATCGTGACTGTACCTAAATGTGCTTCATGCAGATTCTCTAACATTCTGGTACACAGTTTAAAGGGAACCACAACACATCAATGTTCTTTGACAATTGGTCTCATCTCCCTGAGAAACGTAGGATTACCATGAGCTGGCCATCCTTGCATGGTGATGTCATAGAAGTTTGACAATGTTGGGTCATTCCTTGTTGCTTTTTGTACCAGTTACCAGCAACTGGTCCACCAGTGTTGCGTGGAACATCTCTGCTGGGTCACAGAATGAAGACTTTTTTGAAACATTTTTGAAAATTTGGAGCCCTTATTTACAAAAGACAGGATTAAATATATAGATGCTTTGAAGATGAAACAATTGGTTATTAGGGGAAAGAAATAAATATACATATTAAAATTATTACGAATTCCATGGAGCATGTGGAGATCTTCCAACCACCAGGCATTCATTCATTCTTTCTTTCTTTCTTTCTTTCTTCTTTTTTTTTCTATGGGGCAGTTAGGGGGGAGGGGTTAAGGGGAGGGGGTATGGGTTATATACATTGTTTTTTTTCATACTTTGTAATCATTTAAAAATGCAATAAAAAATTATTAAAAAAAAAGAATGAAGACTTTTCTTCATTTGTTGTCAACAGTGAAAGGTGTGACAAGCTGTCAGTGTTGCTGTGTGCTGTGTTGTTTGGTACCCTTGGACGCTATGTCATAAGAGTAGGCTCCTAGGAAAAGTGCCCAACGTTACAATCTGGTAGCAGACCTCAATGTGATTCCCTTCCTGGGATTGAAAATGGACACAAGGGGCTGGTAATCTGTCACTAGAGTAAATTTTTGTCCATTGAGGTAGTGGTAGAACTTCTTTATTCCTCATACTAGACTAAGGGACTCTCGATCAATCTATGCATAGTTCCATTTTCTGCTTGTCAGTGATCTTTAAGCAAATGCAATCGGATGTTTACATCCATCTTTCATAGCGTGTGACAAAATGGAACCAATGCTACAAGGGGACATATTGCACCCCATCCTAATGGGCAGAGACGGGTTATAATGGGTGAGCAGTTCATCGGATGTTATTAATCTCTGTTTCCTTGAATGCTCTTTCACATCTTTCTGACCATTCCCACTTTGCTCCAGTCTGTAACAGTGTGTTCACTGGGTGCAGTACTGTAGATGTTTGGGAGAGTCCTGTGGTAGGAGTTTACAAGGCTGAGGTATGACCTGAGTTGTGACATATTTTTCAGTTTGGGTGCCTGTAGCTAGGCTTCAATCTCCTCTTTTAACTTACGTAAAACATGTTTGTCGATGACATGTCCACAGTGGGAGATTTCATTCTTGAAAAACTCACATTTCCCTCTCTTTGCACCCAGACCACACTCACTCAGTTTGGTAAACACTTTACCAAGGTTCTGGAGGTGCTCTCCATCATGTCAGTCACAATGATGACAACAAGGTAACTTTGTGTTCCTGGGATATTTTGGAGCACTTGGTCCGTTGCTCTTCGCCAAATTGCTGGAGCTGATACCATGCCAAAGATGAGACGATTATACTGGAACAGTCCCTTATTATTGTTGATTGTGAGGAACTTCCTGCTTGACTCCTCAATCTCCTTTTGCAGATAGGCTTCTGACAAGTAAATGTTTGAAACCCTCTCTCCACCTGCCAAAGACACAAAAATGCCTTCTATCTGTGGCAGGGGATATTGCACAGTGCACAGTGCAGTGATGCTCACTTTAAAGTCCCCACATATGTGAACAGCTCCAGCTTTCCCTTTCTTGATCACTGGGACAATGAGCATGGCCCATTCAATCAACTCAACCCTGGAGAGAATATCAGGTGCATCCAGGCTCTGGAGTTCAGCATCCACTTTAGGATGTATGTGTAAGGCACTGGACACAATTTATGACATCTTGGTGTAGCTGGTCATCCAGTAAAATTCTGTCCTTCATGCCCTTTGAGTTTACCAATCCCTTTCTCAAACACCTCATTAGCATTAAGCAGCTGTGACAGTCTCTGGTTAGTGCTACAATTTGGGCTGCTGTTGCCTGTTGATGGCACATGGAGAGCTTTGATTGACCGCCAGTCTAGTTGGATTTTTCTCAAACAATTATAATCCAAAGAGTGTTGATCCTCCAATTTTCAACACATAAAACTCTCACGGCTGTGGTTTGCCTCTGTACGCCACATTCTCTTTTAGTTTGCCTTTGGGAGACACTTTTTCACCTGTATAGGTTTTTAGCATAACTGAGGTCTTTTCTAATGGTAGCTGAGAAAACAGACTGTTGTAGTCAGCTTCTGAAATTACAGGCAAATCTGACCCTGTATCCAGCTGTTTTTTCAGTTTTACGCCAAACACATCTGATCAGTATGATTTTGTGATCTGCTTCAGTAATGCTATGCAGTTCTAGACATGAGAGCTCACCACTATCAGACTGTGTGATCTGATTCAGCTGCATATTGAGTCACTTTATGCATTTGTTTGGTTTTGTGTTTGACGCTTTTCACTTGACAGTTTTCTCTTTGGTTGTGTGTTTTGTCTGATTTCCACACACTCTCTATGTGACCCTGTCTGTGACACTTCCTGCAGACTTTTTCTTTGAACCAATAGTCATTTGCATCATGGGAGGATTTGCCATTATCAAACATTTTGGGCTTTTTTCACCATTCATGTACATCTTGCACATTTCACATTCTAAATTCTTTTTCTGTAGTTCCACTGAATCCTTTGCTGCTGTTTCTAATAATATTGCAATGATCAATGCCCATTCTAAGGTAAGGTCTCTTTCTACCAATAGCCTCTTTTCAGTGCTTTGACTATGCATGCCACATACAAGCCTGTCCCTTAGTGCATCAGTAAGTCCATTTCCAAAGACACAGTATTGGGAAAGTTTGCACGGTTCTGCAATGTATTCAGAAATGCTTTCATCCTTTGACTGGTTCCCCTTGTGAATGCTAAATCTCTCAGTTATTACTAGCGATTTTGGGCTCAAGCAATTTTGTAAAATTTCAACAATTTAGTCGAACATCTTGCTTGCTGACCTTTCAGGAGTTTCTAAGTTGCATAAGAGACTGTACATTTTAGCACTTTAAACTATGAAGTGTGGAGATTTTCTTTTCCTCATCCGTGTTGTTAGCATTACAATACTGTTCACCCCCTTGATATACTATTCCCAGACCTCATTAGCATTATTAAATTTGTCAACTTTCCTGCCTAAGGCCATTGTTACGTTATTGATAGTTGTGTGTCTCTCACTGTGCACTCTGTGCATTGTCATGCATGCACCCCTGTGCTAGCATCCATGACTGCTTTCTTTGTACTGGTTCACTCTTTCCTCTCTCCGTCTCTCTGCCTCCTACAAGTTCTATTATCGTGTAACTGCCAGTGCTGTTGGTAATATTCACTGACATTCAAGTTTGTACTCATCGCCAATTTGTTGCATCTATACAACAACATATCAAACAAATAATGGCATGCACTCGGAGAGAGGTTAACCTGTATATTCACTTTGCAGAGAGAGCAACAAATCAATGCGCATGGGTAAGTTATCAGTCAATAATTAGTGCTCAGGGCAGTCATTGCACTAAAAGAAATAGATATGTACACTACACTTGCCAGCCAGGACATGCTGACTTCTCATTATACCATGAGAGAGGAAGCATGGGAGCCTGAAGACACACAGTCAACATTTTAGGAACAACTTCTTCCATTTCACCAAAATGGACTTCTGGACAATCCATGAACACATAAACTCTATCTCATTATTTTGGTCTGCTTTTACACAATTTTTTTTTATTTTTCTTATTGTAATTTATCATAACTTTTTATGTATTACTTTGTACTGATGCTGCAAAACAACAAATCTCACAACATATGCCAGTGATAATAAACCTGATTCTGACTCTTACTAGTTTTGCAGGGAAAAACTGACAATTAAAATCTTTATACTTTCCAAGCACTAATCATTTAAAGTACACCAAATGTTTCTTTCTTGACAACTCAGTTGTTACTCATTCTTTGGAATCAAATCACCAACTGCAAGAAAAAAATGTTGCTAAATTAACACTGAAAACTGGTAACAGGCAATTTTCCCAATAAGGTCATGACAAAAATTCATACAGTTTGGTGTTCAGTGTTTTTCACAACTTGTAGTAATACACTTGTGGACATCTGGTAACATTAGTATGAGTCTTGGCTGTGTTGTTCTGTGAGGTTTATTAACTTGTGTATAATCAATGTAAGAGGAATGTCTGCTTCTTGAGCAATTTTTGGTGCCTAGAATTAATGAAACTAAACAGCAAGAGGCCAATACCTTGACGAGAGGTGAAGAGAAAGAAAAGTAAATCACTGAAAGGAAACATTTTATTGCCAAATCAAAATGTAAGCAGCTGAGCAAGATCTAGTATGTTTTGTCAGTATGCCAACAGCAAACTAAACAATTAACTGTGCACAACAGGATACTTCAGCTATAGATGGGATTATGGCAGAGGTAAATAGGTTTTGTATTCTCTTACAGCTGGGACAGAAGTCCAAAGATCACAGCTAGACCTCGGGAATGAGGTTTGCTGTATTCAGAATAAAAGAAACAATTTGCATTTATATAGCACCTTTCATGACCTTAGGATATCCCAAAGTGCTTTACAGCCAATGAACTGCTTTTGAAGCATAGTCACTGTGTAGTGTAGGAAGCACAGCAGCTAATTAGCGCACAGCAAGATCCTACAAACTGCAATGAGCTAATAACTCGATAATTTGTTTCTTCGTATTTTTGGATTAGGGATAAATATTGGCCGGGGAAATGAGCTGCTGCAATGCTGGATTTTATTTCTCCCAACTAAGTCTACTAATTGTGAAGCTCTCTGGGGAGAGGCCTTTTCATTGTCAATAAGCTAATGAAATTGGGAGAGAAAATACCATGAAAAACTTGTCACAGCGTGCTCTCTGACAACTTCTCAGTCATATTCAAAGAGTGCCAGGGGAAGGTTCATGTCCATCTCAGAGAGCAACAGTTTAACACCTAGTTTGAAAGGCAGCACCCCTGACGGCGTCGTGAGCCTTCAGTATTGCACTGAATTGGCTTCGTGTCCAGATTCACACTGGCTTGAAGCAGGACAAAAGATTAACATGATTTATTGCTAACAGCTGAGGCATTTTAGTAATGTTATCAAAGCTATTTGAGACACCTTGTATGTTACCAATGATATGCTGATACGCTCCATCAGACATAACATAGCATTCATATTTGCTATGTCCTTTCCCGTTACAACAATATGATTTTGCAGTCAAGTAAAGCCTTCAGTTTAATATGGATCACAGAAAGTTGCCTTTACCAACCTGATTTTACCATAGTGATCTGGACCGCAAGGAGCTCATTGAAATCCACAAAGTCAAATCTCAAGTGATTCATCACAAATCCTCAGCCTTCAAAGTAGTGATGCTTATTATTGTTGTCTTATTCATAATTGGCAAAACCACTCAGAGAGTTCATAATTTAGAGCTGCATGTTGAAATGAGACAATCAAAAGATCACATTTTTATTGAGAGAATACATATATGACCAGATTTGTATATAGCTTAGCTTAATATTAATGTACTAACATTGAATGCTTGCCTGAAGACCTATAGTGGTCTTTACTCAGTTTTATGACAAGCCATATGCCTAAGTTGAACATGAAGCTTTATTAATTTATAAGCTGTGTAATAAATCTGTTTTTACAGTCATAGGTGACAATTTGTTGTGCTTGTGCTTGTGACTTTCCGAGGATGATCAACCTCTAATGGATGGTCCAAAACTTTCTCTGCAATCTGGTGTAAGCCAGGTTAATTAAATCAAAGATGTAATATTAGAAAGCTCCAGCTGTGGAGGAATGAAAACAAGGCTTACCGGAAGAAAAGAGAACTTGAAAATAATTCTATGGGAGACGTGGCTGACACGGTACGAGCAAGTGACAGAAATGCAGCAAACTATAAAAACTAACTAAAATATAAACTGCTAAAAGTAGAATTACTAGTTAATGGAAATCCTCAGGATGAAACCCCTGGAGGACAGGTAATATCAATAAAAGATTTATTGAAGCTACAACTATAATGAGCACCAGCTATAGTGATAGGATACTGGCAGAAAGTAGCGTCCAAGATGTCTACCATGTAACCAGGATTTACTTCTGTTAAATCATACCAAGAGATTTAAACAAGTCTTTTTGTTGTGTAAGTTTTGTGAATCGACTTTCCGTGGATGATCAACTATTTTATCCAACAAATCAAGAAGCAAGATGGCGAGCCACGCAAGATTGAAGAACCAGCGCAGCAATGAAATATTTTAAGATGTAGAGGATTTAATACAGTTGGATGTACAAGTTCATTTCGCACTCAAAGGATCTGAATTAGATTTTCTGGAATAACTGATTATTCTTCCAGGGACCTTGATAGTGACTGAATGAGATTTACTTTGCTTAAAAGTTGTGGTGTTGGAGAATTTGTTGTGAAAGAAGTTAAGCTGTATATATATTTTTTTGGTGTTGAATTTGAATTTTTAGACATACTGACTTGAACTGAAACTGAAGTTAACGATAATACCTAAGAATAGGAATTCAATTAGTTTCCTAACTAACTAGGGATAAATAGAAAGGCAAATGATATTCTGAATACCTTTAAATCGGGAATAACACTTGATCTAATTAGTTAGAGTAATTGGAGTAATTAGGGTTATTCTAATAAATTTGACTGATTCTAATTAAAAAGGAATTTGGTTTCAATTGATATCTGAATGTTAGAATATTGAATTGTGCTTACCCATGTAAATATTTTGTATATATTGCTTTTTTTTATAAACAAAACTTACTTCTAGAAGTATGTGTTATCTATTCTCTACTCCTTCCAACACCTAGAGCTTCTGATGGCCCACTAGCACCTAGTGTACTATAATTTGCTTCAAGTCATGTTCTATAGCTTCATTTATTTCCATCCAGGCTAATGTTGTATTCCAAGTCAACCTTTTAGACACAAGCAAAGTATTACCTTGTTAAGCCAACTGGGGCAATCATTCTGTATAATATGTAGAAAATACACTGGTGCCCGCTGCATTGCAGACAACCATTCGGAACAAACCATTTGTGTCTGTGGAAGACTGACTATGGACAGCTATAATCAGCTCATAATTGCCAAAATTATTTTTTATTATCACTGACATATGACATGAAATTTGTTGTTTTATAGCAACAGTACAGGGCAAAGACAGAAAAATCTATAAATTAGAAAATAACTAAATAGTGCAAAAAAAAAACAAAGTAGTGCTGTTGGGTTCATGGACAGTTCAGAAATCTGATGGCAGAGGGAAAGAAGCTATGTCTAAATAATTGAGTGTAGGTCTTCAGGCTACTGTACCTCTTTCCTGATACTAGGAACAAGAAGGCGGCGTGTCCCAGATGATAGACAGATAAATACTTTATTGATCCCAAAGGAAATCACAGTGTCACAGTAGCATTACAAGTGCACAGATATACAAATATTAGAAGAGAAGTACGAAAGAATAAAAAATAAGTTACCTCAAACAGTCTATGTAGTGCTCTTTGGAGCAGCACAGTTGTCTCAGTCTATTACAAAAGTGCTGCATTGTTCAGTCAAGGTGGCACGCAGAGGGTGGGAAACGTTGTCCAGAATTACCTGGATCTTCTGTAGGGTCCTTTGTTTTACCAGAGTTTCTGATGTATCCAGTTTGATTAGAGCCAGCCTCTCTAATCAGCTTATTGAGCCTGTTGGCATCACCTGTGTTGATGCCATTGCCCCAACACACAACTGCATAGAAGTTTGTGCTGGTGGCAACAGACTGGTAGAACGTGAAGGAGAGGCCTGCACACTCCAAAGGACTCGGTCTCCTCAGGAAGTAGAACGACTCTGGCCCTTCTTATACACAGCCTCTGTGTTGGTGCTCCACTCAAGTCTGTCATCCAGGTGGACCCCAAGTAGTTTCAGGTGATCACCACATCCACTTCTTCACCATCAATAGTAACGGAGCAGTGCCAGATTAGTCTTCCTGAAGTCCATCACCTTCTTTGTGTTACTGATGTTGAGCTGCAGATGATCTTGCTTAACCTTTTGACAAACTGCTCCACCAGGGCCCTGTATTGACCCTCCCATCCTCCCTTTATACACCCAATGACTGAGTCATCAGAGAATTTCTACAGATGACATGACTCAGTGTTGTATCTAAAGTCTGAGGTATATAGGGTTAAAAAGAAGGGAGACAATACAGTCCCCTGTGGGGTTCTTAGTGCTTCTTATAGCCACGTCTGACACACAGCTCTGAAGCCACACGAGCTGTGGTCTGCCGGTCAGTAAGTCCATTATCTAAGATACGATAGAAGTGCCAACCTATATTGAATGGAGCTTTCTCCCCAGAAATGAGGGTTGTATGGTATTGAAGACACTTGAGAAATCAAACAACATGCTCCTTGCAGTGCTGTCCTGCTTATCCATATGGGAGCAAGCTCTGTTCAGCAGGTAGATGACAGCATCATCGACACCAATGTGCTCCTGGTAGGCAAACTCCAGGGGATCGAGGGCTGGGTTGCAGGTGAGTCAGGACCAGCCTCTCTAGGCTCTTCATGATGTGTGAGGTCAGGTCACTGGACGATAGTCATTCAGGACTTTTGTTTGTCCCTTCTTGTGTACTGGGACTGCAGATGATGTTTTCCACACAGTGGGGACCCTTTCCAGGCTGAGACTCAGATTGAAAATGCGCTGGAGAACTCCACACAGCTGCTCAACACACTCCTTCAGGACCGTGGGGTTCACAGCATCCGGACCTAATGCTTTGCCGCGGACTGAGTTTCCCCAGAGCCCTTCTCACCTGCTCAGTAGTGAAGGTGAGTCCGTGACGACTGGGGAGTTGGTGGAAGGTGGGGGCTGGGGGAGGTGAAGATTGGGACAATAGCAGTTGGTATGTGGAGGTGTGGATGGCAGGTGCAGGGCAAGGAGAGGATGTAGACTGTGGTAGCCTGTGTTCATCCATATGTTGAACTGGAGGTGGGAGGAGGGAGGAGGAGAGGCATTGGTGCTGAGGGAGCATTGTTGCCTCTGCAGCTGGACTGGTGTGCTGAGGGGGGTGTGAACAGGGGGGGAAATTGTCAAACCTATTGAAGAATTGATTTATTTCCTTAGCCCATTCGTGACTGCATTCCAAGGCTCTACAGCTGGGTTGATTGAAGCCAGGAATGCCTCTCAACACCTCCTGTGTGCTACTCTGCCCAAGCTTGTTCTCCAGCTCTCTCCTCTATTCCTCTTTAGCTCCTCCATATATGTTTCAATTCCTCCCTGTCTCCTGATCTTTTTGTGGTTGGAAAGAGCCTTTAGATCTCTGGTGACCCATGGTTTGTTGTTAGGGAAGTAGTGAACAGTCCATACAGAAGTTGATGCAGCCAGTGATGCAATGAGTAAGTCTGTTAATGTCCTCCCCATACGTTTCTAAGCACTGACAAGGAAATAAAGAAAGCACTCAGAAACATCTGGAGTTGTCATGGATCCGCACTGATCTGCTTTACCTGATTTTGTTTGCAGAAAGAGCACATTTCCGATCAGATATGGTGATCAGTGAATCTTTCTATTTCACAGTTGCTGAAATACAGCTACTGGAACTAACTTTTCGCATTCAGGCAAATTATTGAATCTGCAGTCCAGTATTTAGACCTCTAGCAGTTGTAGAACTCTTTGGATTTAGTAACCATCGAATCACAGTGCAAAAGCCAATCATGAGAGTAAAGCTGCAAGATCCAATAATAAAAATGTGTATCCACTTAACTTTGCACTAATAATATAGCATTCCTGCATAATTACTCTGGAATTCTTGAATCTTATACAAAAGGAATGGGCATTGTTCTTAATAGCAAAATAAGTTTCAATCATAATATATTGAATCTGAATGATGAAGTTTTGAAGGAAATTTGCCACACTAAACCAGAAATAAATTAATACATTGGTAAGAAATGGCATGTCCAATGTAGTGAAAGCTGAGCTGATCCTAATAAGGCATAATGAGTGCACAACCTACTCATGTGCGCAATAATTCATTAACATGCTTTTTCTGTGACTGTTCAAAGAACCTTTTGTTGAAATATCAGAAGTTGTTGAATTCAAGCCATGGATATGTAATGAAATTCACCACAGAAAAAGGTTAAACAGTAACATTTTCTGCAGCCATTGGTTTAAGGGGCTGGGATGGGCAAACCTGGTTCTTGTGATCCATAAGCAGCAGGTTACGCTCCCTTTTGTCGTTCAGTTTTCTGAACTTTGGGAAACCGACGGGAGATGCTACATTTAAATTGCTGCCAAAGAATGAGGAGTGAAGTTTCAGTGAAATATTATTGTTACCTTTACAGAGTAAATTGTTTGGACATCCCTGTATCCTCTCCTGTCAAAAGGAAAACAAGGTCAGGTTTTAACCAATGTGGCCAATCGTGAATGGGAGCAAATGGATAAGGAATGAGGACAAAGGATTGAATTAATTACATGAACAAAAGAAATGTGAGAACTTCCTGAGAGAGAGAAAAAAATTGGTAAAACCTCTTGGAGCAGCATATTTAATTGCAACAATGTTTCACTTCCTGGTGCACTACATTAAATTCCTTTGGAAAATAAAATAAATCTTATCCTTCATGGCTCATCATAAAAACATTAGTCTCAGCTTTGACATTTTTGATGTCAATACAACAATTTCTTGAAACTTATCAGGATGTTGATGATCAATCTAGATTTTAAAGCTAATGTCATATGTTTCTAATTGTTGAGCAATTTGTAATAATTATTAGCTCCAGGCATATCTTTTCCTTGATAGAAATTGTCTTTAATGTGCTAATTGTGACAAGTGTTTATCTTTCCTTTAGTTCATGTTTCAGGATCAGGTTTATAAGGCCATAAGACAGAGGAGCAGAATTAGGCCTATTGTGTCTGCTGTGCATTTCTGTCATGGCTGATCCAGCTCGCTCTCAATCTGCCTTCTCCCTGTCACCTTTCGCACTCTGACTAATCAAGAACCTATCAACCTCCACCTTAAATGCACCCAATGACCTGTGGGAATGAATTCCAAAAATTCATCACCCTCTGGCTAAAAAAATTCCTTCTCATCTCCATTCTAAATGGATGTCCCTCTGTTCTGAGTCGGTGTCCTCTTGTCCAAGACTACCTCATCATAGAACATCATAGGACCCTCTACACATCCACTCTATTTGGGCCTTTCAACATTTGGTAGGTTTCAATGAGATTTCCCCCTCATTCTTCTAAATTCCAGTGAGTAAAGACCCAGAGCCATCAATCATTCCTCATATGATAAGCCTTTCATTACTGGAATAATTCTTGTGAACCAGCTCTGAACCCTCCCCAATGTCAGCACATTCTTAAATATGGAGCCCAAAACTGCTCACAATACTCTAGGTGAGGCCTTAGCATTACACCTTGCTTTTATATTCTAGTCCTCATCAATGGATGCTAATATTGCATTTGCCTTGCTCACCACCAACTCAACCTGCAAATTAACATTTAGGGAATCCTGCACGAGGACTTCCAAGCCCATTTTACAACTCAGACTTTTAAAATTTTTTCCCTGTTTAGAAAATAGTCTGTGCATTTATTTCTTCTCCCAAAGTGCATGACCATACAATTCCCGACACTGTATTCCATCTGCCACTTCTTTGTCCATTCTCCTAATCTGCTTAAATCCTTCTGCAGACCACTACCTACCCCTACACCTACCTTCATATTGTCCACAAACCTGGCCACAAAGCCATCAATTCCACCAGCCAAATCATTAACATACAACGTAAAAAGAAGCGGCCCCAACACCAACCACTGCAAACACCAACTAGAAAAGACTCTTTATACCTGTAAACACCTATAAACCTATACCTATAAACACTGATTTCCATCCAAGGGGTCAGTGTGGACATGGTGGAGGATTACAAATACCTGGGGATATGAATTGATAATAAACTGGACTGGTCAAAGAACACTGAGGCTGTCTACAAGAAGGGTCAGAGCCATCTCTATTTCCTGAGGAGACTGAGGTCCTTTAACATCTGCCGGATGATGCTGAGGATGTTCTACGAGGCTGTGGTGGTCAGTGCTATCATGTTTGCTGTTGTGTGCTGGGGCAGTAGGCTGAGGGTAGCAGACACCAACAGAATCAACAAACTCATTTGTAAGGCCAGTGATGTGGGAGTGGAACTGGACTCTCTGACGGTGGTGTCTGAAAGGAGGATGCTGTCCAATTTGCATGCCATCTTGGACAATAACTCCCATCCACTCCATAATGTACTGGTTAGGCACAGGAGTACATTCAGCCAGAGACTCATTCCACTGAGATGTAACAATGAGCGTCATAGGAAGTCATTCCTACCTGTGGCAATCAAACTTTACAACTCCTCCCTCGGAGTGTCAGACACTCTGAGCCAATAGGCTGGTCTTGTACTTATTTTCACTTGGCAGGATTAACTTACTATTGTTCAATTATTTATGGTTCTATATTGCTATATTTCTTCACTATTCTTGGTTGATGTGGCTGCAACATAACCCAATTTCCCTCGGGATCAATAAAGTATGTCTGTCTGTCTGTCTGTTTTGCAGCAGCAGTATAGAGCAAGACATACAAGTAATTACTGTTACAAAATAAATAAATATTGCAAAAGACAATATTAGAATGCAAGCATTGCTGATAAGGCTAGTGTTTAATATTGTTCCCAAAATTTGCTTGTAAAACCAATAGCAAGCTAACTTCTTGAATCCCTGTGGCCCCTATGAAGGAGGAACTTACAAAATGTTACAAGATTTAGACCCCACAACCAGGAAGAAATAGTTATGTATTTCATTTCTGAATTGTGTGGGACTTGGAGGAAAGCATGCAGGCATAAATGTTTCTGTTGTCCATTTCCTTCACAGTCATGGTGTAGTTTAGGAGATGCAGTCGAAGTAGCCTAGGTGAATAACTGCACTGGATTTTGCTAGCATAAGCTATATCATTTTCTATGGAGCTGTGAACGTAACTGAGTGCTAGGTAATGATCAGCAATCATTCACACTTTGATATTGTACAAGGTGAAGTCATTGTTGAAGCAGCTTGAACCCAAGGAGACTTAACTAAGGAAACCTCCTTTGATGTCCTGGGGCTGGGACCACCAAAAACCACAATGGTCTTCTCATTTAAATACTTTGACCCTAGCCACTGGACGATTTTCCCCATGATGGTCTTTGTCAGTTTTCCTCAGGGTCTTTGACATAAAAGCTAGCATAGCTTAATAGAGTTGCTGCTCCATAGCTTCAGTGCTGATTCCTGTACTCTGTATGGAATTTGCATATTCTTCCTGTTATCACATGGGTTTCCTCCAGAGGCTCCAGTTTCTGTTGTGTAAATAATATTCCAGTAATACTGTAAATATATATAAGCAGTCTTTGTTCACATAACTCACTATGGTTAAGTGTACAAAGTACTGTATGTGAATGGCTTATGCCATTGCACCTCCACTTCATATTTGAGCGCCCCACTAAAGTAAAATGAAGTAGTCACATTTTCCATTGCTCCCGTGTTTTGCTTTTCATTGGTTCTGGAATTACAAAACATAACTGTAGCGATGAATAAATCTTAAGAAGAACCCAAGATGACTACCTACATGTTGAAGTGTAGCATGTTCTATCCTTCATAGGGGATAGAGAGAGACATTAGAGTTAATGCCTAATTCAAGGGTTCATAAACAGTGAGTACTGGGTGATAATAATAAATAATAAATAAAAGCAGAACTGACTGTCTACATTGGAAAGATAGATGTGTTCGATTGTACAAAGATAACTGGATAATGTTAACTGAACAAATTGAGCAGTATTTTGAAGCAAATTAAATGGCCAATTAAGAGGGAATTCCAGAGTTCATAAGTAAGACAGCTGGGAAAGCATGCAGTTTGCTTAGAAATTTGACTGCTCCAACAAAACTACTCGAAATTAGCTTTGCTGATATTGTGAAAATAATGCAGGAACATTTAGAACCGGGGAAGATCATTTCAGTTTACATGGCTGAACTGAAGAAATTGAGCGCTGTTAGTTCAGTAATAGGCTTAACGTTTAAGGTGGCACTGCTGAAGGTGGGTGACAACTTCCTCGTGGTTCTCAAAGCAAGAATTGCAACTAAATACTTTATCAACATTTTCTAAATAAAAATTTTGGTAAATGATCACTGCAAGCAATGAAGAGGCGAGTGAAGGCAAGGCTGAGTCAAGGGTCAAGGAGTGTGGTTGTGAACAAGGTCAAGGCACGTTTGAAGGGAACTGGTCAGAGTTGGAGTGAGCGGAGTGGAGAAAAGTAAGAGTGGAGGAGTTTCAGAGCCCATCCACCTAAACTAAATGCAAGGTTTGATCAATCTAAGTACTGGGCCAACTTGGAATGGTCGGGTATGGGCTGGGACGTGACGGCAGGGTCCAGGCCCAGAGAATATCGATGCAACAGGGCATGGGTCTTTGATCTAGGAACAACATGATGTTTGGATGATTTGAATGCCAGACTGGGTGGATTTAAAAGACAGGGTGTTGAGGCCAGAGGCAAGGATCGAGCCATTTCTGCTCAATGCTCCATCTTCACTGCACTGAGGCTAAGTCTGTGGGTCTTCACTGGCTGCTCTGGGTTCCATTTCTATAGACTCATTTTTGTTCTGAATGCTGTTTGCTTGCTTTTATTGTTTACATGATTTGTTTCTCTCTCTCTCTCTCTCTCTCTCTCTCTCTCTCTCTCTCTCTCTCTCTACAGATTGGGTGTTCATTGGACTTTTAAAAAATGGGTTCTTTTCTTGGTTTAGAATGGGTGTCTTGTTTTGTGGCTGCCTGTAAGGAAACAAATCTCAAAGTTGTATAATATATACATACTTTGATAATAAACACACTATGAACTTTGAACTTTTAATGGTGCACTGAAAGAATTTTTTAGTTTGTGAAATCTTCCAAGAAAACATTCTAAAATGGTTCCTGTCTGAAACACAGCTCACATTTAAAACAGCAGTTGAAATTGCTGTATCAATGGAAATGGCAGATGGGATGCAACTGAGTAGCAATCAGGAATGAAAGTGAGCATGAAAAAAATTGCTATGTCTAAACAGAAGCTGGTCTGGCCAAACAAATTGTGTTACATTGTGGTAGGTGCCCACATACTGTACAGCAGACCAATGCAGATGTAAAGGTGATATTTGTAGAAAGTGCAACAAAGTAGGACACATACAAAGAGCATGTCAGGCAGACAAAAATAAATGGACTGCACGGGGAAGAGATAAAGATAAAAAGTCAGGTTGCAGTTTCAAAATGAGCACTAATTTGCATGCTGTTGATGAATAATATAGAGATGTGAGTGACACAGAACTAAGTAGCCTTGAAATTTACAATCTGAAAACTAACAAGAGACAAGCAATATGGCTTATACCAGAAATGAATGGCAAATTAACTAAAGTGGAAGTGGACACAGACTCAACTGTTTCAGTCATGACACAAAATGAGTTTGAATGGCATTTCAAAGATACTGAACTGAACCATGCAAATATCCAGCTCAGAAATTGTACTGTGGAAATGATAACTCCTGTGGAAATGACATTCGTAACGGTGAAGTGTAACACTCAACAAGCCACATTGGGCTTGCACGTGGTAGAAACAGGAGGGGCAGCATTGTGAGGTTCTGATTGACTGAGACAAGTACAACTCAGTTGGAGATCCATCCATGTCACATCCCCTGCAATTGAGTCAGCTGAAAGCGAGTTAAGAAAAGTACTGAATGATGACACAGCAGTGTTCAAGGATGGCAGTGGGAAACTTAAGCATATCAAAGGTAAAATTGTGTTAAATGAAAATGCCACATCGATATTTTATAAAGACCATCTGGTTCCTTATACTATCTGTGGTAAGGTAGCCAGAGATCTAGATCGGATGAAGACTCAGGAAATTTTTTTCAAGGGTGAGTGCAGCCCATGAGCAATGCCAGTGGTCCTAGTAACCTAGAAGACTGGATCTGGCAGGATCTGTGGTGATTTTAAGGTCACCATAAACACAATACTGAAAATAGATCAATACCCCTTGCCCTAGATCTTTGCCAACCTTTCTGGAGGGAAACACTTCAGCAAAGTGGATTTAGCTGAGGCGTACGTACAGATGGAGATGGAAGAAGAGTCCACTGTGTTTCTCACCATGAATATTCACAAAGCGCTTTTTTGCTATATAGGCTTATTTTTGAAGTAGCATCTACACCTGCACTCTGGCAGAAAGGTATGGACCAGTGCTAAAAGGCTATCCAGGCACTGGATGACATTATTGTTACTGATAAGGATGACAAAGAACATCTCCAAAATCTGAAGAGAGTGTTAAAAAGATCAGAAGATTATGGGCTCAGAACATGACACAACTTGTGTGAATTCTTTAAACCGAGCATCACTTACTGTGGTCACCCCATTGATGTAGAAGCATTACACAAGTGTGGTGCCCCTGAACAAGTTACAGTTGTGTTCCTTTTTAGGTTACTGCCAA
The DNA here is from genome assembly GCF_030144855.1 of Hypanus sabinus. NCBI lineage: Eukaryota > Metazoa > Chordata > Chondrichthyes > Myliobatiformes > Dasyatidae > Hypanus > Hypanus sabinus. The sequence goes on from NC_082722.1 coordinate 38,195,320, forward strand.
GCCTTGCTACTGTGCTCCATCCCTTGAACACATTACTACAGTTCAGGAAGAAGTGAAAATGGACAAAGCAGTGTGAGGTGCCTTTCCAAAAGGCAAAGGAAATTATAACTTCAGACACTGTACTCACACATTATAATCCACATCATCCAGTGAATCTTGTCTGTGACACCTCACCTATGGTATAGGTGGAGTCATATCACAAACTATGAGTGATGGAAGTGAACACACCATAACTTTCGCATCATGTTCCTTTTCTCAGCTTTTATGCAAGAGTGTTCATCCTCATTACTGATCATCAACCATTAGCGTCCATTTTCAATCCACAGAAGTGTGTTCCATTAACAGCAGCAGAACAGATGCAGAGATGAGCTCAGAATCTTGGGAAACATAATTACAAAATCAAATTCAAGAGGACAACTATTCATGGAATTGCTGATAGATTGTCCTGTTTACCCTTGGAAATGGAAATACCTGAAAAATTTACAGAAGAGGACACTCCACTTGCTGTATTCTCCCTATTACGGCAGAGATGACCCAAAGAGAAACCCGAGGTAGTGCCACAGCTGCACAAAAGGTGGACATCGTGGAGGGATGTCGACGGAGTCTCTGTGGGTGGAGGTTAGGAACAGGAAGGGGTCAATAACTTTACAGGGTGTTTTTTATAGGTCACCCAATTATAACAGGGATATCAAGGAGCAGATAGGGAAACAGATCCTGGAAGGGTGGAATAATAACAGAGTTGTCGTGATGGGAGATTTTTATTTCCCAAATATCGATTGGCATCTCCCTAGAGCAAGGGGCTTAGGTGGGGTGGAGTTTGTTAGATCAGTTCAGGAAGGTTTCTTGATACAGTATGTAGATAAGCCTACAAGAGGAGAGGAGAGGCTGTACTTGATCCTGGTCAGGTGTCAGTTCTCTCTGTGGGAGAGCATTTTGGAGATAGTGATCATAATTCTATCTCCTTTACAAAAGCATGGGAGAGAGATAGTAACAGACAATTTAGAAAAATGTTTAATTGGAGTAAAGAGAATTATGAGGCTATCAGGCAGGAAATTGGAAGCTTAAATTGGAAACAGATGTTCTCAGGAAAAATTACTGAAGAAATGTGGCAAATGTTCAGGGAATATTTATGTAGAGTTCTGCATAGGTACATTCCAATGAGACAGGGAAGTTATGATACGGTACAGGAACCATGGTGTACAAAGGCTGTAATGAAGCTAGTCAAGAAGAAAAGAAAAGCTTACAAAAGGTTCAGAGAGCGAGGTAATGTTAGAGATCTAGAAGATTATAAGGCTAACAGGAAGGAGCTTAAGAAGGAAATTAGGAGTGCCAGAAGGGCTATAAGAAAGCCTAGGCGGGCAGGATTAAGAAAAACCCCAAGACATTCTACAAGTATGTGAAGAGCAAGAGGATAAGACATGGAAGGATAGGACCTATCAAGTGTGACAGTGGGAAAGTGCGTATGGAACCAGAGAAAATAGCAGAGGTACTTAATGAATACTTTACTTTAGTATTCACTATGGAAAAGGATCCTGATGATTGTAGTGATGACTTGCAGCAGATTGAAAAGCTTGAGCATGTAGATATTAAGAAGGAGGATGTACTGGAGCTTTTGGAAAGCATCAAGTTGGATAAGTCACCGGGACTGGATGAGATGTACTCTTGGCTACGGTGGGAGGCAAGGGAGGAGATTGCTGAGACTCTGGCGATGACCTTTGCATCATCAATGGGGACGGGAGAGGTTCCGGAGGATTGGAAGGTTGCAGATGTTGTTCCTATATTCAAGAAAGGGAATAGAGATAGCCCAGGAAACTATAGACCAGTGAGTCTTACTTCAGTGGTTGGTAAGTTGATGGAGAAGATCCTAAGAGGCAGGATTTATGAACATTTGGAGAGGCATAACATGATTAGGAATGGTCAGCATGGCTCTGTCAAGGGCAGGTCGTACCTTATGAGCTTGATTGAATTTTTTGACAATGTGACTAAACACATTGATGAAGATAAAGCAGTAGGTGTAGTGCATATGGATTTCAGCAAGGCCTTTGATAAGGCACCCCATGTAAGGCATACTGAGAAAGTAAGGAGGCATGGGATCCAACAGGACATTGCTTTGTGTATCCAGAACTGGCTTGCCCACAAAAAGCAAAGAGTGGTTGTAGACAGGTCATATTCTGCAAGGAGGTCGGTGACCAGTGGTGTGCCTCAGGGATCTGTTCTAGGACCCTTACTCTTCGTGATTTTTATAAAATGACTTGGATAGTGGAGGGATGGGTTAGTAAGTTTGTTGATCATACAAAGGTTGGAGGTGTTTTGGATAGTGTGGAGGGCTGTCAGAGGTTACAGTGGGACATTGATAGGATGCAAAACTGGGCTGAGAAATGGCAGGTGAAGTTCAACCCAGATAAATGTGAAGTGGTTCACCTTGGTAGGTCAAATATGATGGCAGAATATAGTATTAATGGTAAGACTCTTGGCAGTGTGGAGGATCAGAGGGATCTTGGGGTCTGAGTCCATAGGACACTCAAAGCAGCTGCACAGGTTGACTCTGTGGTTAAGAAGGTGTACAGTGTATTGGCCTTCATTAATCATGGAATTTAAATTAGTAGCCGAGAGGTAATGTTGCAGCTACATAGGACCCTGGTCAGACCCCACTTGGAGTACTGTGCTCAGTTCTGGTTGCCTCACTACAGGAAGGATGTGGAAGCCATAGAAAGGGTGCAGAGGAGATTTACAAGGATGTTGCCTGGATTGAGGAGCATGCCTCATGAGAATAGGTTGAGCGAACTCGATCTTTTCTCCTTGGAGCAACGGAGGGTGAGAGGTGATCTGATACAGGTGTTTAAGATGGTGAGAGGCATTGATCGTGTGGATAGTCAGAGGCTTTTTTCTCAGGGCTGAAATGTTTGCCACAAGAGGACACAGGTTTAAGATGCTGGGGAGTAGGTACAGAGGAAATGTCAGGGGTAAGTTTTTTTTACTCAGAGATTGGTGAGTGCATGGAATGGGTTGCTGGCAACGGTGGTGGAGGCAGATATGATAGGGTCTTTTAAGAGACTTTTGGATAGGTACATGGAGCTTAGAACAATAGAGGGCTATGGGTAAGTCTAGTAATTTCTAAGGTTCATGCTCAGCACAACTTTGTGGGCCGAAGGGCCTGTACTTGCTGTAGGTTTTCTATGTTTCTAAAATAGAAAATAAATAACTGGAATTTAAACCAGAACAACTGTATTAAAGAAAAACAGTCACACCCCATTCTTCATTTATTTCAGCAGAAATAGTGTGTAAAAATATTTATGTTAGATCACTTATTTTATGTTGACTGCATCAATGAAGCCCTTTGCATCTTGGACATTAACTTCTGGATTTCTGCATTTGATTGTATATATGCATTGCTGAAAACTGATTTCAAGTTTACTCATTATTGACCTTAAGTGCTGAGACTTTCCTTACTTACAACCTAATTACAGGAGAGAAAGTTCTGGTTTTTATTTGTGGTCTGCTGTATTGCATTTTGGATCACTTATTCTGTTTGAGATGTGTAAAAATGATCTGGCAAAACTGAAATATAATGAAGCAGCTTTTCCATTATTCAGATCAATGATATTTCTTCAAATATATTAAGTAAAACATAAGTTAGCCCTTCATTCCATTTCTGTTGTATAATTGTGTTGTGCCTTTGCCTAACACAGCAATGACTGAGCTTCCAAATCCATTGCCTGTGAAGTTCTCTGCTACACAATGAGGAAGAGCTTTGCTTGAATGCATGACCATTCAGCAAGGTGATTTTGTGTAGTAGTATGCAAAGGAAAATCCACCTAGATCAGGCTTTCCCAACTTTTTTTCTGTCATGGTCCCCTACTGTTAACCAAGAGGTCCATGGACCCCAGATTGGGAATCCCTAATCTAAATTGTTTCTTCTTCTAAAACAATAAAATTTTACTTAGAGTCAAGTAAGAAGCCATCAACATTTTAAGCTTGGAGCGAAACACCAGTCCTAAAATTACAATGTAGCTAACACTGAATGCAAACTCTGAAGAGGTAGCTGCAAAGACAGTACTGTTCATCTCTGGAAAATAATTTTTTTGCATTATGCCAATCTTATTGTTGTGAACATACCTACTCTTCATTTTTAATAGAGCACAGAACAGCGCAGCACAGGAAAACTTCCTTTGGCTCATTATGTTGTGCCAAAATGATTCAGTTAATGACACCTAATGTTTGTACTTTGTCCATTTCCTTCCATACTCTCCATATTATGAGCCTATCTCAGAGCATCTTAAATATCTCTACTGTATCTGCCTCCACCACTATCCCTAGCAGTACAAGGTCAGCAATTCATCTCCTATCATGTATCTAATTTCAGGCACCCACCACTCTGTGTCTGGCCCCATATGTCTTATTTAAATCCCCCCCCCCTCACGTTAAATACACACAAGCCCTCCAGTATTGGACATTCTGACTCTGGGAAAACGATATCACCCACCGATTCTAGCCATGCCTCTCAGGTTTAATATCAATGGCATATGTTCTGAAATTTGATGACTTAGGCAGCAATACAATGCAATGCATGACAACAAAACAAACAAAAAATAAATAAATCTATTACATTAAGTATATATATATATATATATAGTATAAAATAGTTAAATTAAAAATAGTGCAAAAACAGAAAAAAAATGTGAGGTAGTGTTCATGGGTCAATGTCCATTTAGGAATCAGATAACAGAGGGGAAGAAGCTGTTCCTGAATCACTGAGTGTGTGCCTTTAGGCTTCTATACCTCCCTCCTGATTGTAGCAATAAGAAGAGGGCATGTCCTGGGTGGTGGGGGGTCCTTAAAAATGGGCACTGCTTCTTGAAGATGTCTTGGATGTCTATGGAGGCTAGGACCCATGATTTTACAACGTTCTGTAGCTTCATATGATCCCATGCAGTAGCCCCCCCCCCCCTCCCTATACCAGACAGTGATACAGCCTGTCAAAATGCTCTCCAAGGAGCATCTGTGGAAGTTTTGGTCACAGACCAAATTTCCTCAAACTCCTAATGAGGAATAGCCACTGTCATGCCTTCCTTAGCTGCATTGATATGTTGGGACCAGGTTAGATACTCAGAGATCTTGACACGCAGGAACTTGAAATTGCTCACTCTCTCCATTTCTGATCCCTCTTTGAGGAATAGTTCATATTCTCTCGTCTTACCCTTTCTGAGCTCTGCAATCAGCTCTTTGGTTGAGTGTGAAGTTTTTGATGTGACACCAATCAACTAGCTGGTATATCTCGTTCCTGTATGCCTTCTCGTCTCCATCTGATATTCGGCCAACAACAAATAAGAGTTTGGTCAAATATAGAAAGAGGTCTAACCTCTGTGTAAAATTATTTTCTGTGAAGTTAGATGATTCTGGCAAGACTACATCAACTGACCAGAAAATGTTCTACCCTGCTTCCACGGTGATGTTCGATACTACGCTCCTGGGTTTTGACCCAGCAGTACAGAAGGGACCAATTTATATGTCCAAGTTTCATTAGACTAAGGAAAATCCTCAAGTTGCTGTACTTGTCCTCTGGTAGCAAGAATCACGGGGAGGATTTATTTGCTTTGCAATAAGGCTAAAAGTAGGAATCTAAAAGGATTGTAAAATTTTGGAAATTTGTAGAGAAGAAAGGAGATATTTGGGCCATTTTGTCCACTTCAGTCACAATTTGAAGTTATTTAGGTAACTCTCAACACACAAATTACAGCTCTTCAAGAGCTCACCAAAGTAACTTTTAAAGGCGATGCGGGCTTCCACCTACACCACTCGTGGGCATAGAGTTCCAGACTGCACAGCAAATTGGATGGAAAATAAAAGACCTCTAAAGTCCATTTCTAATTAGTTCTCTCTTCCCCTTGTTATCAATGTATTTGCCAAGAAAACAATACTCTTAATTAAAACTCTCTTCATTCTTCTTTGTTCTAGGGAAACAATGCTAAATTCGTCAGTATCTCTATCTAACTTAGAGAAAAAACTTAGAAGAACAGAGGGCTTTGTGGTAGGTAAATTCTAGGCAGTTTCTAGAGTAGGTTAGATGGTTGGCACAACATGGTGGGCCAAAGTGCCTGTAATGTTCTGTGGATGTCTATGTTCTATGTTAACTATGATTCTCTAGCCCTTACAACATTGTCTTAAATCCAACTGAACCTTATTGAGTGCATTCGGATCCTTGCAGCAGTGTGGTGATCATAACCGTACATAAGACTATAGCTGTGTATAGCTGGAGCACCCAACAGAAATTGTCACCAGAATAACGAAGCAACTCAGGAATTTTATACTGGACAAAAGGAAGCTTTGTATTTCATAAATTATAAACTTCTTCATCTATGTATTGCATTTCCATAAGACCATTAAACATAAGAGCAGAAATGGACAATTTGTCCACAGTCTCCTCCAGCATTCAATCATGGCTGATTTATTTTCCCTCACAACCCCATTTCCTGCCTTCTCCCTCTAACATTTGATGTAATTTCTGATCAAGAACCTATCAAACTCTGCTTTAAATATACCCATTGACGTGGCCTCCACAGCTGCCTGTGGAAATGAATTCTCTAAATTCACCATCCTCTGGTTAAAGAAATTCCACCTCATCTCTGATCCATGGGATGTTGTTCCGTTCTGACGCTGTGCTCTCTGGTCCTAGGCTCTCCCACTATTGGAAACATCCTTTCCACATCCACGCTATGTAGGGTTTTCAATATTCAATAGGTTTCAATAAGGTGTTCCCTCATTCATCTAAACTCCAATGTATACAGGTCCAGAGCTATCAAACACTCCTCATACATTAGCCATTTCATTCCCAGGGCCTCCCCTGGACCATCTCCAATGCCAGCATATCCTTTCCTAGATAAGAGGTGCAAAACTGTTCACAATACTCCAAATGTGGTCAGAATAATGCCTTATACAGTCTCAGCATTACATTGTTGCTTTTATATTCTTGTCTCTCAAAATGAATGTTAATACTGTGTGTGCCTTCCTTCCATCTTGAAGGACTGGGTGGGCCTGGACCTGCTGGAAGAGTACGACACTATGCTTCTAGCTGGCAGCAGGCCATGCTCCATTACCTTTATCTTCAAGCAGAGGTGGGAGGGAGCAGGGATTACACCAGGAATTAGGGACACATTGCTGTTGAATGTATTACATGATCCTGTCCAAAGCCGTTGCCAACGGGGTCAAGTCTACTTCGGGACAGGCGATCCACCCAGATCAAGCCCGTGCTTTAACTGGCAGGAAGATCTTTGACAGCCTTGCATTGCTCAGGGATAGCATCAGTACGTACAGGACAGGGAAGTTGGTTGTCTGCCTAATCAGCTTGGACCAGAAGGAAGTCTTCAACAGGATATCACACACATACAATAAGTGACGGTTGTGCTTTGGGAAGGGAATCAAGGATTAAATCCAACTGCTCCACACAGACATCGGTAGTGGATTCAAAATCAATGGGTGGGAAACAGATAACTTCCCCATCAAGTCTAGTGTCAAGCAGGGTCGCTCACTCTCCCCAGTCTTGTTTGTGTGCTGGATAGAAACCTTTGCCAAAGCTATCAGGAGGTTCAAGACAATAAGAGGGGTAACTTTGCCAGTAAGTGGAGGGACCTCGGTAAAAATCTCCCTGGTGGGTTACATCACCATCTTCTGCTCAGATCTGAGTTTGGTTCATAGATCATACGTGAACAGTTTCATTTGCATCAGGGGCTAAAGTTTATCTCACAAAGATCTAGGCCATCCTTTCGGCAAATGGCCCAACCGATCTAATATTCCCTTCACTGCCATGTCTGGTTACCTGAAGGTGCAGGGCTGAAGCATGCAACAAGAATTGGCTGGGGCAGACTGGGAAGGTAAAACAGAAGTCGGCAATGTGGGGAGGATGTAGCCTCTCAGTGACTGGGAAGAACCTGGTCATCACGTGTAAGCTGCTCTCAGCTGTACTCGGTACAGGCATGGCCCATGCACCCATTCTTCCTACTTGGAAATCACGCAGGCAGTCTACCAGTCTATCTTGGATCAAAGATGAAGAGAATGATGTGGGTCATGATCCACTAGTTCCTGGATAACAGGCGTGAAAACATACCCAATGTCGTCTTCACCCTGTTGATCACCTAAGTACATGGGAACCAAGTACCACCACGTGTCAAAGCTCCAGCTGTCCTCAGTGTTGCAAAGAATAGGTCTGGCTCAGTTGCCCAGTCAGCTGGGCATTGATGCACTACCTATCCTTCATGGTAAAGTTCTTCTGGATGAACATCTTTGACCATGTGTCCATCAGACAGTAGTCAGCATAGAAAGTCTTGCAGTTGCTGCAGGAGAAGCACTCGTAGAGTAATGCAATTGGGAGAAATGTACATAATTCACTGGTGTCACTTTAAGGGGCTGGTCTGATGTAATGATATTATTATGTGAAGATTTTGAGCGTGTTTTTGTGTTTAGGTTTTGGAGTTCAATAAAATGTGTTAGGGGTTTCATTAAACATAAAACACCTCACTTTGTTTTGTTTGTGAAACCTACATTGGTGACCCCAATGCTCTAGGACAGTTTCAGAGTTATTAAGCATGTCCAGTCACTTTGAAACTGCTGGAGTTTTAGGAGCAAAATGGCGTCCCTTTGTTTGTACAAACCGAGGCTCAGTTTGCACGGTGAGAAATCACTGCCGATGATGCCAAATGCTACTATGTGGTAGCGTCACTCAGCAATTCCACGGTGGCGAGAGTGGTGAGTCTGTTTGAACACCTGCCTGAACATGATAAATGCCGATTGCTGAAAACGCACCTTTAACAGACTGATGGACTAGTGGAGTCTGAGCACTCCCAACAGTTGCTCTCCTTGCCTGTCCTCGGCAACGTTAGGCCTTCAGAGCAAATGGACCACAAGCTGACTCTCCTGGAAAATCACCATCCTTGTTTCATTTTTAAAGAGTTTTTCATGCAGCAAATGACTGATCAAATTCACAGAGCCCTTGCTAATGATTAGTGAAGGACTATAGGGAGTTTGCTAAAATGGCTGATAGTCTACACTCATCTAGGCAGTGGTCCATCATTCCTCCTCCTTTCTGTACCTCAATAGGCCCAGTTCGCGAGGCCTGTAATATAACGACACCCTTGGCTGCAAAACTGACAATGAGTGCTTGTGCTTTTACCAGGCTTTCTTTGATAGGAATGCTAGGACGTGCCAAACACCTTACACCTTCAACAGTGCTAGCACATCAGGACATCAGGGATCTGTGAGCACCTTGAGTTCCAGCTGCCAGGATTATCTGCTGTTCATTACAAACATCGTTTCAGGGCGATGTTCCCTGTGTAACATGGGTGCTGAAGTGAGTATGGCAAAGAATGATGAAACCTCGCTGGAGGCCACCAAAGGCAGCAGGAACCAGACTTACGGGAGATGACTGGTGAAGCTCTGCCTCAGTGGCCAACACTACACATGGAATTTTCTCCTGGTTAGACCTCTGCAAGGCGCAGAATTCCTGTGTGCCCAAGGACTGTTAGTCAGTCTTAAGAACTGCCAGCTTGTGGATGTAAAGGACTTTGGGTCGTTATCCTGCTCCCCCAGGAAGTTCCCCACATCAACTCTCTCAAGCGCGTGCATTATCGCATGTGAGTTTACTCGACTGTTGGGAGAATTCCCAAACCTCACCAAGTCCACATTCTCCATGACAGTCACGAAGCATGGGGTTGAGCACACATTCACACAACTGGCCCGCCAATCCATGTCCACGTGTATAAACTGGACCCGGAAAAGCTGGCAACTGCAAAGGATAAGTTTGCCAACTTGGAAAGACTTGGCATTGTACGCCAGTTGAACAGCCCCTGCACTCTACCCCTCCATGTGGTCCCTAAGTCTGATGGTGGTAGCTGCCCATGTAGTGTTTACCAACACCTTAACAAGGCCACCAACCCCTATCGTTACGTGGCCCCACACATCCAAGGCTTTTTGGAATGTTTAGCTGGAATGATTTTTCCAAAATCAATCTAGTTAGGGTGCCTGTGAGCTTGGAGGACATTCCCAAAATGGCTATAATAGCCCTGCTTGGCCTCTTTGAGTTTCTGTGCATGGCGTTTGGGCTGAAAAAAGCAGCACAGACTTTCCAACAGCTGATGCACTCTGTATTAAAAGACCTAGGCTTTCTTTCGGTTCACCTGCATGACACACTTGTCACCAGTGCATCTAAATCTGAACACATATCTCACCTTTGCACACTTTTCAAGTGCTTAAGCCAACATAAGTTGAATATTAACCCTGCTAAATGCCAGTTTGGATTGTCAACCATTGACTTTCTCGGACATCGCTGCTCCCTCCCATAAAAAGTAGCTGCCTTTATGGATCTCCCACTGCCCTGCACAACAAAACAAATACAGGAGTTTTTTAGTAAGGCAAATTTCTATCACTGCTTTATTCCGTGAGCCGCTGAACTCACGCATCTCTTGTACAGTATGCTTAAAGGCAATATCTCTAATCACGTGCTTGACAGGTCAGCGGACGTGAGCAGGTCAACTTGGTGATACCAAAGGAGCTCTTTCCAACGTGACCCTTCTGGCACACCCCTTTCCCAATGCACCCATTGCCTTTACAGCTGATGCCTTAGACTACGCTGTGGGTGCTGTGCATGAACAGCTGGTCGGAGGCAAGTGGCAGCCACTCACTTTCTTCAGCTGGTGGCTTCCTTTCCCAAAAGGACGTACAGCACGTTTGGCTGTCAGCTATTCGGTCTCTAGCTGGTCGTCTGCCATTTTTATTTTCTTCTACAGTGTCACCGTTTCAGAGGAATTGTTGACCACGATCTCCTCGTGCATGCGATGGCCAAAATATCCAAGTTCGCAATGGATATACAGCATATCAAGGGGAAGAATAGTGGCATGGGCGATTGCCTCTCATGGGCGGCTGTTCAGGCCGTACAACCAAGTTACTGACCCTGAGGTCCAGGCTTACTGTACAGCTGTCATGGGCCTGCAGTTGGCTAACATTAAGTTCGAGGAGGCGTTGGTTTCTCCCCTGTGTGATGTCTCAGCTCATCATTCCCGCAAACTGGATACGGCCTGTTTTCGACTCCATACATGGCCTTTCGCATCCAGGCCGGAAGGCCTCACAGAAGTTGGTTGCAGCAATGTTTGTTTGGCACAGCCTCAGAAAGGATGTGCATGATTGGGCTACAGTCTGTGTGGAGTGCCAGCAGGCAGAAGTTAACTGTCATGTTCAGGCACTACTGGCACCTTTTGAGGTACCTGAGAGAACAGTTTGACTATGCAAATATGGATCCTGTTGGTCCTTGTCCCTTCTCCCTTGTTTCATGCATCTCCTTACCATGGTGGACTGTACCACTAGGGGACCAGAGATCATCGACGATGGCCTCAGACATGCCTTGGGTACTCATTAGCACCTGGGTTTCTTAGTTAGGCATCCCATCTGTTATTTCCTCTAACCGCATTTCCTCTAACCAGTTCATTTCAGACCTCTGGGCTGTGATGGCCCAGAATCTCAGTGTTTGGCTACATCACTCCACGACTTATCACCCACAGTCCAATGGCCTATGCGAGCAATTTCACTGCTCTTTTAGGCTGCTCTGAGAGCTTCCCCGACCAATTAGTATTGGCATGATCAGCTCCCATGGGTTCAGCTGGAGCTAGAACTACTCCAAAAGGTGACCTGCTGTTGTCCGTGGCAGAGCTGATATATGGGCAGCCATTGTGAGTGCCAGGTGATTTCATCCCTGACACCAAGACAGCCTTGTCAGCCCCTCAACAGTGTTCCTCCCTTCTCAGTTAATTCACCTTTTCCTTCTTCCATCTTGACACACAGCACTCTTGGGTTCCTGTTGACCTAAATTCCATCTCATTCATTTTCGTTCACACACCATGCTGCACACCATCGTCCCCTTAGGTCCCCATACAATGGCCGATTCTGCTTTTTGAAACAGAGAGAAAAGTTGCCTGTCATAGATAAAGGGGGTGAACCCGAATGTATTTTGGTAGAACGTCTTAAACCCGCCCACCAAGATTTGGAGAATTCCACTGCCATGCCCCTGGGGTCACAACATGACCATGGGCATATCAACACTCCTCTGGTTGAGCCAGAGGCACCTGCTGTTCATCTACCCATGGAACATAGGACCCGAGCTGAGAGGCTCATCCAGGCAGGCTCACAATGCAGGTTTTAGTGAATTCTGGGGGGCCGGTTGTGTGCTGTGTAGGGTAACATAATTGGGGGAAATGTACATCATTCACAACCACTGACATTGAGTTGGGTTTCACTTCAAGAGGCTGCTCTGATGTGGTCATGTTACTATGTAAAGATTTTGAACGCGCTTTTGTGTTCCAGTTTTGGAGTTCAATAAAACAAGTTAGGGGTTTCATTAAGCACAAAATGCCTTACTTTGTTTATTTGTGAAAACCTGCACGCTCAGTGTACAGCGTGGTGGTTCCATGAGTACACTGTCCAGACTATCTGGCTGAATGCTTCATTGTGAGATCTCACCAACAGGTACCAGGGTCTTGCTTGACAGGCAGGGAGAAGGGCCCTCCCTGTCAGGTCCTTCCCGCAAAACTTTAAATCTACATTGGTCTGGTGTGCGTGAGCCTCTTTAACAGTGATAACACAACTTGTTTGGTCAGGTCGGTTTCTGTGTAGACTTGGCAATTTTGTTCACACACTTTCATTCTTGACTGGAATTTAATTACAACTCTGTCTGCCGTTTCCATTGAAACAGCTATTTCAACTGTTCTTTAAAATATAACGTGTGCTTCAGTTAGGAGGCATTTTTGAATGCTTCCTTGTAAGATATCACAAACTAAATGATCGCTCCATGCATCATTAAGCTCGTCTCCAAACTGTTTAGCAATGCTCAGAGATCTTCTTTAGTTCGGCTACGTACAATGACATGGACTCCCCTTCCATTTGATTGAGCTTATGAATCCTAAAGCACTCTGCTATCAATGATGGTTTTGGTTTTAAATGTTCCTACATTGCTTTCACGATAGCAGCAAAGCTCATTTTGGCTGGTTTTGGTTGTAGTGGTAAACTTTTAAGCAAGTTGTATGCCTTTAAATCCAATACACTCCGCAAAAATGCCACTCATTTCTCATTGGGTATTTAATTTGCTTCAAAATACTGTTCAGTTTACTCAGTATACATATTCAAGTTATCTCAAGCAACAGATGACATCTATCTTTTCACTGTAGACTGCCATTTCTGCTCTTTTTAAAGCATTTATGATTATTATCAGCTGGTACTCACTGCTTAGGAATCCATGAATTTGTCCATTTACTGCCTTTTTTTAACACAACTGTGTTTGTACCTTCCCAAAGAGGCAAATGTATTTTACTCGAACATTTTGCTGTGCTTCAAAAGGTAGGCAGTCATCTTGGGTTCATTTAAAACTTTGTTATCACCACTGGTACGTTTTGTAACTCCAAATGTAATCGAAAGAAAAACACAGAGCCAGGAATAACATGTCTTAATTTTGTTTTTAACTGTAAGCAAGGCATGCACGTATGACATGGTGGTGTGATAATGTATACCATGGATGTACTTTTGCATGTAACCTGCAATGAATTCTGTAGACAACACATAATGCTTAATCAAACAATATATTTACAATATTACTCAAATGCCCAACAGTCAGCACAAATGTACCACAAGGCTGTGTGCTTTGCCCCCCACTCTACTGGCTTTACAATTATGACCGTGAGGTTAACCACATCTCCAATGCCATATTTAAGTTTTTTGATGAAACCTCTGTTGTTGGCCGAATCAAAAGTGGTTATGAATCAACATATAGGAGGGAAACTGAAACTCCAGCTGAGTGGTGCCACAACAGCCACCTTAATGTCAGCTAGACAAAGGAGCTGATTATTGACCTCAAGAGGAGGAAATAAGAAGTCCATGAGCCAGTCCTCATCGGAGGATCAGAGGTGGAGAGGGTCAGCATCTTTAAATTCCTTGGTGTTATCATTTTGGAGGACCTTTCCTGGACCCAGAATGCAAGTGCAATTGCTTCCTTAGAAGTTTGTAATGATTTGGCATGACATCTAAAACTCTTTACAAACTTCTGTAGATGTGCAGTGGAGAGTATACTGACTGGCTGCATCAGAGCCGAGTATGGAAACTCCAAAGTTATTGAACAGAGTATCCCTCAAAAAGTAGTGAATATTGCCTAGTCTAGCATGGGTGAAGCACTCCCCATCATTGGGCACATTCACAACTAAGGACGTGTCAAAGAAAGGGGCTTCCTTCCTCCATCATTAATGCTGCCCTCACCCACGTCTCTGCCATTTCATGCACATCTGCCCTCACCCTGTCCTCCTGCCACCCCACCTGTCCTCATCTACCAGCCTCTGAATTTAGCACACGATTCTCCGAAACTTCTGCCATCTCCAACAGGATGCCACCCACCAAGGACATCTTTCCCTTCCCCCCACTTTCTGCTTTCCGCAGGCATCGCTCCCTATGCAACTTGCTTCTCCATTCGTCCCTCGCCACTGATCTCCATCCTTGCAATTGGAAGAAGCACTACACGTGCCCCTACACCTCCTCCCTCACTACCATTTAGGGCCCCAAATAGTACTTTGAGGTGAGGTGGTGTTTCACCTGTGCGTCTGTTTGCATCATCTACTATATCTGTGCTCCTGGAGTGGCCTCCTGTATACCAGTGAGACCCAACATAGATTGAGCGTCCACTTCATCTAAGAATCTCAGGGTTGTATATGGTGACATACTGTAAATATATACTTTGATAATAAATTTACTTGAAGCTTTGAACTTTGACTTTAGATTGGTCTACTTAATGTTTGTGGCATCTGCCTTTTTCTGCATTTGTATCTCTACCTACTTTTTATATGTATTAAATCTTCCAGTTTTTTTCTTTATCAGTCTTCAAATTTAAATAATATTTACATTTGTTTGTATATTTCATATCTATATTAATACATCTGTCTCAATCCATCAAATATTGCTCATGAATATATCTATACTATGATGTGCCTAGTTAGAATGAGACTCACTTCATATCTTGGTTCACATTTTTAGTTGTGGGTAATATAAATTTACACAAAGTCAAATATGATTGAACGGTTTTGTTACTCCAATCTCAGTGCTGATAACAAATGCTGCTCCGATTCAGGAAATAAAATGTATTCTATATTCTGCCTGAAGTGTAAACTAGTAGTAATTAATATCAGGAGTGTACCTGAGTAGATCAGGTTATATCATCCCCATTCTGATAAATATATCAGTTTTGTCAAGAAGGTTTAATAACTTGGCTAGGAATGCTGAGTGCTTGATATCAAGGCACAGTTGGTTTTGTAACTGGGTCACTTACCAGCAAAGACAGAGAGGCCCGTTGAAGTCTGATGGTACTATTTTTAAAAGTATTTATTAAAAAAGGGGCACAAAAGTAAGATTAATGCAAGCATACAGATAATATACGTCGTCAATACTAAATCTAAAAGCGCGGGTATAATAATAACCAATAAGAAATAGCTCTATCGTTGTCCAGGGGATAATGTATTGTCCGATGGAAATATAAAAGTCACTGTTAGTTCGTTCAAGCTGCAGCGTTTTGGGTTTAAGAGAGAGACGGTTTAAACTTGCCCAGGTCTTTTATGATGCCAATCCTTTGAGTCGGGTGAGTTGGTTTCCCCGTTGTTAGCTAAAAGCCGTTTTCCGTGGTACCAGCCACCAGTCCCAGGCAACGGAACTGAAGGCATGTGGCCTCCTTCAAATGGCTTCCCACTATTACGGGATTGCTAGCGTTTCTTCTGGTGCGTCTGAGGGGCTGTTCCCTCAGACCCTCTTTTATCCTGACTCACCGGGTCTCAGATGTCAATCAGGTTGGGGGTGATGCAATCCCTCCCTCAACCAGCCCACTTTGCCTGAGGGCTTCCACGTAGCACAGTATTTTCAATCCACAAGTTCGCCTTCCAGAGACACTGGCCGTGTCCCGTAGCTTTATATCGCCGGGGGAACGAGACATTCCGCACGTCTCTCTCTCTCATTTCCTGGGACCCCTGACCCAACCCAACAGTGATCTTGCGATTCTCACAAAGGAGGGGGCTACAGGCATAACAGTTTGAACAAATATTTCAGGAAATAGTAAGCATATTGTCCTGGGCAATTTACAGTCATTTAATATTCTGTGCATAATTATATTC
Organism: Hypanus sabinus; assembly: GCF_030144855.1. Classification (NCBI taxonomy): domain Eukaryota; kingdom Metazoa; phylum Chordata; class Chondrichthyes; order Myliobatiformes; family Dasyatidae; genus Hypanus; species Hypanus sabinus. Next base: position 38,211,492 of record NC_082722.1, read on the forward strand.
AAAATCAAGATTTAACAAAATGCCAGCAGAGAATGTGGCCTCTCATCTAATTTCTCTCTTCCAGCAGTAGACCAGTTTTCTCGCTCTTTTAACATGTGCTTTGGTTCATTTTACCTCTTTGTGTCCAATTTTCTTGTCATTATTGTTGATTAATTTGGCTGCAGTGTATCTATCCTTCACTTGAGTGGAGCTAATATTTAACTTTTCCTTTTGATAAAATAAACTACTGCTTTTAAACCTGTGCCTCCCTGATGAGGGAATAGTGCAGTCTTTACCCAGAAGAAATGCAGGGCCAATAGAGTTCAGGGAAGGCCCTGGACTAAGAGCCTGACCTCTGCTGTCGGTCTCCTTGTTTTCTTGGTTGAGGGAGCCAAACTAATGTTCAGATAATGCAGCATGCTGAGATCCATTCCCAGCTAAGTTTGCCCTTCCTTGGATATGAGTTTTTGATAGGATTAATGCACTTCCTTGTGTTGTGCATTTCTTGATTATAAACATTATAAGAGAAACCTGACAATGACTTTATAAGAGTTTATCCTAAGTACTGTTGCAAGTGCTGCCATACCAACATTGATTGAGTCAACTGTTCTTCTTTCCCCTTCCACTACATTCACATTTACTTCTAAATCTTTAAAAATATGACTGCCACTGTCCCCCAAAAACATCAGTGCTACCCAGTTAAATCAAAGGTCTGAAAATAATTAACAGTTATCATTAATTTAGCAGCATGTTGTTAGTAAAACACAGACTAGAATCTTTTTATTAATAACTTTGTACTTGATGAAGAAGATATTAATTGCAGTTGCTTGTACATCAGGGGAAGTCTGTGAAGAGGATTGACCTTAATTGGCAATCTGTATATTGCAATGTAAATAATTGGGCTGATTGAACAGCTGATCGAATTCCATTTTCATGGAAAGAGAACCACAAAGTTTTTCAATGCCTTGCACATGCTATTAAATACTCTTGTGTTTTCATCGAATTATTTCTAATCATGGCTGATATTGATTAATGTGATCACTGTTGTGCCCCGGTGTACTGAGTAAGACTGTCTGGTTTATTTGGAAGAATAAGTTTTGGACCATGAGATACTTTACATATTGTAAAACCAAAGGACGAGTTTTCCATACCATTCTCCCCAGCTCATGATATCTGTGGTCATATACTAATATACTTCTTCTCTTTGTGATGGCTGGTTGTGCTGTCAGCAGCATTTGGCTTTATTTATGAAATTCAATAGCACTGTTGTTGTTTTGTTGCAAGAGAATTCTGAAGTGAATCAGCAAAATAGCACAAACTGTAATTTATTGCAGCACGTGATTCTTGAATCTCATTGTTCCAGTAGTACAACAAGCAGTTGCTTCCTTTAGTTATAATTATTGGCCTATCCATATTATCCAGAACTACTGTAATGAATATTAGGTGACTAACCAGAATCGCAAAGTTTTATGCCTTCTGTGCAGTCCGGAGGAATTTGACGCCAGAGATTTTTGTGGAGTCTCAGAACAGACCAGCAATTGCAAATCTAATTGATCATTCTAATGTTGGAACACTGAACAGTTTAAATAGGAGTAATTTTCTTCCACTCATGATCACCACATGGAATATTTATTTATCAATCTTTTTATGGCTTTGGAAACTGAGCCATTATTTGATTTAAGGCAGCTCAACAGTTCAACTATTCATAGAATTATTAAAGCAAAATTAAGGCTCTCCTTAAAAGTTTCAAACTGCTGAAATTAGTTTTCAAACTTATTCTGAATGAATAACAAACTGTTCTAAATAGCAAGAAAATATTAGAAGACCTAATAATTCCATCTATTTCTATCTTTGGCAGGGGGAAGATCATTAAAATAAATGTCCTCTTCAGTTTCTGTATTTCTTCCATATGTTTCCTGTCAAGTACTTGCCAAAAAATAGCACACAAGAGTCATTTGTTATAGTTTATTTGGCAAGGTGAGTTATTTGGATTAAATACAGTAAAAGTGCACCTGAAAAAGAAAGCTGTTGGGATTAATCTAGCAATCTATAAATACTATTTGGCAGTACAATCACATGTATTATATGCTTCAGAGAATAACATGGTGAGTGGCTGTAAAGTTTTAGAAGGGCGGAAGGTATGTAGTGAACCAAAACCCTTGACCCCCAAATAAACCACATCCTCTCATTAGCAATACCTATTTAAAGTGAGTTATATTCGCATCTACTAAACTCAAAGATTGCCAAAGTTTGTCATAACTTTTGTAAGGGAAACATATGATTATGACCAAAATGTTCATAATCATCATCATTGTTGTGTGTAATGTGTATGATGTAGGGGATTTTGGTTTTTGACCATGATTGCCCTTGGCAAATTTGTCTACAGAAGTGGTTTGTCATTGCCTTCTGCTGGGCAGTGTCTTTACAAGGCATGTGACCCAGCCATCAATACTCCTCGGAGCTTGTTGACCTGGCGACAGTGGTCACATAACCAAGACTTGTAATATACATCAGCTGCTCACGCATCCACCCACCACCTACCCCCATGGCTTCACGTGACCCTGACCGGGGGGCTAAGCAGGTGCTACATTTTGAGCAAGGGTGACCAGCAAGCCAATGGAGAGAAGGAGCGTCTCACATCTCCTGTGGTAGAGATGTATGTTAAACGTCTTTTTCATATCAATACATTCATCCTCGTATTCCCTGGTGTCTTGTCCATAAAAAGACAGTAATGAGATGGTCTTATATGTATGAGCCCCAGAAGTATACAACAAGCAAATACACTATTTATGCATTGAATTATTATTGACTAAGGGTAAAGGCCACTTATGGAAGTGATCAAAAGTGGTGTACCTATGGATTTCATATGCCTGTAGAAATCGTAGTAACATTTCTATTGTGATATATTTACTATCTATTTTACAGCTCATAATGGTGGTGTAAGAAAGAAGTCTGTTGGTGAAGTTATGGTTAAGAGAAGATGAGTGAAAACAAAAGACAGGTACAGACAGACAAAATAGAAATAAAAAAGAGAAATCTACTTAAAAAGTAATTTTAACAGCTTGTTAATTGTTGCCCCATGGGGTGACAATGTTAGGTAGTATTTGAATACCAACAGGAATTCCATGCATTTTGTTAAATGCCCATTTAGCATAATCGAGTCACAGTCTATTTATTGTTGATGGGACTGTTTTTAAAATGCCGGGTGATCCATCTTAACTTTCCTGTTTGTAATATTTTAAATCATTGTATGCACCAAATTTAGCACCACAGCTTTCAGCTCCAACTTCACTGCCCAACTTTATCCACGTTTTTACAATTTCAACTTGATTGATTGTCACTACTGCAGTGTTATTCTGTTCTTTATAAAAGATTTACTTTGGAAATTGACAGGATATTGCAAAACAATAATAAATACTGAAAGTAGTGAATAATTACAGCTAATCAGCAGCACCTGCATAATAATAAAAAAAAGAAAATGCATTATTTGGAATACACTACGTGAAGTAAGAAAGGTTAAGTTAGCTTGCCCATGTACTGGCAATGCCTTATTCTCATCCTGCTGTTCCTTCTCATTTAATTCTAGCAACTTCCTTTCTTGTCTTTCATTTCTTCCTTATGGGATGTGGACATTGCTGGCGAGGTCAGTATTTATTAGCTATCCTGAATTGCTGCTGGAAGGCCAATTTATTGAACCACTGCAGTCCTTCTGACACCTTGGACAACTACGGCCATGAAGCTGAAATTATCAAAGTGCCATAAATCTTGATGTGGGTGTCGGTCCAAAATTATGACTGTTTCTACCTCCACACAGGCCTGACCTGCCGAGTTTCTCCAGCATTTTGTGAGTAAAATACTTTAGGGTTGTCCGAAGAGTTGTGGATGCGTGTGAGAGGTAGGTCAAATGGGAGAAGAAGTCTAATCAAAATATGAAGAAATATTTACTGTGGGACCTAAAGAGAAAAGTGTGTATACTGAGACTGTGTTGCTTGTGAATCTTAAAAGGTAGAAGTGGATTATGCTTTCCTAGGAGAGGATGTTTGTGACTATTATGAAAATTAAGCTTGACATTTGCCTGATGGTGGGGTCATCACCCATACAGAGGTAGCGTCATTCAATCTCCACAGCCAGAGGTCACTTTACAAACAACAAAACATGTCCCTGTCAGCTGGTTTTCTGATAACATTGGGCTTAATCTTTAATGAGCTAAGTGGTGCAAATTCAGAGTTGCATAGTTAAAGTGTGTGAGTGAGTGGAAATACTGAAATAGTTCATATTACTCAGTGACTTGCAGTGAATGCTGGTGAGATGCCAAAGGGAAGGATCCAGGTGGACCTGAAGAGGTGAAAAATGGTCTCTGGTGTGGGATGAAAACTTCCAGAAAAATAAATGAGTACAGAGATGAAAGGCAGTGTGAAAAAGAATTCAACATCAAATGAAGCTCACTCATGGAGGGGTGAAGGGCATGAAGCTGAGAACTCCACTGAGTTCTTTGCTCAAGTTCTGGAGTGTCAACATCACTGAAGATCCATCCTGGTCCCAACATATTGATGCAAATGCAAAGAAGGCATGATAGTGGCTATATTTCTTTAGGAGTTTAAGGAGACTCCTACAAAGAATCCTGCTAATGTCTACAGATGTACCACAGAGATCATTCTAAATGGACATATCATGGTCTGGTATGGAGGGTCCACTACACAGGATCGGAGAAAGTTGCAGAAAGCTATAAATTCAGCCAGCTACCTCATAGGTGCTAGCCCCCTCTCCCCAGCATCAAAGACATTTTCAAAAGGAGATGCCTCAAAAACTCGGCATCCATCATTTAGAATCTCCATCACCCGAGACATGCCCTCTACCTGCTGCTACCATTAAGGAGGTGGTACAGGTGCCTGAAAACAAAATTCAATGTTACAGGAACAGCCTTTTCTCCTCTGCCATCAGATTTCTGAACGGACAATCTCTGTTTTCTACCTCTCTGTTTTCTTTACTCTCCATTTGCAGTACTTATTCAATTTAATTTTTATATGAATTTCTTGTTATAATTTGGTTGTTTATTCTTATTATGTATGGCAATATACCGCAAAGCTGCGAATTTTGCAACATATTCCGGTGATATGAAATCTGGTTCTGATAACTTTGGTTCAGAAAATGGAAAATGAGAAGGATCAGTTAAGTCTCAGTAAAAAGTGAGACTGAGAGTAAAGGACAATATGGTGGTAGAGAAGCTGCAGCTGCTCCCTCAGCTCCAACATGGTCGGTCCAGGCCTGTCGTTTGGGCTGGACTCTGGTGATCATGTGGATCTCTGCTGAGTGTTCTGTTTTCCTCCCATATCACAAAGAGGTGCCTGTGAATTACCCCTAATGTATGACTGGAGCATCAATGTGGAATATAAAGTCACATTAGAGAGAATAGGTCCCTGCCAGAAGGGATCTGATGGTGCTGTATGACAACCAGCATTAACTACACACACTTCTTTCTCTGTCACATAAAGGTATGAAAATATGAGTGATGTAGATAGAGGGGTAACCCAAGGAACAATGATTCAAAAGAACATTTCTATCGAAGAACTGGTGGAGCTTGTGATCCTTCATTCCTGAAGGAAGTTTTTCTTAAGGTGACAGCTGAGGCGAAAGTGAACAGAAACTAAAGCAGGACAGATTTGAAAAGGAGTAACTGGGCAATGCTGAGACTTTCCTTTGGCACCTGGAAAGAAGGAAAAAGAGAATAATTTAAATCTGATATTTCCAAAGGCATTGTGCAATTTGCCTAATAAGGAGCTTTGTTATTGGCTGCCTTGTGTGTCTATTCTTAAACTCTCTGTCTCATAACTCTGCTGCAAGACATCCCCGTTTGGATAGAATGATTGAAACCAGAACTTATGAGAAATGAACAGGGGAGAAAAATCAAATACCAAAAGCTTACCTTCATTATATAAAGTGTTTTCTCTTTGTGCACTTTTGAATTTATTGTGACAGAATTTGGGATCCTGCACATACCTGTGAAAGAATTATTAGTGGTTGGTGACTCCTTTGTAATAATAATAATAAATGTATTCGACAATGATAATCTGCAAAATAAATCTTTCACCTTGATCTGTTGTGAAGATGATCTTGCCAATGCATACAATGTCTCCCATTTTCAAAAATCTGATAATTGCCTTCATCGTGGTTGGCACATACCTGGTTCCATCCCTCCCTGTTCCTCCTTCTAAAGCGGCAAAAGGAGCTCTAGCAGTCAATAGATTACCCTCCACTGTTTCTGGCACCTTGAGCACGATGCCAACACCAAATGCACCTTAACCTCATCTCTCTTTCTGAAAGTGCCATTCCCTCTGGGTCATTCTGGTTTATTCCTCAACTTTCACCATTGCACACAGCCCCCACCCAATGCCACGTAGGAACTGCACATTGCACTGATTTGAGAATATAGGTGCTTAGGTAGAAAGTTGAAAAGCAGGACCTCCAGGGTAGTAATCTCTGGGTCGATAACTGTGCCACGTGCCAGTGGTGGTAAGACTAGGCTAAATTGGCAGATGAACGCATGGCTGAGGAATTAGTGCAGGAGGCAGGGTGTCAGATTTCTGGATCATTCGATCTGTTCTGGGGAAGGTATGGCCTGTACAAAAAGGATGGATTACACCTGAACCTGACGGAGACTTATACCTTTGTGGGCACATTTGCTGGGGCTGTTGGGGTGTGTTTAAGTTAATTTAGTGGTGGGATGGGAACTGGAGTGATAAGGCTGGGGATGGGACAGTTGCTATACAAGTAAATTCATTGTGCTTTGAGATTATGAGGAAGGATAGGCATTTGATAGGGCATAATTGCAGTAAGTAGGATGAGTTGAAGTGTAGCATGGGAGCAAAATTGAAAACGGTGATGAATGCAGGACTGAAGGTGATGTATTTGAATGTACGTAATATACAGAGTAAGATAGATGATCTTGTAGCACAGTTAGAGATCGGCAGGTATGACGTTTTGGGTGTCACTGAGTTGTGGCTGAATTAACATCATAGTTGGGGGCTTACCATCCAAGTATACTGTTGTGTATTTAATATTTTAATGGTATTTGAGTAATAATAACCATATAACCATATAACAATTACAGCATGGAAACAGGCCATCTCGGCCATTCTAGTCCGTGCCGAACACTTACTCTCACCTAGTCCCACCAACCTGCACTCAGCCCACAACCCTCCATTCTTTTCATGTCCATATACCTATCCAATTTTTTTTAAATGACAATACCGAACCTGCCTCTACCACTTCTACTGGAAGCTCGTTCCACACAACTACCACTCTCTGAGTAAAGAAATCCCCCCTCGTGTTACCCTTAAACTTTTGCCCCCTAACTCTCAACTCATGTCCTCTTGTTTGAATCTCCCCTACTTTCAATGGAAAAAGCCTATCCATGTCAACTCTATCTATCCCCCTCATAATTTAAATACCTCTATCAAGTCCCCCCCCCTCAACCTTCTACGCCCCAAAGAATAACGTCCTAACTTGTTCAACCTTTCTCTGTAACTTAGGTGCTGAAACCCAGGTAACATTCTAGTAAATCTACTCTTCTCTCTCTACTTTGTTGACATCTTTCCTATAATTCGGTAACCAGAACTGTACTCAATACTCCAAATTTGGCATCACCAATGTAAATGTAAATTATGTAAATATAAATATGTAAATAATGTAAATATATTGGTGGATCAGACATTTTTTCTTCACTTAAATAATTAATTACTGGTGTTACGGATTCAACAACAATAAATATATGAGTGAGGCAGGGGTTTTTATAACAAATAACCCGTTTATTAAACACTGAAAAACAAACCCCCAAAAGTAAACAAAACACTCACGCAACCAGAAATCAGCTGCTGTGCGGCAGCTTAAACAGTTCTTAAAGCATGGAAGCTTAAACAGTTCTTAAAGCAAATAACAGTTCTTCAAAGTAGTATTGCAAAAGTTCAAAATTCTTACAGTCCATTTAAGGGAGAGACTTTTTAAGATGATTTAAATTCTCTTTCACGTCGTTTTGCTGCAGTTTCCAGTCGAACTACTTTTCCCACGAAGAATTTTACGAAGATGAAATGAAACGGCTTAAAGGCACTGACCTTTCCTTTACAAAACAGTTCCCAATCCTTTCTGCTATTCACAGGGATTAACACGAGCACAGTCAACGAATTCCTTCTGAATGAGGATCAAACAAGGTCGAACCTGTTTCACTGTCGAAATCGACTTTCCTCGATCTTTTAACTCCTGAACTCCGATCTTCACTCTCCACTGATTCTCAACTAGCAGTATTATAAAGAAACTGCTGGCAATGACCTTGTAAACTTTAGGCATTAAATAAAACTCCATCTTTCAACTAAACTGAGTCATAACATTAAATCACGCAGTGGCATGAAGTCAACATGGCAAATCCAGCCACAAACTGCCCCTCCTCACAGGGAGGGGTCCTCCTTTTATACCCTGTAAAAAAAACCTGTCACATGACCTCTACTGGCGGGAAAATGACATCACTCCACCATCACACGACCATTACCTCAAGTCCAGTATAGCTTCAACACCAGTCACGTGACAAGGGTACCATTGTCACGTGTCACGAGTATGTAACACTGGTTATATGTAAAAATACATCATGACGCCACCATGTGATATGTGTGCACTAACTTAAAGTTAAAACAAAACATACACAAGTTACCTCCAGCTCTCCCTTGTTTTTATTTTGATTAGTTTTATGTCTTGGAGTTACAAAGCATAACAGGTACACATTGTATCAAAAGGACAGGCAGGTACTCAGAGGGGGTAGGGTGGCTCTGTTGGTTAAAAAAAAATGATATCAACCTCTTAAACAGCGGTGACGTAGGAAGACATAGGATCCTGTGAGTAGAGTTCAGAAACTGCAAGGGTAATAAAACCTCAATGGGAGTTATGCACAGGCCTTCAAACAGTGGACATGATGTGAAGTACCAATTAGAACAGGCGATAGCAAAGGCATGTAAAACGGCCAGTGTTACGATAGTCATGGGGGATTTCAACATGCAGGTAGACTGGTGCTGGATCCCAAGAGAAGGATTTTGTAGAATGCCTACATCTGTAGAATGGATAACCGCAGGTAATTTGTAAAGCAAGTACATGTTCAGCACAGCATTGTGGGCCGAAGGGCCTGTATTGCGCTGTAGGTTTTCTATGCTTCTATGAAGTGGCTTTTTTGAGCAGTTGTGGTTGAGCCCATTATGGGAAAGGCAACTTTGGACTGGGGGTTGTGTAATGAGTCAGATTTGATTGGAGAACTCAATATGCTGTGTTGCCACACTCCCAGATTACCTCAATGACTTTTATGCATGCCATGAAAGGGAGAATAAAACTACCCCTGTGCAAATCCTTACGGCATCTGGTGACCCTGCCTTGGAGGCTGATGTCAGAACATCTTTCAGGAGGGTGAACCCTTGCAGGACATCAAGCTCTGATGGTATACCTGGTAGGGCTCTGCTGCATTTGGAAATTCTCACCTGTTTCAAGAGGGTGATAATCATAACAGTGCCTGAGAGGAGCAGTGACTACACCCAGAGGCACTCACATCTATTGTGATGAAATACTCTGAGAGGTTGGTCATGGCGAGAATCAACTCCTGCCTAAAAAAGTACCTGGACTGCTGCAATTTGCCCATTGCCTCAACAGGGCTACGAGCCAACCGGTGGTATAGTGACATCTGCACCGAACTTTGAGGTGAGTGGTCCTGGCTTCAAATTCGGCCAGATCCTTGCATGCTTTCTATCCCTGTTGAGTTGAGTTTTGAGTTAGCAACTTGGCCTCATAAAAAACAAACAAAAGTGCTGAAGAAATGGCAAAGTTGCTGCCTGATGCACTACAAAGTGTGGAAGCAAACAACAACTATAGGTCTAGAGTGGATGCAATCTCACTGGTTCTCCACTCAGCCTTGGACCACCTGGACAATAGTATTACCTATGTCAGGCTGTTGTTTGTTGATTACAGCTCAGTGTTCAACACCATCATACACTAGTATCAACAAGCTCCAGGATCTGGGCCTCTGTACCTCTCACTGGAGCAGGATCTTTAAATTCCTCACTTGGATTGGAAATAACATCTCCTCCTCAATGACAATCAACACTAGTTCACCTCAAAGATGCACACTTAGCACATTTCTCTACACGCTTGACTGTGTGGCTAGGTAAAGCTCAAACATCTTCTGACAACACAACAATTGTTGGCAGAATTTCTGGTGTTGACAATGAGGCGAACAGGAGTGTGATAGACCAGCTGGTTGAGTGGAGCCGCAGCAATAACCTTGCACTCAACATCTGTACAACCAAAGAATTGATTGTGGACTTGAGGAAAAGGAGGTCAAGGGATCACACACCTTTTCTCATCGAGGGATTAGTAGTGGAAGGGGTGGGTAGATTCAAGTTCCCGGGTGTCAACATCACTGAAGATCCAGCCTGAGCCCAACTTATTGACGCAATTACAAAGAAGGCACAACAGTAGCTAGATTTCATTCAGAGTTTGAGGAGACTTAGTATGTTACCACTGACAAGTGCAAATTTCTACAGATGTATCGTGGAGAGCATCCTAGCTGGTTGCATCACCATCTGCTATGGAGAGGCCCACTACACAAGATCAGAAAAAGCTGTCAAAAGTTGCAGACTCATTACGCCATTATAGGCACTAGCCTCCCAGCCCCAAGAACAACTTCAAATGGCAATGCCTTAAAAAGGTATCCATCATTAAGGACTCCCATCACCCAGGACATGCCCTCTTCTCATCGCTACTATAACTCTTGCTTCAACTATCAGCTTAATATAGGGGATGGTATTGCCCGGCCCGGCCAAACTTAAGAAATCTAATTTGGGTGGATGCTGCATGAAGTGTCCGCTGTTATAAATCAGTACCTTAAAATAATGAACAGTACACAATATGCGATTAAACTATTGAGCTTCATAATTCTTAATTTGACTATATGGTTAGTAAAGAAAACAAAGAAAAAGGGCCCATTCTCATGAAACAGTCTAATGCGCAACATTAGAGCTCACTGATAAGGCCATTCATCCACTATCAACCTCCTCCGATCATCACCTACCCTCGGACCCTCGCTCCAAGTCCACTCTATCCGAGGTCTACCAACTCTTTCCATTTGTGTCTTCTCTCCTTATCTGTCCCTGGCAAAAGACCACAAATTCCCAGCTCCCAGATACACAAGAAAGAACAACATCCCACTCATTGGCTAACATGCCCCGTTATCTCTAGTCATAACCCAAACATTGCTGCTCAGAGAAACCAATATCTCAGCAGTGGAACATTACAGAGAAGCCATTATATTACCAGTGAAACCTTACAGTGTGTTACACTACCATGAATAATGATATACAGGAGCCTGAAGGTACACTCACTTAAGGTTTCTGGAACAGCTTCTTCCCCTTCACCATCAGAATGGACATTGAAAGTTCTAGAGGACTAGGAAATTGCAAATGTCCTTTCTTGCTTTAAGAAGGGAGAGAGTCAGAATAAAGGAAATCAAAGACCAGTCACACTGACTTCAGTGGTTGCGAAGATGTTGGAATCCATTATGAAGAATGAGGTTTTGAGGTAATAAGGCACATGATGAAATAATCCAAAGTCAGCCTGGTTAATTAAGGGGATATCGTGTCTGACAAATCTATTGGAATTTTTTAAGGGAATACCAAGCAAAATTGACAAAGGAGAATCAGTGGATATTGTTGACTTAGATTTTCAGAAGGACTTTGACAAGCTGCCACACATGAGGCTGCATAACATGATAAGAGCCCATGGTATTGAAGAAAAGATACTAGCATGGATAGAGCATTGGCAGAATGGCTGGAGACAAATTGTGTGTATATAGTGAGCCTTTTCTGATTGATTGCTGGTGACAAGTTGCTTTCCACAGGGATCTGTGTTGGGTCTGCTTCTTTTTATGTTATATGTCAGTGATTTGGATGATGGAATTGATGGCTTTGAAGCCAAGTTTGTGGACAATACGAAGGTAGATGAAGAGACAGGTAGTGTTGAGGAAGCAAACAGGCTGCAGAAGAACTTAAACAGATTGGGACAATGGGCAATGAAGTGGCAGATGGAATATAATGCAGGGAAGCATATGGTCATGCATTTTAGTAGAAAGACCGAAGACATGCACTATTTTCTAAATGGGGAGTAAATTCAAAAATACGAGGTACAAAGGGACTTGGGAGTGCTCATGCAGGATTTTCTAAAGGTTAACTTGCAGGTTGAGTCGGTGGTATGGAAACAAAAGCAGTGTTAGCATTCACTTCTAGAAGATGAGAATATAAAAGCAAGGATGTAATGCTGAGGCTCTATAAGACATTGGTCAGACCGCATTTGGAGAATTGTGAACAGTTTTGGGCCCCTTATCTAAGAAAAGATGTGCTGGCATTGGAGAAGGTCCAAAGGAGGTTCATAAGAATGAGTCCAGGAATGAAAGTGTTGACTTATGAGGGTGTTTGATGGCTTTGGGCTTGTACTCGCTGGACTTTAGAAGAATGAGAGGGGATCTCATTGAAACTTATTGGATATTGAAAGGCCTACATAGAGTGGATATGGAGAGGATGTTTTGGAAGTTTATAGTTTTCTGACTGATCAGAGCATCAAAAGATATGGCACAAAGGCAGGTGTAAGGGATTCAGTGGGATCTGGGTTCAGGTGGAGCAGACTCAATGGGCTGAATGGCCTAATTCTGCTTCTATGCCGTACAGTCTATGATCTTATAGTGGGTGAGTCTAGGAGCAGAGGATACAGCCTCAGAATAGAGAGTTATCCACTTATAATGTCCATTTCAACATGGAGGTCAATTGGGAAAATCAGGAAACTGGACCCCAAGAGAGGGAATCTGTTGAATGCCTTTGAAATGGCTTTTTAGAGCAGTTTGTCATTGAGCCTACCAGGGGATCATCTATACTGGAATGGGTGTAATGTAATGAACTGGAGGTGATTAGGGAGCTTAAGGTAAAAGAACCCTTCAGAAGAAGTGATCAGAATATGATTGAGTTCAACCTGAAACTTGATAGGGAGAAAGTAAAGTCTGAAGTAGAAGTATTTCAGTGGAGTAAAGGAAGTTACAGTGGTGTGAGAGAGGAGTTGGCCAAAGTAAATTGGAAGGAGAGGCTGGCAGGAATGACACTCAGGGCAGCAATGGCGTGAGTTTCTAGGAAAAATGAGGAAGGTGCAGGATAGATGTATTTCAAAAACAAGGAAATAGTCAAATGGCAAAATAGCAAAGCCATAGCTGAGAAGTGAAGTCAAAGCTAATGTAAAAGCAAAAGAGAGGGCATACAACAAAGCAAAAATGAATGAGAAGACAGAGGATTGGGAAGTTTTTATAACCCTAAAGAGAGCAATTAAAAGCACCATTAGGAGGGAAAAGATGTAAAATGAAAGCAAGTTAGCAAACAATATCAAAGTAGATAGTAAAAGCTTTTTCAAGTATGTAAAAAATGAAAGGGAGTTGAGAGTGGATATAAGACTATTTGTAAATGAGGCTGGAGAAATAATACTGGGGCCCAAGGAGGTGGCAGATGAACTAAATGAGTACTTTGCATCAGTCTTCACTAGCAGCGTGTCAAATGTTGAACGGTGTGAGGGAAGAGAAGTGAGTGCAATTACTATTACAAGGGAGAAGGTGCTCAAAAAGCTGAAGGACCTAAAAGTATGTAAGTCCCCCTGGGCCAGATGAACAGCACCCTAAGGTTCTAAAAGAGGTAGAGATTGTGGAGGCATTAGTAATGATATTTCAAAAATTATTGGACCCTAACATAGTGCCAGAGGACTGTAAAATTGCAAATGTTGTTCCACTCTTTAAGAAAGGAGGAAGGCAGCAGAAAGGAAATTATAGACCAGTTAGCCTGACCTCAGTGATTGGGAAGATGTTGGAGTCAATTGTTAAGGATGATGTGGAGTAGTGTTATGGAGTACTTGGAGACACTGAACAAGACAGGACAAACTCAGTATGGTTTCCTTAAGGGAACATCTTGCCTGATGAACCTGTTAGAATTCTTTGAGGAGATTACACATAGGATAGATAAAGGGGATGTAGTGGATGTTGTATATTTGGATTTTGAGAAGATGCTACCCATGAGGCTGCTTACCAAGTTAAGAGCCTGTGGTATTACAGGAAAGTTACTGGCATGGTTGGAGCATTGGCTGATCGGTAGGAGGGATCAAGTGGGAATAAGAGGAACCTTTTCTGGTTGGCTGCCAGTGATTTGTGCTGCTCCCCAGGGTCGGTGTTGGGACCCCTACATTTTGTGCTGTGTATCAATGATTTAGATAATGGAATAGATGGCTTTGTTGCCAAGTTGGCAGAAAATACAAAGGTTGATGGAGGGGCAGGTGGTGCTGAGAAAACAGGTAGGCTGCAGAAAGACTTAGACAGATTAGCGGAATAGGCAAGAAAGTGGCAAATGAAATACAATGTTGGAAAATGCATAGTCATGCACTCTGATAGTAGAAATAAATGTGTGGGCTATTTTCTAACCGGGGCGAAAATCCAAAAATCTGAGATGCAAGGGGACTTGGGAGTCCTTGTGTAGAATAGCCTAAAGGCTAACTTACAGTTTGAGTCGATGGTGAAGAAGGCAAATGCAATGTTAGCATTCATTTCAAGCGGCCTAGAATACAAGAGCAGGAATGTGATGCTGAGGTTTTATAAGGCATTGGTGAGGCCTCACCTTGAATATTGTGAAGAGTTTTGGGCTCCTCATTTAAGAAGAGATTTGTTGGCATTGGGGAGGGTTTAGAGGCGGTTCACAAGGATGATTCCAGAATGAAAGTGTTGTCATATGAGGAACGTTTGATGGCTCTGGGTCCGCACTTGCTGGAATTCAGAAGGATGAGGGGCGATCTCATTGAAACTTTTCAAAAGTTGAAAGGCCTGGACAGAGTAGATGTGGAAAGGATGTTTCTCATGGTGGGGGAGTCTAGGCCAAGAGGGCACAGCCTCCGGATAGAGGGATGTCCATTTAAAACTGAGATGCAGAGAAATTTCTTTAGCCAGAGGGTGGTGAATTTGTGGAATTTATTACCTTGTGCAGCTGTGGAGACCAGGTTGTTGGGTGTATTTAAGTCAGAGCTTGATCGGTTCTTGATTGGACACAACATCAAAGGCTATGGGGAGAAGGCAGGGGAGTGGGGTTGAGAAGAGGAAAAAAGGAACAGCTATGATTGAATGACAGAGCAGACTCAATGGGCAAATGACCTAATTCTACTATGTCTATGTCTTATGGTGTAAAATAGAGATAAGGTGAAATTTCTTTCTGCAAGGAGTAATGAATCTGTGGAGGCCAAAAACCCTTTTACTTTCTTTTGCCTGTTATGCCACTGGCACTTGGGGCAGCAATGAAGGTCCCCCACCTCTGTTTATAGCCTCCTTCATTGTGTCAGTAGCTTCCATGAGGCCAGGTGACTGGGTTTATTTAAAGCAGAGGTTGATAGGATCTTGATTCATCAGAGCATGAAAGTTTACAGGGGGAATGCATGAGAATAGGTTGGAGAGAAGTAATAGATCAGCCATGATGAATGGCAGAGCCGACCTGATGGTCTGAATGGCCTAATTTAACTCCTGTGCCTTATGGTCTGTTATTTAGCCTTTCTTCTAACCCAATCAGCTGCTGAAATCTCCCGGGCGATGCAGTGATTCATTTCAACATTTTTTACTTTGGTACAGTATTCACAATTCACAATGTGACTTCCTCACAAGGAGAGTGAACACAGCCCATTTGATGGATCATCTTGACTCTGTTTGGTGATGTAATTACAAGCTTCTTGTCACATGTAACTTTAATTCTCCATGAATATGGTGTAGCAAAGACGGTAGTATTCCTTAAAAGGCTATTCACTTCAGTGCCATTCACCCTTGTACCTCAGGAAAAGACTTGCAGAGCCCAAGAGATTGGTTGGAATTATGGGTTAATTGGTGGGTCGGTGAGAAGTAGATGTTAAGGTGGTTCTTAAAGCAGAAGCAAGGGATTAAGGGAAGGAATTGTAGATGATAGTATGCCCCTGTCTAAAGTTATTATCATCAGTGTTGAAATTAAAAAGTGGGATATATTGGATGCCAGAATCAAATAAACAGACTGTGTGAATTGTAGAGTTAAGGGAGGTAGGATGTATCTTGGAAAAGGGTGCAAACTGTACACACAAAGCTACATTTCAGTTAATGTTGCTGGCAGGCTTTTGCACAGTGGTTTTTTAGTCTTGCAGGTGAACTGCATTTGCAAAACCTTGAAAATTAGTATGCAGGCAAACATTGCAAAAGCTCAAAGTATATGACACTTCAAGTAGATTGTCATTGCTGTCTGTACATTAATCAAGATCAAAGTTTTCAGTGATCTATGTTTTAAATTTCCCACAAATTTGATTGAAGAAATGCTGCTGAAGTATATTTGGTGCAGTTATGCCGCATTAGACTCAATTTATCTATCACCACTTTGCTACTATTGATTTATTTTTAAATTAGATGAAGGCAATCAGTAAGTTCACCCAATCAAATCCCAAAAAACATAGAGGAGATAGACAATTTAGTGTAATCAATTGTGAAACTCTGTGATTTGCTGGCGTTCAATGCAGACCATAAATTTAGACTATATCTTGCAAGTTAGCAACTAATAAAACAAGTGCCCGTGACAGGAAAGAAAATACATGAACATAAGAAAAAGTGAAATGGGAGAAATCCATTTAGCCAATCTAGCATGTTCCACTATTATCCAGATTTCAATGATGCGGCCCTCACTATATCTTGCTTTTCCATTGTTAATTCAAACTTCTTCTCAACTCCCAATTATACTGATATTATTCCTGTCTCTTCTTAAGCCTATATTTTTATTCCTCTCATTCCCTCTTACTTTAAATCTACATTTTCATTTATCTCTAACTGTATGTTTCAACATGAAAAAATAAGTTACTCCAAAATGAAATTGCACGTTTTGATACTTCAGAGGTAGTATTTATTTTCAAAACATCTGATTTCTTCATTTCAATGCTCACATTGTGCTCACTGGGAGCAATTATTAATGAGATGGTTTCTAATTGGACCAGTGATGTATTTCAGTAGTTTATGGTCGTTATTCACATTCTCAGTAAGTGAATTGAATATCCATTTGGGTTTCCACAAAATAGAGGAAATTAAATTATTAGAAAGGATGATCAACATTAGATGAATAATTAGCAACTTTCAGTATTGTATTAATAAATAGACCATACTTCAAATACAATGCAAAAAAGGATTTAGCAATCGATGAAGTGTGAAAGGGGAAATTACTTTTCTTTCAAGCAGATATTGTTTCATGACTTGGCTTAACTGCATTGTCTTCTCAAAGGGACTGAGTTTATGCTGTGCCTCATCATTAAAATGCCGCTCTGAATGGCATTTGCAGAGTGGTTTGGTCCTTCATCATTTTCACCTTTGCAGAATCCTCTTTTACATAAAATAGGTGATGTGTTTGCTACAATAATTTTATGTGTTACTCTGGATTTCCAGATTCTGCAGAATCTATTATGTTTATGAATTATTGTATTTGTCCTGCTGTAGAATATTTTTTGAAGCAGAGTGAGGTGCAATATACAGTATATATGCTTATTTCCTTTGACAAATTTTGTTTGCGTTGATGACAGTTCTTCTGTCCAAATAAATTTTGCTAACAATCAAAAAACTATTATCTATTTGTACAATTGTGACTAACTCCAAGTAATACTTCTGCTTATTCTACGTTACATTAGCATTAGCATTCTGCATATATTCTGTTAAGTTCCCTCATCATGTCTGCATTTAGAACTTTTTTATTTATTGATGTAGGTGCTGATAAAGTAAACATTTATTTATGAACATTGGCATCTACACTGTCTGGACCCCTGGACCCTTTTCCCTTTGCAGGAAGTGCACATAAACAGTGATGAGAAGCTTTAATTTTGGGGCTCTAAGTTTACACAATGCTATTCTGAACAATGAAATTGATAATGGAATAAAAAAAATGGTATTTTTAAAATGGATTCTGACTCTGTATCTCCCTCTGGAACTGTACGGATTGGTAATAGTATCTCCACCTCGCCTACCATCAACACTGGCACACCTCGTGGATATGTGCTTAGCCCACTGCTCTACTTTCTTTACATCCATGACTGTGTGGCTAGGCACAGTTCAAATCCCATCTATCAATTTGCTGATGATACAACCATTGTTGGCAGAATCTCAGCTGGGGACCATAGGGCTATGCTAGCTGAGTTAGGCATCATACCAAAGCAGGTGTTTAATGCAGATGAGACCGGGCTTTTTTGGAAGCGTATGCCGAAATGCGCTTACATAAGTAAGGATGAAAAGGTGGCATCAGGTTAATTTTCTATGATATATTACATTGAATATTACCTTAAATTGATTAAATATAATACGATTGTTGCCTTGTGGTACTGCTTTTGTGACGTATTGGTATGAAAATGTGAATAAATTACAGATGCAGCATATTTAGGAAGCCCTCCAGAATTCAGCCCTATTTTCTCCATTTAAATAATTATTCACATTATGCACTTTTATACCATGCGTCGACTGTGAGGAACGTATCCCCTGCATATAATGAGGATAGGGTGTATATCAGCTAGTTGAATGGTGTCACAGCAACAACCTTGCAGTCAATGTCAGTAAGACCGAAGAGCTGTTTGTGGACTTCAGAAAGGGTAAAACGAGGGAACACACACCGATCCTTATAGAGGAAGCGTAAATGGCGTAAGTGAGCTATTTCAAGTTCCTGGGTGTTAATATCTCTGAGGACCTCACCTGGTTCCAGCATATTGATGCAGCTATAAAGAAGGCAAGGCAACATCTATATTTCATTTCGATTTTGAGGAGATTTGGAATGTCACCTAAAACAGATATACCATGGAGAGCATTCTGACTCTGCATCACTGTAAGGGAGATGGGTGGGCTACAGCACAGGATAGAAGTCAGCTGCAGAGACTGGTCAAATTAGCTCCTTCTTGGGAACTAGCCTCTGTAGTATCCAAGATATCTTCAAGAAGCAGTGTCTCAAAAAGGCAGTGTCTATCATTAAGGGCCCCGACCATCCAGGACATGCCTTCTTCTCGTTGTTACCATCAGGAAAGAGACACGGAAGCCTGAAAGCACACACTCAGTGACTCATGGAACAGCTTCATCCCCTCTGCCATCTAATTTCTGAATGGACATTGAAATCATGTACACTAACTCATTTCTTTTTTTAATTTCTGTTTTTGCACTACTTAGTTAATATTTGATATAAATATATGTACAATGGCCACTGCTCTACATACCATCCTTACACATCTAGAGAAGAAGGATGTTTATGTGAGAATGCTGTTCTTGAATTACAGTTCACCATTCAACACCATAGTTTCATCCAGGCTCAACAAAAAGCTCAGAGACCTTGGCCTTCACCCTGCCTTGTGCAGCTGGATCCTGGAATTCCTGTAAGATTGCCAGCAGGTGGTAAGAGTGGGTTCCTTCACCTCCACCCCTCTGACTCTCAACACAGGAGCCCCTCAGGGCTGTGTACTGAGTCCCTTCCTTTACTCCCTGTATGCCCATGACTGTGTCGCCACTCAGAGCTCTAATCTGCTAATTAAATTTGCTGATGACACTACATTAATCAGCCTTATCTCAAACAATAACGAGGTGGCCTACAGGGAAGAAGTCATCTCTCTGACACAGTGGAGTCAAGAAAACAACCTCTCCCTTAACACTGCAAAAACAAAGGAGCTGGTTGTGGACTACAGGAGGAATGGAGACAGGCTAACCCCTATTGACATCAATGGATCTGGAGTTGAGAGAGTGAACAGCTTTAAGTTCCTCGGCATCCACATCACCGAGGACCTCACGTGGTCTGTACATACGAGCTGTGTGGTGAAAAAGGCACAACAGCACCTCTTTTTCACCTCAGACGGTTGAGGAAGCTTGGTATGGGCCCCCAAATCCAAAGAACTTTCTGAGCACAATTGAGAGCATCCTGACTGGCTGCATCACTGCCTGGTATGGGAACTGTACCTCCCTTAATCGCAGAACTCCGCAGAGAGTGGTGCGGACAGCCCAGCACATCTGCAGTTGTGAACTTCCTATGATTCAGGACATTTACAAAGACAGGTGTGTAAAAAGGGCCCATAGGATCATTGGAGACCTGAGTCACCCCAACCACAATCTATTCCAGCTGCTACCATCTGGGAAGCAGTACCACAGCATAAAAGCCTGGATCAACAGGCTCTGGGACAGCTTCTTCCACCAGGCCATCAGACTGATTAACTCAAGCTGATTTAAGTGTACTCTATGTTACATTGATTGTTCTATTTATTATAAATTATTATAAATTACTGTGATTGCACATTTAGATGGAGACGTAATGTAAAGAATTTTACTCCTTATGTATATGAAGCATGTAAGAAATAAAGTCAATTCAATTTAATTCAATTCAATACTTACTGTAACTCAGTTTTTTCCTAAATAATCATGTATTGCACTGTACTGCTACCTCAAGGCTAATAAATTTCATGACATACGCCAGTGATATTAAACCTGATTCTGATTCTGCTTCTGAAATCTCATACACTACACTGCAGAAAGCAGCCATTTTCCAAATGATGTGAACTGGTCATATATAAGAGTTATCCATCTAGTCTCATTCCCCTATCTTCTACTAGTCCTGCAAATTATTTCATTTACTTATCCAGCCCCATGGGTCTCTGGAATTGAATCTGCCTCCACTACTATCTCATGATGCGTTATTTACCAACCCAAAATTGAAGTCCAGACTGGATGTCAATTATGGCAGGGCTTACATGCTATAATGGGCTACGAAAGGAAATCAGCAGCATCCCTTCCAGATGAGATGCACATACTCTATCCGTGTCTGAAAAGAAGGAAATTGGAATGTTGCAACCACCCTGACTGCACCTGAACCTGCAGCCACGATTGCTCAGTCTTCGGGAGAATGAATAAGCAAAAAGCATCTGGTACTTGATGGTCTAGCTAGGTCTTTAAATCATACACAGACCTTCTGATGGAGGTAAGTTCAGACACTTTTAACCTCACTTTCCTTTACTCTTAAGTTCCAATATCTACAGATTTCTTGTTACAGATTATGTCAGAAAACAACTTAACCTTTGGAGCATCTACATTTTAAAGACACTTATGATAGACTATTATTTATTGGTGACAGCTCTACCTTCAGTAACATAATTCCATGAAGCTTCATCTCAACATTCTACCTGAATCCCCACTCTTTGTAACTGAATCATTGACTTCCTGACCAACTGGGGTTTTAGATGAAGAGCCATGTAATAATGTTGTAGCTCTGTAAAACTGATTAAACCACACTTGGAGTATTGTTTTCATTCCTGTATCGAAGGAATTGGAAGCTTTAGAGAGGGGACAGAGGAGATTTACGTGAATGCTGCCTGGATTAGAGAGTATGTCTTGTGAGGAAAGGAAGCGTGAACTTGAGCTTTTCTCTTTGGAGTGAAGGAGGGTAAAAGTGGCTTGATGGTGGTGTACATGTTTATGGTCTTCTACTGCTGTAGCCCATTCAGTTCAAGGTTTGACATGGTGTATGTTCAGAGATGCTCTTCTTTACACCACTGTTGTAACACTTGGTCATTTGAGTTACTGTCACATTTCTGTCAGCTGGAACCATTCTTCTCTGACTTCTCTCAGGAACAGGATGTCTTCACCCCCAAGATGTTTTTCCACTCCCTGGGTGATTTTTGTTTTTTGCACTGTTCTCTGCAAACTCTAGAGACCATTCGTCATGAAAAATCCAAGGAGTTCAGTAGTTTCTGAACTACTCAAACCATCCCATGTAGCACCAACAGTCACTTACCACATATTTCTTCTCCTTACTGATGTTTGGTCTAAACAAAAACTGAATGCCTTGACCACGTCTGCATGCTTTTATGCATTGAGTTGCTGCCACCTGAATGGCTGATTAGACGTTTGGATTAATGAGCAGGTGTACAGGTGTACCTAATAAACTTGTCATTGAGTGTATGAGATAACAAAGGCATAGACAGAGTGGACAACCAGTGCCTTTTTCCTAGGGCAGAAATGTCTAATGTGAGAGGGCATGATTTTAAGATGACTGACAGAGTTAAGATGGAGCCAACTGGCTGCTTCTTCGAGCTCATCTGAGGAAACAGCTTAAATTCCTTGCTTTAATGTCTCTTTTTTTCTCTCTTCAAGGTTGAAGTTCTATTGAGGTCCTGATCTACAAGTGGCACTCAAACTGTGTTTTTTTTTTATGGTGGATGAGTTCCCATTCCTGGATCTTGTCGGCTGACTGTTTTCCAACCTTCGCTGGGAGCAGCTTAGAAGATGGCACCTCAGGGGTGCAGCCCTACCATGACCGGTTTCAGGCTAGTATTGCTGATGAGACCTCGTGGGAGTTGAAACATCAGGATTTCGCTGTGGTGGACGTATGGGAAAGCAACGCGGCAGACTGTAATATCATAACAGCGACTGTCAGTCTCTCCTTTCGCTGTGAAAATGGGTGGTATCTCTCTGACCCTTGTTAGTGAGAGAGGAGAGCCTGTGGCATGTCGAACTGTCGGGTAAACAGTAGATTTTTTAAACTGGAGGTCATGGTCTTTCTTTGGGTGCTCTGCTGTTGCATGGTGGATGGTGGGCACTGATGTATTTTTGCTGAAATAGGCAGGAGAGGGGGAGGTTGATGAGTTGATGCTTGCTGCTAACTGCACAGGGGAGGGGGAAGAGGGGGCTTTGGGGTCCTAGTGGTTTTCTGTCGTTCACTCCCTTGGGTTCTTCTGTCCTTCGTGGATGTCTGCGAAGACAAGTATTTCAGGTTGTATACTGTACACATTCTTGGATAATAAACTGAACCATTTGGAAAGTATAAAGGCGGATCTCAGAGATAGTGTTTTTTACACAGAATGATGTGTGCCTGGGATGTTCTGCTGGGGTAGTGGTAGCAGTAGATATATTAGGGACATTTAAGAGATTCTTTGACCCATAGACAAAAATAAAATGGAGAGCTACATGGGAGAAAAGTGTTAGATTGATTTTGGAGTAGATTAAAAGTTTGGCACCACCTCTTGGGCCAAAGGTTCTTGTATTTTGCTGTACTGTTCTATGTTCTAGAATTGTAGGGAGAGTTTAGCAAATTATGAAAATCAGCCTCTCTTCCATGGATTCTATTGGTACTTCTCATTGCAATCAATCACCATGGACTTTCTCTCATCTCCCCTTTCCCATTGCACAGAAGATACAAAAGATTGAATGATTCCCTAGTGTGATAAAACAGATTCTTGACCTCACAATCTACCCTGTTATGATCTTGCACTTCATTATTTTAACTGTACTGCACTTTCTATATAATTGTTAATACTTTATTCTGCATTCTGTTATTATTTCCTCAATGCACTAGTGTAATGAATTGGTCTGTATGAACAGTACATAAGTCAAGCTTTTCACCATACCTCAGTATATATGGCAAAAATAAACCAATTTTCCAAATTTACCATTTGGTTAGCCTTACATGAACTTCTACCTCCACAATACCCGATGCCTGTGTTTGTTCTTAATACTCTGATACATAAAGTTCAAACATGGCAAGGCAAATGGATGACATATTAACAAATGTATGAGGAAACTATAAAGAGAAATTGCATCTTGTTAAGTTGGCAAGTGCAGCAAATGATTGTTATCATATTTATTCACAATAGACTCTGCTGAAAATTCAGTAAAGAAAGGTTATAAAATTATAGATATTGTTCCAAAGCAAAAGTATGATAAAATGGTCTTGGAATTATATGGATTGTTTCTCCTCTCTGCCATTGCTAACTAAAACCAGACAATATGGACATATACTTCTTGCAGTTATCGCCCTTTTTCTCATGTTCAACCCTGAACATTGCTGGAAAGGAAGCTGTCAGAAGCATGAATATGCCATTAGTATGCCATTGAGGTTTTTTTTCATGTGAGTTGTGAGTGAAAAAAGGATTAGCAGCAAAAGAGGGGTGTTTACATAATGATCTCACATTATGTTCACATTACAGGAGTTACTAGACAACAATCACAAGCAAGAAATGTGTTCGAATTTCTTAATTTCCAACCAAGTTACTCAGGCCATTTGTAGTACTTGGCTATGATAAGATATGGTTAAGTGATATATTTATTTCACGTTTTTATTCGGGCATCTTCCCCTGCTTTTCCAGTAAGTGTCTCAGCCAGAAATGTTGGCTATTTATTTCCAGAGATGGTGGCTGACCATTTGTGTTTCCCCAGCATTTTGAGTGTGTTACTATTTATTCCATAAGCCACATTTGAGGCAGAATTAAATTATATCACAATTGTTGGTATCTAAATTTACCAAATGCTCTCTCAGTACAAATTAAGCCATTGCAATTTTGGCATATAAGAGATTAGTATCTCTCTGCCTTTTAATTTAGCTGTCACATTGCAGTTACTAGATCACCTGCTAAAATCAATAATAGCAATTTCTAAACTATACTTGTTAAAACTACATGTACACTACTGTATTCACTACTTCAATGATTTAACTTACTGGATTTGCCTTTAGACTGTTTTCTAAAGTTAGGTTTCCCTCATTTTAAATTATTTGATTTAACAATTGACAAAATAGGCTGAATCACTAATAAAATTGGTATTACTATCAATAACCTATGAAACGCTGGGCACATTATTATATTTTTTCTGATATCATGTATAGCTGTACTTAATTCATATAGAGGTATTTTCAAGCATTGTATGAAACTCAAAAGTCTCTTTGGAATTTAGTAATATAGATTGAAAAATGCCCTAAACTGTTTATTAGTTGTCAAAGGAGATATGCAATAACTTCTAGTTATTTTAGGGGTGTATACTCTGCAAAACTTGAGGAAACTATAAAGTCAACTAGCAACAACATATTGGACAGAATTGTCATCTGCTTTTACATACAATCATAAAATGTTTGACAATTGCATGATTTTGTTTCTTGAAATAATGTACAGAAGTTCAGTATGGCATTCAATTGAACCTCCAGTAAATATTAAAGCAGGAAGATCTCTAGTCAGTTTACTGCATCTTTAAAGTTGTGAGCAACCATAAAGACTTGTGCAGAAGGTG
This sequence comes from Hypanus sabinus, assembly GCF_030144855.1. Taxonomy (NCBI): domain Eukaryota; kingdom Metazoa; phylum Chordata; class Chondrichthyes; order Myliobatiformes; family Dasyatidae; genus Hypanus; species Hypanus sabinus. The sequence goes on from NC_082722.1 coordinate 38,236,609, forward strand.
CTGAATGAACTTTGTAATAAGATAAATTAACTGACTTACTAAAAGTTTGTTTTTGCTGTTGTTATTTTACAGTGTCATAGATCATTTTATTCATTCATCATAGTGAAAGGAAAGCTGTTTAATTAATCATGCCATGTAATTTAAAATCACTGGAATTCATCCCCCAATATTGCTAAAAGATTATTAACTTATATCTGTGTAACCTGAAAGTAAATTTATTCCATTATCTGACCCAGCAACCTTTCAACCAAACTGATAATCAAGAATTTGAGCTTAGGTATTTGACACTCCTGTAAACTATTTTCCTCTGAAAACTAGCTAAATTATTTCTGTTTAACAAAGGAATGTTTATCTTAAAATGATGAATTGCACAGTGATTATTGACAACTTTGCCTGGTTGAAACTTTTATATTGAAAATATTTTCACAAAATACATTTATCATTTTATTAAATTGTTTTTAGTGTCTCTGAAACTTAGTAAGATCAATTAAAATGCTTCTTTGAGACCAAAATATGTGTGTAAGAATGGTTTTTGTTTTTTCTTTAAATTTGAATCACTATCCAATTTCATCTGTTAATAATTTCACAAGGAGTTGATCAAAATTTTAGCAAAATATTTACTATAGAGTTGGATTTCTATTTTCTAGTGATATAAGTATGACTAATTTTGATTTGTGGGTATATATTTATAATTTGCTAAGTTGAGTTTAATTTTCTGATGCAATTGATGCCATTAATCAAGAAAGCAGTTCAGACAGTCAAACTATTCAACATGTTCCTGCCCTGATCTATCATTTCGTCCTCATTATAAGAAAAGCAATAACAGATCTAAATATGAGTTGTGCAACTTGTAAAAATTGGGTTGTGACAAGTAGTTCGATGTATGGACAAATAGCCTGGAATTACTTGGAATCTTTTTAGTAATATCTGTGTCTGTATATATTCAGATAATTTTGTAAAGAAATTTGTGTAAAACTGTTTAACACCAATTTAATACTAAAATTTTACAAGTTGTAGGTTTTTATCAATACTTGTGCAGCATTGATTCAAGATTCACGATTCAAGATTCAAAAACTTTATTGTCATTCTAACTGTACATCAGCTCTGCAGGGCAGAATGAGACAGCGTTTCCCAGGGGCAGTGCAATCATACATTAACAAACGCAACACTAAATAATAAACATTACAATAGATCGTAAAACACAGCAGCCACATGTCAGTTAAAAACAAGTTATAAGAGTCCAGCGCAAGTTAAAAGTGTCCAAAGCAGAGTCAGGTAGAGCAGCTATTTAGCAGTCTGCCTGCCTGTGGGAGGAAGCTGTTTAGTAGCCTTGTGGTTTTAGTTTCGATGCTCCTGTAACGTTTATCTGATGGCGGAAGAACAAACAGTTCATGGAGAGGGGGTGAGAGGTATTTAATGATGTACCGTGTCTTCTGGAGGCATTGACTCTGAAAGAGGTCTTGGACAGAAGGTAGGGAGAGCCCAATAACCTTCTCTACTCCCCTAACCACCCTCTGCAAGACTTTTTTGTCAGCAGCACTGCAGCTGGAGTACCAGGTTTTGATGCAAAAGGTCTGCACACTCTCAACCACGCCTCTGTAGAATGTAGTTAAGATGTTAGTGAGGAGTGATGCTTGTTTAAGCTTCCTCAAAAAGTGCAACCTCTGCTGGGCTCGTTTCACAATCCCAGTGGTGTTCCTGGACCAGGTGAGATTGTCCGAGATCTGCACCCCAAGGAACTTGATGTTTTCCACTCTCTCCACTGCGGAGCCGCTGATGCTGAGGGGTGAAAATCTTTCAAGATTTTCTGCCATTTACTTATGCAGCCATAGCTCAAATCAAATGTCAGTCCACCTCTGCTTACCAGACTAATGCCCCATGGCTTCGGCAGCTTTAGGCTGATCCTGATTTTGAATATGGAATTAATGCGTTTTCCTCTGTAATTGTTAAGCTTTTTTCCTGGATGTTGTAGTTTCCTCCCACATCCCAAAATGTGCTGGTAGATGAATTGGCTACTGCAAATTACAATCAGTGTGGGTGGACGGTAGGAAACAAAGGGAGAGTTGATAGATATGTGAGAGACTATAGGTTATAGGGACCTAAGTGGAACTGATGGGAATGTTCTGACTGCCAGCATAGACCCAATGGGCAAATAACCTCATTCTGTAGCATTGTCAGATAATCTAGTCCTGAAGAGAGATCTCAACTTGGAATCTCCACTCTTCACTGAGTTCCTCCAACATTTCATGTGTGTTGTTCTGCATTCCCAGAATCTGCAGAATCTTTTGTGTTTAGATAATCTAGTGTTAAATTAAACAATACAGAAATGTTGTCAGTATTAATGCAACAGATGATTTTGGGACCTAAGTGATCAGAACAGTCAAATCTAAAGCTCTCCATCAGTTCAATTCCGTGTGAGAAAGGGCAGTGGCAGCAGTAAGGGGTCTGAGATAAGATATGTTTCCTCAGTTAGTCTCGGATCTTCCTGCTTGACACTTTTTAAAAAAAAATTAAGCTTGACTTCCTTTTAAAAGGACCAGTGCAATTTGTTTTGCAAAACCTGATATAGAAATTAGAGTTTATGTTCTCTAGCTCTCATCATATACGGCGTAGTGAACTGCAGGGCAGAACAAGACATATCACTTAGTTTATCCATTCCTTTTTTTAATAAACACTTTGGATTTTTCCATTAAAACTGTTTTTTATCTGGTTGTCTTAAAACCTATAAAATATTTATTGAAACATTAAAAAAATTATATACATAAAATAGTGAAATTTTAGAGATTTTGTTCAAAGTAATAGCCTAGAGTGGTGTGTGTCCCTTTAGTATCCAGTGTGTTTTATCTGTTTATAGGTGGGGGCTTTTCATCCACTACAGTGTGTCGGCTGCAGCTAGAATTTAGCTTGTGTCATGACTAATTTAAACACTCAAGTTTCAGAATTCTCAATGTAAAACACTATTATTTTAAATAATTGGTAATGCAACCTGGATTTTCAAAGTGAACTTGTGCTATGAAGCATCAGATAAAGATTGTCATCAGCCTCTAAATTTACTGAAGCTCAATCCATGAAATCATTCCTTTTAATTCACACTACTTAGGGGACCTTGCCGATCACTAATCCTATGTAGAAGTATATCATTGTTGGTCATTATGACTTGGAGCCAATGAATACGTGATTGATGACCACTTTATGTTTGATTAAAGGTTTTGCAGTGCACCATTAATTTTTGCACACTGATAATGCTAAACCTATCTTGGATCTGGATTGGTGCACTAAAGTTACCATCGTTTTAGGAAGAAAGAATATCACATTTGAGGAGTATTTAAAGCTGTTAATCAAATGTGCCTTTAACAGCTGTAATTGATAACAGTTTCGCCCTATATTTGAATTTTCCTTCAACCGGTCACTGAAGAAGACGGCAGGACATCAGCTTGAATTGGATACCTTCATGAAAAGGTCATGTTATGCTTTATTCTGCCAGCCTCGCCAACAAATGATTTTATTTTTAAAATATTGCTGGTTAAACCAGGCAATTCCAAATGGGTAAATCTAATAAGTAGAGCTTTACTGTGGCAGCACTGATATATAATGTCACTATAAAAACTACTCACTTGTTTAAATCCATATGTACATTTCAGATAATAATCTACAGAAAATAGTTGCTTGTCTATGTGTATTTATGGACACAAGAACACACATATTTTCATAAACTTAGTGACATCCAGTAACAAGGTAGGGATGGGAACCACAAAGAATTTGAGTATGGAAACATTGATAGGGATAGGTTAAACAACAAATTGATGTCTGGCGATTCCCATGCTCTGCTGGGCCTTCCATATCCTACTTCACACCATGTCCTGTTCACCCGTCACTCTTGTACTTGCTGGTCAACAATGCCTCTGAGCCCAGAAATACCCCAAGTCAAAACACATCATCACGTTTAGATCCTTCCTATATTCTAACGTTTTATCTCTTCCTTTTAGATACCTGTACCAAATACTTGAAAAATCTATTGCATTAACTAGTTTATGCTGTGATTGAACATCAGCTACCCAAAGCCATTATCACGATAATTATCTTTCGAATTCTTTTCAGCTCTCCACCTCCTTGTCGCCTCTTTTTCTTTTGAAAATTTTCCTACTTAACCAAGCTAACATTTCTTTATTTCAGTATGTGATTCAGTGTAAAAATTTGTCCAGGAGGATCACTGTGAAGTTCTTTCTACAATACAGATGATACATGATTTGCAAGATTTTTGTACCGAAGTTGAGCAAAATTGGTGTATAATTAATTATTATGAGAAAGTGTGTAGAAGCTAGAAATGCATTTGAAAAATTATTGATGAGCCAGGTAAAATCTGGGCTTCATTCAATCAATGGTAAAAACAAATTGGATCAGGATAGGTACTTGTGTTGTAAAAGCAGAATTAATGGCTTAGTGAAGAATCCAATATTCCTGGATGTTTTACATTTCACCAAACATTAAGAATCCAATTAATTGTAGTTCCTTACAGGCAATGGCAGCAGCTGAAAACTCCACAGCTCACTGAAGAACATTAAAAACACACCAAACAGGAATAGTCTTATCTTCATTTGGCAACCTTAAGTAAAGTTTACAAAAATTGGTTTCTTTTATTTCAGTGCAGGATGAGTCATGTGAAACAAGGAACTAAATTGAAGGGTGAACACAATAAAGTAGACTATATGCATTCTCCTATGTGATCCCTTCCCCTCTGGATCAGGTCCTGAGTTTGGTCTAGGTGAGCTTTCTCTCTCATGGTTGTCATGACTCTATGTGAAATGAGGTTAGACATTCTCAATTAGCTTCCATGTCAATAATGCAGCTCCTTTGCTGAAAGTAGATGCCATGGTATCTAATGATTTCAAGATGTATAAAAGGGGATCACACAACAGATATATACTCACACAAGATCCACCTTTTTAAAATCTGGAAGGAGGATTACATCTGACTATAATCCTACCCTACAGTTCTCAGTTTAAGTACAGGAAAGTCCAAAAAATAGATGCACAATCTTATAAATTCTACTAGAACGAGTAAATAATAATAATACTTCTCATTGCCTTCATCTTTAGCCAAATCTGGTCCACAGTCTATGTAGCTTCAATTCACCAAAGCCAGTATGCTCAGGGCTTTCTCTGGTGTCTGTGCTATTCAATTTGAATATTTATTTTTCCATATGGTGGACTAGCAAATGTTAGCCAATCTCATTTAAATTATTTTATTAGCGTCCTGTTTTAGTTAAAGAAATGAGAAATGGAACTTGTAGATGTTTGTCTGGTGCATCCTTCCAACAGAAGCACTTGGCCTTCCTGTACTCCTGCTTTGACTGCTTCCAACAATGTTAGGCCCCATGCCTGGATTCTCCACTAATCTTGGAATTTACTTGAGGTGCACACAAGAGAGACACAGAATCGTGACAGACACAAGGAGCTTATAATAACCATATAACAATTACAGCACGGAAACAGGCTATCTCAGCCCTTCTAGTCCATGCTGAACACTTACTCTCACCTAGTCCCACTGACCCGCACTCAGCCCATAACCCTCCATTCCTTTCCTGTCCATATACCTATCCAATTTTACTTTAAATGACAATACCGAACCTGCCTCTACCACTTCTACTGGAAGCTCGATCTACACAGATACCACTCTCTGAGTAAAGAAATTTCCCCTTAAACTTTTACCCTTAAACTTTTGCCTGCTAACTCTCAACTCATGTCCTCTTGTTTGAATCTCCCCTACACTCAATGGAAAAAGCCTATCCATGTCAACTCTGTCTAGCTCCCTCATAATTTTAAATACCTCTATCAAGTCCCCCCTCAACCTTCTACACTCCAAGGAATAAAGACCTAACTTGTTTAACCTTTCCCTGTAACTTAGGTGCTGAAATCCAGGTAACATTCTAGTAAATCTTCTCTGTACTTTCTCTATTTTGTTGACATCTTTCCTATAATTCGGTAACCAGAACTGTACACAATACTCCAAATTCGGCCTTACCAATGCCTTGTACAATTTTAACATTACATCCCAACTCCTATACTCAATGCTCTGATTTATAAGGGCCAGCATACCAAAAGCTTTCTTCACCACCCTATCCACATGAGATTCCACCTTCAGGGAACTATGCACCATTATTCCTAGATCACTCTGTTCTACTGCATTCTTCAATGCCCTACCACTTACCATTTATGTCCTATTTGTATTATTCCTACCAAAATGTAGCACCTCACACTTATCAGTATTAAACTCTATCTGCCATGAGATATCTTATCATGATATAATGAATGAATCCCATTCTTTAAACTATTACGGCAGGGGGATGGGAACAAGGATGAACGAGCTGAGGATGAGCCAGCAGGTTTACAAGTAGATGATGGATGTAACATGACTATAAGGAAGGACAAGCCAATGATTAGGTACAAATGCAGACAGTGCAAAAAGTTAAATTATACCACAGAGGAAAAATTCAAAAAGGCCAAAGAATGCAGGACAGAAGGCAGCATTTGGAATAAAATGGATGAACTCGTGGTGCCGTTAGAGATTGGTCGGTATGACATTGTGGGCTTCACTGAGTCATGGCTGAAAGAAGGTTATTGTCGGGAGCTTAACATCAAAGGATATAATTTGTATCGAAAGGACAGGCAGGAACGCATAGGCAATGGTGTGGCTGTGTTGGTAAGAGATGGACTTACATCTTTAGAAAGAGGTGACATAGGGTCAGAGAATGTTGAATCTTTGTGGGTGGAATTATGAGATTGCAACGGTTAAAAAGCCATCATGGGAATCATATATAGGCTTCCAAATAGTTGCCAAGATGTAGGGTTGAAATTGCAAAGGGAGTTGGAAAAGGCATGTAATATGGATAATGACACAGTTGTAATACTACTACTACGACGACTCAGGCCTAGGGGGCCGGCGTCGGGCATGATGATGGACTCTCCACTCCTCCCTCTCCCTCATCAGTCTGTTCAGTTCATCTACATTAGCTGTGTTGTTGCCGTCTAGGAGCACGTTGACCATAGTCCTGGGAGGGCGCCCAGGGTTCATCCTCCCATGTGATGACTAGGCTGGCAGGTAGCTCAGGGTGGCGTAGACCGTGCCCCGCTAGTTGTAGTCTTCTCGCCTGGATTTTAGTAGTGAGCATCGCTAGGTCGTCATAGAGCTCGATGTTTGTCATGTGCTGTTGCCAATTCACGTCAAGAGCCATCCGGAACATTCGTGCATATCCAGTGACTTTCGTATGGTCTTGCTGAGTGTTCACATTTTGCATCCGTACGTGAGAATGGACTCTATGACCGCTATGAAGATCCTCTTTTTGAGTCCTCTGGTCAGGTTCGACATCCAGATTTCCTTCATGTCGTTCATAGCCCTCCACGCCAGCGCCTTCCGAATCTTTATGTCCTTCTCCGAACTCATCATTCTTGATCCTCATGAGGTACTTGTAGTTAGGACATTCTTAATGGTATCATTTTCGGTATAGCTGGACTATTGCTCTCAGTAGATGGTCTGGAACTCCGTAAGCTTTCAGGATCTTCAGCATTTTACCTTGGTGAATGGAGTCAAAAGCTTTACGAAAATCGATGAAAGTAAGCACGGCTGGTTTTTTGACACAATTGTAATGGGGGGCTTCAATATGCAAGGGGATTGGGAAAATCAGGTTGGTGTCGGATCGCAAGAGAGGTAATTTGTTGAATGCCTACAAGATAGCTTTTCAGAGCAGCTTGTGCTTGAGCCTGCTCAGGGAAAGGCTATCTTAGATTGGGTGTTGTGCAATAACCTGATCTTCTTAGGGAGCTTAATGTAAAGGGTTCCTTAGGAGGAAGTGATCATAATATGATTGAATTCATACTGCAGTATGAGAGAGAGAAGCATAACTCACATGTATCAGTAGAGTATCGCAATGGAAAAAAGGGAATTACAGAGGCATAAGAGAGGAGCTTGTCCTGATGGATTGGAGGAGGATACTGGCAGGGATGACAGAAGAGCAGAGATGTCTGAAGTTTCTGCAAATAGTTCACTAGGCGTACGATGGATATGTCCTACAGAGGAAGAAGTTCTCAAGTGGCAGGGCTAGGCAACCATAGCTGGCAAGGGAAGTGAAGAACTGTATAAAAGCCAAGGAAAGGGAATATAAGGTAGCAAAAGGTGAGTGGGAAGTTGGATGATTGGGAAGCTTTTAAAATCCAACAAAAGGCAACTAAAAAAGTTATAAAAAGGGAAAAGGTGAAATATGAAGACAATAATATAAAGCAGGATACCAAAAGTTTTCTCAGTTATATAAGGAGTAAAAGGGAGGTGAGAGTTGACCACTGGAAAATGATGCTGGTGAGGTAGCAATGGAGGTCAAAGAAATGACAGATGAACATAATGGGTACTTTGCATCTGTCTTCACTGTGGAAGACACTAGCAGTTTACCAGAGGTCTGTGAGTGTCAGGAGCAGGATTGAGTGTCATTACTACTATGAAGGAAAAAGTGCACGGCAAACTCAAAGGTCTTAAGGTGGATAAGTCACCTGGACCAGATGGACTACATCCCAGAGTCCTGAGAGAGGTTGCTGAAGAGATAACGGATGCGTTGGTCATGATCTTTCAAGAATTACTTGATTCTGGCATGGTACCGAAGGACTAGAAAATTTAAAATGTCACTCCACTCTTTAAGAAGGGAGGAAAGCAAAAGAAAGGAAATTATAGGCCAGTTATAGATGCTGCTGGGCCTGCTGAGCTCCACCAGCATTTTGTATGTATAGGCCAGTTAATCTAACCTCAGTGGTTGGAGTCTATTATTAAGGATGAAGTTTCGAGCTACTTGAAAACTAATGATAAAATAAGTCAAAGTCAACCTGGTTTTTGTAAAGGGAAATCTTGCCTGACAAATCTGTTAGATTTCTTTGAGGAAGTAACAAGCAGGGAAAACAAAGGAGAGGTAGTGGATGTTATTTACCTGGTTTTTCAGAAGGTGTTTGATAAGGTGCCACACATAAGGCTGTTTAACAAGATAAAATCCTATGGCATTACAGGAAAGATACTGGGATGAATAGCAGAATGGCTGACAGGCAGGAGGCAGCAATTAGGAATAAAAGGGGCCTTTTCTGGTTGGCTGCCAGTGACTAGTGGTGTTCCTCAGGGGTCACTATTGAGGCTGCTGCTTTTCACATTGTTTGTCAATGACTTAGATTATGAAATTGATGGCTTTGTGGCAAAGTTTGTGGATGATTCAAAGATAGGTAGCGCTGAGGAAGCAATGCAATTGCAGCAGGGCTTAGACACTTACACAAATTGAAGAATGGGCAAAAAAGTGGCGAATGGAATACAGTGTTGGGAAATGTACGATAATGCATTTTGGTCAAAGGAACAATAGAGCAAACTATTATCTAAATAGGTTGAAACATCAGAGGTGCAGAGGGACTTAGGAGTCCTCGTGCAAGACTCCCAGAAGGTTAATTTACAGGTTGAGTCTGTGGTAAAGAAGACAAATGCAACATTGGCATTTATTTCAAGGGGAATACAACATAAAAGTTGAGCCTTTATAAGACACTAGTCAGGCTGCACTTGGTGTATTGTCATCAGTTTCAGACCTCATATCTCAGAAAGTATGTGTTGTCATTGGAGAGAGTCCAGTAGAGGTTCACAAGGATGATTCTGGGAATGAAGATGTCAACATATGAGGAACGTTTGGTAGCTTGGGGCCTGTACTCAGTGGAATTTAGAAGAATGCATGGGGATCTGAATGAAACCTACTGAATGTTGAAAGTACTAGATAGGGTGGATGTGAAGAGGATGTTTCCTCTAATGGGGGTATACAAAACTACAGGACACAACCTCAAAATTGTGGGGCAACCCTTTAGAGCAGAGGTAAGGAGGAATTTTTTTAGTTGGAGTATTAAATTTGTGGAATGCTCTGCCGCAGACTGCCGAGAAGGCCAAGACAGTGGGTACGTTTAAGGCGGAAGTTTCCTGATCAGTCAGAGCATTAAAGGATATGGTGAGAAGGCAGGTTCATGGTGTTGAGTGGGATCTGGGATCAGCAATGATGGAATGGTGGAGCAAAGTCAATGGGCTGAATGGCCTAATTTTGCTGTTATGTCTTATGGCCTTATGATCTGTAGGCCTTCGCTGACAATCTATTGCAGTGGAATTAGTCATATGCCACTTGCCTTTCAGTTTACTTTCCTTTGAACACCCAGCAGATCTCAGAGAGTGCAGGAATAGAAGACCTCTCTTCAGCTCTGTTGCAGGACTTTGTCAATAAAACATTTGAGTTTTTTATGTGCTTAACAAAAGCTAAAGCCCTTTACTTCCATTAAGAACAAACAACAACCAGTCCTCTTACACTGACTTAATTATGTCAGACACCATCTCAATGACAGTATATAGGTCCTATATGCCTTGGTTGGAGTAACAGCAGATGCCTTTGGCTCATCCAGAGCTATGCTGACATGCACATGGCCATGTCATGATGCAAGGTATGTGGCAATGGAACCATCCAGGTCCTGCTGGGCCAGCTTAAGGTGATATACAGAAACAGAGTGACACCATATCTTTGCAGTAATGCTGATGGAGGCCTCACCCCAAAGGGATCCTAGATATAAACAAGCTCTATTGAATAATTTTCACTCATTTCCATCATGTTTTTTATCACCTAAGTTATTTTAAGATAATTGGGTCTGTTCTGGACATTTAGACATACACTGACATATGGCCACACATCCGCGAATTGTGAAAGAGAACCTATGAATGGGAAAAAAAAGGCAAAATAGTATAAGGTAAACCAGTAATGTTTCCCCCTAATTCTATAATTCAAGAGACTGAGATATGGGAATGGGGAGGCCATCTGATAGGTCTTTGTCACAGTGCAAAGTGAGTAATATTGGATCCGTAGCTTGGTTTCCTTTGAAATTGAAATTGGGTTGTGTTTAAAGTGGGCAAGTAATTTGCTGCAGACTACTTCACTAATTATGATAATACAGGTCGCTTACCTTGCAGCCTTTTTGTAATACTTTGAGGTCAATTCTCCATCTGTCCTATTGTGTTGATGTAGAAGAATTGGGGTTTGAAAGAAAGATGAGCTTCATTTGCCACATGTTCATCAAAACATACAGTGAAATGTGTCATTTGTGTCAAATCAAATCAGCGAGGTTTGTGCAGCCTGCAAGTCTCACCACGCTCACAGCACCAACATAGCATGCCCACAACTTTCAAAGTCCAAATAAAATTTAATATCAAAGTGTCACCATATATAACCCTGAGTTACCTCTTCTTCCAAGTATACTTGATAAATGCAATAACCATAATAGAATCAATGGAAGACCACATCAACAGGGTTGACAACCGGTGTGCAAAAGGAAACAAACTGTGCAAGTCCGTTCTATCCCTAAATTTAACCACATGTCTTTGGAATCTGGGAGGAAACTGAAGCGCCCAAAGGCAAGTACAAACTATTTAGTAGCGGGAATCAAACCCCAATCAGTGATGTAAAGCGATTGCACTAACCACTGGGATACCGTACCACCCCTAGGACATGGAAACTCTTATAACCCAGGTCTCTTGGAATCCCGTTGCATTTTCAAAGATTAATAAATTGAAGAGCAAGAACCACATGGCTAGTCCAAGAGTTGCTGGGGCTCACTATGAGAACTACAGAGGTTTGAAAGGACTTACCCCACCCCCCTTTTTAAGTGGGTTGGTAGACTAATAAAAGTATATTTTTGTAGGAGCATCTGCTACAAAAGTTGAGGAGAATGTCAACTTTCCTTACTTGAGCAGCAGCCAAAGTATATCTCTGCTGACTCTTTATACTTTGGAATAGCTAACACTAAAGCTCACCAGCTAACAATTCTGTATATTATTAGATGAGTGGTATTATTGAAATCTATAAAAATTATCCCCACATGAAATTATAGATAAATAATACACACCACATTGAATTATTTCCCTCATTTAAGAACAATTTTGAAGCTTCTTGGGGAAAATTTATTTGGAACAGGGTTTTGCAAGCACAACAAAATTCTAATGAGCTATATAGAAGAATGGTTGATGCTCATAAATTATGAATAGATTGATCATGAATCACATTTAATCAATGCTAAGATCTATAATTGTTGTGCCTCTGGTTATTATTAGCATAGATTAAGTTATTCTCTTTACTTGTAATATTTATGATCATAGACAGCAGAATACAATTTCAGGTCTGATACTCCAGTTATCATTTAGCAGTTTGATATAGGAAGTAGCCCAGGCACGTGATTTATGTTTCTCCATGCCTGGTGTCCTCATCTAATTAATCCTGTCAGTTCCTCATATGAAATCTTCCACAGGTCTGCAGTTGTCATTGATAATGGTAATCTTTCAATCGATTAAGAAAATAATACTGAATGCACCAGCTTCTCTTGCCACAGATATCTTAATCAACAAAACAAATCAATTTAAGAGCTAATGAAGGAGCACTTTGTGCATTTAAATATGGTTTAAATCAACATTGGAAAAGCAGAATTTATCCCTTACCATGCAACTTAGTATGTCCTGAAAATAATTTTTGGTTGTGACTAATGGTCCAGAGTAGGCCACTAACAAAGAATAACTTCACTCCAGTCATGGCATTAGCAATTAATAACAATTTTGATCTATTTTCTGTCCATACTAGTAATGGGATGGTATTGGAGTTATGCACAGAATGTATTTGTCAGAAACCAATAGAGGCAGTTAAATTTATGATGATGGTTTACCTAAAGTTCATATAAAGTTTATCTCATTGGCTTCTTTCACTACGGAACCCATAAGGACTATATGTTATTAATTTCATTATGGACACAAATAATGGGTATTTTATCCAGAAAACATGTAATTTTATAATTGCCTCAGTAAATAAAACTACAAATATGAAATATCTTCTGAAGTTAAAGATGACTGTATATGTAAGCACATTTTATTGTAGTAAAATATCACAAGCAGCTTCACACAAACCCTGACACTTAGCGCCATCATATTGCCTTTATTTCCTCTCAAATGAAAGATTGTCTTGCATATTTTCCATGTTCTTTCACAAAGGTTTTTACAGTCATTGGGAAAAAACACAGTAAGTATTGTTAAACAGCTCATACTCTCAGTCCTGTTGTCATATGATGGGGAAGCAGCATTTAAGTGGTTAATGTCTTTCAACAAATCATTTTTATTATTTTTGAAGGAAAAACAGTTTGCGTGCAGTTTTACAATGTATATTAAAGAATTTTTTTTGATATATATTAAATAAATTTGTTTGAAGGAGGCAATACCCAGGCCACAATTTAATCTGCCTTTCCCCGGTGGGTATCACTTCTAGGTATCTATGCTACTGCTCATGCTTTTTTCACTCAGAATTCTAAAGACCTGGAAACTACTCTGTAAGATTATCATGAAGTAATTTGAATTAAATTTATTGGTTTGTTTTTAAAGATGTTAAAAACTATTTCAAATAAAATTGCTCAGTTCCTCTACCAGATTTAAAGTGAACATTTCCTACACATAATTTCAGATTAAAAGATTCTGTTTTAAGAAAAAAAGGTAAATTACAAAATTATTGTCATGATCAGCAAATAAAAATAACTCTGGGACTGTGCTGCTTTTTTATGAATTTACATTCGCTATAGAGATAACACAAAGGTCTCTTTTAAAGCAGAGACTCCTTTTGTTAATTCCCTCCATGCATACTATCGAAATGATTCATCATTATTTCTATTAAGTTAATTGTTGTTGATTTAAAGAGTATTGGAAAGAATGAGGTGATCATTCAGAGGTTTTGTAGACTTTCTGAAATCCACATGGACCAATGACGTAGTCTGAACACTTGCTGCTTGGCTGCCCAATGTTCGTGAGGCCAAAGTGACAAAACCAAGAGCTTGAAGCTAAAATCATTAAGCTTTAGATGTGGGTTTAGCTTTGTCAGGGTCCGGTCCATAATCCGCATTCCGGGTCTTGATCCGGTCTGAGGGCTCCGGACTCCGGGTCCTGCAGTTGTCCCTCCCGTCACCCGTGATCTAGTTAGGACCCTCCTGGCTCAAGGAGGCACACCTGTAACTCATTGAGCTGCAGGTGTTTATAAGGGGCCTTGGGACTGGAACCAGACAGGTGGTCATTTTGTTCTGATTATCCGCCGGCTCCGAACTCTTCTCTGCATTCTGTTATCCTGTCCGGGCTCAGATCTACTCCTCATCATGCTTCTCTGCTCCGTACCAGTACTGCCAGGTTGGTCCTCTCCCCCACCTTTCTTCCCATGCGCTGGTCCTGCTTCTCCGCTCGTTTGTTTTGTTCGCGTGGTCGTGCTGTCTGCCGGCCGTTCCCGATTTTCCTGCTATCATGACTGTTGTGTTGGTCACCCTGGACCTATATCCATTTCTACCACTTGCCTCCGTCAGGCGGATCCGGCCGACCTGCCGCTGCCCGGTGGGGGTTCTGCCCGTTCCTATCACTTGCCTCCGTCAGGCAGACCCGGCCGGTCTGCCGCTGCCCGGTGGGGGTTCTGCCCCGTCCTCCTTTTCTGCCTGAACCCTGGGATTGTGCCCCGCACCCGCCTAGGGGTCCGTGTCGTGCCCAGGCCTCCGGTGTTTCCGCCTGGGAGGCGGCCCTACCCAGGACATCAGCGGCCCACCCAGGGAGGGCTCTCCTCTGCCCCGTCCTCTTTTTCTGCCTGAACCCTGGGATTGTGCCCCGCACCCGCCTAGGGGTCCGTGTCGTGCCCAGGCCTCCGGTGTTTCCGCCTGGGAGGCGGCCCTACCCAGGACATCAGCGGCCCACCCAGGGAGGGCTCTCCTCTGCCCCGTCCTCTTTTTCTGCCCGAACCCTGGGATTCTGCCCCGCACCCGCCTAGGGGTCCATGTCGTGCCCAGGCCTCCAGTGTTTCCGCCTGGGAGGCGACCCTACCCAGGACATCAGCGGCCCACCCAGGGAGGGCTCTCCTCTGCCCCGTCCTCTTTTTCTGCCCGAACCCTGGGATTGTGCCCCGCACCCGCCTACGGGTTCGCGTCTTGCCCAGGCCTCCGGTGTTTCCACCTGGGAGGCGGCCCTACCCAGGACATATGCGGCCATCTAGCCACCTAGACCTGCCTGCCTGCCTGAACCTGGGGACCTGCCTGCCTGCCTGAACCCCGGGAGCCTGTCTACCTGAACTTGAACTCGGAGCCTGCTCCGCTCTGCCTGCCTGAACTCCGGGAGCCCACTCCGCTCTGCCTGCCTGAACTCCAGGAGCCCGCTCCGCTCTGCCTGCCTGACACTGTAACTACCTGAACCCCAGCTCTACCCTTAAATGCAATGGCATCCCTATCCTGCATCCCCCAGTACTTCAGTGTCTACGTCCTGCGTTTGGGTCCATCCGGCCGCATTCCTGACAAGCTTACCCTTAGTAAATAACTTCAGATTTGCATGCTGCTGTACGATAGCTCAGGTGAACCATGGCAATGCTCTGTGTGCTCCGGACAGTACTTCTAAGTATACTTTTATGAACCTTTCAAATTACTCTCACTGTAATCTGCAGCATGTCATTTCCCTCTAAGCAATATAATTTTAAGTCAACTTAATGATTCACAAATTCTACGATCATCGAAAGGACTTAGTGGACCAGACAATTACAGTACTTTTAAGTGGACGAAGGTTCGCTGCCATGGTTGGAAGTGAGGCAGCGGGGGGTGGGGGGGGGGGTGACTCCAAGCCAGGCTGAAACGCAGAGGGATGAGATGCCCTCTATCCAGCATCTTGTTAGCAAATGTGCAATTGCTAGAGAACAAAACTGAGGACCTGAGGGCAAACTTGCTGGATCAGAGGAAAATGAGGAAGTATTGTATCCTATATTTGACCAGATGTGGCTTTCTCCCAGCATACCATATACAGCTTCTTGATTTACCAAATGGATGGATCTGCTGTTTTGGAAAAATGATAAAAATGATGTGTGGTTCATGATAAACTCTCGGTGGTGCTCCTTTGTGGCAGTTTTGTCAAACTCATGTTCCCCTGACTTTGAACACCTAAGTGTCAAGTGCCACTAGTTCCATTTTCCTAGTCCGCTCTCCTCCATAATCCTGACCGCAGTTTACACACCATCAGCGGCTGACTATAATCAACCGCTTGCGATACTGTATGATGCCATCTCCAAACAAAAAGCAGTCCATCCCAACACATTTCAAATCATTGTTGAAGACTTCAACCAGCCTTGTTTGAAGAAAACCCTGCCCAATTACCATTAGCATATAACCTGTAGCACCAGAGGTCCAGCCCACTAAACCACAATTATACTAAGAAAACAAATGCCAACCATTCCATGCCCAAATCACATTTCAGTAAATCAGAACATTTGGCTGTCCTTCTCCTACCTGACAGGCAGAGGCTAAAGAGCAAAGCTCCAGAGGCTAGGACAACAAAGAGGTGGGTGTGGGAGGCAGAGGAATGGCTATGAGTTTGTTTGGAGTCAGTGGACTGGGCCATGTTCAAGGACTCATCTGTGGATCTGAATGAATACACCATGGTTGTCATGGACATTATTAAAACAGTTGTGGATGAGTGTGTGTGTCCTCACAAGATCATTCAGAGCCTTCCCCAATCAGAAGCCCTGGATGAACCATGAGATCTACAATCTGCTGAGATCCAGATCAGAGTCTGGTAACCAAGAAAGTACACCGAGATCCAGGAATGGCCTCTGGAAAGCCTCCTCTTGGGTGAAGTGTCAATTCTAGACTAAACTCGAATCAATGAAGGATGCTTAACAATTGTGACGCGGCTTGAATACAATCACCTCTTATAAAGTTAAATCAAACGACAGCAGGGCTTCGATTCCAGATGAGTCCAATGACTTCTATGATCACTTTAACCATGAAAACATGTAGGAAACATCACAAGCTCCCACATTCCTTGATTTCCAGTTCTGAGGCTGCTGTGCAAGCAGTCTTCAGGATGTGGAACCCACGTAAAGCAGCTGGCCTAAATTGGGTACCTGACTAAGTACTAAAGATCTGTGATGATCAATTGGCTGAAGTGTTAACTGATATCTTTAACCTCTCACTTCGACAGTGTGTGTGCTACCCACCTGCTTCAAGCAGGCTTCAATTATACCGGTGACCAAGAAGAGTGACTATCACCCATTTGCACTTACATCCACCTTGATGAAGTGCTTTGAGAGGCTGGCGATGAAACATATCAACTCCTGCCTGAAAAAGGACTTAGATACCCTCCATTTTGCCTACCGGGGCAACAGGTTCACAGCAGATGCCATCTCATTGGCTCTTCACCAAAATCTGGAACATCTGGACAGCAAAGATGCATAAATTAGGACACTTTATTGACTACAGTTCAGAATTTATACCATTTTCCAGTTAACCAGCTGAAAGACCTTTGCCTTGATACCTCCTTGAGTAATTTGATCCTGGATTTCCTCATTTGCAGACCCCAGTCAGTTCAGATTGGCAACAGCATCTCCTCCACAATCTCTATCAGCACACATGCACCACAAGGCTGTGTGCTTAGGCCCCTGCTCTACTCGTTTTACACTTATGACTGTGTGGCTAAGCACAACTACAATGCCGAATCAAAGGAGGTGATGAATTGGCATATAGGATGAACATTGAAAATCTGGCTGAGTGGTGTCGTAACAATGACCTCTTACTCAATGTCAGCAAGACTAAGGAGTTGATTATTGACTTCAGGAAAAAGAAACCACATGTTCATGAGCCAGTTCTCATTGGAAGGTCAGAGTTAAAGAGAGTTAGCTATTGTAAATTCCTTGGTATTATTATTTTGGAGGATCTATCCTGGGCCCAGCAAGTAATTGCAATTATGAAGAAAGCATATCAGCACCTCTACTTCCTTAGGAGTTTGTGGAGATTCAGTATGACATCTAAAAACTTGACAGCATGACAAACTTCTATAGATGTGTAGTCAGAAGGATATTGACCGGTTGTATCATAGCCTGGTATGCAAACACAACTCCCCCAAAGTCCTACAAAAAGTATTGGATATCACTCCGTCCATCACGGGTAAAGCCCTAAAGCCCTCCCAATTATTGAGAGGGCTGTTTCAGGAAACGGTGAAAGACCTTTGCCTTGATACCTCCTTGTGTATCATAAAACACTGTTGCAGGAAAGCAGCAGCCATCATCAGGGACCTCCTCCCCCATTACTGAGGAATGCTGTCTTCTCCTTGTTGCCATCAGCGAGCTGTTCAGGTATCCCTTTAAACTGTGCTACTGCACCACAGCAGTGTCTTGTAAACTTGATTGGCCTGCAAGTACTCAACAGCAGCTTCCTAGAGGAAACACATGGACTGCAACCTCAACAACATTTCAGTGGAGCCAGACATGGGGAGTAATGTCATTAGACCAGAGGCTGACAGTCTTCTGAGCAAGTCCAATTCGCAACCAAATTTCCTGACAACCCGAGTTAATCCAGACATCATCACAATTGCACTCCACTCTGAAACAGATCGTTTTCAAGTGTGTTGCACCTCAAATTGGCAGCATAGTCATGGACTCAGGAAAAGTATACAGAGCATCACCAAATCAAAGAAAACACAGCAGAATCTGTCAACCAGATTTTTTTTAGCACAATCAAGTATTTCCAAGCTCATCATTAGTGGTAACATTTGTTTCAGCTGCCACGAACTGTTGTCTGATCATAGTCCAAACTGGTCCAAAACCTGTACCAATCAGATCATCGTGGGCTTGGACAATAGTCCAGACTCTGCTCTTTGTTTGTGACTGTTTGCGTTTTTATTTTCCAAGTGCAGAAAATTGAAAAACCTGATGGTAAAAACATGAGACTGTGCAAGCTCCTTCTCCAAACTAGGAATCAAGCCACAAATCTTTACATCATATCTAAAAACATTTTCAATAAAAGAACTAAAATCACATTAAAATATGAACAAATAGTTAATAATCTTTTAAAAAGTAGAATAACTTCCCTGTAGTTCTTTTTCTCTGCAGGGTGGTTGGCACATTGAATTAAATGGGGCAGCAAATATAATGTGGAGATGATGGAATGAAGCATATCTGTCCCTTGCCATATGTCACTGCTTCATTACTGGTTGTCATGGTGAATCCTGCAGTGAAGTGGGAGACCAGAGTACACTGGTACCTGACATGGGTTTGAGATGGCTGTTAGCAGATGACTCCCTTCAAATCTTTTCTTTATGATTCAGCTTGGTTAAGCACAAGTTCTAGGTTGCTTTTCTTTGAATTTTTTTATATTGCTGTTGATGAGAAAATGCAGTAGGTGACTTTGAAGGGTACTGGATAAGACCGACTTATGTGACTTATTGACAAAGTTAAAACATCAAGTTAGGGCAAGTGCGGCATCACAGAAAGAATACATATAGAAACACAAGACTGTGGCAAATAGATGTTTTTTTAGACAGAGGCAAATACGTTGTGCTATCCTTACAATTATTGTTTTCTTTCTGTATAAATGATCTGGCTCGGATATAAAGGCCACTGTACTAACATCTGTCAATCACACAAAAATATAGTAACTGTAAAATGTCCTTCAAATAACCTTAATTAGATAAGGGAATGGAATGGATTAAGGTCAACAAAACTTAATACTGAGAAACAGAAAATGATGTGTTTTAAGAATTAAAAAATAAGAGTTAGAGTGAAGCAGGGAATCAAATAAACTATTTTTAAATGGAACAATAACTAATAACCAGGGATCTTCATCAGAACTGGAAAAGAGGAAATTAAGGAAGTTTTAGGGAGCAGAGAAGGTGGGGGACTGGATGGGTAACTTCTTTATCTGTCTAAAGCAGGGGTTCCCAACCTGGAATCCATGGACCCCTTGCTTAATTGTATTGGTCCATGGCATAAAACAGGTTGGGAACCCCTGGTCTAAAGTGTTGCTAATGGTAAGGCTGTGGACTATGCCCAGCAGGTCAGACTATGTAAAACAAAGGAAAATTAGTAGGGAAATTTATCAAGGCACAAACAAAAAAAAAGTAGAATTCTAACTTATAGAATTTGTTATGGAATCCTATTTGACTGCATCTAAACATAAATTGTGACCTGCTCATTCAACATCATTATTCTTACTGTCTTTTGGCAATTCCTTACACTGTAAAATAGCAGCTTCACCCTGAGTTTAAATCCTTTTACATTTATATTCTTACATCATCTCTCCTGAATCCTCCATCTTTCTGACTTCAGTATCTTCCTTCATTCCAAATTCTTTCAGTATACAGTACCAACGATTCCCCCTGGTGCCTAGACCCACACTGGTCACTATATTCTTCTCCTTGTGAGAATCATATTCTAAAATCATTATCACACAAAGGGCCATTCAGCTGATCGTAGTTGTTCAGATTCTTCTTAAAATCCCTTTCATTGACCAAACATTTGCCCACATTCTCTGATTACCTCTTCCTTAATTTGGCATATAACATTTAACCATATAACAATTACAGCATGGAAACAGGCCATCTCGGCCCTTCTAGTCCGTGCCGACGTGGCACCTAGTCCCACTGACCCGCACTCAGCCCATAACCCTCCATCCTTTCCTATCCATATACCTATCCAATTTTGCATCAATAATCATTTTTCGCTGTGAAGTACCTGCCTACCTTAAAGATGCTGTATCAATGCAGATGTTTTTTGTTGAGTAAACTACAAACCCCCCCCCCCCCCCGATGATTGAATGTCCACTGCACTAAAGGGGGAAATTTTTTCTTCAAATCTCAGAGCTTGCTTGAGGCTGATTACTTAACGTTTTGTTTTCTTTAGTTTCTCCACCATCCTGTTATCAACAATCTATTTTCCCACGGTCCTTTTAATCCTTTTATGTAAATTTTAAATATTCTCTTCCACTTTTAAAGGACTTCTAACCCCTAAGCCATCTAAATCACTTTGCCTTTTTAAATCTTTTCTCACACTACAGGTTGGTTGCAGTGTTCCGAACTCACTGTGTTACTCCCATATTATATTTTTTAAAATGTACTTTCAGTTTAATTTTCAATTCCTGCGCCCCAATGAGCTCTGTTCATAGATTACAATTTTGACTATTCCCTGTCATTGAATAAACCCAGATATTTAAAGATGAGTTGTCGTTGCGTACGTTTGATGCCTTTGTCCTGCAGTATTTATATTGAGAAAAGAAAGAGAGGAAGTAGATCAAAGATCTCTTTCTGGAGAGAAACAGTAACACCAAGGAAGGCAGGCTTAAATCTGGTCTCCGATTGTGTTGGGTCAGAAGCAACAGGTACAAAAAGTGATGGTTTGCTCTCTCTGAAACAAACAAGACTGTGAAGTTGTCAATATAGCATAATTTATTTATAATAAAATCTATTATTATGACAGCAGGGGAACAAGCTTTTAATGGTAAGTAAGCTTTCTTCAAGGACCAAAGCTTCAAAGCAATAGATCATATCTTTATCTTATTATATGTTTCCCCATGAAGTAAAACCTCAGTAAATGCAGCAAGTGACAGCACAATGCAGCAGTGACAGCAGGGGGGCAAGCAGAACGATCTGGCCTGTGCGCGTGCGTTGGCAGCAGCAAGTTAACTGCACTCCACAGGTTGTCATCTGTTGGGACACAGACACATAATACTGCTACAAGTCAGGTGCTGAGCAGTGACATCAAGGCACACCCTACTCCTTGTAATGAGCTGTGAAAAATATCACTTTCTCGATAATATGAACCATTACTTTTGTGAAACAAAGCAAAAAAATTCCATTTTGTCCACAATGGACAAAAAAGTTCATTAATTAATTATTAGTAAAGATAAAAAACAGTGTAGATGGTCAGTGTATCTACAAGCTGTTATAGAGGGTTTATAAAAGAACATTAAAACTTCCACCATTTATGACATGAGTTCTTATGAGTAGTTAAAAAAAGTTGCTTTGAATAATTTATTCAGATTTTGTATTACCTTTTTTGATGATGGACTATCATCCATGGCTACACTCAGACATGGGCAGGGACTCAAGCCAGACAAAATACCCCTAGTTGCTTGTCACACAGCATGAATTAAACTCAACGGAACTGAATACCCAGCCGTATTTATTGGGTCCAGCTGGATATTCAACATTGTTCCTGACTTCTGCTCAAACTATTTCTTTCGTGGGACTACTAAATCATTAATTTTTATGTATTCTGCAGTCTTTGCTTCCTCCTGAGTTTTTCAAAATTTATTCCTAGATTTGGTATCTTCGGTTGTTTCTGTTGCATATCATTTTCTTAACCTTAATAGTTCTGTGCTACAGAATGGCTCAAATTAAAAAAATCCTTCACTTAATCTCAAACAGCACCTGTTAATACAGCAATCCAAATTTCACAGCTGCCATTTGCAGCAATTGTTTGTGTGGGATTTCACTTCAGCCTCATTTAGTCTCAGCTTTGTGCTGTGTAGTTCCACTGAATAACTGGTAAATTGAGTGGAGAGCAGAAGTTAGTCCAGAGAATTTATTATTACAAATAGGCTCATCAAAATTAGATGTCAGATCATATCTCTGACGATAGGTATTTGGTCTTTAGTTGGTTTTTTTTTTGTGTGCATATTGCTGTAAACTGAGAGCTAGAACTACTTCTAATGTAGGAGACATAAGATCAGTAGCTTAAACTTTATTAGAGCTCTGTTTAACCACAGTAACCAGCCACTTCACAATGACCATAGAGTGTTTTGTTCGAAGGTCTGTTACTGACTGGTTCAAGGTTGTATTTGTTTCTTGTTGATAGATCTTGCATGAACAGCAGCCTTTCCTTCCTGCACTTCACTATGGCGAAGTGTGCAAAGGAAACCGAGCAGGGAGTTGCAGAAGGTATGTAAGGACAGGAGGGAAAGTCAGGGATTGGTAGGGGCTTAGAGCTGATTGACAGGTAGAGGAGTCGGGACAAATATTGCAGGGGAAGCTACATGACAACATAAAATAGCAGCAGGAGAGGCTGTATGGTCCCGCAAAGCGTCCCCTCCTTTTATATGGCTGATCTGCCCCAGGACTCGTCTTTTCTGCTACATCAGCTTCTCGTGGCCCTCAGTTCCCTAATTTTTTTCAAAATATTTTCTACTGATCTTTAAGTACCCATCAATGATCTAGATTCCACAATCCTCCAAGGCAGAGAATTCCAAATTCTGTGAAAAGCATTCCTATGTACCTTGGTTCTAAGTCACCATCCCCTTATTCAAGATTCCAGCAAAGGAAACGTCTCCCTGTCAACTCTATCTTAAATATTTCATTTGGTTCATTTCACATTCCTCTACTCTGCAAAGAATATGAATCTATTTTATTTTAGCTGCGGATGATGGAGCAAACCTCTCACCACAGGAATTAGTCTTGTAAAACTTTTTGGACTGTGCTCAATGCCCGAATATCCTTTCCGGTATAATGGCACTAAAACTATACAGATGACTTCAAGTATGGCCTCACCAATACCTTGTACCCTTGTATTAGTACTTTGTAATTTCTAAACACCAACCAGTGTGCTCATTGTCTTCATTACCAATTGGGATGAAAGAAAGTTGGAACAGTCTTGAATAATATACCAGTAAAACGGTGGCTGAATCTTTCAGAGAAATGGACTATCAAGTCAAGGCTCCTAATGCTTCTATCATATATAAAGAAACCATCTTTTTGATGATCAAACATCTTTGTCATCAAACTGACCTCCAGACAGCCTACATGCCATTAGACCAGATGCCAGTTAACCTCCTTATTCTGAACTGTAGATGCAAAGATAACTAGCAGGCTGGGGTCTATAGGCTTTGAGTCTTTGGGTAACATTGATTTGGGTGGAGCATCTACTGAATAATCTGATTCCCCTTTCTAGTCCTCCAGTGTTTACAGACCAAGCAGTACCTCATAAAGTGTTTATTACTCATCATCCAAGCTTTGGAGAGTTAAGTTCCTGCAATGACTGTAAGTTAGCAAGAAAAATGAGAAAAATATCTAAAATTAAAATTAATAGTCCCAGGTTGGCAAAGAAACAAATCAGCAAGAAAACTATCCTTGGTGGTCAGAATTCCCCACATGACACAAAACAAGTATTCCACTACCAAAAGAAAACATTTTGAAAATGCAGGCACTGAAATTGGAATGGTGCTTTCATTCTTTTTCTCTAGAGCAATATTAGTTTTCAAGAACACTTTGGAAGATATAGACTAGGGTAGATCTATTTCTCATTTGCATTGTTCCTAGTATTTTAATGTACGCTATTGAAAACAGTCAAGCCAATTCTAACTGTAGGGGAAAACCCAGTTTGTACCATCCTAACAGGCAGGATTACGGAGCTGACAAAAAACTTCCATGTCCGATTACAAATTTCGCCATTGTGATCCAAATGTCCGGTTTAAGATGGCACTGGTAAAGCTCAGTGACTTCTTATCGGCAGCAAATAAAACAAAGAAAATAACTAAATACTTTATTAATAACCCCTTTTTCTGATAAACAATCATCACAAACAACAGCCTGAAACTTTTTTTTACGATTTGATCTTTTGAGCCTCCTTTATGACCTGACATTTTTGCGGTGTGAATTGAAGCCTTGAAGCTGCAGTATGGTTGCGCCATGATGGGCCGAATTGA
Organism: Hypanus sabinus; assembly: GCF_030144855.1. Lineage (NCBI taxonomy): Eukaryota > Metazoa > Chordata > Chondrichthyes > Myliobatiformes > Dasyatidae > Hypanus > Hypanus sabinus. The sequence continues at coordinate 38,261,151 of NC_082722.1, forward strand.
GGTGGTGGAGAATGAGGAATGAACCAATGTACAGCTATTTCTGGAGTGGACGATTTGGTTCAGCAGAACTGAGGCAAAGCAAGGCAGAGTCGAGGAGAACCCCGGACCCAAGAGTGAATGACCTGATGTTTGAACAATTTAGGTGCAGGGCCAGATTGAAAAGGTGAAAGTGTCAAGGCCAGAGGCAAAGAATGGGCCAGTTCACCCCCTGAAGCAGCTGCAGTGATGCCTGGCTTTGTGACTGTGATCAGACTTACTTTCATAGCGTTCAATTCTGAATGTTATATACTTACTTTTATTGTTTGCATGATTTGTTTTTTTTTCTCTCCACACATGAGTTGTTTGATGGTTTTTTTAATGGTTTCTATTGGGGTTTGTTGTTTTATGGCTACCTGTAAGGAGACAAATCCCAAGGTTGTATGGAGTAAACATATTTGATAGTAAATGTGCTTTCGACTTTGAAATAAGTTCAGAGAAACTTTTCTGCAGTTCATTTGCTTTGATATCAAGCTCCCATTACTGAAGTGAAATTTAAATATGATGAACAATTAAAAAAACTAAGATGCTAGAAACTTGTGTAACCATCTCACCAGGCTCGTTTGCAAAGTTGGCACGATAGCTGACTTGACTAATGGTCATGGGACTCAGCGATGAGAAGGCCATCTTTATAAGCAATACACGTCTAGTCTAGGGTCAGTATGATTGGGGGTTCAACCAAACAGGAAAGCTGGGATGTTCTGAATTAGAGAAGCTCAATTGAGTGAATGCTGTGTAAATACTGCCCATACGCGTTTATCGTCGGCAAGAAATTACAGCTCGTACACTGCATAAAATTATTAAGAAAGTATATTTGCCAATTTCAGCTTTATCAATCAGTTAATAGGAAAAAGGAAAGAAAAGCAAGGAGCCTAGTACAGTTAAACCAGGCCAATGTGCACATAACTGTTGGCGCTCATACTGGAGTATTCAGGGTTTATCTCCTACTCATGCTTTGGACCCACGGTCTGCATGAAAACACCCACCACATGTTGAAGTTCCCCTTGAAGACCATCTCAGGCAAACAGGCTTCCTCGCTTAGGAGTAATGCCCTTCTTCCTTGGAAACATCCTTCAGCACAAAGCTTTTCTTGCAATGGGCACTCTCCATCCAATAGCATTCTTTGGTATCTTCCCTTCTGTCCCACTTCATAGTTCTCACAAAAGGACCCCAAACCAGACTACTGCCCTTCAGAAAATTCCCTGAACCATGTTTCCTCTAGGACCTTTCTCAAGATCCCACCATCCTGATTGGTTAACACAATATTCTTAAGTTGAACGACAGGCTTCTTATCTTTAACCAAAACCAAAACATTCTTCCAGCAGAACACAGAGATTTTGCAGAAAACTGCTAAAATGAAAGCTTTGCAATATATATTTTAACCAGGGCATTACACTCTTCCTCCCCCGTCCCAAAAAAAAAATAGTTATGACCTGATAGAATATGGAACTTATTAATGATTATTAATAACACAGTATTCAAATGAATTTCATGGTTTTAGGACCACCAATTCATTTGTAACTCTAAGTAGCATATCTTCTCATGGGAATGGACATAACACCTCGTTTTCCCAGGTGCATCCTATGCCAGTCTAGTAGGAGTTTCCTGACTCTGTGAGACCGCCTTATCTCATCTTCAGCTTCTTCAGTTTCAGCCACTCCTTTTGACCTTTCCTGCCTACAAGTGGATGCTTCCCCCTGTCTACCATTCATTCATTCTGGTGGCTCAGACCTGTCCATGACAGGACTCAGCTTCGTTCAGTTGAAGCAGGTGCTGCTGAACATCTTCAGCCTCCGCTGATGGTAACCAACAAGATCTCTCTGGGAAAATGTGTCCTCAGTCACTCTAACAGTGTGGCAAGTACCTTTGGAGCAGCCATCATCAGACTCGTCAGTAGAAAAGACATCTTTGCATTCCAACATCTTCTCAGTTAATCTCTTTTTCTATTCCTCAGTTATTGGTGAGTCACCAAAGTTGCATGACTTCGATGTCAACTTCCTCAACCTAGGAGACTTTTCCTCCCCCACTTCCCCCAGACATCCAGGTAATACCGTAACAGGAGAAAGAGAGCAATCAGCATCCCACATAACATCACTTCCTGAGGTGTTCCTAACAATCACACTCATCCTCTTTGTGTAGACAGTCAGAGGTCAGCGGGTCAAGTCCCACTAGCATGACTCTTCTTCCTGATCATCAGGGGCATCCACCTGGACAGCTGGGGTGTTGGGCAGATTTGGGGGTTGCTGTCAATCCAGTTAGTCCTCCGCGATGTAACATGACAGGTTTAGACTGGGTGTGCCACACGGTTCCTCGTTTCTGTTCATCATCCTGCTGAGGTGGAACTTGCACCTTCTAGAAGGCAGCTCTGGACACAGGGTGAATGGAGAAGGGTTTTCAAAAAGTTCTCCCCATTTCTCTCCTTGCATGCTCCCATTAGCCTTCTCACAATGGAAATATTTGTCCCCACAAGATTGGAAGCTCCATCCTTTTCAATTGCATCTGGGCAAACCAACACTGGTGAGTCAATAGTCTCAGTTATTCTGCTCTGCCAAAACCTCATGTACTTTTTCTCCGTTAGGTGGGGGCTTGACTCCAGAGAACACTCCCAGCCTACAATAACTTGGCATTTATCAACCAGTGATGTAATAGCCAACATTAGCTCAGAATTCCTCTCAACCCTAGAGGACCCATCGAACTTGTCACATCAGACAACTCCTTTTCCTGACTTCGCTAAAAATATGGACAGCCCATGGCCCTATCTCTCCAGGGTTTCCTAACATATCGAGCAGCGCAACTTCAGTTACATCACTGCTAGTCTTGATTAACACGATATTCTTACCAGCTGATTAGTCAAAACACCATTCAATCAGCGTAACTTTCCCAACACTTTTACAGAACTCAACACTCTGAGTAACAGTTCATTGAGACTTTGAACATCCACCGAACACAATCATTATTTGTGGATAATCTCTTTGAATTGCACCAAACCTTAATCCCGGCAGCATCCATAATAAAGTACCCTAATCACTTTCCATGACACTAGTTCAAACACAGGCTTAAGCACACAAACCACTTAATCGATCCAAAAGCAACATTGGAACAGCTCCCAATCCTGAACGAGCCCCCATAAAATGTAACCCTCTCACTAGGCTCACTGGCAAAATTGGCTCGATAGCTAACTGTGCTAATGGCCACAGGACTCAGCAGTGAGAAGGAAATCTTTATCAACAATATACGGGGTTCAACCAAACAAGAAAGTTCAGATGTTCCGATTAACGGAATCTCGATTTGAGTGAATGCTATGTAAATACAACCTATACACAATTATCTGTTGGCACGAAATAACAGTGTTATTAAGACAGTATATTTGCCAATTTCAGCTTTATCAATCAGTAAATAGGAAAAAAATAAAGAAAAGAAAATGACCCATTACAGTTAAACCAGTCCAATATGCACATTACCATTGGAGAGCATACTCGAATATTCGGGGGTGTATCTCTTACTCATTCTTTGGACCCACCGTCAGCATGAAAATACCCACCACATTTTTAAAATCCTCTTGAAAACCATCTCAAGCAAACCGGCTCTCTATGTCTCAGAAGAATTGTCCTTCCTCCTTGAAGACATTTATTTGCATGAGGCTCTTCTTGCAATAGGGACTCTTCTCTCATTGGCATTCTGTGGTATCTTCCCTTCAGTCTCACTCTGCAGCTCTCACCAAAAGACCCCAATCCAGACTACTGTTCTTCAGAAAGCTATCTCTGCCCTGCTCTCTCTAGGACCTTCTCCAGATCCCACCATCCCGATTCACTGACACAATATTCTGAAGCTGAAACCAGGCTTCTTATCTTTAGCTGACACCCTAACATATTTCCAGCAGGACACACTGCTTTTGCAGAAAACTGCTAAAATGAAATGCCTACAGCATAGCAGTAGACATCTTAACCAGGGCATTACACTTGAAATAAACAGAGAAAATGTTGGAAACATTCAATGGTCCAATAACACCTGTAGAAGCAGAGTTAACCTGTTTCCTTCTCCGCAGAGACTACTGGACCTGTTAATTGTTTCCAGTCTTTTCTGCTTGCTTTTAAAATATAAAACAATTCATTTCATAACTTGACACATCTAACACAAATAACCACTGATACCCATGCCCCAAAATATATTCACTTGATACAATCACTGTATTTCACACCAAATAAATTAACATTTGTTCAGCTTGTGCTGAGATAAGTGACACTGGCAATCTGGCATGGGGTTGTTCTCTGTGTGAAATATATTCCAGAGGTTTCACTGACTTACTAGTAGTGAGGATTATACTTACCAGAAACTTTGGTTGATTAGCAAACAAACAGGAACCCAGATGACACTTTTTGTATGTTCTCTGTACCACCAATTCTATTCCAGAATGTTACGGTTTTGTACATTTCTCTGATATTGCTGTGGTCAGTGGGAAATACACTGCAATTACAAATATGAGTGCTAGTTGTTATAGTATTCATGACCAAGAATAAGAAGGAGTATTATGGAAAATAGCACAACGCACACTTAATATCAAAGAATAGTTGAGGTAGTCTCCCGCAATCTGGTAGTATAACAGTTAAGCTGTTTGCCTGAAACACATTCTTTGTAAATTGGAGTTCTGGTAGGCAGCATTCCAATCTGCAAAGTATATAGTTGATGAGTTCCATCAATTTTCTACAAGCATCCTATCTGTGAAAACGTATTGGCATTTATATATTATGGGCTCCACGATGTCTACAGTTGCATCTTCCACATTTATAAATGTTGTACCAGTAAAATTCTTCAATTTAAATCAAATCTATGTTTCTGCACATATTAATAATTACTGCACCATGTGAAGAGTGAAATGCATCTTGTCATTATTTGAAATAGTTCTCCTATTATGATGTGGCTGTTGTTGTTTTTTTAAAATCAGAATCAGAGAGAATTGGTGCCCAAGTCTTCCCTCATCAATTGAAATGATTAGTGATACGGTAATCGATGAAAATAGCCACCTATATATGGTGCCTCAAGATCTGTAAGAAGGTCTGTTGTTTGGAATACCTTGATGTCCTAGTTGCCATGCAAGGAGATTCATCCAAGCACTGAGACATAACAGAAAACTAGAGCTCTTCAAGCGTGAAATGTGGTCACTGAAGGGATGCCTATAGATCTTTCTACAGTACCAATTTAGGCAAAAATAAATTTGAAGAATAGCAATGGATAAGATCCAATTAAGAGCACTGTGTCCAGTTTTTTTTAACAGAAAAAAAACATTAAAGTCATCTTGAGTGTGCAGTTCCATTGAGAAAGTACAGAGATAAGAAGGGATTGAGGTATTAGGTCCACTTCCACTGGTGTGCAGGAGGCTCAGAAAAATAAGCATTTTTTACAGCAATTTTAAGAGGAAATTGAGTTTGACTCAAAAATTTAAAAAATGAACTGTCATAGTCGATGGCTTAATAAATTAATTTAATTATTGAGATATAGGCAACAATCGCCCCACGCTGCCCAGTAATACCCCACTTTAATCCTAAGCTAATCATGGGACAATTTGCAATGACCAATCAAACCTAAAAACTTGTAGGTCTTTGGACTGTGGGAGGAAACTGGAACACTTAGAGGAAACCCACAAGGTCACTGGGAAGTGTACAAACTCCTTACATACTCCATATATAAGCTTGCAGGTGGCATGAAAGTGGTAGTGTTGTTAAGAGTGAGGAGAGTAGTCATAAGTTATGGAATAATAATTTATTAATTAAGAAAGGACAGTATCCTAGAAGGAAAGCTGGTACTTCATGGAGGGGTTTAAACTAGAGTTGGACAGGGATGGGAACCAGAGTGTCAGAACAGATAGTGGAGAGGATGTGGAGACAGATGTCGCTAAGACCTCAGACCAAGTCAGGAATCAAAATGTTGATCATGGTGTGACTAATGTTCTGGTTACGTACATTTCAATGCAAGAACTATTGTAGGAAAGATAGATGAGCTCAGGTCGTGGATCAACACAAAGAATTATGATACTGTAGCCATTAGTAAAATTTGGTTGCAGGAGGGGCAGGACTGGCAGCTCAATATTCCAGGGTTCTGTTATTTTAGACATTATAGAGTGGGAGGGATTAAAAGGGGAAGGGTGGCATTACTAGTCAGGGAAAATGTCATGGTAGTGCTCAGTCAGGACAGATGGAGAACTTGTATAGTGAGGCTTTATGCATTGGAACGGAGGAATAAGAATATATGACCATGTTAATGGAGCTATATTACAGAGCACCCAACAGTACATGGGAAATAGAGGAACACATTTGTAGAGAGGCCACAGACTATTGCAAGAAACATAATGTTGTTAAAGTAGGTGATTTTAACTTTCCACATATTGACTGGGACTCCTATAATATAAAAGGATGAGATGGGATCGAATTTGTCAGAGGTGTTCAGGAAATACTGATGAGGGAGTGTGCAATACTTGATCTCCTGTTAGTGAAAGAAACAGGACAGGTGACAAAAGCTTGTGTCAGGGTGCACTTTGTATCGAGTGATCATAATGCTATTAGTTTCAAAGTAAATATGGAAAAAAATAGATTTCATCTGTGGGTTGAGATTCTAAATTGGAGAAAGGCCAACTTAAGTGATAGCAGAAAGATCTGCAAGTGTGGATCGGGACAGGTTGTTTTCTGGCAAATGTGTACTTGGTAAGTGGGAGGCCTTCAAAATTTTGAGAGTATAAAGCTTGTATTTGCCTGTCAGAACATAAGGTAAAGGTAACAAGTCTAGGGAGCCTTGGTTTTCAAGAGATATTGAGGTCCTAGTTATGTAAAAAAGGAGGTGCATATTAGGTATAGGCAAATAGGAACAAATGAGGTACTTATGGAGTATAAGAAATGCAAGAGAAAACTTAAAAAATGAATTAGAAGGGCTAAAATAAGGCACAAAATTGTGCCTAGCAGACAAGGTTAAGGGGAATCCTAATGTTTTCTACAGATATGTTAAGAGAAGAAGGATTAAAGGGAATAAAATTGGTCTTCCGGAAGATCAGAATGGTAATTTAAGCATGGAGTCAAAAGAGATGGGGGCAATCTTAAAAAGATTTTTTACATTTGTATTTACCCATGAGACAGATACAGACTCTATAGAAGTGAAGCAAAGCATCAGCGAGGTCTTGGGCCCGATGCAGATTACTGAAGAGGAGGTGTTAGCTGTCGACAAATTAGAGTGGATAAACCACCGGGGCCTGACAAGGTGTTCACTTGGACCATGTGCGAGGCAAGTGCAGCAACTTCAAGGGCCCTGGCAGAGATATTGGAGGATAGCTAATATTGTTCCGCTGTTTAAGAAAGGGTCTAAAAATAAAACAGGAAATTATAGGCCGATGAGCCTGACATTAGTAGTGGGAAAATTATTGGAAGGTGTTCTAAGGGGCTAGAGATATGAGAATTTAGATAGACATGGACTGATTAGACCATAGACCATAACATAAAGGAGCAGAATTAAACATTTCAGCCCAGTGAGTGTGCTCCACCATTCTATCATATCTGATTTATTATCTCTCTGCACCCATTTTTCACCTTCTCCCTGTAACTTTCACACCCCTATCAATCAAGAACCTGTCAACTTCCACTTTGAAAATACCCAATGTTAGTGTCCCCTTCCAATCATCTTTGGCTAATTCCTCTCTCAATCATCTACAGTTGCCCTTACTCCACTCTAATACTGATACAGCGGATTTTAGCTTCTCCGTTTCAAACCCCACGCTATTCTGCACTCTATAACAAGCCCAGAGAGCTGAATCATCACATTACTTGGGACAGTCAGCATGGGTTCATGCATGGCTGGTCATGTCAAATCATTCTTGTACAGTTTTTTTGAGGAAGTTACCAAGAAAGTTGATGAAGGCAAGGCAGTGGATGTTGTCTACATGGACTTTAGCAAGGCATTTGACAAGGTCCCCCATGGGAGGTTGTTCAGGAAGGTTGGGTTGCTTGGCATTCAAGATGAGGTAGTAAATTGGATTAGACATTGTCTTTGTGGGAGAAGCCAGAGAGTGGTAGTAGAAGGTTGCCTCTCTGACTAGAGGCCTGTGAATAGTAAAGTGCCGCAGGGTCCATCATTATTGATTAGCTGGGTCAGCAAATTTGCAGACAACACCAAGATTAGGGGTGTGATGGACAACATGGAAAACTGTCAGAGCTTGCAGCAGAATCCAGACCAGCTGGAAAAATGGGCTGAAAAATAGTAGACGGAATTTAATGCAGACAAGAGTGAGGTGTTACACTTTGGAATGACCAACCAGGGTAGGTCTTACACAGTGAATAGTAGGGCACTGAAGAGTGCAGTAGAACAAAGGGATTGGGAATACAGGGCCCAGAATTCATTGGTAGTCACAGCACAGGTCAGTAGGGTCATAAGGAAAGTGTTTGGCACATTGACCTCCATAAATCAAAGTGGGATGTTATGTTGAAGTTGTACATGATGCTGGTGAAGTCTGATTTGGAGTATTGTGTGCATTTTTGGTCACCTACCTGCTGGAAAGATGTAATTAAGGTTGAAAGAGTACAGAGAAAATTTCCAAGGATATTGCTGAAACTGGAAGATCTGAATTATAAGGAAAGGTTGAATAGGTTAGGACTTTAGTCCTTGGTATGTAGAAGATTGGGGGTGATTTGATAGATGTATACAAAATTATCATGGGTATAGGTAGAGTAAATGCAAGCAGTGATTTTCTACTGAGATTGGACTACAACTAGAGGTCATTGGTTAAGTGTGAAACATGAAATATATAAGGGGAACATGAGGGGAAACTTCTTCACTCAGAGGGTTGTGAGAGTGAGGAACAAGCTGCCAGCACAAGTGGTGCATGTGAGGTTGATTTCAACGTTTAAGTGAAGTTTGGATTGGTACATGGATGGGAGGATTACGGGAGGGCTATGGTCCGGGTGGAGGTCGATGGAACTAGGTAGTTTAAATGGTTTGTCACAGACTAGATGTTAGTGGGCCTGTGGGCCTGTTTCTGTGCTGTACTTTTCTATGACTCTATGGCAATGGCAAATGGAATTTGATTCTGATAGGCATGTGATGCATTTTAGTGGCTCTAATAATAGTAAGATGTCAAAGGGTATGGGCTGAAAGCAGGGGAGTGGGGATGACTGGAAGAATTGGATCAGCCCATGACTGACTGGTGGAGCAGACCTAGGACTGTGTGCTCAGTCCACTGCTGTTCACTCTGCTGACCCACGACTATGCTGCAACACACAGCTTGAACCATATCATCAAGTTCGTCGATGACATGACCATGGTGGGTCTCATCAGCAAGAACGACGAGGCAGCTTACAGAGAGGATGTGCAGCGGCTAATGGACTGGTGCAGAGCCAACAACCTGTCTCTTAATGTGAACAAAACAAAAGAGATGTTTGTTGACTTCAGGAGGGCACGGAGTGACCACTCCCCGCTGAACATCGAAAGCTCCTCAGTAGAGAGCATTAAGAGCACCAGATTTCTTGGTGTTCATCTGGCTGAGAATCTCACCTGGTCCCTCAACACCAGCTCCATAGCAAAGAAAGCCCAGCAGCATCTCTCTGCGAAGGCTGAGGAAAGTCCATCTTGCACCCCCCACCCCCGCCATCCTCATCACGTTCTACAGGGGTTGTATTGAGAGCATCCTCAGCAGCTGCATCACTACCTGGTTCAGAAATTGCACCATCTCGGATCGCAAGACCCTGCAGTGGATAGTGAGGGCGGCTGAGAAAATCATCGGGGTCTCTCTTCCCGCCTTTACAGACATTTACACTACACGCTGCATCCGCAAAGCAAACAGGATTATGAAGGACCCCACGCACCCCTCATACAATCTCTTTTCCCTCCTGCCATCTGGGAAAAGGCTCCGAAGCATTCATAGTTCAGTCTAGTTTTCGTACTGTTTCATGTAATACCATGGTCCTGAAAAAACGTTGTCTCATTTTTACTATGTATTGTACCAGCAGTTATGGTCGAAATGACAATAAAAGTAACTTGACTTGATAGGCCAAATGGCCTACTTCTTCTCCTATATCTTTTGGACAGGTAAATGAATGGTAGGTCCAAAAGGATTATTGAGGACCAAAGCGTCCTTGTTGACACTGAAGATGGCAGCACAGCTGGAGAAGGTGGGGGGGGGGGTGGGGGAAAGGTTTACAAGATGCTTGTCTCATTAGCTAGAACATCGACAATAAGAGCAGGGAGGTCTTGTTTATACTGTAACTTTATAAGACACTAGTTGGGCCTGGATTATTGCTGGATTATTGTGGATTATTGTGCATGTTTTTTGGTTACCACACAATTGGCAAGATGAAATTGCTATGGAGAAGGTTAGAGAAGATTTATCAGGATGTTGCCTGAGGTGGAACTTTTCATTTACGAGGAGAGACTGGATAAGCCGGAAATGGGGAGGACCAGATGGAGATATGCAAAATAATGTTTTTGCACATTTTTTAAAAACCTATTCAATATATGTATACTACAATTGATTTACTTGTTTATTTATTACTATTTTTTTGTCTCTGCTAGATTATGTATTGCACTGAACTGCTGCTGCTAAGTTAGCAAATTTTTCGTCACCTGCCGGTGATAATAAACCTGATTCTGATTCTGATAATGAAAGGCATAGATAAGGCAGGTAGAAAGAAACTTCTCTCAGTGCTAGAGGTGTCTAAGAATAGAGAGCATAGGCTTTAAAGTGAGGAGGAAGAAGTTTAGAGGGGATCTGAGGAATAATTATTGTCATCCAGAGTGGTTGCGGATGGGAAAATATTTCCTCAAGGATGATGGAGGCAGAGATTCACAACGGGATGAGTACTTGAATCAGCAACACTATGGACTAAATGCTGTTAAATGGAACGGGACTTGAATGGTAAGTATGGGCATGGTAGGTGAAGGGCTCGTTTCTCTGCTTAATGATCTTCTGGCTCAAAGAGCATCAGTGGATCATTCACCAGGGATTTTCATCGTGATAATTCTCTTGATTTAGGCATAAGTGAAACAGTAGTGAAACAAAGTGCTGCCCATTTCTATTCACTGAATTTGCAATCCATTTACTCATTTCCCAGATGTATTATTTTTGGACAGATGGAGCTGTTTTTTTATATATTTCATGAATCAGATTTGCTTATTTTGTGAAGTGAACATGATTATGGTGATTTCCAGGTTGAATGGTCCTACACCAGAAACTTGACTGGTATTTTCACTCACATTGCACTTCGTGTATTTTCTGCTACGAAAATGTACTTAATGGCATAATTCTGCAGGCAGCACACATTTAGGCTCAGGGTCTTCTGATTTTTTTCCAGTGGCCAGCTCACAGTCCAAGTAATTATTGCACAGTGTACCAACGACTGCCAAGCACTTGTGGGTACTGTTGTACTTCTCGGCTTCACTTTTAATTGAGTAATTACTGTGGTATCTGCATATTGGTTTATTGTTCACATATATTAGCTGCTATATTTAACAGTTACTTTAGAGCTAAAGGGGCCACTTTTACTTTATAAAATGCATCACCCTCTTAGCTTCGTAAAATTGTTTGTAATTTGCATCAGTTTGGTTGAAGAGTCAAACGCCTCAAATAATGCTTCACTGTACATTACAAGTCCGAATATAATACAACTGTCTAGGTCAGTCTTCGCCTATTCACAAGTTAGAAAGCAGCATTTTCTGCTACATTTGAATTTTTGGCAGTTATTTTACTCTTAAATATATTGTACTTTTTGATGCTTAGCAGTTGCAAAATTTTACATTTTTAATTTCATTGGGTTTTGGGGAAAATAATTTGTTTCTTCATTGGAGTTGTTTTGCAATAGCTCTTCAGTATGAGGAGGAAGAAGCTCCAAGTGTGGAGAGAAGGAATTGTGCTTCTCTTAATGGGATGCAGAAACCTGCAGTTTTCTCAATAAGCAATACTGTACCTAAATAGAATGAGCTTTTCCACATGGGCTTGTAACAGGGATGTTTCAATATCCGCAAGCCGCTGTTACATTTGGTGCATGATTGCCTGCTGAAAATCAGGAATCCACCCGAAAACAAACATTGTTATTAATCCTGACTAATATTACATGGTTATCGACCTTGACAGGAACAGTCTTTACTCATGAAGACATCAGCAAACATGATCATTTTATTTGTTGACACAAATGTCTGCAGATTAATTGTGGCCCCAGTTTAAATTGTAAAATGTTCCTCAAGTGTTCTGCAACCTGATCGGCAGGTTACAACATTTCATTCTTGCATGAGATGCTGTCACTCAGTCATGGCCTGTTATGATGCTCCTGATTTCCAGGAGCTGTGTTGTCGGCCAGATTTCCTGTCCACTGAGCTGCCCAGTGCAAGTGCAATTTATGTTGACAGCTCATCTATTCATCGTTAACATTGCCCAACTAAATCAGCCTAAACAAAAAATATGGCTATGTAATGTTAATCCAAAAATTGTTGTCTTGCATTCCATTGCTAAAATACGGTATTGGTGCATCAGCAAATATAAAATATGAGTTTTTGTTCCCTAAGATATTTTAAGTTACTCAGCTCCAATTGCTGCTAATGGAAATGACTAACTCTTCCAATTTAGGAAGGTGGGCCCATAGTAGCAATAAATTGAAGCCAGGGATCCGAGGATGCATCACCTATGGTTTATTTGCTTTTCTGTCAATGTCCAAAACCTGCAATTCTATTGTTAAAAAAGAAGCAAAGACAGCATCATGGTGGTAGGTGTAACTGAAGATAATGGCAATGTGCAGGATTGATGAAAAGGTGTATCCCTTGAAAAAGAGTCACACCAGCCAATGATGACTGATGGATGTGTGAATATACCTTAATTCTGGTTCATCAAAAAGCATTGGTTTATACCAATGGTTCTACTTGCACGATGCACCTGCCTTTAGTTATCCAAAAGGCCTTGGAAGGATAGTTTAAAGGATACTTCGAGGACACAAAGTTCTGGTATCTGGAGCACTCTGAAATACAGTATGATGGGATGATTTTTTTGTAGATCTCAAGGTGCTAGGCTTGAGTTCACGCCATACTGATGGGGGGGGGGGCCTGCTGCACCATCAATAACTCCCTCTGAGATGTAAAGGTGAGATATCGGCTTTTATTGACTGGAAGAAGGAACAAGCAGTGAGTGACCACCATACTACATCCTGGAGACTGAGAGGCCGGGCTCAGGCCTTGATCGCCTTTATACCGGGGTCTGTGGGAGGAGCCACAGGAGCAGTCAGCAGGGGGCGTGTCCAGACAGGTATATGTAGTTCACCACAGGGCCGCTGTTCTCTCTGGCAAATGTAAGCATTGAAATGATAGCCTGGACTTAGTTCCTGTGCATAGTGATCATGTAGCAACATTTTACGCAAGGCTAATCTACCACTCCCATGGGGATGAGCATTAAATATTCTGATATCTGCAGCAAATATGAGGACTGTGTCAATTCACATGACAGTACATCATGTGCGTCATGATTTCTCAGAACAGGATTTAAGTAGATTATAAAAAATTGTAGAAACTATTAAGTTGCCCAGATTGAACACAGGAAAAGCTTCATGAGGCTGAGAAGTGAATTGCATTCAGCAGTCCAAATAAACACAGCCATTGTTTTCATAAAATCATCTGCAGCTCCTTTAAATAAAAAACACAGAACACAGATAAAGAAATCCTTTGATCTTAGTGTTCATTGCTTTATTCAATTGATATTGAAAATCACTACAATATTAGTCAATTATCAGTGTTTGCAATACAGTACAAAAGCCCTTAAGGGTAGAAAGAAAAAAAATCATGTTTTTTCATAAGATTTTTATGAATCAGTTTGATTTTTGTAAAAAAAAATTAACAATTTATCACAAAATTCCCACTAATGACGAAAATTTTCCTAAACCAGAGGGTGGTGAATCTGTGGAATTCATTGCTACAGACAGCTGTGGAGGCCAAGTCATTGGGTAAATTTAAGGAAGAAAAAGAATTTCAGGATGTATATTGTATACATTTCTCTGACATTAAATGTACCTATTGAAACCTATTGAGATTGATAGGCTCTTGATTAATCAGGACACCAAAGGTTACAGGGAGAAGGCAGGAGAACGGCTGGGAGGGATGGTGGATCAGCCATGATGGAGTGGTGGAACGGACTCAATGGGCTTTTTGGCCTAATTCTGCTCCTACTGTTTATGGTCTTATGGTCTAAACCAAAGAAGCACAATAGAATTTACGACCGCTACATATCCAAAGTGCAAAAGAGGACAAATCGTGTAAATAGTTAAAAGAAGAGAAAACAAATAACACTTGGAGCATGAATAGCAAAGTCTTTGAAATTGAGTCCACAGCTACAGAGCCAGTTCAGTGCTAAGGGAGTGAAGTCATTCCAGGATCCTGATGGCTGCAGGGCAGTGACTGTTCCCAAACCGGATGGCGTGGGACCCAATACACCTGCACCCTCTGACCAGTGGAAGTAGTGACAAGAGAAGGTGACTGGTCAAACGCACAAGATGGCACTGAATTCCTGTTTGTTTTCCACTCTCAGCCTCAACAATTTTATTGCTGCTCAGTGTTTCAATTGGTGCGGAGTTAGGGAGCTAAGCAAAGGTTCATCTTCTGCTCTCAGGGCTTGACTCACTGACCACCCCAGTGATGGCTGGTCCGGCTGTAGTGACACTTTCAAGAGTTTAGCTCACTGAATCCCCCAGGAGAATGCAAAAATGCCAGTTTAGTCAGTTCAAAAGTACATTCCTTAAAGGGAAATTACAGGCTGTTGCCTGCGGCAATCGCAGTTCAGAAGAAATACTGCATATCTACTAGAGTATCTCGTAGTTTTGTGAGCTGCTTGCAGAGAACATCGCAATTGGTAGCCAGCACCATCTTGCAAGATCTAAACCAGTTGTTCCCAGACATATTTGGGTCACTTCCCCCTGGGCTCCCAGACTACATCCACATCTCCCTTTCTGTCCTTTAGATGAAAGCTATAAAGAATTTTGATTTATAATGCACAGTAAAAGAAAATGGGAACGGTGAACACTAAACAGTGGCAAGTAATTGCAAAAGTTGCTCAAATCTATTTAAAGCTACAAATAAAATTAGTTCTTTATTTAATTACAGTAAAAGCGATTTTCATCGATAATTTTAGAGCATACATTAGCAGTCAACTATTCACTTCTTCATTGCTTTTTCAATGAGATAGATGGACTTTGTGCAGATACATCAGCTTCTTAACATCAGGCTAAATATCATCCAGAAGTCTCAGATCCACACATTCAGTAATTTGCTGTTTGTTTCATTACTTTGAAAGAAGTTTTGTGACTGCTCTGAAACCGCGCTTACCTAAATATGATATTGGAAAGGTAATAAAGAATCCCTTGACTTTTTTCCACTGTGCAGGATAGTGTTCAGAGATTTCTTCTGCAAATAGAAGTCTTTATGACTTTTTAAACCTTGGCTTCAGCTCAAAGTCATTTTGTAGCAAAATTAGTTCTTCCTCTATCCTTTCTATTAATTCCCCATTACAAATGTTCATGAATGGATTTATTACCCAATCTGGAATTTGGATCGAGAGACCCCACTCCAACCTCTCTGACATGGTTTTATGCAGCTCACCCAGGTGGGCACAGATTATTATCTGGTATTCTTTCTTCCTTTTCCAACTCAGGGAGGCTCAGAAATTGGAAAAGGTTACGATAGCCGATGTTGCAATTAAATACGGTTAACTTGGACAGAAATATGGAGATGACTGGTTTGACTTTGATAGCTTTTACATCAAGCATAGTTCAAATGCAATCTATACATTTGCTGTTGATACAACTACTGTTGGCAGAATATCATATGGTGACAAGAGCGCGTACAGGAGTGAGATATACCAGCTAGTAGAGTGGTCTCACAGCAACAACCTTGCGCTCGACATTAGTAAGACCAAAGAGCTGATTGCGGACTTGAGGACAGGTAAGACAAGGGAACCTAGACCATAGAGGTATCATAAGTGGAGAGCCAGCAATTTCAAATTCCTTGGTGTCAATATCTTTGAGGATCTAACCTGGTCCTAACATATCGTTGCAGCTATAAAGAAGGCAAGGCAGTGGCTGTATTTAATTAGAAGTTTGAGAAGATTTAGTTTATCACCTAAAAAGTTGTACTGCAGAGAGCATTCTGACTGGCTGCATCACCGTTTGGTATGGGGGCTGGCTACTGCACAGGATCAAAATAAACTGCAGAAAATGATAAAATTAGTCAGCTCCTTCATGGGTACTAGCCTCTGTAGTATCCAAGGGTGGTGCCTTGGAAAGATGGTGCCCAACCACCCAGGACATGCCCTCTTCTCATTGTTACCACCAGGTAGCAGGTACAGAAGCCTGAAGTCACACAATCAGTGATTCAGGAACAGCTTCTTCCCCCTCTCATCCAACTTCCACATGGACACTGAACCCATAAACACTACCTTACTACCTTTTTTAAATTTCTGTTTTAGAATGACTTATTTTAATTTAACTATTATATCAGAATATATATATTTCTATATATATATATATATATGTACTTACTTTAATTCAGTTTTTCTATATTTATCATGTATTCTGTTGTACTGCTGTGGCAAAGTTAACAAATTTCATATTTACCAATGATATTAAACCTGATTGCAATTGAAAATTGATCCCATTAAACTTTGCAAATAATTTTGACAAATTAGCAATGTCATGCATAATAGTCTTCAGCTGATTACTGAATGAGGTATTCAAGACTTCGAAGAATTTTATCAGTTTCCAAAAGTGCATAAAAGCATCCCAGGCAGTATCTGTTTGAAAGCTACCTGGCTACTGAGTGCAACAGCAAGCTTTCAAAGCATTCATCCTTCTTGATACAAAGCACTTGAAATAGTCAAGAATTGAGAGCATGGAACTTGATGTTATTTACTGCTGTGATAACAGTATTTAATGATTTGTGCAACCACTCACTTACGTGTAGGTTTTTTGCAAAAAGCGGTCATCTGAGAATTACACAGTGAATGACCAATATGTTAGGTACAGTTTGTTTCAAGAAACTCATAACCTCACAGTGGGATCCGGTTCTTGATGGTGCCCCATCTGTTACACAAGCAAGTATAGTGGTGAGCAGAATGCCCTTCTCTTTGAGAAATTGCTCAACAACCCAAAATATTGTCTCCATCTTTAAACCTGTTTCTAGTTCCTTTGCAACTAACAATTCTTGAACCATGCTTTCATCTTTCATGAATGAATATAACCAAGAAGCAAAGATACATTGCCTGGCAAAATTGACTTGTCCAACTGCAGAGCAGATTCTGTTGTCCTTCCTATATTGTACAATGTATCCTTCACATTCTCATGCATTTCATCTATTCGTCTTTGACTAAAGTTGTTGCTAAGCAGAATCACTTTATTTATTTGGTCTGGTGACTTATGCAAATTCATACTCAGAACTTCCTTTGCTGCTGGCAGAATCAGTTTTTCTCCAATTGTATGGGGCTTTCCAGATTTAGCAATGAGCAATGAAATGATGTATGAATCACTGTTTTGTTGTGACGTGCTGGCAAACATATTTTCAAGAGTTTTCCCTTTCTGAAGGTTTTCACAAAGTGACTGAAAATAAGCCAAGTTCTTGTTTGCTTTATCAGAGTGTATTTCTCTTCAAATGTTCAAGAAGCCTGAATAGTTTTATTTCCTCATCTGAAGAAACTTGTTCATACAACAGACACATTGGCTGCTGTTGGTTTCTTGGTGTAAGTCCATATTTCAGATACCCCTACTCCACTCTATACTGTCTACACTTCTTTTTTGTCTGGTCTGCTTCTGTCATTTTCATTATGGATTAACGGCCACAATGAATCACCTATTGTTTAAGCCCGTCCTCAAGAGCTGGAGTCAATAAAGGGAGAAGCAATGACATCATCATAGCACAAGCAAAACCTGACTCTCTCTGAGGGTACACAAAGTAGGGCAGCAATATCTCGTTTGGGCCATAGGCTAGAGAAATGTGGTCAAGAATATTCAAAATGGCAGAATCTGAGCTCTACACCATTGAATGCCACTCTGTATTTCACAGGAATTGTGTCACGGTGTGATTATGCGAATCATACTAGCTAGCACTGTACTACAGTAGTGAATGGCAATGATACATGGGCTGAGCCCAGAAGTCACTTGTTATCTTCAGTCCAGATTTCTCATGATATGCAAAATTCAGGAGTGTCACATTGCTTTTCAATAACTATAATGTGCTTTGAGCAAAGTCTAAGAAAAGGACAGGTTAGCAAGAGATAAGGTGATTACGTGATCATTGTAATCAAATATGAGGCACTGAGGATAAAATGCTTATAATAAGTAATTTATTTCTTAAATGAGCTGCCTCCTATACTATTGAGCAACCTCCCCAAATGCCCCCTTT
Organism: Hypanus sabinus; assembly: GCF_030144855.1. Classification (NCBI taxonomy): domain Eukaryota; kingdom Metazoa; phylum Chordata; class Chondrichthyes; order Myliobatiformes; family Dasyatidae; genus Hypanus; species Hypanus sabinus. The sequence continues at coordinate 38,279,577 of NC_082722.1, forward strand.
ATCTTTATCTTAGATACTCCCACCACCCCGGGGCGGTGGGGTGCAATATCACCCACTTTGGGAACCGCTAGTCTAAACCACAGAGCGAACAAATAACAAAGTGAAAAGCATGAATAACAGAGCCTAAAGCAGGCTGTTTTAAATTGCAACACAATAGGAACAATTGGGAAGCTTAAGGTGCCACTTATCTTTCAGCCAGAATAATTACAGAATGGAAATTAAAAGTTGCCAAAGGACTTTGCTAATAGAAACACAAAATAATGTCCAAAAAGAATAACATTTTCAGTCATTAGTGTCATAATGAAAGATTTACAAGTAAATAGCATACAGCATTCTGCATGGCCATTTGATAAATATGTATTTTGTTTTACATGCAATCTAGTTCAAAGAGAGATGTGAAATTCTACGTTCAGAATAAGCTTGTGCTCAAAGCCTGCAATTGCATTGTAAAATTGACCTTGCCAAATTGAATGGGAAATGTTAATAAAGCAGAATATTATGATAAGTATTAGAAGTAAGTATGACTAATAAGATGAGAAAAGCAAAAGAGAGTCTGGACAATGTGTACCATATGTTATGACTTCAACAAATGAAAGGTTTTCATTTCTGGGCTCTTACCTCTCCTCCCCCAGCCCTCTGTGGTTGGCCTATGACAGTTGGAAATCCTGTTCAAATCCTAAGTTATTGATTTCTATCCAGTTCTTTTATATGTGGTTGTATTCTGCAGAAAAAAATGCAAGTGCACAGCTCTGCCTGCCAGCAGCTTAAGTTCCCAGCATTCACAAAGAACAGATGGAAGAGTTAGCTTTTTGTTTTGCTAGGAATTTAAAGGTGGCACAACAGACCACCTGTGTACTTTATAAACTTCCATGTTAAGTTTCAAAAAAAGTCGATATTGCACTTGTACCTGTGCCAAAATTGTAGTTGTTAGCAACGGCCATCAGTAAAAGGCTCTTCCGCCAAGAATCGCAGCACCAAGCGTTGAATTCTGATAAAATTAACCCATAATTGGTGCTCGCGGATGTGTAAGATTGTTCTAACGTCAAAACTAAACTATAGCCAAGATGTGAGAAATATTGCTAAGGCACCATGGCAGAAGCCTTTGTACGTATGTCAAACCTAATTTGGGAACGTTTAACATTGTCCTGATGGTGAAAAGCAAAAAAGAAAGTTTTCACTGGTGCCATTAATTCAGAGCATTCAACTATTAAATTTTAATGAATTCAGTCTTAAGTCCCTACCCAAATCAGACTCAGTTCTAGCATTATAAATGAAAAATTTGAAGCCTGCCTATTTCTCCTTGTGTCTCATCGCAATAAAATCAGGTAAAGAATAAACAGTAATCAGTACAATTTGCTTATCAGGACTTTAAACAATTTAGCTAATGGTGGGGCTGGAGGTGATCCTCAGGGCTTTGGTCATTCTGAAAGGGAGTAATGGCAAGCAGCTGTCATTCTTCTGTTGAGCCAAGAAGAACAACCCCACATTTGCCATCTCAAAATTTTGCAGGTTTAAAGACAAGTAGCAGTCCTTACTGGGACAGACAATTTAGGAATATGACTCTGAAATAATTTCACAAGCCTCACTTTGGTCCTGAAATGATGCCAGTGCTGATTTCAGACAGTTGCCAGGATCACCTAAAAAATACTGCTAATCAACTGAGCAGTAGGTGTGGAACTCATTTGCCAAACACATGTTGGTCTCTGATTGTAAAATTAGTCATCACTGTAAACATTTTTAGTTCACATCAGTTACAAGCACTGCTCTACTCTCTCTACAACCATAACTATGCGGCCAGGCATAGCTCAATTGCCTTCTATAAATTTGCTGATGATACAGCCATTGTTGACAGTATATCAGATGATGATGAGAGGGTGCACAAGAGAGAGATATGCCAGTTCAGTGGTTGAGTGGTCTCACAGCAGCAACCTTGCACATCATCCCAAAGAGCTGATTGTGGACTTCAGGAAGGGTAAGATGAGGGAATATACAGTTGGCCCTCCTTATCTGTGAGGGATTGGTTCCGTGACCCCTCGTGGATACCAAAAAACGCAGATGCTCAAGTCCCTTATTCAACCTGTGTCAATGCGGTGGACCTTAGGACCCAGTGGAACCCCAGACCTTATTTAACCTGTCTCAGTGCGGTGGACTTTAGGACCCGGCGGACGAGCTCTGAATCCGCAGTGTTTCTGTTCATGAAAATAATCACGATCACGATTGAAAACAAAGTGGAAATAATAAAGCGATCGGAAAGAGATGAAATGCCATCGGTCATTGGAAAAGCGTTAGGCTACAGTCGGTCAACAATCAGAACAATTTTAAAGGATAAAGTGAGAAAGGCCCTGCCCCGATGAAAGCTACAATTATTACTATGCAACGCAGTGGTTTAATTATTGGGTTTTAGGGTTTTGGGTTTTTGGTCCTCCACATCAACCTGGCCCGGAAGGAGAGTGGGCTCAGAAGTGGTCTGTCACTAGATTGAACTCAGGAACTTCCCAAGCCTGGCGCGGAATCATACGTTCTTAAGTGTTCTATATGCATAGAATGGTAAAATACATACTATATATTGACTAACTGACACTAAATAATACCGGATGTACCTGTTCCGACTTACATAGTAAGAGAACTTCCGATTTTTTTTCGATCCCGATCCACAGTAACCCATGCACTTCCTCCCGTATACTTTAAGTCATCTCTAGATTACTTATAATACCTGATACAATGTAAATGTTATGTAAACTAGTTGTTATACTGCATTATTTAGGGAATAATTACAAGAAAAAAAAGTTTGTACATGCTCGAACAACAAGTGCTGGAAAAGCACTTCCGGGTTTTCTTGATTCACGGTTGGTTGAACTTGTGCATGCAGAACTCGCGGATAAAGAGGGCCGACTGTCCTTATGGAGGGATCGGATCAGAAGTGGAGAGAATAAGCAATTTCAAGCTCCTGGGTGTCAAGATGTCTGAAGACCTAACCTGGTCCCAACATATCAATGCAGCTATAAAAAAAAGGCAAGACAGCAGCTATATTTCATTTGGAGTTTGAGGAGATTTGGTGTGTTACCTAAGACACTCGCAATTTTCTACAGATGTACGATGGAGAGCATTCTAACTGGCTGCACCACGTTCGGGTATTGGGGGAGAGGTGTTGGGGGTGTTACAGCACAGGATCGAAGTAAGCTGCAGAGTGATGTAAAATTAGTCAGCTCCATCATGGGCACTAGCCTCAGTAGTATCCAAGAAGTCTTCAAAGGCCGGTGTATCAAAACGGTCCATCATTACAGATGCCAACCACACAGGACATGCCCTCTTCTCATTGTTACCATCAGGAAGGAAGTACAGAAACCTGAAGGCACACAGTAAATGATTCGAGAACAGCTTCTTCCTCTCTGCCATCCGATTCTGAATGGACATCGAACCCATGAATGCTACCTCACTACTTATTTTTATTTCTGTTTTTGCACTATTTATTTAACTATTTAATATACATATATTTACTTACTGTATGCTTTCTGTAATTCACAGTTTTGCCCATTGGTCCTGTATTACACTGAATTGCTTCCGTAATGTTAACAGATTTCACGACATATGCCGGAGATATTAAACCTGATTCTGATTCCTATGCTCAGACAGCGCCAGCGAACAACACAACCAAGAACAACGTCCTCCAGACGGTTCATGAAACTACTTTTATTTCTTTTACATTTTCTTTTCCTTTCAAATGTGTTTCTGCTATTGTTGGAGCCTGTGATCTACCATTTTGGTTGTGGGTTATCAGGCTGATTGTGTGATCTGGAGCTTTGCTGTCTCCGAGGGTGTTCTGTGAGGCTTTGAGCAAAGTGGACAGCTTCAAGGCCAGGAAGTGATGGAGACAGGGCGCGAGCCCATGATCAACTTTGTTTCTCACTGATCTTGCTGACTAAGGCACCGAGGAAGATTGAAATCGTCGAGGTGCGTGCAGAAAGAGAGTGGGTGTTCAGCACTGCCTACCAGACTCTCACATGCTGCTCCCGAAAGATGGTCTCTGTGTTCAAGTGGTCTCTTGCTCTCTCTTGATACTGTTGGAGGATGGTGCTGGAGTTCTGGGTCTCGGACAAGGTTTAATCAAAGCGGTTTGAGGATCGGACTCTATATTTTGTATTATGATGTGTTTCTGGCTTCTGGTCATTCCTTTTTTTGTTGCTATTTTGAGCAACATTGAATGGGGGTGGCCTGTAGATAACGAATACTGGGCTGAGCTGAACTGAATATGCCCAGGCTCTTCTCAATTTTGTTTTCTATATTCTATGTTTCTTGCTCATTTTGTTTTTGTTGCTATTTGTGCAATTTGTTTTCTTTTTGCACGTGGGAGAGGGTGATGTTGTCCTTTGAACGGGTTCTTTGTTTTGTGTCTGTCTGTGGGGAAGGCAAATCCCAAGGTTGTATATTGCATACACACATTGATAATTAATGTACTTTGAACCTTTGCCATATTGCCAGTCAGTAGTTCTTTCTAAACAATGTAGGAGAAGAACTGTTACCGTGAAAATGCCTCATCTTTTCTCTGCTTTTCCTTCATGGGTGCTACCCTGCTACTTCCTAAGAAAGGTCAGGTGCTGAATTTACATATACCTGTTACAATAACTCAACGCAGTGGCCAAGCTATTATCTAATCAGCACATGGACACCAAACAAATCACAAAAAACAGTTTATTTACTGACAATCTCACCTGTTATTAATCTATTACCTATTAGTTAATGTTCAGCATAAAACAATCCTTTTATCATCAGAGAAGTTGCCCTAGTAATCTGATTTTTAATATGAAGAGCAAAGTTAGATGGAATGAAAATGGATATAAAGCCAGGAAGCAAAGTAATGCAAATTTGGCATCAATGAAAGCTCAAAAATGTTAACACTTAATTCTTTGATTATTATAATTGTAACGGTTGAGCAAAAAACAAATATTTAAAATAGTCCAAAAGCTGTGGTATATATTTTAAATGAATTGAATAATTAATCCTGCCATAAATGATAGCATAATTTCAGAGGACAGATTGTGGTAACTCTCTGGTGGGTTAATAATCATTGAGGACTGTATTGGCAGTTTCGGCTTTACTGGGTCATAGGTGGTTGCGATCAAAAAGCGTGGAAAAAGTTCTCATTATACTTTCCAGACATTATTCGGGCATTTTTATTCTTGTATCCTATTAAATACCGTAAGTGCTTTTTGATAATTGTGCTTTGTAGTTTTACAGCACTTCAGTCTATTCCCAGTACAATTTCCTCTCTTATCGGTTGTTTGAAATATTGATTCCTGACAGATGAAAGCAAACAATATAATCTCACATGCACACTATAAGAGAGTATGCTGAGGTAAAGCAATGCATCTGGGAATGGTCATATTTGAAATGTTTTTGTTTTATTACATTTCGTCAACACAATTTACATAATGCAGCTGTTATTTATGTAAAGAGTCAGACTACTGACAGCTAGCTGATATTACCTATTGCTGATATGCTTTTGCATTTAGTAAGATAAAAGAAGAAACCCCCAAATGATTACAGAAATTGCAACAGCTTAAACCTCTGTCAGCTGACTTCAGGCAACTGTGATTTATCTTCTTGAGCTAGTAAAGCTTGCTGTCAGTTAACCTTATCAGTACCAACCACAAGATAGGAATCTTCAATGCTGTGTACCCAGAGAAATCAGATGCAGTTTGGAAAGTATCAAATTACCTGTTTGACACATGCAACAGCACGTCCAGCAAAAAGGAGAGGATATGAAGAGGAATTTAAATCAGATTTGTTCTACTGGTGGAGCTAGTAAGACCAACATGAGTCTTACCTTCTGTTTAACAGAAAAGGAAATTCATACTGCTTGGAGTGAATCCCCTTCTACAGTTGTGTTGAAAATGGGACCCTAGGCATTAGAAAAGGTAAATTAATGTGAGGAACTGAATTCCACTCTTCAGATGGATGTTGGATTACAAGTTGATAACTAACTCAACAAGCAATGTAGAGATGATTACTTCTGTTCAATTTGAGGCATTTTCTTTTTCCAGCTTCCTCTCTCACAGCAACACTGATTTTACGTTTTATCACTCAGATTCTGATCAACAATTTACATCAAAGCCTCTTTCGGCAGCAATTTATGTATGTAGAGTTGTTAGAAGATTCGGCATTGTTGTGAGCTCAATTAACTGAATTCTGAAAATTTTATGAGCATGCTAAAAGCTAAGTAGAACCATAGAACATTACAGCACAGAAATGGGCCTTTTGGCCCTTCTTGGCTGTGCCAAACCATTTTTCTGCCTAGTCCCATTGACCTGCACCTGGACCATGTCCCTCCATACACCTCTCATCCATGTACCTGTCCAAGTTTTTCTTAAATGTTAAAAGTGAGCCCACATTTACCACTTCATCTGGCAGCTCATTCCACACTCCCACCACTCTCTGTGTGGAGAAGCCCCCCCACTCCCCACGTTCCCTTTAAACTTTTCCCCCTTCACCCTTAGCCCATGTCCTCAGGTTTATTTTCTCCCCTAGCCTCAGTGGAAAAGACCTGCTTGCATTCCCTCTATCCATACCCTATACCCTAAGTCTGCTAAGTACAGCAGATTCCAGTTAATTGGGACACAGCAGGACCAGCACATTTTGGCCCAATTAAGTGGCTGCCCCAATTAGCCAAATCTTCATGGAAACAGTGCAAAAAAAAGTAAAAAAGATGAATTACTTGTTACACCTTTGCAACTACATATTAATTAAAATAAACACTTGCAGGCAGGAGATGGCTTTAACTGGTGTATTCACATTGCAGCGAGACAGACAGAGAGAAACAACAACATGCATGCACAGACAACAATCCATACGGAGTACTAAGAGGAGTCATTGCTTTAAAAGAAATAGGTCCATACATTACACTTCATCGCCCTTTAGATTAATGTAGCATAAAACTGTATATGTAACAAAATTTAATTTCCCTTTCATAAACCATATTCCACTTCTGCTTGGTCACAGTATGAAGACTTCTCTTCTTCAGTTGTCACTAGTGGAAGGCACATCAAGTCAATAGTATTGCTGTGTTGTTTGGTACCCTTGAACTCTATGCCATAGGAGTGGACTCCGAGGAACAGTGCCCAACGTTGTAACCGGGTAGCGGACACCACTGGAATTCCCTTCCTGGAATTGAAAATGGATACAAGGGACTGGTGATCTGTCACCAGTGTAAACTTTTGTCCATAGAGGAGTGGAACTTCTTTGTTTTTCAGACTGGACTAAGGGCCTCTCAGTTGATCTCTGCATAGTTCATCAGTGATCTTGAAGCAAATGCAACCAGGCATTCACATCCATCTTTCATAGTGTGTGACAAAACGGCTGCATTGCCATAAGGGAAATGCATCACACACCAGTCTGATGGGCAGCGATGGGTTGTAATGGATGATCAGTTTATCGGATGCTATTAGTCTCTTTGTTTCCTTGAATGCTTTTTCACATATTTCTGACCATTCCCAATTTGCTCTGGTTTGTAACAGAGCATTCAGTGGATGCACTGTAGCAATGTTTGGAAGAAACTGGTGGTAGTAGTTTACAAGGTCCAAGTATGACCTGAGTTGTGACAAATTTTCTGGTTTGGGTGCCTGTAATCTTCTCTTGTGACTTATGTAATCCATGCTTGTCAATGAAATGTCCACAGTATGAGATTTCGTTCTTGAAAAGCACACTTCTCTCTCTTTATGCACAGGCCATACTCAGTAAGCCTGCTAAGTACTTTACCAAGGTTCTAGAGATGCTCTTCATGATTCTTCCCAGTCATAACAATGTCATCAATGTAACATTGTGTACCTAGGACATCTTGGAGCACCTGGTCTGTTTGTGGCGACCCACTTCCGAGCGCACTCGAACCGGCTCACAAATAGCCAGCGCACCGGCACAAAGGCCAGTCCCAAAAGGGCACCAGGTCTGCTTCACCAACAAAGGGAACAGCCTGCGGGGGATTGTGAGCATGTGCATCCGCGTCCGGGGAGGGCGGGATCAGGGAGGCTTCAAAGCAAGGCTGTGAAGTTCGAATAAAATCTTTCTTTAACTGCAGTTTACCGACTCCATGTCGTTATTTTAGCACTGCGTGTAGCACACCATTATATGTTATATGTTGCTCTTTGCCAAATTGCTGGAGTTGATGTGAGGACAAACAGTCCCTTGAGAGTATTGATTGCTAGGAATCTCCTGCTTGACTCCTCAAGCTTCATTTGCAGGTAGGCTTGTGAGAATTCAATCTTCTGCCTGCTTGCCAAAGATGCCGAATGTCTTCTATTCGTGGCAGGGGACACTGCTCAGTACACTGCACCAGGCTGATGCTCACTTTGAAATCCCCACATATGCAAATGGCTCCGGCCCTCCCTTTCTTGATCACCGTGACAATGGACCTCCACTTTTCAATGTGTAAAACTCTAACTACTATATTTGGTCTCCATACAACACATTCACTTTCAGTTTGCCTTTGGGAGACACTTTTTCACCTGTATAGGTCTTTAGCATCACTGAGGTCTTCTCTAATGGTAGCGTAGAAAATGATCCGTCATAGTTAGTCTCTGAAATTATCGACAAAGCGGACCCTGTACCTAGCTCCATTTTCAGTTTTACTCCAGCCTGTGATCCATATGATTTGGTGATATGCTTCAGTAATGCTAAGCAGTTCTAGGCATGACAGCTCACCTTTGTCAGACTCTGTGTTGTCTGATTCTGTTTCACATTTGGTCACTTTATGCTTTTGCTTAGGCTTGTGGGTGAGAATTTTCCCTCGGTTGTCTTCTTGGTCTGCCTTGCACATTCCCTCCAAGTGACCTTGTCTGTGACACTTACTGCAAACTTTTTCCTTAAACCAACAGTTATTTGTATTATTATAGGATTTGCCACAATGATAACATTTTTGGCTTTTTGCACCAATCAGGGATATTTTGTGGATTTCACCTTCCAACCTCCTTTTCCTTAGTTCTGCTGCAGTCTCTAATGATATTTCAATGGTCAATACCCATTCTAAGGTTAGGTCTGTTTCTGACATTAGCCTCTTCTAAGTGCTTTGACTATGCACGCCACATGCAAGTTTGTCCCTTAATGCATCAAAAGATCCCTCTCTAAAGTCACAGTACTGGAAAAATTTGCACATTACTGCAATATTTTCAGTAGAAGTACTTTCATCCTTTGACTGGATTCCTTTTGTAAACTCTAAATTCTCAGCTATTACTAATGGTTTAGGGCTCAAGTGAGTATGTAAAATTGTAACAATTTTGGCGAACATCTTGCTCATTGGCTTTGCAGGTTTACCAAGTTGTGTAAGAGACTGTACGTTCTTGCACCCATTAAGCTGGGGGAGGGGTTTTCTTTTGCTCAATCACATCTTTCACCTTACAATACAGTTCAACCCTTTCAATATACAGTACAACTCCCAGCCTTCATTAGCACTATCAAATTTATCAACTTCCCCGACTAAAGCCATCGCCATGTTATTTTCTTTTTAACTCAGCTAGTTGCATCTTTCATTGTATACGATGCACTGCTATTTATGAGTCCCTTTGTCAGCATCTGTGCCGGCCTTCTTGGTACTGTTTAACTCTTCCCACTGGCTGTTTCATCCCATAACTGTTGGTGCAGTTGGAATTTTCTCTGGGATTCAGGTTTGTATCCATTGCCAATTTGTTGTGTCTTTGCATGACTACATATTTCCACATTTCCGAGGATCTTACCTGGTCCCTGAACTCCTCCATCCTGATCAAAAAGGCGCAATGGCGCCTTTATTTCCTGCTGACCATCAAGAAAGCTCACCTCTGTGCCAGGATATTGATGGACTTTTGCTGCTGTACCATTAAGAGCATACTCACCAACTGCATGTCAGTGTGGTATGGCAATTGTTCCATATCAAACCGCAAAGCGCTCCAGCGTGTGGTGAAAACTACCCAGTGGATTATGGGTACCCAATTGCCCACCATTGAGACCATCTACATCATAGGTGTCAAACTCAAGGCCCACAGGCCATATCTGGCCCGGCGTACAATTATATCCGGCCCGCGAGATCATTTTAGATAGATCTATTATTTTAATTATTAATGGCCCGGCAATATGAAGCCTATGATTGTAAGTTAATACCAATCATAAAAATAATGCTTGCTCAGCAGTCTTCTTCATAAGAAACGGAATTTGTGAAGTGAAACGCTTTGTAGTTATAGCAGAGACTGAGACACATGAGAACAGGCTGAAAAAACGGAGACAATGAAAGCTGCGTTCGCACGCGCCCGACTGATCCGGCCCGCATGAAGCTGCATTTTGCCCAATCCGGCCCGTGACCTAAAATGAGTTTGACACCCCTGATCTACATAAACGCTGCCTAGGCAGAGCAAAAAGCATTATCAAGGATGCGTCTCACCCTAACCATGGACCTTTTACTCTCCTCCCATCCAGTAGGTGCTGTAGGAGTCTCCCTCCTGCACCAGCAGGCACAGGAAGAGCTTCTTCCCTGAGACTGTGACTCTGCTGAACCTCACATCACAGCACTAAGCACCCATATTGTACTGTCTCAGTAGTTTTATATTTATATTTTATATTTTATATTTAATAACTTTTTATTCGCAGTTATGTTGTAAATAACACTATTTGCATTTCTGGTTAGGTGCTAACTGCACTTAATTTGGCTTTGTATCTATACTCGGCACAATGACAATAAAGTTGAATCTAATCTACTCTAATACAGGTATTGCTAAAATAAAAGCATGCACATGGGAGATGGCTTTAACTGGTCTATTCACGTTGCAGAGAGAGAGAGAGAGAGAGAGAGAGAGAGAGAGAGAGGGGGATCAATGTGCATGCGTAGACAACAGATCATTATGCATGCATGGACAACAGTCCATGCGTGGTGATAAGGGGAGATATTGCTCTAAAAGAAATAGATCCATGCATTACACTACCATTTAACAATATAGCAATTTATGTATTTAAATGAAATACAGAATAAATTAGAACACTGACAATACTTAAAATCTGTATTAGTTCCTAATTGTTATCAATGGAGGAATTCGTCTGCCTTGTTTTGATTGTCAGTAAATGAACAAAATCAGTACAGATAATGGACTGCCTCATACAATGCTTTAGATGTTGCATCCTCCAAATCTTCATTTTCATTGTAACATTCAAGATGATTGTCAATACCTTCATAATTCCCAACTTGTTGAGGTGGTGAAATCGTTTTCACTGATAGTTTTTGCAACTCCAAGCTGGAATGCTTGAAGCCATGGTGAGCAAAACAGATCTGAATGATCTTACTGCTTCTTTCTCACCAACTGTCAGTGTTAAAGATGACTGCTTTTTGAACACAAACACATGCATCGCTCTAAGCCACTATCTAACAGCCACACAAGTGCATGCAACTGACACTAGTTCGAAACTGTTCAGCAATAGTCTCCTGCCTCAAATAAGTGACATTTTGACCCAAATCAACAAAAGAAATGTCAACTTTTTTGATTTAGTTTTTGTTCTTCAAGTTGTTACAAATAAACAGATAAACGGCACCTCGATTAACTGATGGCCCTTTTAACCAGAATCAACTGTATTAGTAAGTTTTACCCTAACTGTTTTACCTTTCAAAGTACTATTTTTGTGCAACTCCTAATTATTGTTGGAAGAATACCCACTGAAACATTAGAAATGCTAATGTGCATGGACTCTGTATATTATTCTGGACAACCATCAACTAAAAAATTACATGCACCGAGTTTAACTTTCAGTAGGACACTTAGCACACTCATCAGAATGGATAAATGATCTCTTTCAAAACAAACTAGATTATGACCAGATTAGAGTTGGAAAACCTGTGACTAATGACCAGTGACAACAGGGATTCGTGCTGAAACCTTTGCTATTTGTTAATACACTGATGTGAATTTAATAGACATGATTAGTAAGGTTGCCAATAACACAAAGGTAGATAGTTTTCTGCAAAGTGGATTGCAATCTCCCCTTGCAAAATCGCAGCGATCAGCTGGTAAATTGACAATCATGAGAAAAGCTGCAGATGCTGGAAATCTAAGGCCACACACACAAAATGGTGGAGGGACTCAGCAGGTCAGGCAGCATCTATAGAAAATAATAAACAGTTGACATTTCAGGTTGAGACCTTTCATCAGGACTGGAAAAGAAGATGAGAAGTCAGAGTAAGAAGGTGGGGGAAGGGAGGAAGAAGTGCAAGTTGGCAGGTGATAGGTGAAACCGGGAGAGAGCGAGGGGGTAAAATAAAGAGCTGGGAAGTTGATAGGTGAAAGAGACAAATGGCTGTAGGAGGGTGAATCTGGTAGGAGAGGATAGAAGACCATGGAAGGAGGAGGAGCACCAGCGGGAGGTGAAGAGGAAATAAGGAAATAAGATGAGAGAGAAACAGGAATGGGGGAATGGTGAAGGGGAGGCAATTTTAAAAGTTGGTAAATTAAGCAGTGAAATGGTAGAGGAAATTTAATCCTGAAAATTATGTTGTATTAAATATTTGGGGGATTAATAAACCTAAAATATACAGAAAGATTTTTAGAACTGAGGAACAGAGGAATGTTGGTCTACAAGGATCTCTGAAGACAACAGTATAGGGTAGGCAAATAAGGTAGTTAATAAAGCATGTGAAACGTTTACTTTTATTTACCATGTCATGCAATATAAGAGCAGGAGAGCAGGGAGGTTGTAGTACAAGGAGAGTGGTATGTAGATCTGGCCACTACATTGTAGGAAGGATGTGCTTGTTCAGGAGAAGGCGTTGAGGAGACTCATCATGGCTGTAGGAGGGTGAATCTGGAAGGAGAGGATAGGAGACCATGGAAGAAAGAGGAGGAGGAGGATCGCCAATGAGAGGTGATGTGCAGGTAAGGACGTAAGGAGTGAGAGGTTTCAGTAATAAGGAAAAGGCTGGGCAGGCTGGAGGAATTCAGGAGATCTGTCACGGAAAAGGAATCGTTGATATTTTAGATCAAAACCCTGCATCAGGCCTTCAGCAGATTGTTTGTTACCCCAGATTCCAGCATCTGCAGCCTCTTGTGTCTGGAAAGGCTAGGTTTGACTTCCTTGAAGCTTGTCCTGACTGAGCTATACAAGGATGAAGATCATAGACAAGGTAGATAGTGACAAACATTTCAGCAGAGGTGTCCGTAACCAGATTTGAGGTAAGGAGTAGGAAATTTAGGGGGGATTTGAAGAAGTAATTCTTCACGCAGAGTGTAGTGGAAAACTGCAATATTGCCAGAGAGAATTGTGATGGCAGATACTCTCACAACAATTAAGAATATTTAGATGATCCCTTAAAACACCATGACATAGAAGAATTCGGGCTGAGTTCTATGTAATAGGATATATAAATTGGTACCCGATGGCTAGCTTGGGCATTGTGGGCTGAAGGGACTGGGTGTATGCTGTATAACTCTGGCAAAATATGTGGCACTTCCTTGCTTAACAAGCCATGACAAAAGCCTTGCATTTTTATCAAAAAATAAATTTGAATTTTCAAATAGATTTTGCAAATTTTCTTCACCTTTGCAGTTGCCTTTTGGTGAGCTCTTCCTTTGAACTGGCTTTTTAAAAAAAACTCTGTATGTTTAATTTCTGATTTACAGCAAAATGTGAACTGCAGAGACAGACAATATTGACTTTCTTTAACACATGTAATCCTTTACTTCATTCCAGTCACTACCACTGTATAATCAATCACACCATCAAATGCTTGGGAACACATTCCGCTACAGAGACTGCAGTCTAGATATTAAATTCTTACATTAACGACTTCTCTTTTATTCTCACAATAACATTTTTCTTTTCTGTTGAAATGACACTCAGTGCACAAAACATAATTTTCTTTAATTACTCTAAATATTTTAGATGAATTGGCTGCAATTAGTTTATGCTTTATAATCCATCAATTGAAATCTCTTTAAAAAAGAAAATGTATTTTTCTTCTTAAATTTCTTTGTGTTGAACTAAATAAGGATATAATGTTATACAAATATGAATTGTAATATATAAAATGATCATATTTAGTATTAACTGCAAATTAATATAGATTAGAAATTAAAATTAATATCTTGAATCAATATACAGTACTGGTAGAATACATATAATTTTTAAATAAGGAGTATCCAAGGAGTACTTCTTCACTAAAGAAAAAAGATCAGTTGGCTTTGCTATTACGGTGAGTTCTGGTTAATTGCGACACATCAAGACCAGTACATTTTAGCCCAATTAGCTCAGGCTTCATGGAATTAATCAAAAATGTATAAAAAAGCCAAATTAAAATTTAACTGTGTAACAATTTATGTATCTAAATGAAAAACAAAACCATTAGAATTCTAACATCACCTCTACAGTACTATAAAACTGTGTATTATTTCCTAATAGTTTTCGATGGCGGAATTCATCTGCCAAGTTCTTTTGATTGTAAATGAACAAAATCAGCACAGACACCTAGTGCAGATAACAGACTGCCTTGTTACAATGCTTCAGACAATTGCATCCTCTAAATCTTCACTTCCATTGTAACATTCAAGGTGATTATCGATACTTCATAATTCCTAACTTGTTAAGGTTATGAAATTGTTTCAGTTTCACTCCTGACCGTTTCTGACATCACCAAGCCTGAATGCTTGAATTTGCAGTGAGCAAAACAGTTCCAATTTCTCACCAACTATCAGTGACAAAATCACTGCTTTTTGAACACAAACACAAACAATTAACACTGATCACTTTATAAACATGGTGTAGTATCTAACGACCACACAAGCACACGTGACGATGCTAGTTAAAAATTGTTTAGCAACAGTTTCCTGCCCCAATTAAGTGGCATATTGTCCCAAATAAACAAAAGAAATGCTGACTATTTTTTCAACTTAGTTTTTGCTCTTTGTGTTGTCCTAAATAAACGGCTACCTCAATTCACCAACAGCCCCTTTAACTGGAATTATATGTGTACTGCTCTGTAAGGTTTCACTGCTAATGTAATGGCTTCTCTGTAGCAGCAATGATTGGGTTATGACTAGAGATAATGGGGCCTTTGGAATGTATGTTAGCCAGTGAGAGGCACTTTGTTCTTTCTTGTGGGTCTGGGAGCAGGGACTTCGTGTCTTTTGTCGGCAAGAGATGAAGAGAGAAGACATGAGTGGAGAGAGTTGGTAGACTGCCGGACAGAGTGGACTAGGAGCGAGGGTCCGTAGGTTGGCGATGCTCGGAGGAGGTTGATGGGAAACAACCAGATGAAACTGTGAGCTCTTATGTGCACCTTAGACCGTTTCATTAAAATGGGCCCTTTTTCTTTTTATTTTCTTTACTAACCCTATAGTCAGATTAAGATTTATAAAGTTCAATCGTTTAATTGCATATGGTGTACTATCTGATATTTTGCAGTTCAGATTTGTAACCGGGCAACACATCACACAGCCTTCACACAAACGAGATTTCTTAGAGTTTGGCTGGGCCAGAGGCTGTCTTACCCGAGACAAACGGATATTGGCTGAACCTCAGAGCAACAATTGTATTTGCAATTCCCTTATCATTTATTTCTGAATGGATATGTTGCTTTTCCTCAGATAACAGATACCAACGTAAATATTGAGGACTGGCGATGGCAAAATTTCCAGTGTTTTCCTGGACCACAAAACTGGGGCATATTAGACATATCATGGAGTTCAGCTACGGTGCAGGAATTTGAACTAGTTGCCTACAATTTTCTCTCAAAATCCACAACCACAAAGGCATAAAGATGGATGGGAACAGCTTGAACAGATTTAGTTAAAGAACTTGTTAATTTAAAAGTACATATGGGTTATTAGTTGATTCTTTATTTAGAAAATTATTTATTTAGAAACCTGATTTAAATGTCATTTTCTTTCTCAGAACCGGAAAGGGCATTCAAACTGAACTGTTAAGCTTTGTCTTTCCATATGCGTTGCTGACTGGCTAGTGTTTCTAGTACTCTCCTTGAAAGCAGTGCTTCATTCCCTATACCTGGAAGTCTAGATCCATGAGCAGCAGGAAGGCAAGACTTAACAGGGCAGGTGTTCCTTGTCTTGTATTTGTAATTGGAAGGGACTTGGTAAGCAATGGTAGAAATGAAAGAGTGGATAAGAACTTCTCTTAAGTAATGATCCCTGAGAATCTGAAAATGGAGAGGAGGCAGAAAGTGGTAAAATTACTCTTCTTGAGACTCAGATGTTTTCAAAAAGATTAGCTTTAGAGCCATTCTCCTACTATTCTAATTCACTGCTATCACAAATCTTTAGATGGGGCCCCTCTAGATCAGATGTCTAAAGACAACAGTTTCCCACTCAGCATCCTATACAAAGCTATAGAGTGTTGACAAGTGTTCATTTGGTTTGGATTTTCTGGAAAGGTGTCTTCTGAAACTGATTTTGATACTATTGCGTTTTTTCAGTATAGTATATCCAGGTTTCCTAGCATCGACTTTGCATACACCTGGAGTATTGTAACAAGGATCTGAAGGTTTCTAATTGATTTGTGGTACTTCAGACAGTGGCTTGCTTGCTGTGTCGGTGAGCACCAGGACGCCACAGGAGCATAATTAGGCCTTTCAGCCCATTGGATCTGCTCTGCCATTTGAGAAGGGTGAATTTATTTTCCCTCTCAACCCCATTCTCCTGTCTTCTCCCCATAACTTTTGATGCCTTAACTATTTAAGTACCCATCAACCTTTCCTTTAAATATACTTAATGACTTGGCCTGCACAGCCATCTATGGCAATGAATCCCATAGATTCAGCATCCTCTGGCTAAATAAATATCTCTCAACTCTATTCTAAATGGACATTCCTCTGTTCTGAAGTTGTGCCCTCAGGTCCTGGACTCTCTCACCATTGGAAACATCTTCTCCAACTCCATTCTTTCAATATTCAATAGTTTTCAATAAAAACCCATCTCATTCTTCTAAACTCCAGTGAGTACAGGTGCAGAACCATCAAATGCTCCTCATATGTTAACCCTTTCATTCCCAGAATCATTCTCATGACCTTCCTGTGGACCATCTCCGATGCT
The DNA here is from genome assembly GCF_030144855.1 of Hypanus sabinus. NCBI lineage: Eukaryota > Metazoa > Chordata > Chondrichthyes > Myliobatiformes > Dasyatidae > Hypanus > Hypanus sabinus. The sequence goes on from NC_082722.1 coordinate 38,296,613, forward strand.
AGCACATTTTTTCTTGGATAAGGGGTCAAAAATTGATCAGTGGAGTCTGATCAATCCCTTATAAAGCCTTAGCATCACATCCTTGCTCTTATATACTAATCTTCCTGAAATGAATGCTAACATTTCATTTCCCTTCCTTACCACCTTCCTTTGTCATTCCTTCTGCAGACCCTCTGCTTCCTTAACATTACCTGCCCATCCATCTATCTTTGTATTGTCCGCAAACTTGGTCACAAAGCCATCACAGTGTCTATTCAACAGCTTCCAAATTGTCCCGAGAAACTCCAGCCACTGCTATTCTGCTGTCATTCCTGCTAGTCCCCCCTTCCACTCAACTGTGGCCAACTCCTATCTCATGTGTCTGTAATTCCCCTTACTCCAATGTAATACTGATACATCTGACTTTATCTCCACCCTCTCAAACTGCATGGTAAATTTTATCATATTATGATCACTGCCTCCCATGGGTTCCTTTACCTTCAGCTCGCTAATCAAATCTGGTTCATCACACAACACTCTAGAATCTAAAAATCTAGAATTACCCGTCCTCTAGTGGGCTCAAACACAGGCTGATCTAAAAGGCCAATTTGTAGGCATTCTACAAACTTCCTCTACTGGGATTGAACATATACCTGCATATTGAAATCTCCCTTGGCTATCCTAACATTACCCTTATTACATGCCTTTTGCATTTCCCATTGAAATTTATATCCCACATCCTGGTTGCTGTTTGGGGTGGAGGAGATTGTTCTGTATATAACCCTCTTCGGGGCCTTTTTCACCTTGCCAGTTTCTTAATGCTACAAGAATTCTATACTTTCCATTCCTATTTTACATCTTTGATTGCATTTTTTATCAACAGAGCCCCACCTCCCCATCTCCCAACCTGCCTGTCCTTTTGACACAAGGTATATTCTTGGATGTTAAGCTCTTCTTTCAGCTGCATCTCAGTGATGCCCAGATTGTCTTACTTGCCAATCTTTAACAGCACTAAGATCATCTACCTTATTCTGTATACTGTGTGCATTCAAATATATCATTTTCAGTCGTGTATTCATCACCCAATGACTTTGCCCCTATGTTACACTTCGCCTCATCCTACTGACTGCAGTTTTGCCCTACCACCTGCCTCTGCTCCTCCGGTCTCTCAATCTGCATCGACTAGTATACCAACAGCCCATCCTGAGCCCAATCAGTCCGATTCCCCTACTCTTGCCAACTTAGTTTAAACACTCAACAGCTCTAGCAAACCTGCCCACAAGGATATTGGTCCCCCTTGGGTTCAGGGGTTACCTGTCCTTTTTTTTTTACGGGACATACCTTCCCCAGAAGACATCCCAATGATCCAGAAATCTGAAACTTTTCCTCCTGCACCGCTTCCTCAGCCATTCATTCATCTGTATTATCATCCTATTCCTGCCCTGACTAGCATGGAGTACTGGGGAAAATCTTGGCGGTCCTATTCTTCAGGCTTTTCCCTGACTCCCTATACTCACTGTGCTGGACCTCTCCCCCCTTTCTACCTATGTCATTGGCGCCAATATGCACCACGACCTCTGGCTGCTAACCCTCTCTCTTGAGAATCTTCTGTCAGCCGTTCTGAGACACCCTGTATAATGGCATCCGGGAAGCAACACACCATCTTGGCTTCTCTGTGGCAGCCACAGAATCTCCTGTCTGTCCCCATAAGTATTGAGTCTCCTAACAGTATTGCTTTGCCTGGCTTTAGCCTCCTGAGCCACAGAGCCACAGGACGGGCTGATGTGGCTGTGCCCTGTGGGGGGGGGGGGGCACTGTTGGAATAACCTAAGGAGTATACCTGTTGCTGAGGGGAATGGCCACAGAGGTGCCCTGCCCTGACTACTTACTCCCCTTACTTCTCCTGGTGGTCACCCATCTACCATCTGAAACCTGCGCTCTGTGTGTGACCACCAAAAGGCTCATCTATGAAGTTTTCAGCCCCCTGGATTGTCCAGAGTGCATCTGGTTCCAGCTCCGGTTCCTCCATCTTGTCAGTCAGGAGCAGAAGTTGGGTGTACTCCCTGCACTTCATGCATATGTGCCTGGGCATTCTCCATGTCAAACCTTCTGTTATAGAGAAGCTGAGCTGTAACCGGAGACTCACTGACTGAAAGATGCTGTAAAGTGATGTGGCTGTTACTCGTCGCCAGCAAACAGGACGGTCTTTTGCGACGATTCAAAAAATGATGGGAAATATGCAGTAACGTTTGTGTTCAATTCCGCATTGTAAACAGTGTGCCTGAGCTTGTATCACATGTTGCTGTGGCAATTGTGAGGCTGGGACAGAAGAGCAAGATGGGGGCACATATGATACCTTTCCATTTTATTCCAGTGTTCCTCCAAAATACATTTTCTGCAATACCGTCATTATTCCTTTTACGAACTGACATTGACGTGGAAAGGCTTCTTTTGCCCCTCTCAGTAATTTTACTGGTCAATAAAAGTACTAAAAATTGTCTTCTCCGCAGTTCAATTCATCATTGCACTATTCCTAATGTAACAGAGTTAAACAGCCTCAAAGGATTCTTGGTCAAGGCTTTAACCCTTGGTTAATTATCTGGGCAGCAGAATGAATACTCTTTCCCCCGAGACGGTTTGAAATGTTGATTGAGCTCCATGGGTAAGAAATTCCCTGTGGATGGGGGATAAGGAGATCCTTGGGCTTGGCTGCGATTGCCTCAGTTCACCTTAAAGGACGGCTATTTACATTGGATACAAGAGAGCAATCAACCCCACGATTCCATTTGCATCAATTCTGAATGACATTGTTCAATAATATTTCAGGAGAATATTTTTGTCTTTTGCCTTCTCCTTTTGAGGGAGTCTAAAATCATGAAATACAATTTAAAATATTGCACATCAAATGATTAAGATGTAGACTTAATAGAATTTCTTGGCATACCTAAAATTAATTTATGTGGGTCAAATAATGGACCCTGAAGTGTGAAAATGAAAGAATATCATTGAAAACATATAAAAGCAAGTAATTTCTTTATTTGTGAGAGTGTCAGTACAATGCAGAGATTGACTATAGTTTGTTGCAAATAACAAAAAACATAATTATATCTGGGACATGGTCAGCAATCAATAGACTTAAATATCTGCTCTGTATTGTCACTCACCTGCTATGGAGTTCATATGATGAAATTGCATCATTGTATTCAGCAGTGTCAAGTAACAGATAGCCAAAGAAACCAGTGAAGCATGGCATTGTACAGGTGTTCGCAGATCACCTTAATTCAGCTATTTTCATTGTATGTCTGATTTCATCAACACTTGGGTCTCAAGGGAATCATGTCAGGGGAAAAAATTACTTTTATTGTAATCTAATGATTAGTGCTTACATTTCCCCCTTTATGATATGGTGTCAGATGTCAGTTCATCTTCGAGTCTGCCAGCTACTTGCAGCAGATGGTGTCTTCATGCTGCAGAAGAAAAGATAATTCAGAGTATGCTGCAATGGATAGCTGGTAATTTTTTTTGTCCATGTAAGCAATGTGACGGCATTCTGTTAATCTCACCACTAGTCATTTCATTTATAGCGAACATAAACAAGATTATTCAAAACTGAGTTAGAGCATTTACAGCTTCCTTTTTCCTTTTTGGAATATACCTATTTAATTTGTTCTTTTAAAATATGTAAAGATAAAGGGAAAACAAATTAAAGATACACGTATGTAGATTAGGTTTTATTTAGAATATAATGCACATTTTAATTGTGGATTTCTGTAGATAACAACTATCATGATAAATCATGGGATGAACATCAAAAAATGCAGTCGACTTGCAGATAAGACTGTGAGAAAGTAACGCTGACAATATTTATAATACCTATTTGCAATAGTTGCTTCTGGGAGAAATATAAACTGCTTAAAAATTTTACGCATTTTATACCCACTAATCAATGGTGTTGTCTTGTCCTGTTTCATCTGTTGTCCTTCCATCTGCCATCATTCTTTGGTAGATACAAACGCTTCGCTCAATCCTACATCAGAGATTGATCCCACCAACTCACTGCTTTCATATGAATAAGTTTGGAACTCAATGAAATTGATGCAGCATTTCAAAATTAAAATAATATCATGCCTAGAAATGTAATTATGTAACCTTAATTCTTTAAATCTTATAGCAACAAATGCTATTTGTTCTCCCGCAAAATGTCATCAGAACCATCTTCGAATGGATATACATCAATCCAGAAATTTGACTGGGTAAATCACAGCATGGGTCATCCTTTTGCAACTAATATGACTTCCTGGCCTCATACCTTGAATGAGGTCACTCCCCATACAGTGTTCCTTCCGAACCATTTCAGAAGAACTTACTAGGTTGCCACCCATCATTATAAGTATTCTTTAACCATTTATTCCATTCCCAACTACCCTCAAATGCTGAGGACCCGACCTTTATCCCCTAAACATCTGCTTTCCCACCAACATTCTTGATTCACTGGCTCTCTGGTCCCCAAGATTCCATGATCCTCTTGTACTGCCAATGGTCAATGGACAATGCCTCTTTTGCTCTGTTACCTCAATGTCTAGGTCCTGACCCAGTGACCACCAAGGCCCTCCAATTGCAGTCCAGAACTTCACCCCTAATTTTCCCAGCCACTTACTCGATCCTTGGTACACAATCATATTCATCATTGAAGATCCCACCAACTTCCAACCAAATTCCTCAACCAACTTCTTGGTAAATTCCACTCATCTTCATCCTTCATCAGTGATCTAACTACCATCCTCTACCCAGTAATTGCCCAGACCCTGTTGTGGAAAGTGCACAATGAACTTTCTGTTACTGGTGATGCTAAACTTTTCAGCAAGAGGTCCGTGGCTGAATCAATTGTGGAACTTTGTTACTACTCGTCCATTTGGGTACACTAGAATTTCTAGGTCTGTCTAAAAACTCACTTTGCTTTTATCAGTTCTTCTGGGCAAGCTCACATGCTGAAATTTAAAGTCTTTGTTCATTCATTGATAACATTTTTAAAGCATTTTATATACAGCAAGAATGATAGCATCTTGTATGTAATGTAATCTCATGCCCAAAAAAAGTGCAAACTTCCTGCATACAATATGTACAATGAATTAAAACATTGGTAGTAAAGTAAATAATTAACCCATTTTTGCGAAGCTATCTAGTATTTACCTTTCTGCTTTAGTAAATGCACTTTGTTACAGACCCTGTTGTAATATATCCATTCTATTGATGTTAGCCAACTATCTTAATGATAATTAAAAATTGATAAGTAATTTTCTTATTAACCAACCATTTGTCTTACCAAACTCAAAGGGTCATCAGATCAAAGGTGAAGGAGGATGGATAAAACATTCAGTATAGACTTGAAAGGCTCAAATATTTGGTTAGGGATGGAGTGGTACTGAACAATGATGTATGAAAGTAAATAAAACATTAATTAATAATATACTACACTATGAAGGATAACTTTACACTCGACTATTTCAAACATATTCCCTTCATGCTGAAAGAGACCTCTCCATCTCAGTACATCCAAAGTTCAACATTTTTTAATCCATTTAGCAAATTACAGTAATCGGTCATATCACTGTTGGCTTAGAATGCTGAATTTATGTTAAAAGTGGTGTCCCATTCACTATGTAACAGCAGATAATTTGAGATATTCAGCTGAAGGGACATCAATATGAAAGGGTAACTGATCTCTCTTCGCTGATGGTGCCTGATCTGCTGGATATCTCCAGCAGTTTCTTTTTTTACTTATTAACAAACCTACAAGTGCTGGAGGTCAAGAAATGAATTTTAAGGATTAGTTGGAGGGAATTCTCTGTTTTATTGTATTCGGTTTTAAAAGGACACTTCAGAGCTATCAAATGCTAGAGAAAACAGTTAACCCATGATAAAGTAAATTGGCAGAGTGACAAGCGGGAGGCAAATTCAGATTAGTCAAAGATGCCTTCAGGACTGATCCAAGATAGAATTTTGTTTTAGGTAGAGTGTTCAAAGAGGAAAAACACAGAATTAAGAGATAACTAGATGGTGCAATGAGGAGATTGTTTTAGACAGGTGAACTGCAATAGATCAGCTGCAGGATCTCGGCCTGAAATGTTAACTGTACTCTTTTCTACAGATACTGCCTGGTCTTGCTGAGCTCCTCCAGCATTTTGTGTGTGTTGTTTGGATTTCCAGCATCTGCAGTTTTTCTCTTGGTTGGGATTGGATTACTACAAATAGGTCAGAAGTCCTTCTCCACTTCTCATCTTGTCACTTTATTTAATATAATGAAATTTTAGCTTCTTGCAAGATACTTGTAAGAGGTAAAACTTACCAATGGTGGTATCCAGAATGTCTCCACAGATGCATGAAATAGGAATTAGACTTTAAAAAATTTTCGTCTAGGAACCTAATCCCTGTTGTAAGAATTCACTTGACAAATTAGTCTCTAACATGGAAAATAAGCATTAAAAAAACTGTAAGACTGTTTTAATCAAAGAAGAATAAGAATGCTCACCTCTGTTGAACTGTCCTCAAGATCAGTCGAGCCCTCTGTACAATCTGACTATAATCAGAATCAGGTTTATGTCGTGAAGTTTGTTAAATTTATAGCAGCAGTACAATGCAATATATGACAAATATAAAAAAAACTGAATTACAGTAAATATATATGTATATTAAAAAGTTAATTAAATAAGTAGTGCAAAAACAGAAATGACAAAAGGAGTGAGGTAGTGTTCATGGGTTCGATGTCCATTTAGGAATTGGATGGCAGAGGGGAAGAAGCTGTTCCTGAATCGCTGAGTGTGTGCCCTCAGGTTTCTGTACCTCCTTCCTTTTGGTAACAATGAAGACAAGGTATGTCCTGGGTGGTGGGAATCGTTACTGATGGACGCTGCCTACCTAAGGCACCGCTCCTTGAAGATGTTTTGGATACCACGGAGGCTGGTACCCATGCTGGAACTAACTAATCGTACAGGTTTCTGCAACTTACTTCGATCTTGTACAGAGGCAATCCTCCACACCCTCACATACCAGATGCTGATGTCCATCCAGTCAGAAAGCTCTCTATAGTACATTTGTAGAAGTGTTTGAGTGTTTTCATTGTCAAACCAAACCTCCTCAGACTCCTAACGAAATACAGCTGATGTCTTGTCTTCTTTAGAGCTTCAAAAATATGTTGGGTGCAGGTTAGATCTTCGGCGACATTAACACCCAGGAACTTGAAATTGCATGCTCTCTCCACTTCTGATTCCTGAATGAAGATTGGTTTGTGTTCCTTCATCTTACCCTTTCTGAAGACTCCAACCAGCTCTTTGGTCTTGCTAACCTTGATTACAAGGTTGTTGCTGCGACACCACTCAACTAACTAGCATATCTCACTTCTGTACACCCTCGCGTCATCACCTGAAATTCTGCCAACAATGGTTGTATCATCAACAAATTTATAGATGGCATTTGAGCTATGCCTACCCACACAGTGATAGGTGTAGAGAGAGTAGAGCAGTGGGCTAAGCACACATCCCTGTGGTGTGCCAGTGTTCATTGTCATCGAGGTGGAGATGTTATTTCCAATCTGGACAGATTGTGGTTTGCCGGTTAGGAAATCAAGGATCCAGTTGCAGATAGTGGTACAGAAGCCTAGGTTCTGTAGCTTTTCAATCAGGTCTGTAGGAATGATGGTATCAAACAACATGCTGCCATTGGTATTTTTGCATTGTCCAGGTGATCCAAGGCGGTGTAGAGAGCTATTGAGATCACACCTGCTGTAAACCTATTGTGGCAATAGGCAAAATGTGGTGGGATCGGGTCCTTCCTGAGACAAGTGCTGATGCTAGCCATGAGCAGCCTCTCAAAGCATTTCCTGCCAAAGCTCATGCTGTTCTTCTTGGGCATTGGTATAATTGTTATCCTTTTGAAACAAGTGGGAACGTCTGACCATAGCAATGCGAGACTGAAAATATCTTTGAAAACCCTTTTCTTGGTACTTTATACTCTCCTTTCTTGAATTTCTTTTGTAGAGTGAATTGAGTCAGGAGAGACAACTTGGCTGACAAATAAGAAGAGGGCCAAGATCAAACTTCACTATAAAGGTGAATGCTACTAATTAAAGCTGTAAATTTGGTTAAAATTGCAGAAGTGCAGGATGATGTAAATTTTAATTTCAAATGTCAGGCACAGTTAACTGTTGCATTTGCTATAAGATGTCAAAGGACCAGAATCAGTTGTAATATCACCGGCAGAAGTTGTGAAGTTTGTTGTCTTTGCAGCAGCAGTACAATGCAATACACAATATTAGAAAAAAATGTCAATTACAGTTTGTATATGTGTGTGTGTGTGTGTGTGTGTGTGTGTGTGTGTGTGTGTGTGTGTGTGTGTGTGTGTGTGTGTGTGTGTGTGTGTGTATTAAGTTAAATAAGTAGTGCAAAAATAGAAGTAAAAAAGTAACAACACACTGTTCTTGGGTTCAATGTCCATGCAGAAGTCTGAATGCAGAGGGAAAAAAGCTGTTTTTAAATCACTGCATATGTGCCTTCAGGATTCTCTACCTCCTTCCTGATGGTAGCAATGAGAACAGGACATAACCTGGGTAATGGGAGTCCTTAATAATAGATGCTGTTTTTTAAGACATCACTCCTTGAAGATATTTTGGATTTTATGGAGATAAAAGGGCAGGTAATTTTCCAAAATAAGAATTTTGCAGGAAGCCAAGAACCACAATGCTGATAATTTGAAATTAAATCCAGAAAGTCCTGGAAATTCAGCAAGTTGGGCTGCATCTGTGGGAAGAGAAAATTAACAATGAGCCCCTTCTGAATGACACCAAAGTTGCACTATAAACAGGGAAAACATAGAAATTGTTTTGATCCCAATTTGTGTTCATACAGAAGGAAATTTTTTTTGTGTAACAAATATTAATATCATTTGCATGCCTAATACAGAGAAAACACTAGGTGTGCAATTGCATTAAAAACCAGATGAGCCAGCTGTAATTTTGCACTGCGGTCAGAAATGATCACGCATGAAGTCTGCTTTGAGTAAAATAAATTTTGCATCAAGTGGTACTTTAAAAAGTTTTGCACGATCCATAACTCCAGATTGTAAACATTTAAGCTATTTGTTTATAAAACCTCTCTTTCTTTGAAGTCTGCTCTATCAACTGCCATCAAAGGGTGCAGTAATATTTAACCCACTATGGAACTTCTTTATTTGATACTTTCAGTGCACACTTATACCAAAAGAAACACATTTATGAAATTGTATTGTCTCAGTCATTTTTGTTTTAAAGCAAAGATCTAGGATTAGGATATTTATCAAGGCCCTAGGTCTAAAGTCATGTTAATTTTCTCTTCTTCACTAAACTTGCAGCGCGTCAACTCCCTAAGAGTGCATGTATCTGATAGAGCAAGCTGGTATATATCACTTCCTTCTGTGTCCTCCACTACAAGTCTCCAAATGTTTTATGTGATATTTCATCCAAAGACCTAACCAATAATTGCCAAGAGTACATTGCCAAGGCAAGTTTGAGTTACAAACTGCCTGAAACATAAGCTTTTTGTTGGGAAACATTCCAACCCCCGAAGTTACTGAGACACCTATCTCCTATTTCAGAATAATATTCACTAATGCACATTTACTGAAAAGCATTTTTGGAACTGTCTTCTGAAAGAAACCGTGCGCATATTTTAGAAGCTGCAAATTCACTTGAGAAATTGCAGGGACGATTTTGTTCACACAGGATGACTATTTATTCTAACTTGCCTCAACAGACAGTGTGCTTTAAAAAAGATGCAGGATATATGTGTGAAGGATGTACTTTGTTTATTAATCCAAATTTAAGCTGTGGTTCTTAATTACTGGCTCCATACTGTATTCATGAAGAGTTTATGTTTGGGATAACAAATTAAGTGTTTCCTATAGACTAATTCAAAATAAGACATTTCATAGTAGGAATTTATTAATCAAATTTAATATTATAGATATTTTCAGATATTATTGACAAAAACACTTAAGCATATACATGAACCAGCTTTAATATAGTATCACATAACTCCATTTCAAACCCAGCATTTATTCACACTAATAACAAAGTTAGGAGAATAGAATTATGATACATGACTCTTAGAGCACTTAATTCTGTTCCTGTATGTTATTTGCCATTATAACAAGGTTTCTATTTGGATAGAAAAATGGATATTTATTTTCAGCACTATTGTGCTTTGCAAGATTGATAGCTTTAAGTAATGGTTGTCATTTGAAACCCTCAGATGGGAAGATAAATTATCAGCAACTAATTAAATTCTTCACTAAGAAAGAAAGTTGCTGTAAGCTATTTTCTACCAATTTCTTCATTTGCAGTACAATTAATTACAATAAATCAGATTGAATCCTAGCCACTAGACATTTTCAAGCATACGTATTATTGGCCCAGTTCTTAACATATGGATACACATGTTACACCAGATTCCCAGAGGCATCCAAGATAATGCTTGCATGGAATCTTGTTAAAGTTGGGATATTAGATTTTGTGATTCAGTGCGTTTTTGTTAAATGTACAACTAATTTTCTACAAATGTATATGCACTTATGGTACTCATAGTCATTTATGTGGAAAATGTGGTTTTATATTTAAAATAAAAGGAGAGTTATAAAGTCTTTAAAAAGCACAGATTATGATGTTTCCACTGGGTCAGATCTAATGAATAGATGAATAGTTATGGGAATTGAATCATGAGAATGAGAGTTCAAAAGACAAAGTGATAACGTTAACCCCTTCCCAGCACTGGAATAGTTTGCCCTTCTCACTAAGTCTATTTTGAATCTGAATTTTAAATGGACTACTTGGTCTATAAGTAATGCCCTAGTTCACTTGGTTCATATTTTTTCTCTGTTATGCTTTTCTGTTCTCCGTGTAAGCTGCTTGTTTGGGTTACTGTTGAAGATGAGAGATAGGAGAAGCGTATGCCATCCAACGGGGATGAACGGATTCTGGGGAGGTTTCTCTGGTGAGGGACACTAAGATTGTGCTTGGCGCTTTTGAGAGGGGTCAACCCGGAGTGGGGCCAGGATTCAATGAAGTCCGAGGAGATCGAAGGAGGATCGGCAAAGGGGAAACCGTAAGCTCCAACTTGTGCACATTAGACCATTTCATTCAAATGGACCCTTTCCTTTTTGTGCTTTTTCTTTACTAACCCACAGTGTTACATATACATAATGCACAATGTTCCAGTACAGCCTATATTATGTCCAACATCAATGTAATTTTGTAGTAGCAAGTAAGTATTAATTAAAAATGGTTTACTATTATGTACATGCAGCTCTATTACAGTGCCAATGACCCAGGTTCAGTTCCACTGTTTGTGTAAGGAGTTTGTACATTCTCCCCATGACCATATGAGCTTATTCCAGGTAGTCTAGTTTCCTCCCACATTCCAAAGATGTACAGGTTACTAGGTTAATTGGTCATGAGGGGGTAATTAGGTGGACCAAACTTGTTAGTTTGCAGTATCTCTAAGTAACTAAATACACTTTCAGCAAATGATTCATATTAAGCCCATTACCCATCAAAAGCATGTAACATTTCCTAGAGTAAGAGGAGATATCAGAAAACCATTACCAAGGAGGAACAGATTTAATGTTTTAAATCTATCTATTTAGATTTATCTTTGTAGAGTTAAAGATCTGGAAATGCTTAGATCTGTGCTGGTTAAAAGTGATACAGTGCCAGAGAAAGGCAAAGGGACAAGGAAGGTTTTTGCTTGGGTGCAAGGTAGGAGAAGCTAAGGGAGATTCAAGACAAAAGAGGGGTGGGGATATTGGGTCAAGTAAAGAAACAAAAGATTGGTGCAGAGTTGCTGCAAATGGTAACATCATGTCTATCAAATAATTTGCTTATCCAGTCTGACACCATCAGGTATTGCTTCTTGGCAGCTAAAGCAGGCAGCCATGAGAGTTTCTTTCTCCCCCAGTGCCAGGACTAATATTGGAATTTTGGCATATGTCCTTGCATCTCATTTGCTCCCAACCCCTGCTTCAGTTTTCACTGTTCCAATTAGCTGAGTGGGCTCTACTCTGTAATCTGAGCACAGAAAACTCAGGAAGAACACCTCAGTGCCATGGGTGTTGGTGGATTTGAAGATGTTGCAGAATATAATAGAATTCATTAAAGAACAGGCACTCAGTGGCCACTTTATCACGTCCATCTCATTAATGCAAATATCTAATCAGCCAATCATGTGACAGCAACTCAACACAGAAAAGTATGCAGACATGGTCAAGAGGTTTCAATGTTGTTTGGACGCACCAAAGATCAGAAAGGGGAAGAAGTGTGACCTAAGTGTCTTTGGCCATGGAATAGTTGGTGCCTTTGAATGATTAAAAAAAACAGTTGTTCCTCAAATTTGATGGACCCCAGATGGCAGGCTCGGGTCGTGAGTGAAGCTAAGAAAAAGGAAATGCAGGAAGTGTGCTGGGCTGCAAGTAAGATTGAAGTGCAGAAACCTTAGACCCCTCCTCAACTCCTTAACATCCCGCTGACAAATCTACAGCCACAGGAAACTAAAAGCTGAAGACCTCAGAGCAAGAATACAGTACCAGAGGGATATCAGGGACTGCTGTGGTCTTTGCTTCATAGAAACATGGGCGCTCACCCCCATTATTTCAGAGGCAGCGCTGCAGCATGAAGACTTCTCCATCCACTGCAAGGTCAAGACAACGGAAGCTCTTAAAGGTAAAGGAGGCAGAGTGTGTTCATGATTAACTCGTGGTGGCGTACAGGTGTGGTGGCTCGGTCTCAGTCCTGCTCACTGAAACTGGAATATCTAGCGGTCAAGTGCCGTCCACTTTACCTGCCGAGGGAGTTTACCGCTGTCATACTGGTAGTGGTGTACATTCTACCCTGGGCACTGTCAAGTAGACCTTGGGGGAACTGAGCACCATGATCAGCAGTCAGAAAGCAGCTCAACCTGATGCCTTCCTAATCATTTCAGACAAGCCAACTTGAAGGAGTCTCTAACCAATTATCACCTGTGGAACCAGAGGAGCCAACACACTTGAACACCATTACACCACCATCTAAAACACTTACCGTGCCATCCCAATGTGCCCACTTTGGAAGGTCCAGTCACCTGGCTATCCTTCTACTTCCAGTATACAGCAGAGATTGAATGCTGCAGCAGTGGTGAAGACCACAAAGGTATGGCCAAGAGGGGGTGGAAAAACAATTACAGATCAGCTTTGAATTGGTGGACCAGACAATATTCAGAGATTCATCTTCAAATCTGAATGACTTCATCAAGACGTATGTGGATGAGTGTGTGCCTTCAAGGACATACCCAAACCAAAAGCAGTGGATGAACCAGGAGATTCTGAGCCTGCTGAGGGCTAGATCTGTGCTATTCAAGACTGGTGATCAAGAAATATACAAGAAGTCCAGGTACAGCTTACAGAAGGCTATTTTAAGTGCAAAAAAAGCAATTCCAATTGAAGTTAGAGATGGAATCGAATGCAAATCAGCTCTGGCAGGTGTTTAAGGGCATTACTTTCTAGAAGGTGAAGGTTAACTTCATGAATGGTTGTGCTGCTTTACTCTCAGATGATCTTAACGTCTTTTATGCATGCTTTGAAAGGGAGAATAAAATTCCATTTGTGCAATTCCCTGCAGCATCTAGTAACCCAGGGCTGAAGACAGAATATCTTTCGAGAAGGTGAACCCTCGCAAAGCGTCAGACCCTGATGATGTACCTGTTAGGGCACTGAAAATCTGTGCCAACAAACTGGGGAGCTGTACGAGGATATCTTCAATCTTTCTTGCTGTTGCAGGGAGAAGTTCATACCTGCTTCATAAGTGCAACAATCATACTACTGCCAAGAGCAGGATGAGCTTCACAAAAATACAGCTGCAGATGCTCAATGACTATCACCCATTTGCACTCACATCCACTGTAATGAAGTGCTTAGAGAGGTTGTCAGGGCCAGAATCAACTCCTGCCAAAGCAATGACCTGGATACACTACAATTTCCCTATTGCCATGATAGGTCTACAGCAGATGCAAGTTTACTGGCTCTTCACTTGGCCTTGGACCACCCGGACCATAGTAATACCTACATCAGGCTGCTGCTCGTTAATTACAGCTCAATGTTCAACATCATCATACCCTCAGTACTAATCAACAAGATCAAAAACCTGGGCTTAGTGCCCCCCTCCGCAACTGGATCCTTGACTTCCTCATTGGGAGACCACAGTCAGAAATAACATCTTCTCCTTGCTGACAATCAACACTGGTGCACCTTAATGATGCATGCTTGGCACACTGCTCTACTCTCCCTACATCCATGACTGTGTGGCTAGGCACAGTACAAACATCATCTATCAATTTGCCGATGACACAAACATCATTGGCAGAATTTCAGATGGTGACGAGGAGGCGTACAGGAGCGAGATAGGTCAGCCAATAGAACAATGTCCCAACTACAACCTTGCAATCAACATCAATAAGGCCAGGGAACTAATTGTAGACTTCAAGAAGGGGAAGTCGAGGAAACAGCAAGTCATCAATGCGGGATCAACAGTGAAAAAAGAGCTGTTTCAAATTCCCAGGTATCAACATCTCTGAAGATCTATCCTGGGGCCAACATACTGATGCAATTACAAAGAAGTCATGACAGCAGTTATATTTCATTAGGAGTTTGAGGAGAACTGATATGTTACCAATGTCTCTAGCAAATTTCTACAGACGTACCATGGAGAGCATTCTAACTGGTTGCATCATCATTGAGTGTGGAGGGGCCACTGCACAGGGTCAGAAAATGCTGCAGAAAGTTACAAATTCAGCCAACTCCATCGTGGGCACAAGCCTGCCCAGCATCCATGACTTCTTCAAAAGGTGGCATCCATCATTAAGGGCCTCCATCGCATGATCACATGCTCTCTTCTCATTGCTACCATCAATGAGATGGTACAGCAGCCAGAAATCACTCAACGTTTTAGGAATAGCTTCTTCCCCTCCACCATCAGGTTTCCGAATGGACAATGAATCCATTTACACCACCTTATTTCTTGTTCTCCTTTTTGCACTAATTTAATTTACTTAAAAATATATATGCAGTTAATTAATTTATACACATAGGTACACACATATTTCCTAATGTAATTTATAGTATTTTATATTATGTATTGCAATGCACTGCTGCCGCACAACAACAAATTTCATGGCATATGTCAGTGATATTAAACCTGACTCTGATTCTGATTACAACATACAGAAAATGCTGGTGGAACACAGCAGGCCAGGCAGCATCTATAAGGAGAAGCACTGTCGACGTTTCAGCCGAGACCCTTCGTCAGGACTAACTGAAAGGAAAGATAGTAAGAAATTTGAAAGTAGTGGGGGGAGGGGGAAATGCAAAATGATAGGAGAAGACCAGAAAGTGGGGGGGGGGGGCGAAATGAAGCTAAGAGCTGGAAAAGTGATTGGTGAAAGTGATACAGAGCTGGAGAAGGGAAAGGATCATGGGACAGGAGGCCTCGGGAGAAAGAAAGGGGGGGTGGGAAGCACCAGAGGGAGATGGAGAACAGACAAACAACTAAATATGTCAGGGATGGGGTAAGAAGGGGAGGAGGGGCGTTAATGAAAGTTAGAGAAGTTAATGTTCATGCCATCAGGTTGGAGGCTACCCAGCCGATATATAAGGTGTTGTTCCTCCAACCTGAGTTTGGATTCATTTTGACAGCAGAGGAGAGCATGGATAGACATATCAGAATGGGAATGGGACGTAGAATTAAGATGTGTGGCCACTGGGAGATCCTGCTCTCTCTGGCTCCCCCCCCCCCACCCCACTTTCTTTCTCCCACGGCCTCCCGTCCCATGATCCTTTCCCTTCTCCAGCTCGGTATCACTTTCACCAATCACCTTTCTAGCTCTTAGCTTCATCCCATCCCTTCCGGTCTTCTCCTATCATTTTGCATTTCCTCCTCCCCCCCACTACTTTCAAATCTCTTACTATCTTTCCTTTCCGTTAGTTCTGACGAAGGGTCTCGGCCCGAAACGTCGACAAAGCTTCTCCTTATAGATGCTGCCTGGCCTGCTGTGTTCCACCGGCAGTTTGTGTGTGTTGTTGTTGTTTGAATTTCCAGCATCTGCAGATTTCCTTGTGTTTCCTCTGATTCTGATTCTAGTTCTGGTACCAGGTGGATGGTTTGAGCATTTCTGAGACTGCTGACCTCCAAGGGTTTTCATGCACAATGGCTTCTAGAATTTACAAAGAATGGCACGATAAACAAAATAAAATCCAGTGAGTAGTAGTTCTGTAGGCAAAGAAATGCCCCTGATAATGAGAGAGGTTTGAGGAGATGGCCAGATTGATTCAAGCTGACAGGAAGTCAACAGACCTTACAACAGTGGTGGGCAGAAGAGCATCTCTGCATGCAAACATACTGGATTTTGAAGTGGATGAGTTACAAAAGAGGAAGACCATGAACATGCACCTTATTAGATATAGAAGGTACCTAATAAAGTGGTCACTGAGTGTATATACAGGTACATGACAGGTTAACGTAAGTGGACTAGGTTCTGAAATACTGCAAACCAGCATACAAATGTATTTTCTTTTCATTTTCCTGTTGTTGTTCAACATTAATATAATATGGCACTGTACATTTACCCACTCCCTTAATGAATGTTTACTTTTTAGTCTTTTGTTTTCCCCTCACAATTTGCCATGAATTCTAATCTGATGCAGTCAAAACATGTTGATATAATTCCTTGAGAACAATGTTGTATCATCTGCAAAATGTTACTTTTATCAAACTGAGAACTGTTTACTCAGTTCTTGGTATCTGTTCTTAATCCCTCTCTTGGGCTGATGCTATCATATTACCTTCAGAAAATAAACCTTTAACATTCACAATGTTGTTTACAAGGCACTTCATCAAATCCAGAATTCCTGAGTTTCGGCATTTGTGCCATTGCAGCATTGGAACTTTACTAGGTGGAAATATAATTACCACTGCAGTTCAGTAAGTTTAAAAATAATTGTGCAGTGGAAGAAAGACCCAGGAAACTCAGGAGGCAAACGTATTACATCCACTGCAGGCTGGGAAAGTAGCTTAATTATCACTTAATTACCCTTCGACCATGGTTTGTGATCATATTCTCAGAAAAACAAATACTTTTTTCTGTCGACATTTCGTTACGAAGGGTCTCGGCCCGAAATGTCGACAATCCTTCTCCTTATAGATGCTGCCTGGCCTGCTGTGTTCCACCAGCATCTTGTGTGTGTTGTTTGAATTTCCAGTATCTGCAGATTTCCTCGTGTTTACTTTTTTCTGTGTTCATTTGCCAGGGCTGGAGGATAAGAGTAAATCGGGATGCACAGATGAGAAAATGGCCAGATTTCCGTGTAGAGGACTCTGAAGGTTCTGTGATGGATATTCACTGTCCAGGGCCCAGGGGGCCTTTATACCAAGTTCAGCTTTCTAACATAGCAGCTGACTACTAGGCATTGAAGAGTCTTTCTTGAGCAAGTTAAACTGCCAACCAATATTCGTTACTCAGCTTCCTGTCGTAAACAAGAACGAGTCTTCAGATACTGATGTCAATTGCAAGCTAGAATCAATTTGAAGTTAAAAGAACAGTTATGTAAAGAAACAACACAGCCTAACAAGCACAGGCTGCTGGCCAATAGCACAGGGTTGGCTGCTCCAGAGTGGCAGTGTACAACAATGGGGTTATGTCAATTGGCCCTGCATCAAACACTGGGTAAGTTATTTATTTTAAGGATGCTTGCAGACCAGATTGAAACTATTGATACATTAAATATTTGGAGACTTGCACACTTAGAGAGTCAGTCTTCACAGCATTAGTTTTGAGTGTCTGGGATTTCTGTCCCCATAAGCTTTTAGACCATCTGTGTAAAAAGGTGCCTGAAAAAGTATGTGAAGTCACCCAAGTATTAACAGTATAAAACAGTATAAATGTAAGAGGGCAGTCAGGTTTGTCAGGAATGGTCAAGAAATGACAAGAAGAATGATGGAAAGACAGGGTGATTAAAATCCATTCCTCTGCCTTCTATTTCTGCATTGGACGACTCATTCACGGGCAACTCATTTTAACATCTTTTTAACTTATAGGAATTCTACCTGTGTTTTGGAAATCCTTTGTGATTTAGACATAATTTGTAATTTAGAAAACTTTTATCATATAAAAGTTTTCTGAGTTTTAAATACGTTTTTAAGAACATCATCTAAATTTAAATGTGTGTAGCTAAAAATAACTGAACTGTTTTTAAACTACCTTGTTAGCTGGAAGTATGTCCTCCATGGTAGAGAGTGGGAATCCACCACTTAAATAGTAGGTATTAGCAGCCAAATTCACCATAGATTATAAACAGGGAAGTGATCTAGTCTTTGAAAAATGGGCAGTTACAGTATAACCTCTCTTTAGTGAGGGTACCCATAGCTTTCTATAGTTGGATACAGCTTAAGATCTCTTTTAGGTTCAGAACTAATCAGAAAGAAAATCTAATGCCATCACTGTTCCTACCCTTTAATGTTTCTTACTGGCAGTTACTGCTTTCATTTCTTATCATCTTACCTGTAATGCTTTCTTTTGCCTTTCATGACCTGGCCAGCATATTAACCAATCACATTCCTGATTAATAAATACATTTTCCTCTCTTCAAGCTCTAACCCAAACAATGAGCTTTCCTTAACTTAATATCTCTGGAAGTAATTTTAAGTGGGGACAATAATATAAATCTCACAATACAAGTTCAGACATTTGTTAAATATTTAATTTCCACAGAAATCTGGAATTAAAAAGCAGCTTTAGTCAGAGACCACGAAGCTGCTAGGTTGTTATAAAAATATAATTAATTTCTCACTATTCTTCAGAAAGCCTTGTTATTCATACCCAATCTTTGCACATGACTCCTGTCTCATATTCCCATGGTGGCCACAGTTGTGCTGAGCTGGTATTGCTCTTGCCTCAGTGGGTTCTCTTCCTTGTGCGTTTAACAGTTGAGATTATTTTTAGAAGTTAGCAACCCTGTGGCATTATTTTGGGAATGATCAAGACAGTTAGGCCTGAGTATGCAGGTTACTATCTGTTTCTTAGTCAGTCAACCTAATACAGATAATTTGGGCACCATTACTGTCATCGGCTGTTAAGTGCTTCAATACAGTCACAAAATTTGTGCCTCGTGTGGCTTATGCCTTCTTTAAGTGGGCTATGCAATGAAGGTCTTATCACTTCCTTATTTATTGACTTAACCGTGTGGTGCTGTAGCTCTCTGATTTAGAAATTGCCAGATCCATGTCATATTTCAGACACATTTTTTAGTGGCGGAGCACAATAACAGGCCCTTCTAGCCTAGCAAACCTACTCCGCCCAATCATACTCATGTGACTAATTAACTCACCAACCCTGTACCTATGGAATGTAGGTGGAAACCAAAGGGCCCAGAGGAAATCCACAGAGCCACAGGGAGAACATAGAGCTACAGGAATTGAACCTGGGGTCACTGGCACTGTAATAACATTACGCTTACCACTACACTACTGTGCCGTCCTCATTTAGGAAAAGAATCTCGCATGACTGCACCGTCTGAGGTGACTTCTTTCTACTGAGATGTTGAAATGAGGCTCCATTTGTTAGTACTGAAGATTTCATGCCACTATCTTTAAAAGTATAAGTGCAGATCTGCTTTGTTCAGCATTAATTACGTAGAATCATTGTTGTTTGGGGGAGAAGTGCAAAAACTGTCTTCCATATTTTCAACATTTTAAGAGATCGTGCTTCAAAAATACTTGACAGTAGATTACTTTGAAAAATCCGAGAAGATATGTGAAAGAGATAAAATGTAGACTTTTTTTTTAAAGAGTGTGCTTACTAACAAATATGTCAGATATTTGCTACAGTGACTTAGGCATTGCAGGTGTATTACAAAAGCTTAATGCAACAGTAATCTTCGGTGCCATGGAAGGAATGCCCTGCTCTATCTAGAAAGAGTATTTGGAACTACTTACAGAGGAAGGCATAGATCTCTTGTAATCATTCTTGCAAAGCAGATCACACACAAACCCAGTTTCAGATCATTTTAAGAGACTGAAGGAAAGTTCCATAAAATGATCATTGGGTGGTAGGCAAAAGTCCTCTCACTTCCACTTCATGATGTAGTGCTATCAAAATTCCCATATAAGTCCCATTTTACTTTTCTGTGAAGTAAGTGGCAATTGTAAGCTATAAAGTTCTAGCAAGCTATATTGACAAAGTCACACATTGGAAGTAAATGTAATCAAATGTCAATACAAGAAGAAAGTACTTCATTGGCTGTAAAGTGCTTTGAGACATCCCCTAGGATTGTGGTAATCTAGAGCTTAATGCCTTTTCTCCCTCATAGGACAGATATTGAAAGACAACTCCTTTGCTGACAGTGCATTGTCATGTGTTATACATGAAGTGATGTGAGCAGTTTATAACTTTATAGATAAGTTTCACCACCATTATAAATAAGCTTCTTTAAACATGAAGACAGAATCACCATCAAATTAGACAATAGACAATAGACATTAGGTGCAGAAGTAGACCATTCAGCCCTTCAAGCGTGCACTGCCATTTTGAGATCATGGCTGATCAATTACTATCAATACCCGGTTCCTGCCTTGTCCCCATATCCCTTGATTCCCCTATCCATAAGATACCTATCTAGCTCCTTCTTGAAAGCATCCAGAGAATTGGCCTCCACTACCTTCCGAGGCAGTGCATTCCAGACCCCCACAACTCTCTGGGAGAAGAAGTTTTTCCTTAACTCTGTCCTAAATGACCTACCCCCTTATTCTCAAACCATGCCCTCTGGTACTGGACTCTCCCAGCATCTGGAACATATCTCCTTCCTCTATCTTGTCCAATCCCTTAATAATCTTATATGTTTCAATCAGATCCCCTCTCAATCTCCTTATTTCCAGCGTGTACAAGCCCAGTCTCTCTAACCTCTCTGTGTAAGACAGTCCAGACATCCCAGGAATTAACCTCGTGAATCTACGCTGCACATCCTTTACAGCCAGGATGTCCTTCCTTAACCCTGGAGACCAAAACTGTAAACAATACTCCAGGTGTGGTCTCACCAGGGCTCTGTACAAATGCAAGAGGATTTCCTTGCTCTTGTACTCAATTCCCTTTGTAATAAAGGCCAACATTCCATTAGCCTTCTTCACTGCCTGCTGCACTTGCTCATTCACCTTCAGTGACTGATGAACAAGGACTCCGAGATCTCTTTGTATTTCTCCCTTACCCAACTCTACACTGTTCAGATAATAATCTGCCTTCCTGTTCTTACTCCCAAATTGCACTAACGTTTCTGATGTCATTCTCCTAAAGTCAACCAAACTGGGCAGATTTATTTATTTCATCATAAATCAAATTGCTATAACCTTTTGTGCTAATTTGAGGACTATAAGACATAAGTGCAGAATTAGGCCATTTGAACATCATATCAGAAGTTGGCCCAGTGCACTAAAGTGGTCCTGTCACATAATCAGGGAAACAGGCCCTTTGGCCCAACTCATCCATGCTGACTAAGATGCCCATCTAAGTTAGTCCTATTTGCCATGCTTGGTCCATATCCTTCTAAATATTTCCTATCCACATACCTGTCAAAATATATTTAATATGTTGTTACTGTACCTGCCTTAACAGCTTCCTCTGCCAGCTTACTTCTTATATCTAACTACCGTCTGTGTGAAAATGTTGTCCCTCAGGTTCCCGTTAAATCTTCCCCCTCTCCCCTTAAACCTATACCCCTAAATTCTTGATTTCCCAACCCTGGGAAAAAGGTTGTGTGCTGTCACCTTATCTATACCCCTCATGATTTTGTACACCTCTACAAGATCATCCTTCAGTCTCCTACACTCCAAGAATAAAGTCTGAGCCCGCATAACTTCGCCCTGTAACCCAGTCCTTTGGTCGTGGCAACATCCTTGTTAATATTTTTTGTATTCTTTCCAACTTAATGGTATCTTTCCTATAGCAGGGTGACCTAAGCTAAACACAGTACTCCAAGTGCGGCTTTATGATCACCTTGTACAACTGCAATGTAACATCCCAACTCCCTTACCCTATATTCTAACTAACAGAGGCCAATATGCTAAACACCTTCTTCACCAACCTGTCTACCTGTGACTCTACTTTCAAAGTTCAAAGTAAATTTATTATCAAAGAACACATATGTCACCATTTACAACCCTAAGATTCATTTTCAGTAAGAAATCACAATAAATCCAAGAAATACAATGGAATCAATGTAAGACCATATCCAACACGATGGACAAACAACCAATGTGCAAAAGACAACAAACTGTGCAAATAACAAAGATAAAAAGGCAATAAGCATTAAGAACATGAGATGAAGAGTTCTTGAAAGTGAGTCCATAGGTTGTGGGAACAGTTCAGTGATGGGACAAGTGAAGATGAATGAAGTTATCCCCTGTGGTTTAAGAGCCTGATAGTTGAGGGGTAATCCTGTTCCACTGGTTATGTGGGTCATGAAGCTCCTGTACCTTCTTTCTGATGGCAACAGCAAGAAGACAGCATGCCCCCCATGGTGGGGGTCCTTGATGTCATTATTGTACCTGCCTTAACAACTTCCTCTGGCAGCTTGCTTCTTATAGCTAACTACCTTCAGCAACAGTGACAGTGCTCTGTGTAGATGTGTTCAATGGTGTGAAGGGCTTTATTCATCATGGTCTGGGCTGTGTCCACTACTTTTTGTATACCTTTCCATTCAAAGGCATTGGAGTTTCTACACCAGACGTGATAAAACTAGTCAATATACTCTTCACCACACATCTATAGAAGTATGTCAAAGTTCTAGATGTCATCCCCAAACTTCCAGGTAGAGGCACTGTTGTTTTTTCTTTGTAATTGCACTTACCTGCTGGGCCTAGGACAGATTCTTTGAAATGATAACACCTGAGAAATTTGAAATTGTTTCTCCTCTTTACCTCTGACCCCCTGATGAGGACCTGCTGATGAACCTCCGGTTTCCTCCTCCTGAAGTCAATAATCAGCTCCTTGGTCTTGCTGACATTGAGTAAGAGGTTGTTATTGTGGCATTGTTCAGCCAGATTTTCAGTCTCCCTCCTGTATGCTGATTCATCACCACCTTTGATTCGGCCAATGACAGTGATGTCAGCAGTGAACTTAAAGATGGCACTGAAGCTGTGTTCAGCCTTACAGTCGTAAGTATAAAGTGAATAGAGCCTGGGGGTGCATTTGTGATGATGGAGATTGTGGAGGGCTATGTACTTGAACTCCAAGGTTCTATGTTGTCCCACAATCCCCAGGCCCCTGCTGTTCACCATGAAAGCCCTAACCAATATTGACATCCTGAATACAACACCTGACACTTATCTGCATTAAACTTAATTTGCCATTCTTTGGTCTATTTATCCACCTGATGAAGATCCCATTGTAATTCTTGATCACTTTCTTTACTGAGTACAATAGTACCTATTTTACTGTTATCTGCAACCTGGTCATTTTGATCAGTTTAACTGAGAATTTTCATTTGTGAATCACGTGCTCCTTTTTTTCCACAGTAGAGTCCAAAAAACAAGGAAAATCGTAAAGCATGAAAATGAAATATTTTAAAAACTGTAATGTCAGTAGTTCAAAAGTATTCATCCCCCTTTACTCAGTACTTCATTGAACTACCTCTCAAGATTATTACAGCCAGTAATCTTTTTAGATTAGCTTTGCACAATGTGATGGAGCACGATTTGCCCATTCCTCCTACAAAATTGCTCAAACTGTGCCAGGTTAGTTGAGGAGCAGCAGTAGATAGCAATCTTGAGGTCTTGCCAGAGAAGTTTGATTGTATTAGATCAGGTCTTTGACGAGGCTGCTCAAGCACATCAATTTTCTTCATTGGAAGCAATTGCATGGTTGCTCTGGCAGTGCATTTTGGGTCACTGTCCTGCTGCAGAATGAGCTTCCTCCCCAGTTTAAGCTTTGTGTCAGAGGCTAGCAGATTTTTATCCAGGATCCCTCTGTATTTAGCAGTATTCATCTTTCCATCAATCCTGACTAGATTTCCAGCCCCTGTTGCTGAAATAACATCCCCAATGTATGATGCTACCTCCACCATACTCCACAGTAGGGACAGAGTTACCTGGCTGAGGTGCAGTGTTAGATTTAAGCCACACATACTGTTTAGCGCTGAGGCCAAAAAGTTATACTTTAGTCTCATCTGATCACAAGACCTTCTTCCACCTTTACGATATCTTCTAAGCGACACTTTGCAAAGTCTTTACAGGGCAAGGATATGCTTTTTTTTTTCAGTCAGGACATCTTCCTTGCCACTCATCCATGAATACCCTTTTTGTGCAATGTGTTAAGAGTTTGTGGAGCCATTAACTCCATCTTCATCTCCAGTTGTGGCCATTAACTTCTGCAGCTCACTCAGAGTGACTGTTGGCAACATACAAGTGCCATTCCTCTCTGGCGACTGCTTAGAAGGGTGGCCTGACCAAGGGAGTGAGGCTGTGGTTTCATATTTTTTCCACTTTTTCACACTGGACTGAAATGAGCTCTGAGGTATGTTCAGAGGTGGTCATGTACCCTTCCCAAATCTACACTTCTCTATTATCATTTCCTTGACTTGCCCTAATTGCTATTTTGTCTTAATTTTGGTTTGGTCTGTTTGAAAATCTACCATACCGTTGGACTTTACATAGAAACATAGAAAACCTACAGCACAATACAGGCCCTTCAGCCCACAAAGCTGTGCCAAACATGTCCATCCTTAGAACTACCTAGGCTTACCCATAGCCCTCTATTTTTCTAAGCTACATGTATCCATCCAGGAGTCTCTTAAAAGACCCTATCGTTTTCACCTGCACCACCACCACTGGCAGCCCATTCCATGCACTCACCACTCTTTGTTTAAAAAACCTTACCCCTGACATCTCCTCTGTACCTACTTCCAAGCACCTTAAAACTATGCCCTCTCGTGCTAGCGATTTTAGCCCTGGGAAAAAGCCTCTGACTATCCACACGACCAATGCCTCAATAAATACCCCCCTTACAGAGAGGGGGTATTTATTCTGGTGATTCTCCAATTTTCTACATCAACAGATAGGATGAGTTCATAAGTTTTGCACCTGAGGAAAGTTGGCATAGTAATTACTAAGGGTATGAATACCTTCTCAGCCTTACAATTTTGGTTTGCAATTTCTAGTAAATCTTTAACAGATTTTGAAAGTTTTCATTTGGTTTAGCTTGATGCTTTGTAGATTAGCTCAAAAAATCCTATTTCAATGTATTTTAAATTTAGAAATGAGACAGTAAAATGTGGAAATAGTTGTGGGGGGCTGAATACTTTTTCAAGGCACTATAACAATGACAAGGTTGTTTCTGTGCACTACAGAAATAGCTATTTACCATACCATTTTAGCATTTCATCTCTCAGGTCCACCTTTCCATCCCTACCAATGATACCTTATCTTGCAACACTTTCCCATCCACAGAGGATGTGATATCTATCCTTCCATCTCTTCCTTTCACATCATCCAGGAACCTACGGGGCCCTTCCAGGTGAAGCAGTGATTTATTTTTTCAATTTGGTGTCCTACATTCAGTCTCCACTGGAGAAACCAAATGTAGATTTACCAATCATTTTGCATTTAATCCTTAGCAGTTTTCTGTTGCATATCACTTTAATTCTCCATTTGAGCCCCATTCTGACCTATTAGTGCCTCTGTAAAATTCTAGTGGAGCCAAATGTAAGCTTAAGAAACAGCATTTCATTTTCTTTCTGAGGAACATTGCAAACTTCTGGACTCAATATCAGAGTCTACTTCAGGCAATTTGCTTTTTTTATAGCAGAAGAGGTCAGGTCGTCCATCTGTGATAGTGCATCTCCATCTGGTATGGAAGCAGTCGAGCACTGAACCAGAAGTCCCGACACGGGATGATGAGAACAACTGAGAGGATCATGAGGTTTCCCTAACCTTCACTGGGGACATTTTTCAGGAGTGCCATGTATACAGGGCCCTTAGTGTCCCACCCATTCATCCAGCATCCTCTTTGACTTTCCACCATCATGCTGGAGACTATGATGCATTAAAACAAGACAGGTCAGAATGAGAAACAGTTCCTTCCCACAGGCCATTGGACTTCTGAACTCACTGCCGCATAGTATTTGATGTGTCACTGGTTAATCTGTTCCGTACCTTACAATATTTAATATTAATGCACTTTAGTTTGTTACTTATCATTACCTTCATAAGTTATCATGTGTTATGTGTAATACTGTGCTTTACACCTTGGTTTGGAGAAACATCTGATTTCTATATATAGTATATATATAAATGGTTCTTTACATGTATATAGTTAAATGACAATAAACTTGACTTACCTTGATAGTGACTTGGATTTTCTTTCTCCATTAGCAGCTCTTACATTCCTTCATCAGTCTTCTCACTCTTCAACATCCTCTATTCATAGCATTCATGAATAAAGGACTACCTCCCTAACTGTACCCAATAACCAGAAGACCTCATGTACAACTTACCCTTGGGGCAACCCAGTCATCCTATATATTCCCTTTGTTCTGCCAATTCCTTCCGTCCTCCCACATTCCACACTTTTTTTTTGCAGATTGATATGAACTCTTTCCAAGTTTTGAGGAAGATTCTTCTTTGACCTGTAACTTTCAGTCTGTTTTGGTACATGCCTCCATCATTTTCTACGTTCTATTTCAATAAAAGAATGCTGAATTTATAAGCCACCATACTACATATTTCAGAAAAGTCCCAAATACTTACATATTTATCTTTTTAGGAATATTTTAGAGATGCATTTTTTCAGTGAGAATTCAATCTTTTTTTCCAGTATTTGAAAACTAATACAATAATAAGTATTTGCAATTAAATAAAATCAAAATGTCCAAAACATATTACGGAGCAGTAAATAGCAACACAAAGTTGGTGTAAATCCCTCAATGTTACATATATTATCTCCACAAAGAAGCAATTCTAACTTTCATTGCCATGTCATATCATTACTTTCATGCAATAAGGGGGACATTATTCTATCGAGGGATCTGTTCCAAGAGCTGTACTTACTCTTTTAAACCTATAATCCATGAGTTCTGCTTTGGAGGGTAATGTGATTGATCTTAATAAATTGTGTCTGTGTTTATTGTTTATTGATGATATTCATATGAGTGTTTCATTACAGAGAATAAAATGATTATATAATAAATCTGTATTAAAATAGATATTCATATGTTTTCTGCTGGAAAATTCATGGATTACAATGCAATTAAGATATATTGGACACATTGCATAACAAGCTTATTTTCTACAAGCACAAAATGGATTTGTACTATGAACTATGAAGCTGGTTTTGTGCCAAGCACCCTATTCTACTGAAGTTTCTTTTCTTTTGTCTTGTCACTGTGTTGAATAAAATTCATGTTGCCTCAATATTATCACAAATAAAATTTAAAAAGGGAAAATAGTAACATTATAGGCATCCATTAGTCTCGAGAGACCATGAATTTGCGCCTTGGAAAGTTTCCAAGGTGCAGGCCCGGCCAGGGTTGTATGGGAGACCGACAGTTGCTCATGCTGCAAGTCTCCCCTCTCCATGGCACCAATGTTGTCCAAGGGAAGGGCAAGGGCCGATACAGCTTGGCACCGGTGTCGTTAAAGAGCAATGTGTGGTTAAGTGCCTTGCTCAAGGACACAACAAATTGCCTTAGCTGAGGCTCAAACTAGTGACCTACAGATCACTAGAACAATGCCTTAACCACGCGCCAACACTACATCATTGTTAACATTACAAGTTGCTAAATTCCTATAGTAAACATCATCTCATTCACCTCTCTCTTTTCTCATTCTATCCCCATGCAGTTAATAATGCCCTTTACTGTTTTTGCCACTGAAGTGGTTAGCCTCATATTTACCCACATTACACTGCTTCAGCCATGCATTTGTCCGTTTCCTCAACTGATCCAATTTAAGATCATATCTCACACTCATGTCTGCTTTTGTTTCACCTGCAAATTTGTAATGTATAGTATTTAATTTCTGCAACAAAATCATCACTATATATAATGAAAAGCTAGTACCAGTCTATGCAGTGATCGCGGCTTGTCTCTTAGAAAAGGTCTGCTTGTTTCCACTCTTCGCTTCACATCTGTCAACCAGATATCTAAACAGACAAGCAGCAAACCCAACCACCCCCACTCACCTAGTGTCCATTGTGCTTTGAGTTTGCACACAAATGTCAATTCTTCTGAAAATCCAAATACATCTGTAATGTCCTGGTTCAGATCTCCACTGCTATGCTGTGAGGTATTATATATTAGCATTTTTCTGTAAAAGCAGCATGCTGTGCTGGAAGGTGTGTTTTGGCTTCCGCTAAGATAAGGGCCCACGTTGTCCATCTTAGGAAAGTGAGTCAGCCAATCAGGACTGTGGGATGTGAGAGAAGGTTCTAGAGAGCTGTGGGGAAGGGTTTTCTGAAGGACAGTGGTCTGGTTTGGGGAATTTCTGGTGGGAGCTGCGGAGCAGGATAGAAAGGAAGATGCTACACAATACTATTGGAAAGAGAGTCCCTGTTGCAAGAAGTGATTTGTGCAGATGAATGGCTCCAAGAAGAAAGGCAATACTCCTGAGACTAAGAGAGACAGTTTGGTCGAGATGGCCTTTGAGGGGAGTTTAAAAATGTGGCAGGTGTTTTCATTCAGACTGTGGGTCCAGCGCATGAGTAAGAGATACACCCCCCGAATACCCAGTTTGGAGGAGACAAGCTCCAACGGTTATGTGCAATGGTTTAACTATAATGGGCCTGTTTATTTTCTTTACTTTTCCTTTTCCTAATAACTATTTGATAAAGTTGAAATTAGTAAATATGCTTTCTTTATAATGTTATGCAGTGTGCAATCTATTATTTCTTGCTGACCGATAATTGTGTATGGACAGTATTTACACAGCATTTGCTCAAATTGAATTTTCTTTAATTGGAAAATCATGACATTCCTATTTGGTTGAACTCCAAAACGTACCAACCTTAGACATATATTATTTATGAAAGCTGACGTTCTCACCGCTGAGTCACGTGGCAGTTAGCAGAGGTAGCTAATGAGCCATATTCACTAAATCACAGAGTCATACGCTATAGAAATGGGCCCTTTGGCTCAACTCATACTGGAGATCAAGATCTCCATCTGAGCTGGAGTCATTTGCCTACATTCTTCTAAACCATTTCTGTCCATCATCATATTTCTGTCTAATTCTCTCATAGTTATTCCTCCAGTTTTATCCTAAAAAAATCCTTTAGAAGTTTAGTGTCATGTTTATCCAATCTTGTCACAGTTTTCCAATTCCGCTGCTGTTCCGTCTTTTATAATGGTCTGAAACATTTTAACCACTATCAGGCTAATGAGTCAAAAGTTCTCTGTCTCCTCTAAAGCTCCTTTTATAAATAGTGAAGTCCCATTAGTATGCTAACACTTATTTAGAAGTGTTCCAGAGCCTAGTGAATTTTGGAAAATGAGAGTAATGCGGGTATTTTAGGGCTTACTCCTTATTCTCTCTGGAGAATAGACTATCAGATTCTGGGGACTAACTGCTTTTCAACCTATCAATTTTCTTTGTGCCATTTTCCTAATTATATTGATTTAATTCACTAGACTCTTTATGCCCCAACATTTCTGGGCAGTTATAATTTGTAATCTTCTACAGAACTGTAACCTGCCGATCAGACAGCACATCACTTAGCTTCATGCTCCATGCACAATTCCACCTGGAAAGCTGGACTCTGCTTCTGTAGACAGTAAATATATAGAGTACCATAGCTTAACTGGAGCGGGCTAAAGGATCTCAATTGAGACTTGTGTTGATTGAGACTTCTGTCTGGCCCCACCTCTCCATAAATCATGTGGTCTTACAGAGTGAGTTTCCACTACAACGGCAGGACTAACAACACTATTCAAAAGCCACCCTGCCATATCTATTCTTCTCTGATGTATAATAAAATGACCATTACCTTTCATTTCCTTAATTAAGGAAATGTACTTGTAAGGACAAATAAACTCTTCTCGGGCTTCCAGCTGGGTACAGGTATCGACTGTAATCGATGTTTTAATAACAACCTCTTCCATCTTCATCAGGGATGATACCTGGGCATGTCTAGTCTCGTGGTATTTATACCCCTGTAGTTCATCCCTCCTGATTGGTTAGTCCTCACTGCTTCTCCATGCAGTCTTGGATCACCTGGATAACACCTACATCAGACTGTTAATTGATTATAGCTCAGCTTTCAACATAATTCTACCTTCAGTTCTAATCAACAAGCTCCAATCTTGGGTCTCTGTACTTCCCTCTGCAACTAGATCCTTGACTTCCCCACCGGGAGACCACAGTCTGTGTGGATTGGGAATAACGTCTTCTTCTCGGTGTCTATCAACAGTGGTTCACATCAAGGATGGATGCCAAGTCCACTGCTCTACTCTTCCTACGCCCATGGCTGTGCGGCTAGGCATAGCTCAAATGGAATCTATAAATTTGCCAATGACACAACTATTGTTGGCAGGATCTGAGGTGATGATGAGGAGCCAAACAGGAGAGAGCTAGATCAACTGGTTGAGTGGAGTCGCACCAACAACCTTGAACTCCAAGTCAGTAAGATCAAGGAATTAATTGTGGACTTCAAAAAAGGGAAGTCGATGGAACACACACCAGTCATCATCAAGGAATCAGCAGTGGAAAGAGTGAACAGCTTCAAGTACCTGGGTCTCAGCATCTCTGAGGATCTATCCTGGGCTCATTATATTGATGCAATTACATCAGAGACACAACAGTTTTGTTTCATTTGGAGCTTAAGGAGACTTTATATGTCACCAAAGTCACTCACAACTTTCTACAGGTGTATCATGGAGAGCATTCTAATTGGTTGCATCAGCACCTGGTATGGAAGGGCCATTGCACAGGATCGGAAAAAGCTACAGAAGATTATAAACTCAGCCAGTTCCATCATGAGCACTAGCTTCCCTAGCTTCCAAGACAACTTCAAAAGGTGGCATCCATCATTAAGGACACCCATCACCCAGGACATGCCCTCTTCTCATTGATGCTATCAAGAAGGAGGTGCAGGAGCCTGAAGACACACACTCAATGTTTCAGGAACAGCTTCTTCCACTCCACCATCAGATTTCTGAATGGACAGTGAACCTATGAACACTACATCATTTTTTCCCTCTCTTTTTGCACTATTTACTTAATTAAATTTTTAATATATATGCAGTACTTCTTTTTGTAATTTATAATTTATAGTCAAATTTCACAACATATATAAGTGATTCTGATTTTGTCATAATGTGTGTGGTGAATGAGGTTAAATATTGATCAGGTAAAGAAAAAGCATAATTTTAGTTGATGAAGATGAAAATAAAAGAAAAATCTGTAAACACTCAACATATTACACAGCATCTGTGGAAAGAGAATGTGCCAGATATTCCAACATCTGCAGTTTTTGATTTTGAAGGCAGAAAGGAAGATTACAATCAGATCAATCAAATAAATCAATGGTAGTCTTAATTAGTTATCCTGACATTTTCTGATAGCCATTTCATATCTAAATTTAGTATATTGGTTAGAAATATTATTTCCATTATTATGTTGCAGAATAATTAGCTGATGTTCAAGAAGCTGGCTGAAATTCAAATTATTTCATTTATTTTATTTGTAGTTTGCCTTTTAATATAATCAAAGCTAGGCCATAAGCAAATGCAAAGTTTTGTATATCCTGTGATTGTTTTCTACACTTTGCTCGTGTATATATTTCTATTTCTTACATGGGATTTGTCACAATTTAATATCCCCAAGATTTCAGACGTTCATGGAATATATCTGCTGATGTATATGGGGACACCTCTTTTTCCCTTTTTAGGGAGTGTGAGCCTGTGGTATGTTGAATTATCAGGTGAACGAGTAGCCTTTGGGGTGCTGCAACTTTATTGTTGGGGTGTCTTTATTGATGCTTTGCTGCACACTGGAGTGCTCGGTGGCTGATGCTTTTTTGCTGGTGGATGGGGATTGCCTTGCTGCTGATTGTGTGTGGGAGGGGGGAGCTGGGGAGGCCTTTGGGGTTCCAATGTTTAACCGTCATTCATTCTTTGGGGCACTCCTCTGTTTTCGTGGATGTTTGTGAAGAAAAAGAATTTCAGGATGTATATTGTATACATTTCTCTGATATTAAATATACATACTGAAACTTATGGAATTTATTCATTTGACTATGATATTATTTATTTTCACATTTTAAAATCTGGGAACAGAAACCTGAACCAAGCTGGGAAGAAAAAAATAACATCTCGGAATGCCAGACAGATTTTGATGGTAGGAAACCGTTTAGGAAGCATAGTGGATTAATGGAACTGGAGAATTAGCATGGTGTTTCTGAGCCCTGGGAGTAGGTCACAACAGACACTTCTTTCTGCCTCATACCCACACACAAAAAAAAACAACAGCATAAAGAGCATGTTTAACATAGTAGGAAGTCCCTAAGTATTTTTTTTAGGACTGTTTGACACCACGCCACATTAGAACATATCGGGACAGATAAAAGGGGCTTGTTTTAAGATTGCTATCAAAGAATGGAGAGCTTGAGAGGTTTAAGCAGTGTTTAAGGTCTTGACAGCTGATGACACAACTGCCAATAATAGAACAATTAGTATTCGCATGAGGGCAGAATTGAAGGAGTGCAGTCATCTCAAAGGGTTGTAGAGATGGAAGATGAAATGGAAATAGGGAAGATGAAACAGAGATGGAAGATGAAAAAGAGATAGGGAAGGGCAAGACAGGGAACTTTAAACCTGAGGCTCATCCGAGTGCCAATATTAGGTAAACAGCACCAAGGTTAATGGGCAAATGCAACATTGCAAGTTAAGGCACAGGCAGCAGAGTTTTAGGTGATTTCAGATTTATGATGGTAGGCAAGTCTTGGATGCACTGCATTAGTCACAATTACAAAGGCATGCTTAAGGGTTTCATTAGCAGATGAAAATGAGGCGGAAGTGTGGATTGAAGACAAGTACACCATTTCAGCTGTAGACATTTAACGTGGAGTATTGGTGACCAGGAACATTCAGTCAGAAATGAACACACAGCAGTAGACTATTTGCTCCTTTAACCCTGCTCCAATGTCTTCCCACGTCCCAAAGATGTGCTGCCTAATTGTCTTCTGTAATTACTGCTTGGTGTAAGTTAGTGCCAAATAAAAAGAATCAGAGAGATGTGAATAGGTATGTGTGAAAGAGAAAAAGAAGCAGGAACACAGGAAAATAATGGTGGGAGGGACAAATGAGATCTCTCTCCTTGGATCCAGTATGAGGCCAATAATAGCTTCTTTCTAAGTCATTATCATGTCTGATCTTCTGGCTCAACACTATACTCATTTCTATCCCTTTACCATATTCCTTGATTCCTTCGATATGCAGAAATCCACATAATGGACCAAGTTTCCACAACCCTTTGGAACGGAGCATTTCCACTTTCTGTGAATTATCCTCATTGCATTCCAACTTCCTTGTCTTTAACTTGAAACCTTAATTTTGCTCTTCTCTGTCTCAGGAAACATTCTCACTGTGTGTGCTCTTTTGAACTCTATATGTTTCAAAAGGATCACATCTCATTATTTTAAACTCCAGAGAATAGAGGCTAGGCCTCTCAATCACCCCTCATATAAGAGGCCTCACCTCTAACTTTCAGGTAATTTCTAATCATCTGGATACATCCTCAAATACTGAGGGAATTGAGGTGAAGATCGCAGAAAGGTTCACCATAATTATCCTATCCCTCTAGGTACAGGGAATGCAAATCTCTTCTTCAAGGACTTTCAGAGAGTCAACTTAACGCTGATGGTGGGCAAAAGGCTACTATCACAGCCAAAGAATGCCATCTCTGACAATACAGAACTCAGCCCAGCTCAAATTCTGGCAACTGTAATGGCATTGAAATCCACAATCATTTGACTTTGGAGCTGAGTCTGTTACCAACTGAACCACAGTTGATTTCTCCTTTTGGTTTCTTTCCATGCTTTCTTTGCTTACAATTTGTTTCTGTTTTCATATTAATTGGGATGGTTTATTATATTAATTCCAGTAAAAAACACAAATGGCTCATCCAAAATTTATTGGTGAAATTGTGAAGTACATGAAATGACCTGGTCTCAGTTATAAATATTTAAAATGCAACTATTTATTTCAGCATGAGTCCAAGTAAATATTTTATTAATATGTTAGTGTAATCTCATTTCAAAAGTATGCTTCATAAAGCCTTCAAAATTATTTTACATTTGCAACAATTCTTTAAAACCAAAGAAAACGAACTGATACCTCTTCTTGTTTTGAAGCTATATTTTAACAATTAAATGAATAAATATATATTTAATGGATTTCACATATTTCTTGTACCTAATCAGTAGATTAACAAAATAAAATTTTCTTTTGTGCTGTTTATTGCGATGTGCTGAGCCTTGGATAAATTTATTTTAATTGATTATGGATAAGCAAATACATTCACTCTAATTCATTCATTAATATGTGGAAAGTAAAGTCTTTCACTGGACTTACATTCACAAGTTACGGAATAAACTTAACTGACGAAGTTGTCATCTGTTTACTGAGCAGTCAACATAATGCACTCCAGTTAAGCTCTACATGCTTTTGACAGATATTTTGACTTGGAGCTATCAATTCCACACTTTGAGCATATGTAGTGTGCATAATTTTCCTCTGAAAACCAGAGATCTTTGCCTGTTCTCCATCTCCCTCTGGTGCTCTGCTCCTGCTTTCTTCCTCCCGAGGCCTCACGTCCCATTATCCTTTCCCTTCTCCAGCTGTGTATCACTTTCACCAATCACCTTTCCAGCTCTTAGCTTCACCCCACCCCCTCCGGTCTTCTCCTATCATTTCGCATTTCCCCCTCCCCCCACTACTTTCAAATCTCTTACTATCTTTCCTTTCAGTTAGTCCTACGAAGGGTCTAGGCCCAAAACGTTGACAGTGCTTCTCCCTATAGATGCTGCCTGGCCTGCTGAGTTCCACCAGCATTTTGTGTGTTGTTTGAATTTCCAGCATCTGCAGATTTCCTTATGTTTGATCTTTGTTTTCTAGCACATTTACCTTCTAAATGATTGAAAAAAAGCATACTGGCTAATATATTTGCATCTAACAAGGATAATAATAGGTCATTCTTGCTAAGACTCATCCAGGTCAAGCCAAGAATCAGTATTTCTGTTGTTGTTTTCTGACCTTCCCTGGCTCTCTCTCTGAACTCATATTGTTTATGAACTGCACCACTTATTCTTTTGATCGTACTCCCATTTAACTTACTTTCTGGCTTCAATTTTGGCAGGTATTATTAGTAGTTCATCCTAGGTACTGCTTGATACCATTATATCTGTTATCATCTGGACATGGT
Source organism: Hypanus sabinus (assembly GCF_030144855.1). Lineage (NCBI taxonomy): Eukaryota > Metazoa > Chordata > Chondrichthyes > Myliobatiformes > Dasyatidae > Hypanus > Hypanus sabinus. The sequence continues at coordinate 38,332,095 of NC_082722.1, forward strand.
GATGATGTAAAAGATCCCAATTGTCTATTCATCGAGAGGCTCGGTACATCTTAATGAACAGAACAAATGATCAGAATCAGGTTTGTTATCACCAGCATGTGATGTGAAATTTGTTAATTTAGCAGCAGCAGGTCAATGCAATACATAATCTAGCAGAGAGAGAAAAAAATAACATTAACAACAATAATAATAAATAAAATAAAATATAATAATAAATAAGTATATCAATTATGTATATTGAATAGATTATTAAAAATGTGCACAAACAGAAATACTGTATATTAAAAAAGTGAGGTAGTGTCCAAAGCTTCAATGTCCATTTAGGAATCGGATGTCAGAGGCGAAGAAGCTGTTCCTGAATCACTGAGTGTGTGCCTTCAGGCTTCTGTACCTCCTACCTGGTGGTAACAGTGAGAAAAGGGCATGCCCTGGCTGCTGGAGGTCTTTAATAACGTATGCTTCCTTTCTGAGACACCGCTCCCTGAAGATGTCCTGGGTTCTTTGTAGGCTAGTGCCCAAGATGGAGCTGACAAGACTTATAACCTTCTGCAACTTCTTTCAGTCCTGTGCAGTAGCCCCTCCATTCCAAACAGTGATGCAGCCTGTCAGAATGCTCTCCACAGTACACCTATAGAAGTTTTCAAGTGTATTTGTTGACATGCCAAATTGCTACAAACTCCTAATAAAGTATAGCCACTGTCTTGCCTTCTTTATGACTACATCAATGTGTGGGGACCAGGTTAGATCCTCAAAGATCTTGACACCCAGGAACTTGAAGCTGCTCACTCTCTCCACTTCTGATCCCTCTATGAGGTTTGGTTTGTGTTCCTTTGTCTTACCCTTCCTGAAGTCCACAATCAGCTCTTTCATCTTACGTACACTGAGTGCCAGGTTGTTGCTGTGACACCACTCCACTAGCTGGCATATCTCACTCCTGTACACCCTCTCATCACCATCTGAGATTCTACCAACAATGGTTGTATCGTCAGCAAATTTATAGATGGTATTTGAGCTATGCCTAGCCACACAATCATGTGTATACAGCGGGTAGAGCAGTGGGCTAAGCACACACCCCTGAGATGCAGCAATGTTGATCGTCAGAGAGGAGGAGATGTTATCACCAATCCGCACAGACTGTGGTCTTCTGGTTAGGAAGTCGAGGATCCAATTGCAGAGGGAGGTACAAAGTCCCACATTCTGCAATTCTCAATCAGGATTGTGGAAATGATGGTATTAAACTCAGCTATAGTCGATGAACAGCATCCTGACGTAGGTGTGTTGTCTAGATGATCTAAAGCCGTGTGAAGAGTCATTACCCGTTCATGAGATTGACTATCACTACGGCAAAAAGAAATCTTCGTTGGCTTTTGAGTATTTGTTGATGTCCTAAGATCACAATGAGCTTTTAAGGAAAGTTGTAGGGATTCCAGGAGGAATTTGAAGGCGCTTCTACTGATGGAGCTTAAGTACTGGGTAGGACAAGGTGTTGCTTTTCAGGGATACTAGTCAAAGGTACAAAGGGATTTTCATTTGAAAGAAGTTATGGACTTCTTAAAAGATTTAGGAGTAGAAGTAGGTCATTTGGCCCCTCAAGCCTCATCTGCTATTCAATGTCCCCTGCCAGGCCTCATTTCCTCTACTGCCCCAGATCTCTACAACCTCCTTTCCCCGATTTTTCAATGATTTACCTGCTGCCTCTTCAAATACCACAATGATTTAGATTCCACAAGCCTCCAGGTTGGAGAATGGGAGGGATGAGGTCATGGAAGAAATAAAACCACAGGAGTGACAATTCAGAGGTCAACAGTGTTGTAGTTGTTTTCATAAAATAATTCAGTGGGTCAAATATTAGTATAAAGCAATTGCATTATTGTAACTATTATACCAATTCAATTCACCAAGGGAGAACATCATGCTTTGACTAAGTCCCTGGTGGGAGTAAATAACAGGCAGTGGACCATACTAATCAAAGCAAACAAAATAATGATTGACAGTAAAATGAGGTGCCCACAGACATCACTAATACTAAAGCTGTTCAATATTTCAGGAGCTTGTTTTAACATTTATACTCTGATGGATTGTAGCTACTGCCATTGCAATTAGGATTAGTAAAAAAAAAGATGGTAACAACTGCAATAACAGAACAGTTTAAATATTTTAGTGCTTTTAACCTACATAAGCATCCCGAGGCACCACATTGTCAAACAAAATAAAATTTGCTGCTAAGTCACGGGGTTATCTGGAGGTCTTAGGAATGGGTTAAAGGGAAGACAAAGAAGTTTAAGGAAGTAAATTCTAGATCATGGGATCTAGACAACAAAAGTAAAGCAGTTCACATCACACAAGTGTAATGACCATTTCCAACTACATCCCTTTGGCATTCAATGATATTATCATGGTCATATACCACCAACATTGGCGAGAAACTCAGATACATCAAGCACAGCAAGAGCACACCAAAGGCAATGTGACTTGTACCCTGACAACCCCAAAGCTTTTTTTTGCAATTTGTAAGGTGCAAGTCAGGATTGTGATGGAATGCTCCACACTTACTTGGAAGAGTCTCCCGTTGTCAAGAATGTGAACACAATCCAGGGCAGAACAGCCCACTGTTGAGTTTCCCATCCACCCTAAACGTTCATTCCTTCTACAGCCAGTGCATCGTGACTGCAGTCATTTGTAAAGTGCTCAAGTTACTCATTCAGACTGTACCAGAAGCACCTCTTAAACCTTCAATCCCTAGCACCCAATGCAATGGGTGAAAGGATCATTACCATTCATAGGTTCCTCTCCAAGTTGCATTTGGAAATATATCACCATCCCAAACCCACCAATGGCAGTGTACAGTATCTTTACAAAAGTATTGCAGCAATTGAACAAAGTACGTGATTGAGCAACACTGGCTCTTCAATGCACACTACTTTAAAACTGGTTCCTTACTGAAGATGCAGGGTTGTCAAGATCATTCCAGACATTTTAAATGGCAATCTTGTTTAATTAAACCAGATACTGGGAATTATGGAAGTACAAATCATTTATAGTCTTGGACATTATTTGTCACTTATTCCACAAAATAATTTGATGACTACTCCATTCTTACAAATACTTTTTAATTATGGCCATCTGCCAGTGATTTTGGAACACACTGATTTTGCTCAAATCATTGTGGTATGTCTTGACCCTTTAATCTCCCAGTTCATTGGTGAAAAAGGCTGGCAGATGAGTCAAGCTAATATTCAGCAATAAGTGTTTGGTTTCTGAGGAACTGTGATGGTTTGTCTAATCTAGGGCTTCGTTTTCATTGTTTTACCCCATGCTTGACTTAGGGATGTTTTTCCGATGCATTCCGTGCTGAAGCTGAACAGGGTTCCAGTTGGATTTCTGTAACAGTAATTTATGGATCTATTTCTTTTAGAGCAAGGGCACACCCCAGCTCCCCAGCCCTATGTGTTGATGTGTTGTCTGCATATTGCACTTTTGTCTACAGATGCGCATTGTTCTCTCTCTCGCTGCAATGTGAATACACCGGTTAAAGCCATCTCCCACATGCGCACTTTTACTTAATATATATGTAGTTGTGCACAGACACAACAGTAGCTACAACTAGATTTATTATTTCTAGTTTAACCAAACGGAACTTTTAGAAACTTTGCTTCAAAGCTTTCTTTTTGCAATTTGATTCACTCCAATCAAATACCTGCCTCACCACACTATCATAAAAACTCCGTCCGAAGATTCTAATGGCATGGTTCAAAATTGCAATAATAATAGCTTATCCATCCTTGCTCTTCTGATCTGCTTTCAGTCTTCAGCAGGATTAAAAATAGTGTCAATATCTCCTCACGGTTGTCCTACTAAACAGAACTGCAATGTTCTGCTGCCATTTTCACCTGTCCAGCCACAGATAGTAAAATAATATTTTATTCTCACACCCACATCATTACCTCCGATATTCCCCAGGGATCAGTTCTTGGTTTGTTCCTATTTTTTTTACATGCCATTTAAAAACCACTTAAAAACATATCATTATGTAACACCTGTATAGTGCTTGTCATATCCCTTGTGAGAAAATTCAAAATTACATAGTACCACACTAGGTGTTAGTAGGCCATCAGAAGCTCTAGGCATCAGAAGGAGGCAGGGAATAGAAAACACACACTTCCAGAGATAAGTTTGTTCATAAAAATTAGCAATATATACAAATTATTTACACAAGTTAGAACAATTCAAAATTCCAACATTGTAATTAGGTTCCAAATCGCGGATGTCAAACGAAAACCAAATTCCTTTTTAGCTAGAATCGGTGAGATTCATTAGAATAATCTTTATTACTCCAGTTTCTCTAACTAATTAGATCTAGTGTTATTTCCTATTTAAAGGTTTGCAGACCAACATTTGCCTTTTCATTTATCCTATGTTAGTTAGAAAACTAATTGAATTCCAATTAAGTATTATGGTTAACTTTTCAGGTCAGTATGTCTACAGATTCAAATTCAACACCAAAAAAAATACATACAGCTTAAATCCTTTCACAACAAATCTCCAACATCACAACTTTTAAACTAAGTAAATTTCATTCAGTAACTTAACAAAATCTTTTGCAAAAATAATCAGTTCTTCCAGAAAATTCAATACATATTCTTTGAATAAGAAATAATCTTATATATTCAACCATTTAAAATCCTGTACATCTTGAAACATTTTGTTCCCACACTGATTCTTCAATCTCGGGTGGGTCACCATCTTGTTTCTTGGTTGATTGGATGAAATAGTGGGTCATCCATGGAAAATCGATTCACGAAACTTATATGAAGAAACCTGACCTGTATACAACAGGAATACAATCCATAAGTTCTTATACACATTCTATTTTCTATTTCAAAATAAGTCAATATCACATTGTCCTTTCCAGTTCACCAACAATTTGTAAATTGGAATAGTAGAACTGTTTTAACTCATCAATTCCCCTGATATGATTTCACAGAACTAATTCCAGGTTGCACAATAGAGATTTTGGATACTACTCGCTGCCGATATTGTCACACTATAGCTGCTAATTGTTATGGCCATAGCTTCAGTAAATCTTTTATCGCTATTGTCTCTCCTCCAGGGGCTTCACCCTGAGGTTTTCAAGTAAGTAGGGTAGAGATACTCACTACTAATTCCACTTTTAACAGTGTATATCTTATATATAGCTTTTTAACATTACACCTTTGGATTTAATTAACCTGGATTACTATTAGTTTCCATATATATACCAATTACCCAACTTTGTCTGGAAGTATAAAGAACTGCAGATACCAGAAATCTGAACTAAAAACAGGAAATGCTGGAAAGAGAAAAAGAGTTAACATTTCAACTAGAAAATCCATCATCAACACTGAAAAAGTATGGAAATAAGCTAGTTTTAAGTTGCACTGAGGTTGTGGGAGGTATGCATAAGACAAAGATAATTGATCTAATCAGATGAAGCTAGGTTTGCTGTGGTGAACCATAAACACAGATCTATCTAGTTGACAGTTAAGGGCATTTTACATCTGCCACATAAGGTCTTTGCCCAAAACGTCGACTGTTTATTTCCCTCCATAGATGCTGCCTGACCTGCCGAGTTCCTCCAGCATTTTGCGTGTTTGTGTAGTTCTCTCACTTTTTAGGTTCTGACAAAAGGTCTTTTAGAGAAAACCTTACTCAGTTTCTCTTTCCACAGGTGCATTCTGACTGCTGATTATTTCTATCATTTTAGACTTTAACCTTAATTAATCTCACTACCACCTCTTTTGACTGCTCAACATATTATAAGTTGTCAGAGCGTTTACTTTTTTAAATTTAGTTTAGAGATAGAATGCAGAGCAGGGCCATCTGGCCAAACGAGCCACATTGCAAAGCAACACACCGATTTAATGCTAGCCTGATCGCCCAATTTACAGTGAACAATTAATCTACTAATGGTACATCCTTGGACTTGGGAAGAAACTGGAGTTCCTGGAGGAAACCCAGATGCTCACAGGAATTTTGTGAAAGCTTCTCACAGAGGACACTGGAATTGAACTCGACACCCTAAGCTGTACTAGTGTTGCACTAACAGATATGCCACCGTGGCATTCTATGACACTCTGCATTTAACTGAACCCATTCATAACGATCCCTGACATAAACATCCTCCCAGTTACTAGTTCCACCCCTCTTCTGGTACATCTGAAACTGAACCAGCTACTTACAACTCAGGTGTTATATTTGACTCAGGTGTCAGTTTCAGACCATCTCCATAATATCTCCCAGCTACGGCCATCTTAATTTATTTGTTACTAAAACCTTCATCCACCTCTATACTACTTCTAGGCACCTGGCTGGCATCTACTTTTGTCAAGTTTTAGATGTCCCAAGAATCTTCACCTGGGTTATATCATGAACCTTTTGCTCCATGCTCGATGACTTATATTGACTCCAATTTATCAAATATCTTCATCTTAAAATTCTCATTTATTTTTTCAAAATTTTGCAGGGAGTCACATTCCATTTCTCTATAATCTCTCGGAGCTCCTCAACCTTCAGAGATATTTGATCTCGGATATTGATATACCTTTTGATCGTTCCCAAATTTATTTATTTCACCTGCCCTGGCTGTGTGCAAATTGTCAATTTCTTTCCATGTGCTTGCCTACTAACTTCCCCTTTTATGATATATTTTAAAATTACTTCTTTGATCAAGCCCATGATCATCTTCTGTAATATCTCCTTACTTGCCTCAGCATCTGCCCTTTGCTTTGACTTTTTAGTTCATTGTTTGGGACCTGTATTTCGCTATATCCATCCTTGAAGACTATGAAGTGCACTCAGACGTGTCAGTTTTGTTCAGAGCACTATAGAGAAATGTATATTAATACTGCTTGTTATAAGTTATACACGTGGAACACTTGAGCAGGGTTACAATAATAGTCAAAGTACAAGTAACATGGGGAAGATGCATTACAGAAGGAACTACTCAAGATCATCATGTCAACAGAACACAAATTTCCTTCACATGATCAGCCTCCTATATAAAAAAAACCCTTAGGTTTCTTGCTGCACCTCTCCATGATCACTCAATTAAAACTTTTCATATCATCCTCAGAGAATGCCAGCATTATCTCTGAACCTTCTCTCTCTTTTCCTTTAATGTGGTTAACTATAATACATGATTCAAGCCACTTTACTAGTGGATCTCCGCTGCGATAGCCACATCATTCATTTGTGCTAACAGCGCCACCCACTGAAGGATAACATAATCATCTGTTTGAATCTGTTGAATATGGTTGGGAGGCTGAGCTGTGAAAGAGCCCACAGAAGCTAAATCCTGGATGGATGCATTTTTCTTAATCACATCCCACATTCTCCTAAAGGAGTAAATTAAGATGACTAACATTGGGTAATTATTAGTCTATTAGGCACTTGTCTCGACTTCGCTGTGTGATCATACACCCTTATGTTCAAACACAGAAAACACACTCCATGGGGGTTGCCATGATGCTCAGGAAATTATACAGTAAGTAATGTAATATCCTGGATAGTTCCTAATAAATATGCTTTATTAATCTTTCTTTATAAAACTAGTGCTTGAAAATCCTTGATTTAGCAATAAGAAATTTAATGGGATCTGAAAAAGCCTTAGTGGCAATATTATAATGTATTTCTTGTGCTTACAATCAAGCCCATCTGTTATAATGAATAATAAATACTACATTCTAATGTCTAATAGTTACTACTGACAAAGTCTACTTTCCTTTGAGATGGGCTGTGAAATTATTTTGGAAATAAAGTGTTCTGATAAAGCATTAAAGATGTCACAGATAACACTGTCAGTGGTAAAATCTAAGAACTATAATTGCGTGATTATTCCTTGGTTTGAGTAAAACTAATAGACTATGTTAAACCTTTTTTTAATTTTAAGCAGTACTAACTGTTGTAATTTTAGGGATATTTCAAAGAATACATCTCACACATTGTATTTTACTGCACCAAAACTAATAACAGCAAAGTAGCACGTTTAAACCAAAGTAATATTACCTGATCTTATGGTGCAGAAATGAAATAAAAGGAAAAATATAACGAACAGAGTTAGGTTTGTGTTCGGAGTCTGATCTTATCAAAGATATCATTAAAACTGCCTCACTACATACATTGTTCAGTCTGTCAGTCAAAATCATGATTAATACTTAATGCACAGATTTTCCTTGTAATTAATTCTCACGGACATTATCATGTACCAACATATGGTTATGTGATACAGACTGGGGTAAAATAACAGGCAGCATATAACTTTTTCTATTCATTTGCAGTGTAAAGGTGGAATATTATTGACATTTCACAATGGCCTAGTAGTTGTAGAGACTATTTTTGTGGTATGCTCTATAATGAGCTAACTATCCAAGAATGGATTTTCTATTTTCTCAGTTCACTCACACTAGATCATCGACCAAGAACATTATTTAGGGTTCTCAAATTGTCTGATCACGTGATGGACATTAAGGGAAATTTACAAAATGGTAATATTCTGCATTGCCTGCAGACTAATACCTTTAAAATCCAAAAATTAGATATTTAACTTCAGTTTTGGACATTAGTTTATAACGATATTCTGGTATAAGTTTTCAAATTTTTTACTTTAATCAGGAAATATTATGCAGAAAGTTTCATCTTTCTGTCTGCTCCTATTGATTTTACATGATTTATAACCCTTGCCTGTTATGATTAATTCAAATGCACCAGCTGTATAGGAAAATAAGAACATTAATTTCATCCCAATCACCAATGCTTCAGTAAATCGCAGTGAAAGTACTTAATGTAATTCGGAGGTGATTTTTTTTTCTTCCTCTAAAAGAACAATAAATATTAAAATTATGTAACTCCATGAAATTTGCTCAATCCAGCTAGTGTATATAAATGGTCTTGTCTTATCCATGAACCAAATACGACAAATGTTAATGTTAGATAATTCTACGCAGAGCACAGTTGCAACACTGAACTCCATTTAAATATATTTCTGAATTGAATAGTTCAGGTTTAGCTTTTGGCCTGTTCTTTGTCTCAATCCAGAATTGTCAATATCGTAATTAAGAACCGAGTTCACAATGTCTCATGTCATGTCTATTTTTGAGCTGGTCTATAGCAAGAATTTAAAAGTGATCCGAGCTTGAGAACTATCTTCTGTTGTCACCTTTATAATCATCCTTTTATTTCCAGCAAGGGTTTTAATATCAAAAAAGTTATCGTTCATTGTTCCTCTTTGGCGATAATAGGATTCAAAATGATAACCTTAACTTAGTTAACAAATAGGTGGGTTAGATTAGATTGAAATGCATTTTAATATTATACTTTATTACTCATACCCTGCATCGGTATCTCCCTGGGCAAGAGCAATGATTGGACAAATTGTTTCCTTGGTATATATGCCATTGTCTGCCTGAGACTCTAATTGCCCAGCCATGGTGTATAGAATCTTCAGTTTGACTGGGGCCAAAGCACCAAGGTAGATACTTTATTATTATTCTACCTGGTGACTACTTTGTACACGGACTCTGCTTGCTGAAATATTGGTGTGACCTGAAAATATCTTCTCTGTCATGGTTTACAAGGGTGATTTGGCTTAGCAAATAGATCCTGTCTTTCATTGACAACAGGATCTTCCAGCCGCAGATTTCTTCCTGAAGGTAAGTTATAACAATTGGATCTTTGACTAATTTCTAGAAACTGTTGACAAGTTGCGCAGTGTTTGTAGTTCAATGTTAATTAAACCAGCCTGTGCCAAATACAAAGTGAAAGTTTAAGTTCACTGTCACATGTGCAAGTGCGTGTTTGCACAGGTGTAACAAAAGACTTGAAGCAGCACAACAGCATTCACAGGAACAGTACAAATTAAATGAGACTCAGGAACAATTACAAGAACATAATTCGGACAAAAGTGGAGAAGATGCACTTTAGTGCAGAGTGATCAAAGTGGCCATAGTGTTGGCAAACTGTGGTAATTAGGATTGCACCGGTTGCTTCAAGAACTGAATAGGAATAGCTAAAGGGGGGTAACTGTTCTTTAACCTGGTGGTGTGAAACTTCAAGCTTCCGTATCTCTTACTGGATGATAGCTGTGAGAAGATGGCATAGTCTGGGTGGAGGGGACCTCAGGCGATGCACGTTGCTTCCTTGACGCAGTGTTTCTTATAGATACTGCCAGTGGTGCAGGGGGATGTGCCACATCTGTCTTGAGCTAAGTCCACTACTCTCTGTAGCTTCTTTTGTCCCCGTGTATTCAAATTGCCATACCAGACTATGACAGAATCATTCAGGATTCTTTCAACTGAACCTTGGTAGAAGTTCATTAAAGTGTTCAGCACCAGGCCCAGCCTCCTAAACAATAGTCTCTCTTAAAGCTTAAAACTACATTACACTTGTGTAGAGTTGCAGTTTGTTCCAAAGATTAAAGAGTAGCTTGAAGGGAGTTCCCAAGGTTCTGCCTCATCTCGTAAACAATCAGGTTTTCACATTTACTTTTAAAATACACTAGCATGCATCTTTTTGCTATTGTGATTCAAATCTTTTTTTCAACAACAGTGGCATGCGGTCGATCATGGCCATGGCCTTAATAGTTGCACAAGCAATACAAAACTTTCCAATGATGATATTAACTTCCTCAGCTTTGCACTTCTTAGCCAAGCTTTCTTTACTTTGATTTGTTCACAAAGAAGTATGTAATGTCCTTTCCTTCATCTACAATTTATTTCTTTAGTCAATAGTGATCATACTGCTGTTTAATCTCAGCATATTTATGCAAGTGTGAGCATGTATTATATAGTGCACTGCGGTGACAGCTTGTGGGAATTTGTCTTGGATTTGTTGATGAAAATCTCTGAAGAGAATCAATAAAAGGTAATTTTTATAGTATCATATCCTTAATGTATCATTTGGAATGATTCTGCTTGAAATAGACCTTAATTATAAAAATCCATTTAACATCCGATCATATTCAACTTCCGAATCTAAATAACTGGTTAAAGCCAGATTAATTTGGGGCTATGGTAATATATCTTTAAGATTTATGGAAGAAGATCATGCACAGATCCATATTCTGGAAAAGCTGAAAGATTATAATACCAGTGGCTGGCAGCAGATAGTTTTATTGGTTATGCTGGTGGCAATATTATGTTACAAATGGACATTCACCGAATATCAAAAAAGCCTCTGATAATTTAAATAAGTTATATGCTGAACAGCAAATAATTTATGTGGTTAATTAAACTGAATGGATAACAAGCCTGTGGGGTTTTTGGTTGAATCTCTCTCTTTCATAAAACATAGAACCACCCCCCCCCCCCACCCCGCTCATCTTGTAGGACTGTCACACACAGTAAAACACTTCTGGCATGAACAAATGTATTCATTGAAAAAACACGTGCTTTTTCATTTTGTGATCAGCATCCAGTATTGCGTACTTGAAACCCCTGATGATCCATTATTACTTTTAATAATTCAAAAGGCATTTAGCTTTCTTCAAGACATTCTAAATTGTAGAGCTGTAGCAGTGAATAGCAGACCAATGTTTATGCTGAGCCATAATGTACACAATTCCTTATATTCTTTTAGTATTAGTTTGACTCCGCAGCCTGGATTTGTACATTTTGATAACCTCTTAAGGTAATTTAATCCTTTAAAAGCTACTAAATGCAGTTATTGAGCAAACTATCTGACATTCTTATTTCTGCATCAGGTAAAGCCTGCAACTATCACATTTATTTACCATTCTTTCTGTTACTCATTAAAACATATTACTGAAACGGGAACAAAAAGATAAAGTGTGTGAAACTATCTTGATTATTTTAGATTAAACAAACCTTTGTTGTTATTTCAGAAAAAAATAGAGCTGAACAATATGTAAATGTCCCGACATATTAAAAGGAAATTAATATGCAGCAATCAAAAATGATTAGCTTCAATGTGTTCGTGGGTTGTGATCTTGAAGACTAACACATACTAAAAAGCTTTGCATCCCTTCTGTTTGCTGTCAGGTTTCTGGATTGTCACACAGCACGCAACGGTGTCATTTGACTCTGTCTGCTAACACAACCCCGGATGGATCACACGTTCTCCCCTATGAGTTCCCTCAGGAGTATTCGGAACTGAAAGCAGCTGGTCTGGTACAAGCAGTCAGGCCCTGAGTGCCTCTTATTTATCTGGGGTGTGTAAACGGTTTCACCTCCAGTGATCATTGTGCTCCACAAAGCACAAGGGTTGTTCCACTTTAATATGTATTTGAAAATAAAGCATTCTCTTTTCCTGGTTCATGGACTGTAACAATCAGTAATTAAGCATCAGTTTCAATAGAAGTAATTTATTAATGTAATACTGGAAAGACTGTTTAGCTGCCACATCAACTAAGAGCATAATATTCATTGACTTAAACAGTGATGGCAAAAGGATGTTTTTCTGAAATGGGAAATTAAATATATCTGCCACAATTACAATATATTAGATAATCGAGGCTCATAATGGAATATTTATGTCCTGAAATTATTAAAGTTCTGAAAAATATGCACTTAAGCAGTACAATCAATCATCTGTCTCAAATGAATTATAAAACATTTGAAATGTGATCAGAGGAATGAATTTAGTGGTACGCATGAGTTGCCTAGGTGGTCCTCATAAAGATCAGGCAATGAAAAACAATCACCCTGTGGCATTAATCAAGGAATGATAGGAGGTCTGGTGAGTAGTACTGCATCTTTTCATAGTTTTATTCTCTCAAAGCAAGAATGTCAAAAATATAAGGGGACCAACAGGCTCTTTCAACTCTAATAAGATATGTTTTCCGGAAGAAGTTTTGGGCAGCAGTACTGCTACCTTTACCAGAGTTTGTACAGTCTGCAAACTTGGTCATGATATAATTGTGTAATTAAACGATGCACCATGGCTTCAGTAAGCAAAAGATGTCCCTCTCAGCCCACCTATTCTTAATAAGCCCTGAAGAAGAGAGAATACAGAGCCATTGGACAAACTTCTTTGCAAACCTATTGGTAAGAATTTTTCCCATCTTACATCTGATTACACAGCTTTATTAATTTTGAGACAGTTAATCCTGATGTGTAGGAAGGGGAAAAATAGTTTGTGTGCCATAATTGTTTTGAAGAATTATTTTTTCCTACCTTCCAGAACTCAATTCATGAAATGATAAACCAGGGCCAATAGAAAGCCAGCCCATACCTATTGCAACCCAACCGGCGGAGAAAGCATACACAAATAGTGCCTCAATCCCAGAGGTGATACATTATGAAAGCTTTTTATTCATGTTGTTTTACTAGTTTATTAATCTGTTCAACTTTTTCAAACACATCTTTTATATTGGCTGATTTTCCCCCAACATTAGCTTTATGAATATGCCCTGATACCAAAAAACAGCCAAACTAAATTAGCCCAGGAAACACTTAAAAAGCAACACACACAAAATGCTGGAGCAGTTGGGTATGTTGCTTGGACTTCCAACAACTGCAGATTTTCTCATGTTTGGAAAGAAAAGAAATGAATCATGGACTGAGTAGGAAAATACTTCAGAAATGACTTCAGCAAAAGCTGATTTGGGGAGAAAAGAAGACTTTGCTCTTTAAGAACTCGTTTATAAACGAGGCTTCCCTTAACATCCATGTCCGGGGGTGATGCACAATTGGATCTCGTTCTGTATAGTGGGTGAATCATGTGCACTGATCTACATATTAAAATAAAACCTTCTCTCCAGAAATCCTGAAGGCAATCAAAGCAAGCAGTCTGGCCAATATCTCCAGCATTCAACATTGCTGCAGAGAGGACAATTACCGCACTCATGATAGTTATACTCCACTCTTGCTTGCGTGTACTGTATGTATATTATAATCCCAACCAAAATAAGTTGAATTTATGTACTCGCTATTTGAAGATCTTTTTTTCAAAGTGAAGTATTAGAGCACCTGGACGTTTGATTTAAAGTGAATACAGATAAATTATATAGTATGCATCAAAGATATGACAATAAAGAAAGATGTGCATATTATATTTTTTGTTGAATACACTATTTTATTGACCAAACATGATAGAAGCATTTCATTGTACAGTTTACATGGATCTAAAGTTCTAGGAAAAAAATTTAGATCTAAGATCTAAAATTTTGTTGGTTAATTTTAAGATAATACTTGGTTTGAATTATTTTGTCAATGCCGAGCTCCAATTCAAGCTAGGTAACAGTGCTTCAAGCTATCCTACACCTCTTAAATAGAAGCTATGATTTCTTGCAAGAAATAATGGAAGTCACCATAGATGTTTTGGTGATTTATCATTTGATTCATGAAAAAATGCATAAGAGTTGTACTGGGAATTGGAGGAGGTGGGGAAGATGAGTGTCCAAGACACATGCTGGAAAAACAATGGGAAGAAACGGGCATGCACATCAATGCTAGGAGTTCCAGTGCAAGATCAGTACAAGTATTTTCAAATGTCACCTCTCAATGAATGTACCAGGAGATTCAGATGTAATATCACTGACATATGTCAAGAAGTTTGTTAACTTTACGGCAGTAGTATGATGAAACACATGATAAAAAAGTACAGCGAAGAAACCCCACTGATTTACATTAAGTATATATATGTCTGTAACTCTTGCTTCGGCTAGTGGCTCAATATAGGGGATGATAGCCCCGTGGCCCAGCCAAACTTAAGAAGTCTCGTTTGGGTGGATGCTGCACAATGTGACCCTGTTACAAATTAGTACCACAATATGCAATTAAATGATTGAGCTTTATAATCCTTAATTTGACTCTATGGTTAGTAAAGAAAACAAAGAAAAAGGGCCCATTCTCATGAAACAGTCTAATGCGCAACGTTAGAGCTCATTCATAAGGCTGTTCATCCACCATCGACCTCCTCTGATTGTCGCTGCCCTTCGGACCCTCGCTCCAAATCCACTCCGTCCAGCAGTCTACCAACTCTCCCCATTCACGTCTTCTCTCCTGGCAAAAGACCTCGAATTCCCAGCTCCCAGACACACAAGAAAGAACAACATCCCACTCATTGGCTAGCATGCCCCGCTATCTCTAGTCATAACCCAAACATTGCTGCTACAGAGAAACCATCACCTTAGCAGTGGAACATTACAGAGAAGCCATTACATTAACAGTGAAACCTTACAGTATGTTACTAGTCTATTAAATAGTTAAGTTAAAATAAGTAGAGCAAAATAACAGCAATGAAAAAGTAGTGAGACAGTGTTCATGGGTTCATTGGATGGCAGAGGGGAAGAAGCTGTTCTTGAATCGCTGAGAGTGTGCCTTCAGGCTTCTGTACATCCTTCCTGAGGGTAGTATTGAGAAGAGGGCATGTCCTAGGTGGTGGGGATCCTTAATGATGGATACTGCCTTCTTAAGGCCCCGCTCTTTGAAGATGTCTTGGATACTACGACGGCTGGTACCCATGATGGAGCTGACTAATTTTACAAGTTTCTGCAACTTACTTTGATCTGGTGCAGGAACCCCACTCCCCCATTCCAGACGGTGATGCAGCCAGTCAGAATGCTCTCCACAGTACAGTTGTAGAAGTTTTTGTGTGTTTTAATTGAGAAACCAGATCTCCTCAGACTCTGAATGAAATACAGCTGCTGTCTTGCTGTCTCTATAGCTGCATCAATATATTGCATACAGGTTGGGTCCTCAGAGATCTTGGCACCCAGGAACTTGAAATTGCTCACTTTCTCCATTTTTGATCCCTGTACGAGGATTTGTTTGTGCTTCCTTGTCTTACCTTTCCTGAAGTCCGCAATCAGCTCTTTGGTATTACTGACGTGGAGTGCAGAGTTGTTGCTATGACACCACTCAACTAACTGGTATATCTCGCTCCTGTACACCCTCTTGTCACCATCTGAAATTCTGCCAACAATGGTCGCATCATCATCAAATTTATAGCTGCTGCTTGAGCTATGCCTCGCCACAAAGTTATGGGTGTAGAGAGAGTGGAGCAGTGGGATAAGCACACATATCTGTAGAGTGCCAGTGTTGATTGTCAGAGAAATGGAGATGTTATTTCCAATCCACACAGATTGTGGACCTACGGTTAGGAAGTCGAGGATCCAGTTGCAGAGGCAGGTACAGAGGCCCAGGTTCTGTAACTTCTCAATCAGGACTCTAGGAGTGATTGACACTGTTCAATGCACCACATCCCCATCACTCATCAGTCAACAAGTTCCATCAGTTGGAACTGATACCCTATATTCACACACTGTTCTAAGCTCCATAATCCTCACATCTTAAACACACAGCCAGTTATTCAAAGAAACTTCACCCAAAAAATTTATATGGTTTCACCACTGCACTTCATCCTCTCTCACAGGACACATAGACCCTAACGCAAAGCAGCAACTTACCTGCAAGATAAAGGTCTGCATCACTTTCCCCACTGCATCCACAGGGTGCTGACAGTTGGATTGGCCACAGGGGACAAATGTATACTTATCCACAGTCCTTGTAAAAAGCTGAAGGTAGCATGGTTATGTGCCTCTAGCTATCCCTAACCTCTCATTGCAAAAGCACCATTGCATCTTTCACATTTCAGATAAGCCAGAACAGTAAGCAGGCCAGGTTCAAAAGCAAGAAGACAGTGAAGTTACTATCAATGGAGTTACACTGAAGATGCTTGCAGCAACCACCGGGTAATAGGTACAGAAGAATTAAGTTCCACACCAGCTACTTCCTTTCAACCAGTTCCTGAACCAAATTGCACAATCCTGACTCATGACCCAGTACAGCAACAGTTTGAATTCTCTCCACTACAATAGACTTTTGTTGTTCAAATTGTACTTTTTGCAAAATTTTGTATAATTTATGCTTTTCTTGTTAATATTGTGGCTCTAACACTGTAAGCCTGTGATGTGGTTACAAGCAGGTTTTTCATTGCATCTGTCTATACTTGCACATATGTCAATAAACTCAACTTTGACTTTGAACATGAAAATGCAGATTTGCTCAATTTAATATCTTGGTCACCAGCTCAGATATTGACATTGAGTAAGGTAGAGACTGCGTCTGAGGCAGCAGTTGTACATGATGGTTTACCAATCGTCTGCAAGCAAGATGGTCTAAAGAATAACAATACTTTCAAATAGTTAGGAATCTTGGTAGCTCCAGTTGGCAATTTGGAAATTCGGTTGATCGTCGAACTTAGCAAAATGTTTGTAGACAGCTTATATACTCCTCCAGGGTCCGAATGGATATTGATTAGATGTTGCGACCTGGTTGGCTCATTCAAGACACTATGAACAGTTCAGCAGTAGAAGGTTCTGATAGAGTAGCTTCGGGGGGGGGGGGGGGGGGCATCCATTGGAAGTGCTGGCGTTGCTGTCCCGATCCTGAGATTACTGGCGGTTCACTGATTGTTGATGTACTGGATCTATGTCAATGTGTTTGTTGATGGATCCTTCTGTGGAGAACCACACTTGGAGAAATTCTCATCCTTTTCTTATTCTTGCTTGAGTCAAAGCTCTGGCTGTCATCCAGTTAACATGATATCCTCCTTCGTCTTCATGAGCTGATACTAGCAAGAGTGAGCCGTGGCTTCTGCTCAATAGCTGATGCTCCACGCTCCGTGATAGAACAAATCCTATCTACGAGATCCAGTGTAGTGACTGCAACACTTGCTATGTTGATCAAACAGGACACACGAGCCGCACAAGACGATGTGCCCAGCTGCGCAGTGATGATGGCTTCTCGTCTGGAGCTGAGAAGTCTGCAAACATTTTGCCAAGCTCAGTGATCAACAAACCTCCAAATACCAATACTATTCTCCTTTAAGAAGTTGTCACACAAGTCTTAAGTGAGAAATTCAGTGATCTCTTTGCAAGAAAAAGCTGGTGAGCAACAACAATTAAATTTTTGGTGTATTGGCAAGCTTGAAACATTAAAGTACACACTGCCAATTTGGCACAGAGCTTGCAGCTCATGTTTTCCAGCATGAAAAATGTTGGCAACTCCATTTACATACCTGTGGACGCAATCACCCTACAACTTCTGCAGGCCATTGGTTCAGTCAACATTGCAGTGTTACCTGACATTACAGAGGCTGCCTGACATCTGGGCACTGCTGTGGAAACACTGTGCAATTAATTACGGCTGGTATCAAAATTTCACGAGGCTCGTAAGGTGCCATAGCAATCCATTAGTCAGATCAATAGGAATTCTGAGATGCCATCTCCAAAAATGGTGAAATTCATCCTGCAACCAGCAATCTGCCAGTGCCCCTCTGTTGCTCACCTTTCAGGCAGACAGACAAAACTGATGCAGTTCAAATGAAGAATATAGCCATAGCTTCTACTCCCCAGGACTACTTGGCAGTCCGTCTACAATCTACCCTGGTGAAAATCAACAGGCATCCACAACCATGTTTGACAAACCTTATTGAATTTTTTGAAGAAGTTACAAGGAATGTTGACGAGGGTAAGGCAGTGGATGTAGTCTATATGGACTTCAGCAAGGCCTTTGACAAAGTTCCACATGGAAGGTTAGTTAAGAAGGTTCAGTCGTTAGGTATTAATGCTGGAGTAATAAAATGGATTCAACAGTGGCTAGATGGGAGATGCCAGAGAGTTGTGGTGGATAAATTGTTTATCAGGATGGAGGCCGGTGACTAGCGGGGTGCCTCAGGGATCTGTTTTTGGCCCAATGTTGTTTGTAATATACATAAATGATCTGGATGATGGGGTGGTAAATTGGATTAGTAAGTATGCCAATGATACTAAGGTAGGAGGTGTTGTGGATAATGAGGTGGGTTTTCAGAGCTTGCAGGGAGATTTATGCCGGTTAGAAGAATGGGCTGAACGTTGGCAGATGGAGTTTAATGCTGAGAAGTGTGAGGTTCTACATTTTGGCAGGAATAATCCAAATAGAGCATACAGGGTAAATGGTAGGGCATTGAGGAATGCAGTGGAACAGAGAGATCTAGGAATAACATAGTTCCCTGAAGATGGAGTCTAATGTAGATAGGGTGGTGAAGAAGGCTTTTGGAACGCTGGCCTTTATAAATCAAAGCATTGAGTACAGAAGTTGGAATGTAATGTTAAAATTGTACAAGGCATTGGTAAGGCCAAATTTAGAATATTGTGTGCAGTTCTGGTCACCGAATTATAGGAAAGATATCAATAAATTAGAGAGAGTGCAGAGATGATTTACTAGGATGTTACCTGGGTTTCAGCACTTAAGTTACAGAGAAAGGTTGAACAAGTTAGGTCTCTATTCATTGGAGCGTAGAAGGTTGAGGGGGGATTTGATCGAGGTATTTAAAATTTTGAGAGGGATAGATAGAGTTGACGTAAATAGGCTGTTTCCATTGAGAGTAGGGGAGATTCAAACGAGAGGACATGATTTGAGAGTTAGGGGGCAGAAGTTTAAGGGAAACACGAGGGGGTATTTCTTTACTCAGAGAGTGATAGCTGTGTGGAATGAGCTTCCTGTAGAAGTAGTAGAGGCCAGTTCAGTTGTGTCATTTAAGGTAAAATTGGACAGGTATATGGACAGGAAAGGAGTGGAGGGTTATGGGCTGAGTGTGGGTAGGTGGGACTAGGTGAGATTAAGAGTTCAGCACGGACTAGGAGGGCCAAGACGGCCTGTTTCCGTGCTGTGATTGTTATATGGTTATATGGTTAACCGTGCTGGAGTCACTGGGGGCTGCACCAGAGCAATTAAAGACACTAAAGGATATTCAATTGAATGCTTGGTTTCATGAAGTTGGTGTGGACTGGCTTAAGTTTTAGCATTATGACAAACAAAACACTGATATCAGCAACAAAGGGAAGACAGGGACTGCTGCTTGGTGAATTAGTTAGAATTATTGGTGACAATCAAATGATAAGTTAAGAATACAAGAAAAAGGCTGTCATAATCTTCCTCTTGGCTTCTTTATCTTCATCCTCATCCTTCTGTCACTCCTATTCCACATCTGAGCTTCTCACAGTGGTCCACACAACTGAACTGCGGTTTGACCATATTGATTGTCTTCTCCATCAGACTGCATACATTCTAAACTTAACGTCCACATGTGCATAATTGGAACACTGGAATCATCAGTCACCATACTAGAACAATTAGCCACCTGCTAAAACCAAATATTATGTAGCCAAATTCTGTAAACCAGAGATCCACTAAACTTGAAAAGAGTTGGCATAAATCAAAGGAGTGCCAACAAAGGAGTCATGCTGACCACAACCATGTGCAGAAAAAGGTTTATAATATCGGAACACCAGCTCTTCAACCTCAAATAAATATTTATGGCACCAGCAAAATATATGAAGTTAAAAAGCAAGGTTAATATAATTTCATTGTTTCAGTCAAACTTCTCTAAAACTCAAACTTAAGATCAGATTTACTTCCATTTTTTTTTGTAATGAGTTTGCTATCACCAGTTCAACTTTGGTAACGGGGGTTATTTCATGTCTGCAAAAGAATGATTTTAAAAATAAACCAAAACACAAAAAGCCAGACAAGGAATCAGAGAAGAGCAAGTCAAAGCATTTGCCATTAGTCCCAGTTCATGCACCAGATATGAGAAACAAATTTAAGTGTAAAGAGGTACAGACAAGAAGGACTGCAAATCATTGAAAAGGCCTGATTTGGCTACTTAAGCTCTCTGTAATTAAGCTTAAGGAAGGACTTTGTGAACAATGCTTTTTTACTTCCTTGACAGTCAACAGTCCTAACTCACTGGTGGAAAGTATGCGTTTACATAAGTTAAAATAGTGCTGTAACAGTGAAAGTCAAAGTCGCATTTCTTGTCATATATGAAGTATAGGTGCAATGAAATACATAAAGCAGCAGCATGAGGCATCATGTAAACAACATTCACAACAAAAACAAACGTAAGCTATACACAATTACAACAAAATACTAAGTCCGTTTTAGCTCAAAGTGTTTAAAGTGGTCAAGGTGTTACTAATCTGTAGTGATTGGAATTTTGTCTGTTAGTACAAGTACAGAAGTAGCTGTTCTTGAATCTGGTGGTCTGAGATTTCAGGTTTCTGTACTTCCTGCCTGAAGGTAGCTGATGACACAGCCAGGATAGTTGTGATCAGTGTCTGTTATTAAATACCTCCAGCACTCAGGGCATGCCCTTTTCTCACCGTTACCATCATGTGCTGTGCTGTGTCTCACCGTGGCTGATATGAGAAGAACCCTGTGCAGGGTCAATCCATGGAAGGCTGCTGGACCAGACAATGTTCCTGGTAGAGTGCTCAGCGGATGTGCAGACCAGCCAGCAGGTGTTCTCACTGACATCTTCAACATCTTCCTGAGCAGCGCCATCATTCCAACGTGCTTCAAGGCCGCCACCAACATCCCCGTGCAGAAGAAGTCTTCAGTGTCCTGCCTCAATGACTATTGTACCAATGCACTCACATCCATCATCATGAAGTGTCATGAGGCACATCAAGACTCTGCTGCCCCCTCACTGGACCCCCTGCAGTTTGTGTACCGTCCCAACTGCTAAACTGATGACGCTATTGCCATTACCCTCCACCTGGCCCTAATCCATCTGGACAAAAACGACACTTACATTCGAATGCTGTCCATAGACTTCAGTTCAGCATTCAACACAATCATCTCTCAGAAACTGATTGGAAAGCTGAGCCTACTGGGCCTGAACACCTCCCTCTGCAACTGGATCCTAGACTTCCTGACTGGGAGACCTCAGTCAGTCTGGATCGGAGGCAGCATCTCCAACACCATCATACTGAGCACGGGGGCTCCCAAGGGCTGTGTGCTCAGTCCACTGCTGTTCACTCTGCTGACCCATGACTGTGCTGCGACACACAGCTCAAACCACATCATCAAGTTCACCGATAACACGACCGTGGTGGGTCTCATTAGCAAAAACGACAAGTCAGCTTACAGAGAGGAGGCGCAGTGACTAACAGACTGGTGCAGAGCCAACAACCTGTCTCTGAATGTGAACAAGAGATGGTTGTTGACTTCAGTAGGGCACGGAGCGACCACTCCCTGCTGAACGTCAACATCTCCTTGGTAGAGATCGTTATGAGCACCAAATTTATTGGTGTTCACCCGGCGGAGAATCTCACCTGGTCCCTAGCAAACACCAGCTCCATAGCAAAGAAAGCCCAGCAGCATCTCTACTTTCTGCAAAGGCTGAGGAAAGTCCATCTCCCACCCCCCATTCTCACCACATTCTATAGGGGTTGTATTGAGAGTATCCTGAGCAGCTGCATCACTGCCTGGTTCGGAAATTGCACCATCTCGGATCGCAAGACCCTGCAGCAGATGTGAGGTCAGCTGAAAAGATTATCGGGGTCTGTCTTCCCGCCATTACAGACATTTTCACTACATGCTGCATCTGCAAAGCTAACAGCATTATGAAGGACCCCACACACCCCACATACAAACTCTTCTTCCTCCTGCCGTCTGGGAAAAGGCACCAAAGCATTCAGGCTCTCCCGACCAGACTATGTAAGTTTCTTCCCTCAAGCCATCAGATCCTCAATACCCAGAGTCTGGACTGACACCAACTTACTGCCCTCTACTGTGCCTATTGTGCTGTTTATTATTTATTGTAATACCTGCACTGTTTTGTGCACTTTATGCAGTCCTGTGTAGGTCTGTAGTTTAGTGTAGTCTTTTTCTGTGTTGTTTTTATGTAGTTCAGTGTAGATTTTGTACTGTTTCATGTAGCACCATGGTCCAGAAAAATGTTGTCTCGTCTTTACTGTGCACTGTACCAGCAGTTATGGTCGAAATGACAATAAAAAGTGACTTGACTTGACTTGATGTAGGACATACAGAAGCCTGAAGGCACACACTCAGCGATTCAGGAACAGCTTCTTCCCCTCAGCCATCCAATTCCTAAATGGACATTGAAGCTTTGGACACTACTTCACTTTTTTAATATACAGTATTTCTGTTTTTGCCCATTTTGTAAAATCTATTCAAAAATACACAATTTAATTACTTGTTTATTTATTATTATGTTTTATTTTACTTATTTTTTTCTCTCTGCTACATTATGTATTGCACTGAACCGCTGCTGTTAAATTAACAAATTTCACATCACATGCTGGTGATAATAAACCTGATTCTGATCTTTGAGGACAGACATTGCTTTCAGCTTCCTGTGGATACAACTGATGGTACGAGGAGGTACAGGAGCCTGAAGACCTACACTCAGTGGTTTAGAAACAAGTTCCTTCCCATCTGCAATCAGACTTCCAAATGGTTTCGCCCTTTATTTATTTTTATTGTAACTTATAGTAACTTTTTATGTCTGGCGCTGTACTGCTGCCACAAAATAACAAATTTCATGACATATATCAATGATAATAACTCTGATCCTGATGTATAGGGCAGAGTTCACTATTCTAGGCAGCTTCTTACATTACACAAAAATACAACTGCAGATGCTGTGGATCAAAGAATACAAACTCAACACTGGAAGAACTCAGCAGGTCAGGCAGCATCCGTGAGAAAAGAGTAGCCAACGTTTCGGGCCGAGGTTCTAGACCATGATGCAGCCTGTCGGAATACCTTCAACAGTACATCCAAAGGACGTTTTTAGGGTGTTCAGTGACAAGCCACAGATCCTTAACCTTCTAAGAAAATAAAGACCCTACACTCATTCCTTATGATTACACGTATGTGCTGGGCCCAAGATAAAATATCCAATATGCTAAAACACAGGAATGGAAAGCTGCCATGCTCTCTGTAACTCATTCCCTCAATTTCCTCACTTGCAGACTCCAGTCAGTTTGAATTGACAACAACATCTCCTCCACAATCTTAGTTATTATCATCAGTGCAGATGTACCACAAGGTTATGTGCTTCGCTCCCTGCTTTACTCACTTTGCACTTATGACAGAGTGGCTAAGCACAACTCCAATACCCATATTCAAGTTTGCTGATGACACCACTGTCATAGGTTGTAGCCAAGGTAGTGACGAATCAGCATATAGGAGGGAGATTGAAAATCTGGCTGAACGGTGCCACAACAACAACCTCTTAATGTCAGCAAGGCGAAGGAGCTGATTATTGACTTCAGATGGAGGAAGCTGGAAGTCTATGAGCCAGTCCTCACTGGGGGAGTCTCAGAGGTGGAGAGGGTCAGCAACTTTAAATTTCCCAGTGTCATCCTTTCAGAGAACCTGGCATGGGCCCAGCATGCAAGTGAAATTACAAAGAAAGCATGGCAGCCTTTCTTTGTAATTGGTTAGGAGTTAGCGAAGATTCAGCATGACATCTAAAACTTTGACAAACTACTATAGATGTGTGGTGGAGAGTATGCTGATTGGCTGCATCACAGTCTGGTACGGAAACACCAATGCCCTTGAATGGGAAATCCTTCAAAGAGTAGTGGATGCAGCCCAGTCCAGCTCGGGTAAAGCCCTCCCCACCACTGAACACATCTACACTGAGCACTGTCAAAGGAAAGCATCATCAGGGAACCCCACCACTCAGGTCATGCTCTCCTCTTGCTACTGCCATCAGGAAGAAGGTACAGGAGCCTGAGGCCTCACACCACCAGATTCAGGAACAGTGATTGTCCCTCAGACTTCAGGCTCCTGAACCAAAGGGGATAACTTCACTCAACTTAATCTATGGACTCACTTTCAAGGACTTTTCATCTGCTGTTCTTGATATTTGTTGTTTGTTTATTTATTTACTTACTTTTTTATATTTGCACGGTTTATTGTCTTTTCTGTGCTGGTTGTCCGCCCTTTTGGGTGCAGCCTTTTATTGATTCTATTATGGTTTATTGAGTAAGCCCATGACAAAATGAATTTCAGGTGATGTATGTGTACTTTGATAATAAATTTACTTTGAACTTTGACTCCATCACCTCCCCTAGCATCATGTTGCAGACAACTACCACTCTCTATGTAACAAACTTGCCTTATTAATCTCCTTTAATCTTTCTCTCTCTATCTTAAAGCTATGCCCTCTAGTATTCAATATTTTTGCCTTGGGAGAAAAAGACACCCTCTACCCTCAGCAGATAGAGGCTGACCTGCAGAGTTCCTCCAATATTCTGCGTCTGTTACTCTCTTTACCCTATTGCTTTCTCTCATAATTTTACATACAGGGACTTCCCGTGTTGCAAATTATCCAATTTACTGAAATCCAACTTATGCAAGTTTCCACATACATTTTTCAAGCCAGTAACAATAATAATAAAGTGACTCATGATATCCATCAGTGACAGAAAACTGTATACAGTGGATTCTGATTGATTGGATTATCAGTTAATCGGGACAACCACTTCTTTGGGACAACTCTTAAAGAACAAAACCTAATTGAGAAAATATCGGGGATTTCCTTTGTTTGTTTGGAACACTATGCCACTTACTTGGGACAGGAGGACTGCTGCTGAACAATTTCTAACTCATGTCAGTTGCATGCTCTTATGTGGCCATTAAGACACCACACCATACTTAGGGTAAACAGTTGAAATAGCATCAGTTGCATGTGTTTGTGTTCAAAAGGCAGTGATTCTTGTCACTGATAGCTGGCGAGAAATAAGCAGTAAGGCTATTCGGAACCGCTTTGCTCACTGCAGTTTCAAGCATTGAGGCTTGGAGATGCCAGAAATGGCTGGGAGTGAAAAACAATTTTTCTACTTCAACAAGTTAGAAACAAATAATTTGAAGGAATCAGCAATCAACTTGAGTGAAGACCTGGAGGATGCAACAGTTTTTAACTAGCGTCAGTCATGTGCATTTGTGTGGCTGTTAGACACTACACCATGCTTAGAGCAAACAATGTTTAAATAGCGTGTTGTATATGTCCGTATAATGTTATTCAATGCCAAATTAATAAAAAATATTTTTGACACTACTTCAAGCAGGAAGGCAAGGAAGGCAGTCTATTATCTGCACTAGGTGTCTGTGCTGATTTTCTTCATTTACAGTCAATCAAAAGAACATGGTAGTGTACACTGTATGAATTTCTCTATCAATAATTATTAGGAACCAATACACACTTTTATCGTACTGTAGTAATATTGGTAGTGTTCTAATTTGGTTTGTATTTCATTTAAAATATATTTTGTTACTCAGTTAAATAGTAGTTTGTCTTTTTAGAACTATTTCTATTAAACTTCAGTTAATTGGCGCAGCTGCTTAATTGGGACAAAATGTGTCCCAATTAACTAGAATCCACTGTACTCCATTTGCTTAATTATGGGTAATGTTAGGGTGATTATTCACTGAAATGAAAGATTGATAGTGAGTGTAAACAGAGTGATAAAGTTTTGAATGACTACAGTAAACCCATGTTCTGACTTTGGCTTACACACAGTTCCCAGCAATGTTCTGAAATCGGCTTACACACAGTTCCCATGAATGAAACCCTGACCGGGGACCATCTCCATTTCTATCAGGTTGCCCTTCAGGTTCCCCAACACTCCAGAGAAAGCCATCCAACCTCTTGCTAGAGCTAGTGTTCTCTCATCCAGACAATATCATGATGAACTTCTACTGTACCCTTTCCAAAGCCACATCCTGAAATGCAGTGACCAGAACTGCACACTATACTCCAAATGAGGATGAACCAAGCTTTTCTAAAGCTGCAGCACAACTTTCCAACTTCTAATGCCCATCCGATAAAGGCAAGTATGCTGTACATCTTTACTGTGTTATAAAATTCAGGGAGCTATGAACTTGTCACATTCAGGGAGCTAGGGAGCACCACAAGATCTCTTGATACATCAATGTTCTGAAGGATGGTGCTGTATACCGTTGGAACTCCCAAAGGGCAACACCTCCCAATTCTCTGGTTTAAACTCTATCTGATATTTCTCTGCCCATATTTCCAGCTGATCAAAATCCCGCTGTACCCTTTGTCAACTTTTCTCACTGTCCACAATTTGGCTGGTTTTTGTGTCATTTCCAAATTTACTTATCAGCTCACTTAAATTTTCATCCAGATCAAATATACACAAACAACAGAGATCCCAGATCACTGTGGAACACCAGTGCACACAGACCTTCAGTTAGAATAACAAGTCCCACCACTCTCCTCTGAGCTCTATGGCTAAACCGATCTTGAATCCAATCTACCAAGCCATTGTGGATTCCGTATGTCTTAATCACCTGCATTAGCTTACAAGGGCCCTTGTCAAATGCTTTACTAAAATCTGCATTTACAACATATATTTCCCTAACCTTATCAATTATTTTCACCATCACCTCAAAAAACTCAATCAATTTTGTGTGACATGACCTCTCCTACACATAGCCGTTCTATCTCTAATAAGTCTATATATTTTTTTCAGATTTGAGTATGTAGATCCTATCTTTAAGAATCTTCTCCAATAATTCCATCCAACTGATATAAGGCACACCAGGTTAGAATTAGGTAGATTATCTTGTTTCCCATTTTCAATTATTTGATTTTAGCTCCCTAAACCTTACATATGTTTCATTTTTCTATTTTGCAGCATCTTTCATCATTCAGGATTCCCAGACTTCGTGAGCCTTATCTCTCTTTCCCACAGGAGCCCATTGGTCCTGAATTCCCAACATGTCAGCTGTGAATTTACCCAATAAGAACCATTCCTAATCTACTCTCCCCGATACTGTTGTATTTAGCTTTTCTCGCAGTCCAATCTTACCCTAATCTACAAGCATCTGCCAATTTATGGAGGTATAATCTCTGTTCCCAAGCTGCACCCCTACTGTAACTTGGAATATTTGCCCAGGCTCATTTCTCAATATAATGTCTTCCCTGGTTGGACTATCCATAAACTATTACAAGAAACTCTGAACATACACTTCTACCCTAGGAGAGTTAAAGTGATATATTATTTAATTGCACAGAATGTTTAATTAGTTAACAGCCAAATACTTTAGCAAATCATTAAAACTTACAGGAAGGAGACACCATTGTCATAGGCTGAATCAAAGATGGTGATGAATCAGCATACGGGAGGAAGACTGAAGATCTGGCTGAAGGGTGCCATGAAAGCAACCTCTTACTTAATGGCAGCAAGACCAAGGAACTGATTGTTGACTGGAAAGCAAAGGTCCATGATCCATTCCTGATCAGAGGATCAGAGATGGAGAGAGTCAGCTTTAAATTCCTCAGTGTCATTTCAGAGGATCTGTCCTGGGCCCAGCACATAAGTGCAATCACAAAGAATGCAAGGCAGTGACCTTACTGACTTAGATGTTTGCAAAGATGTGACATGACATATAAAACTTTGATAAACTTCAATAGATGCATAATGGAGAGTACATTGACTAGCTGCATCACAGCCTGGCATGGAAACACCAATACTCTTGAACAAAAAATGCTACAAAATGTCATGGGTATGGTCCAGTCCATCATGGGCAAAGTTCTCCCCACCATTGAGCACATCTACATGAAATGCTGTCACAGGAAAGAAGCATCCATCATCAGGGGGCCCCACTACCCAGGACATGCTCTCCTCTCACTGCTGCCATCAGAAAGTAGGTACAGGAGCCTCAGGATTCACACAACCATGTTCAGAAACAGTTATTATCCCTCAGTTATCAGGCTCTTGAGCCAAAGGGGTAACTTCACTCAACTTCACTTTCTGTTACTGAAATGTTTCCACAACCTATGGACACGCTCTCAAGGGCTCTTCATCTAATGTTCTCCATATTTATTGCTTAATAATAGTTATTTATTTTTTATGAGTATTAATTTTTCTTTCTTTTTGTATTTGCACGGTTTGTTGACTTTTGCACACTGCCCAAGTTGGTGCAGTTTTTTCATTGATTCTGTTATGGTCATTATTCTTTGGATTTATTCAAAGAATAAAGAAACAAGAAAATGAATCTCAGGCTTGTATATGGTGACATGTATATACTTTGATAATAAATTTACTTTGAGCTTTGAAGCTTAACATTATTTTATGTTTATAGTAGTTTAGTCCTCTTCTTTTGCATGTGCTGCCACATTGTGGTCGCACTATGAAACTGAATTAAATTGTTAATATTGCAAGAGCTATGGAACATTAATAAATGGATAGTTACTTTCCATCTTCAAAGTAATTGCAGCGACAATTGTATCATATAAAGAAGAATCTCTCAAACATGAAGAGGGATATTGCAGTTAATCTTTACAGTTTGATCGAGTATGATGGATGCTTTGTTGCAGCATATCTAAATTAACATAATATCATTGTCAAGGGACCCATGAAAAGGTTCAATTACATAGCAATCTCATTAATACCGGGGCTTGTTAAACTAACAGACAATTCCATAGTCTCTGTTGCACAAAGAATGTATGTGTTGAAAGTACAATTAGCAAATGAGTGCTTCTGTCACTGATAATTCTCATCCCACTGCCATGGAATACACAAAATATGTAGTTTCAGAATACTTAATAAGGATACATTACTCTATTGCCACTCTTCAAACTGTAGCTATAAGGAAATAAAAACTTTTAATCCCAAATATATGTAATAAACATTTGAATAGTGAGCACAATATTACCTTGTAGCTACGGCCACGTTTGCATTAAGCTGATTTAGGCAAAGAATTCAAATATGTTAAATCATTAGCTACTTACAGCAGTTGTAAAGATGTTGTGATTCTTTGAAACCAACACTTATGTATAGAATCCTACAACAGTTCCTAGAATCAGTTTTGAAAATCTAACAGAATAGCAAAGGGAAATACAACTTATAAAAGGAAAATTTCAAGATGATCTTTTCCTGTTCAGTTCTGATGTGACGATTGCCCCCATTTCCAAATGAAGCAGCCAACACTTGAGAACAGTTGCATTAAGGGCGTTTTGTCAATGTTGCAACCTGACTATACGATTAACAAGTTTCCCCTCAGCGATACCTATAGAAGTATTTTACAAATCCTCACCAGGTTATGACAGGGTTTCATTCTAGTATAAGCTGAGCAATGGGCTTCCTGTCAGAAGCTGGCAAGTTGTAAGAGTGGGCTCCCTCACCTCTGCCCCTTTGACCCTCAACACAGGTGCCCCTCAGGGCTGTGTACTAAGGCCCTTCCTTTACTCACTGTATAGCCGTAACAATGTCACCACCCACAGCTCCAATCTGCTAATTAAATTTGCTGACAACGCTACACTGATTGGCCTAATTTCAAATAATAATGAGACAGCCTACAGAGAAGAAGTCATCACCCTAACACAGTGGTGTCAAGAAAACAACCTCTCCCTCAATGTCACAAAAACAAAGGAGCTGGTTGTGGACTTCAGGAGGAATGGTGACAGGCTAGCCCCTATTGACATCAATGGATCTGGGATTGAGATGGTGAACAGCATTAAGCTCCGCGGGATAAACGTTACTGAGGATCTCATGTGGTCTGTACATACTGGCTGTGTGGTGAAAAAGGCACAACAATGCCACTTTCACTCAGACAGTTGAAGAAGTTTGGTATGCCCCCCCCGCCCCCCAATTCTAAGAACTTTCTAAAGGGGCACAATTGAGAGCATCCTGACTGGCTGCATCACTGCCTGGTACGGGAGCTGTACTTCACTCAAGCCAGGACTCTGCAGAAATTGGTTCAGACAGCCGGTGCATCTGTAGATGTGAACTTCCCACTGTTCAGGACACTTACAAAGACAGGTGTGTGAAAAGGCGCCCGAGTCACCCCAACCACAAACTGTTCCAGCTGCTACCATCCCGGAAACAGTACCACTGCATAAAAGCCAGGAACAGCAGGCTCCAGGACAGCTTCTTCCACCAGGCCATCGTTCATGATGATGCAACTATATTTCTATGTTTTACTAACTATCCTGTTGTACATAATATTTATTATAAATTACTATAATTGCACATTTGAACGTAGATGTAATGTAAAGATTTTTACTTCTCATGTATATGAAGGATATAAGTAATAAAGTCAATTCAATTCAATTTAATTTGGAAGTCAGAAATACAGCTGCAAACTGAGCTCCTGTATTACAGAAGTTACCTGCAGTCTCAGAGAAGCCAGCAAATCCACCCTAGCAGCCTTCCCAAATGTCTATTTGCATGATGGACTGTGTATATGTTGGGTACTTGGGAGGACCTATATAATGATGATTGTGGGATTTAGAAATGTGAAGTTGTTAATATCTTAGTTCAGTGACAGAAGTACCAAAGACAGACTTATAAATGGACATTAAAATATTGTATTCCATCATTTAAAATGTCACAATACAGATGGTTTGAAAAGGTAAAACCCAATTGTTGAGAGCTTTTAACAATCATTACCAGCTTTTGGCAAGGTAATGAGTTCTGATTTGCTCAGAATTTCATTCACAAATCACAAGTGTGCAATATCAGTGCAAGTCACACTACCAGTAAATCAGACAATGTAATAGGGTACAACTCCAAAATATCCACACATGATAGTAGCATTCCTTAAGCCACTATGATTTGACATGTCATACAAATATAGTATAGAGTGAATTTCAGTTAATTGGGACCAGTCTATTTTGGCCCAATTAAGCATCTGCCCCAATTAGCCAGAGTTTCATGAAAATAGTTCAAATGATATAAAAACACAAACTGCATAACAAATTCTGCACTTAAATGAAATGCAGAACAAGTTAGAACACTACCAATAGTACAGCAACACTAATAATTATCGAGGGAGGAATTCATCCAGAGTATGCTATAAACAAAGTCAATGCAGACACCTTGTGCAGGTAGTTGACTGCATTTATACTGTGCTATCAACAATTACATCCTCCAAGCCTTTATTTTCTTTGTGACATTCAAAATGTAACATACAAATTCTTCATAGTTCCTAACTTGTTGAAGTAGTGAAGTCATTTCATTTTCTCTCCCAGCCTTTCCTGGCATCTCCAAGCCTGAATGCTTGAAACCCCAGTGCGAAAAACAGTTCTGAATTGTGTTATTGCTTATTTCTTGTCAACCATCAGTGACAAAAATCATCACTTTTTGAACATAAATGCACTACTGACACTATTTAAAAACTGTTCTTTCTAAGCACAATGTTGCATTTAACAACCACACAAGAGCACGCCACTGACACTAATTAGAAACTGTTCAGCAACAGTCTCCTGCAATGGAGTGGCATAATGTCCCAAATAAATGAAGGGAGTCCCGGCAATTTTCTCAATTAGTTTTTGTTCTTGAACAGTTGCCCCAAAGGCCCTATTAGCTGGAATCTGCTGTGTGTCCTGCGGGTGCTCTGGTTTCTTCCCACATTCCAAAGACGTATGGGTTAGGGTTAAGAAGTTGTGGGCACGCTCTGTTAGCACTCACAAGTGTGATGACACTTGCAGGCTGCCCAGCACAATCCTCAGAGGCAAACAACACATTTCAAAGTATGTTTCAATTTATATATGACAAATAATGTTAATCTTAACTTTAATCTTTTATCGTACCATATCTGGCAACTTGCTACCCTAATCAAGCCCAAGCTTTGTGCAGGCTATGCAGGGGAAGAGTGAGCAGGAGGAATTCTTCAACCTGACTTCTTCACAGGAATTCTCAATGACTTACAAATTTGTTTGGAATTGATTAACAATTTGCAAATGTGACAAGAACTGTGACGTGTGAGTGCCTTACACCAAGTCAGGTATCTAAATAACGTTCTGCCTGTGCAGAAACACAGGGATTGGCGGGGGGGGGGGGGGTCAATGGCCTTCAACATACCACAGTGTAGGAGGTGAGAGTCTGATTGAAGGGTGTGACGGCAGAAGGAAGATGGAGAGCAAAGCTCTGACCAAACTCAGGGAAGGGGAGTGGGAGAAATGGGAGACAAGAAACTCTGGGATGTAGCTACGGAATGAAACCAACGAGCTCAACCTCTGTTGAGTGCCATGACATTAATTTTGTGCTGCTTGTGGGAGCCACTATATATGAAGTAACTGTTATGTTTCCAACTTTACAATGCAGAATGTGCTTCATTATCTTCACAATCTTCATTATCCTACAAATAATTTGGGATGTCCTGCAGCTTAGTAGGTGCCACATGAAGGCCAGACTTTCTCCTACAGCAATACGTGCAATACCAGTAGTATGCAGAATTTAAATAAAAATACTGGGTAATCAGGCTGACTGCTAGCTTTTTTAAATTATCATACATGTTTTGTGGCTCCTTGAGATTGTTATAGCTGAAGGTGGTAATGGAAACAAGCTCCCACTACCTATTAAATGCTCCCATTGGCGTGCACCTCAAATGGCCTCTGACATCTCCTGGCCTTCATGTTTAGCTTAGCTACTAAACCCAGTGGAACCTTTTCTACTGACAGGAGAAGGGACAAAGGCAGGTCACTGGTGCCTTAAAACCAGTCGCTTCGGGCAAATGGAGCTCATCAGCCGAGGTTGCCAGCTACTTAGGAGAAGGAAAACTCCGCTGCCTTGTGGCTATACTCACTCATGGGGAAGGCTTTGGGAGTAAACCCCAAGGGAAGCTGGAGTGCCTAAGGCAGTTCTACATTGAGTTCATTGCTGAAGGCAGCTTCTGTGATCCTGCTGGTACCAAACTCTAGCGGTGTCTGCCATTCCTTTGGGTTCATTAGAAGCAAGGAGAGGGGGAGCTTGCTACATGGGCAACAGGATATCATACAGCCCAGGCTTGCGTATCTAGACAGATAGGATTCAATATCCGTGGTCAACCTGACCGATGGAGGCCCTCACCTCACTTCATATATTTACACGTGTGTTAATAACATCCCACAGATACCTACTCTGTAAACCAACACAGCGAGGTGACAACAGATTTCCTAAGTTTTTACAACCTTGTTGCCTGCCTACATAACTTTAGATATATGGGTCCAAATCTCACCAGCAGGGCAGAATGCACAGCCGCTGCTATGCATACAGGAGCCTCTCTTTGTGTTTGTCATTTGGGCCGAAAGCTCATTGTGTATACTGTATGTGTGCAGACAAACTCTACAAGAAGGCAAGGGATTTTTTCTATCTCCTTTAGACTTTAAGTTGGGACTAGTCTGAAATATTTGAAAGATAACCCCCTTGACAATGAAGCTTGAGAACATAATGCCCTGGTGGAGTCGTCGGGGCGCCATCATGACAAGCTTTTTGCCCCGCTCGTTTTGATGATTGCTCATTCAGATTGGGCATCTGAAACCTAGTGGAGCCCATCCCTCTCCAGGTTTTGTTTTACGAGGTCGAGTTGCTAGCTCGACACTCAACCCAGGCACGGATGGAGAGCATGCAAGGGAGCCCGCTGGATTTGAACTCGGGACCTCTCGCCCCGAAGTCCAGCACTGATGCCACTATGCCACCAGCCAGCCAGTATAGAGGTATATAGAGTATATAGAAGTATATCAGAGACATTGAGAGAGAGGACAGCCAGCACCTTTTCTCCTGGGAAGAACGGGCCAATACTAGAAGATATCCATTTAAGGTGAGTGAAAGAAGGTTTAGGGAAGATGTCAGATGTAGTTTTTTTTAAAATTTATACGGAGAGTGGTATGTGCCTACAATGCATTATAGTGGGAGTAGAGATTGATACCATAGGGACATTTATGAGAAACCTAGATAGACACATGGTTGTACGAAAAATGGAGGGTTATGGGCTATGTAGGAGGGAAGGGTTAGATTGATTGTGGAGTAGGGTCAAAGGGCACCACTGTACTCCACTGTTCTAAGTAATCTCTCAGTGCTCCAATCCCTCAGTCAAACCCCCTTGACATCCACGAGCGGAGGTGGCCTTTCAAAGTTGCCAGCTGAAAGGAGTGTATTAAAGAACTCTTCAACTTTGTTTTTCTCCCTGATAGGACCTCCCTGTGCGTCCATCCCATCCAGCCTCAAAGGCACCCGATCAGTCAAGATGAAATGGCCGTATGCCGACTAGGAGGCAACAAATCCCGGAGATGTCTGGTGTCTATTCTGATGTTCTAAAATTCGAAGGAGAGGCACTTGAGTCACAGGCTCTCAGGTTTTCTCCACACCTGGAATTACTGGACACCATAACTGTAATTCTGATAACAACAGAAAGGACTCCTTGCTTTCACTATGAGGAAGTCATCACTCCGGTCCTCCTCAATGGCTGAAGACTTAATACCCCTATTTGCAGTGTGGATTCTGAGCATCCAGGGGCACAGTGGACGTGACCTTCACCATACTAAGCTCCAGGAGAAATGTGGGGACCAGTATCAACTGCTACCTATTGTCTTTCTTGATTTCACAAAGGCTTCAGCTCCATCTATCGAGAGGGACAGCTGTCTGCTGAAAACCTACAGCTGCTGCAACATGACACGCAAACCACAGTTCTAACCACAAAAAGCAAGTTTCAGTGCAGATTGTTGCCAAGCAAAACTGCGACAACACTTTTCTCAGCCCTTCAAACTGCAAGGTTAGCTCTCTTCTCCAATACAGGTCCTGTAGGGTAAATGGAAAGTTGTTCAACCTATGTCACCTCCACTCTAGAATCATATTCACTCTAATTTGTCCTCAAACTAGACACATTGTCAAATCAGAATGCGTTCTCAAAACCTTTTTTATAAAAGCATGACATACTTTTGTGTCCATATCTACTCCAAGGAGAGAAAGATCATTCAGGATCATATTGAGAACCAGGAGTCCATGGAAGCCCAAAACCCTCAAGAACCCTGTGTAAAAGATTAAAAATGCATATAATTTCCCTAATACTCTCTTATCAGGTACCGCTAGCCTCACCTGTGGTCTTAGCAGCCACCTTGAAATGCAGAGAACTGGAGAGGAAGCAAATCATCTGCCATTCCAAAGGATTTTCCTTGTGTTTCCTCTTCCACTGTTACCCCAACTCTACTTTCGCATGGCATAGGGTAGCAGACAGCTGAATATTGGAGTTCAGACATCTTCACTACTCATTCTTCACTCCTCTGCAATGTGTGGAGCAGACTGACTCAAAACATCCTACTGCTTTTACCAACCTTCACATGAGAACTCCTACAGTACATAGGAATCAGTACCTCTTGCAAATTAGAACCAGTCTACCCGCAACACCCTAGGCACATTCTCTTTAGACCCTCCCTTATCAAACAACACCCAGCCCTTCTAATTCAAAGGTGCACCATAACTATCTCCTTTACCTTAAGAATATTGCCCAAGCAGGTCTCTTGCCTCCTAAACATACCAACTCAAGTTAACTAATCCAGCAAAGGTTTAAGTTTAGAGCTATTCAATGTTTGGGAACTCTTTACTCTATCCATGCAACACAGTTCCCTACAGGTCCAACCAATAATGCTACAAAAAGGGAGCAAGGGCCTTTGATATAAAATGACTGGATTTTTCAGCACAATTGTTATCAAGTCACAAAAGTGTGAATTCTCTTCAAATTTGAGAATACAACATCATCAGGAAATCATTTATTATAAATAGAAATTCTCCTGATTGTGGCTGAAAGTGGATTTTCACCCAGGATAATTGAGGACATGGAAGTGGCTTCCTGCATCATAATTTCTATCCATTGGGACATGACGCCTATAGGTGAGAACATCAGAAGTAAGAAGATTTGGGCACATGTCTCCTTGAAGATGTAGCTTTAGGCTGATCTGATATTGGCTCACCTCTACTTTCCTGCCTGTTTCCCACAAACTTTTCCCGTTCTTCCATAAATCAAAAATTAATCCCATTTGTTCCAAACTGAAAGAATTCTGACACATTTGTGAAAACACTATTTTAATTTTTTAAATTCATGTTAACTTAGTTTGATTACAGTATGATTTTCTAATATAATTTTCCTTAAGAAAATTGTTAGATTAACTATACAGTACAGTTCACCTAATAGTTACAGCACCTCAGTGGTTTTGCATTCTGTTTTCTTCTTTTTTGAAAAATTGTTATATCTGCAATTTTTCAACCTCAGACATTTTTTTTAAAGATTCTAGGGTGTAGATCATCAGACCAACCAGACTGCCTGTCTTTATTTGTATTAGTTTGCTGAAGTTCATGTTTTCCTCAGTGACAGTGATAGTTTTAAGCTCCCCCACCCCTTTCCTCTTTTTCCATAGATTTTCCACTATTTTTGAGATCTGGTCTACAATTAATCTTTGCAATACTATATACATTTTCTTTCAATCTGATGTCATTCTTAACTTTCGCAGCAACTGATGCAGCCACCTTCATCTGGTGTCTCTTTAACTCTTAATTACTGAGAATTACAAAAAGCCTTCCAAAATATCTGCAGCCACTATCTATTTTTCCAGTTCTTAATAGCCAACATTGTCATCATATCTTTGTAATTGCCTTCATTTAACTTTAATCTGACAGTTTCAAATGCAAGGTTCAAGTTTCAAATGAATAAGAAATTCAATCATATTGTATTTTTGTATAACTGTTGTAGTCTGTATAACTCTGCCATTTTTACATTGGATACATTCTCTCTATCAATCTGCATATTTTTGCAATACTTTTAACCATTTCCAGTTTATGCCTAAGGCTATGCAGGTCATGTGACACTACTTCTATACCTTCTTCTTTAGAATTTTACTACTATAATTAATCTACCACTAAATCAAACACATCTGCACACTGTTGACATCTTCTACAGTACTGGGACTTATTTTCTGCTACCAAGTTTCAATTGAGGCTGTTTCATCCTACCATAAGTTTGCTTTAAATCCTCCACTAAACCAGTAACCTATATTTTTGGATCATTTATCTTTAAAATAGATACCAACGGTGTGCAAGCATATTTAACATTCTAATACTGGATTAAATAACTTTCAGACACTTGTATTTGTTACTTGGCTTAATAACTGTTGAAAAATTGTTTAGAAATTATTTATATATATATATATATTTTTTTTATTTAACATTGTTTCTTGCTGCCAATGAGACTGACCAGATACAACCATATTCTGATCCTTTTAACTTTGTTTACATTTAGTCCACAGAGGATCAAGATGTCAATCGTGTTCTTGTGCTCTGAGTTATAAGAGATGACTATCCCAATTAAAAACTTTTAAGGAAATATGAAATATTCTCAGTGGCCACTTTATTAGGTACACCTGCTTGTTAATGCCAATATCTAATCAGCCAATCATGTGGCAGCAACTCAATGTGTAAAAACTTGCAGATATGGCCAAGAGGTTCAGTTGTTGCTCAGACCAAGCATCAGAATGTTGATGAAATGGGATCTAAGTGACTATGATTGTTGGTGACAGATGGGGTGGTTTGAGTATCTCAGAAACTGCTGATCTCCAGGGATTTTCATGCACAACAGTATCTAGAGTTTACAGAATGATACCAAAAAAAAATCAAACAAATTCCCAGTGAGTGGAAGTTCTGTTGTCAAAAATGTCTTGTGAGGTCAGAGGAGAAGGGCCAGAGTGATTCAAATTGACAAGAAAGTGACAGTAACTCAAATAATCATGCAGAGAAGAGCATCTCTGAGCACACATCACGCCGAACCTTGAAGTGGATGGGCTACAGCAGCTAAAGATCACAAACATACACTGTGTATATTCAAATTCATAAATTATTCCTTTTAACAGGAGACACTGGGTAATAACACACTTAGAGCAAGGATTTGATTTTTATGGATTATCACTTATGCAGAGTTTTCTGTCTCTTGTGACCTCTCTCCATTGATATTTATAGGTTAAGCAAAATCACTACTGTTACTGACTTTCAGTTCCCATTTAGTCAGGAGCCAAAATCTGTAATTTTATCCTGAAGGGACCAACAAAAAAGAAAAAAATGGAATGCAAGTTCCAAAAAATTTTTTTTAGTAAGGTTGCTATTGACAAAGATGACAATATTTGCTTTCTCCTCACTCCTCGGATAGCCAAAGTTTGCACGTTTCGAAGAGTTAATGATATGCTCTATAACTCTCTACAACTTACTAAATCATAAGCTCATCAAAATATCTTTTTTTCTGACACACAACACAAAAAGTGCAATAACTGAAGCTCTAGTTAATTTGATGAGGTTGCTGTGTCTGTAATATAAACTTTACAAAGTGTGCTGACTTTTGTTGTGACAAAAGCTGTTGTGAATGTTGGACAGGCGTGCAGTGTTCTCTGCCAGTCCCGCTTCACAACGTGACTTCGTCACTTACAGTTACAGCCTTAATCCTCCTTCCGACCATCATTGTTATTCATTTGGAAGCTCAGTTCTGGTGCAATGAACAGGCATTACATAAAAGGGGGAAAGAAAGTTCAACAATCCACTCAGAGCATTTGATGCTTCAGAAGGCGAGCATTTGCTCTTGTATAAATCAAAAGCTGATAAGAATATAAAGCCATAAAATGTAAATTTGTAAATATGGTATTACAACTTTTTGTACTAACTGTGCTACATCTGTCTCAGCTAGGAACATAAGGCACAACACAAAATGCCTTGGTGTTGATAATCATGGAAGCAGCTGTGTAGCACATAACAGCTGGCAGTACAATAGATAACCCTGGGAGGGAAATGTACTCCAGCTGTGGTGATTCGAGGAGAAAAATGAACAGGGAGGATTAGCTCCAGCAGCCCTGCCTTGCTGTCTGTGTGCCAAGTCTCTGTTCAACACTCTGATTCACTGTAGTGTAACACTCCACTCATTCAATTCCCACTTAATGTCTCTGCAGCTCACTGCTCTCAAGACTATTAACACTCTGTGGCTGCTGACCTCTGTCGTCCCACTTTCATTCAGCACGATGCAACACATTTGTACTTACACACTCCCTGGTACTGCACAGAACTCCAGGAAGCTGGACGTGACTCTGGTCTTACTCTATTTGCTCTTCTATCTCATCCCAATCACTCGTGGGCTGCCCACAGCACATCTTGGGGCCGTGTTGGTCACTGACACAAAAACAACACTTTTTGCTGCGTGTTTCCAGGATTCAATGTGCACATGACAAATGAAGCTAATCTTCTTTTCCCTTTTCTTTACTGTTCCCAAGAGATACCTTTACTACGAAAATGGGGAATATCCAAGAGTTAGAACTGATTTCTCAGCTTTGAAGGAAGGTCTATTATATGGGTGTAGATAAGCAACTTCTAAGTTGTTTAGTTTTGTGGTACTCTACACTAAAATGGAAAATTAACGATGATTATTTTATGAAACTAAATTCTAAATCTAATAATCTACTTCGGAACAAAAATATTTAATGTTTCAGATGGTTTACATAATGCCATTTCATCAGATTTAAAACCTTTCATATTCTTGATGAATATAACATGATTTTAAATTAGCGCAGTTTAAATGTTATGAAACGTTATTTGATCATTTTTCTTGCTGCTTCTCTGGGCTGAGATATTTGGTATTGTTAGCATAATATACAGAAGTTAGGCTTCAGCATAAATCAAGGAGATGCAGAGTGATGGGGAATAAACTAAAGAAGACCAAGGGAACTGGTTACAAAAGCAAAGAGTTAGGTTATATTTCAGGAAGCTTTTTCTTTTGCTGAATTGCTGAAACATCTGGAACTGGTTACTGACACAGCAGTGAGTGTGAGATCACTAGAAAGGTGACTGGAACAGTTTGTTGAAGTACGTGACAACATCTGATATAGGAAATAAACCGATTAATAAATTAGTGGGATCTACCGTTCCAATTTCATCAAGTTGGTCTTAATGCCTCTAAAGGGCCAGGGAGAACTTCTCATACTTGTACAGCGATTAAGCAACTTCCTTTTTTTATTGTGTGTCTATGAGAGAAGGTAAAGGATGAGTTAGGTTGCACTCAAGGCAAAATCCACAGACAAGTTAGTCTTTTCTGATCACTTTTGTATGTTTATAAGCCCGATCTAGAGATTTAAGAACTACATAAAAACTTGCTCTGGTGAGGGGTATCAATTTTCAGATGTATAAGCTCAGAAATTGGACCCATTTGTGCCTTTCTCAAATTGATCATAAATCAATTTTATGCATGTTTTAATGTCCAAGCAACCATTCCAATGGTGGTCTCCTGCTTTGACAAGTTGCTCCAGGCATCATTTATCTGAGCAGCTCTGTCATTTGTGCATGTAATGACATGATCAATGTGGCCTGCATGGATGCATGCCTTACCGGTGAATTGCAACTTAGAAGTTTTGCTTGTAATTCTGGAAACACAAAGATCAAATGTTAGAGCAGGTCAGCAAGGAGGCATTCTTAAAGGGAATTGACATCAATGTGCAGCTATCTGCATCTGCCTGTCTGAGTTTTTAATGCCCTGCACATTTCACGTCATTCCTGGATCAAACAGTACTTGATTGTTTTTTTTTCCCTGCAGGGTAGGTCAGAGATACTGACTGCAGTCTTTACAGAGAAAGGAACTTGCAGCAACCTGGGGCCATTCACATCAAAATGTGACGTGTCCCACTACCCCTGGAATTTTCCCTCACCTCCATGGCATTTCCTTTTACACTACTATGCTGACATGGCATGGAGAGAAATCTTTAAGGCAGGACCAGCCTCTCATAATGCACCACAACATAGATGCAACTCCCTCACGTTGTGGGGTGGATGTAAGATATAACTAAATTCAAATTCAAATTTAAATGAGGCAACTGTGATCTCTGCTGGCATGGTGATCGTGTTGTAGCACAAGAGATAGGGCAAAATCCATCATAATACTTTTTAAAAGATACATTTTCATAATTTCACATTTTTGGGGCTCCAGCAATTGGACAGTAGTACTAAACATAGTATCCATTTGAGAAAATAAAATCCAATTTCTGGACAATGTCCCTTTTGTTGTCACTTTAGGAATTTGTATAAGCAAGTACTATTTTACCTGGGACCAGATTTTACAATAAATTTCCTGATTTATTCTCAGCTAAAGTGCATCTTTTCAATATGAACTTAATCCATGGTGGTTATGGTGGTAAGAAAAGGCCTGTTACTTCAATAGAAATGGTTTAGAAGGATATGGGTCAAATATGGGGAAATGAGCACTTTAACTGTCACGGATGAGTTGGGCTAAAGGACCTGTCTCCACGTTGTAGGACCAAGACTCTAATAGCGATCATAGAAAGAGATACAGCATAGTAACAGGCCCTTTGGCCTACTGAG
This sequence comes from Hypanus sabinus, assembly GCF_030144855.1. Lineage (NCBI taxonomy): Eukaryota > Metazoa > Chordata > Chondrichthyes > Myliobatiformes > Dasyatidae > Hypanus > Hypanus sabinus. The sequence continues at coordinate 38,374,012 of NC_082722.1, forward strand.
TCTGTAATGACCATCTGTGGCTGGAAATCTCAGAGCCTGCATTTACCCAGATCCAGCATGACATATTTCAACTTCCAGCATTTCTTTGGTTGCAGCTAGTGAAGTATTGAATTGCCGACAGGTCGTTTTCTGATTGAGCTAGAGGGTTTAGGCTGAACTTGCATGGACATTTATCTTGTTTTTCCATCCAAATAACTGCTATTAGCACAGATTTGATCTGACACCAATAACAATAAAATAATTATTTCCATCCTATAAAGACTCTGTCAAGTAGTGTCACAAAGCTACACATTGTCTATTTCCATGTGCTGAAGAAACACAACTGTATCAGGAAATTTTTGGGAAGTCCTCACCAATATAAGTGCAAAATCTCATGGGAAGACTAAGAATATTGCTTTCACATTTGGACAGATGATGCCCAAGAACCCGGGAAGGATTGAGAGGAAGAGCAGACAGTCTTTCACACCATCTAAAATTTATTTAATTTGATTTTTTAAACATTAAAAGCAGAATTAATAAAGTCAATAATTGAAAATATTGACTTTTTCAGCCCTGTCATTTTTCAGCTGTATAAGTTTCCTGGTTTGAGGAGATTTTTATCCAGTATTAATGACAAGATTAATTAACAGAGTAAAGAAGGAACCTCGAACTTCTGTTATCTTAAACCAACTGCACAGGTACACGGAAATGATTTATACATAAAGTCTGTATGTATATGCAGCTTTCATCAGTCTGATCCACAAGGGACTGCAGGTGCTGGAATCTAGAATAAAAAACACGATGCTGGAGGAACTCCGCACGTCACTGTGAAGAGAAAGGTCAGTAAATGTTTCAGGTCATGACCCTTAACCTTGACCGAGGAAGGGTCTCGACCCGAAACATTTATTGACCATTCACCTCCATAAATGCTGACCCGGTGAGTTCCTCCAGTATCTTGTTTTTCGTTCTTATCAGTCTAGCTTGCTTTTGCTTGATGCCTATTCTGCAGTACTTCTGCTCTTTAAATTTGCTCCACTTCTAGTCTACTGAACTGCAGAATGTCTGCAAGACTGGGTGAGAGTGTTAGCATTTAGTTCAGTTTTGCAAAGACTCATGGTTTAATTTCCCAGATACCATTTGCTTTGGGAAGGTGACGTAGTGATTGCAGTGATTGTCAATCTCAGTTACATTCCATGCAAACACGTACAATGTCAACAGTGAGGCTGCACTGCTTTGTCAAATTTACTCTCAGGGCATTTCTTTTTAGCAGAAGGACTAAGGACTTTGTTACGAACAGCCACCATAGCATTTTGATTAAGCTGTAGGTTAAAAAATTAATTGGTTTGACATGGCCTGAATCTGAATTTCTCATGGAACAAGAGAGATTTGGGGTATTATTCACTATGTTGAAGAATATCTGAACAAATTTATATATAAATGTTGCTTTAAACGTTGAATAAATCTCGAGCAGTGATTAAAACTGTATACATTAAACCAACATAACAGATTGAAAGCAGTCAACCTCAGACACATACATACACACCAGCTGCATCGTATCCTGTTTCTGCTAATATGTTAATATACTGAGGATTGAATTTCAGGAAAATAGCATTATTCCAAAACTAAACTCCATTGTTTATACTTGAAGTCAATCCACCTTTTTAATTTTAAAAAGACCAAATTTAAGCAAAACTTGAACATGTCTATGTAATAAGCAGTCCTGTGAGAATTGATAATTAAATTTCACAGAATATGCCAAATGAAAATCCAGCATTTGTAAATTTTTTGGCTTTGTAAAACCATCACACAAAATAAGAATGTGGATGATCCCCAAGAGCTGATCACAACACATTTAATTCCAAACTAAATCCTTAGACTTTATAGTGTGCTATTGTAATATGTCATATGTCATATGTCACATTTAAAAATCTCTAGCTGCAGGTATTAATCCATGGTATTTAATGGATAGCTCAACTGGACATAGCTTTCTGATTCTTAATTATTTTTATACACAAAAGAATATTGTTTCCAATAAATAAAGCAAGCTTGAAAGCCGTGACTTACTCTCAATCTTTAAATTTCAGAAAGAAAGTGACTATTTGCTAATTATCTTTGTTTTTATCCAAAATTATAGCTTGTGCCCATTCAGTAGATTGCAAGTTTCTTTATGGTTGATAATTTTTCACCTGGAAATTATTTCTGTAGTGTCATATCAACTGAATTTACTTCAGGTCATGAAAGTATTCAAATGCTTTGAGTTTTGCTATTCTTCCAAAAAATTCAAGATGCAAGAGATGATTAGCTTTCAATCCATCTTTTCCTCAGGAAAGAAACATTTTTTATTAAGTAGGATTGTTTAGAGTTGATATTATTCAGAGAAAAGAAAATTCATTACAGTCCATGAGGGGTACACATCACAGAAGCATTTTTATTACCGTGAATTTCTAAACATCACAAGCAAACAAAATGCAATTACATAGTTTTATTATAGTTTTTGATCAGTAGAATAAAAGCGACCAATTCTAAATAATTCATTTCCCAAATTATCCTGGGAAACTACCCTATTTTAGAGAATGTGGCTCAAAGCTCTCTTTATCTCCAAGATATGGAATAGCTGAATTTGAGAATCGGCCCTTTATTTGTAGGAAAAATCATCATAAGTCAATGACTAAAGTTCAACAACAATCCTTCTGAAGCCTGTTTACAATGGAAAGCACCTACAAGATCAAAATTAGCCAAAACTTCCCAGCAAACCAATGAAGGAAATATTACAAAGACTGAGATAGTAAGTTGGCACTTCCAGAGTTTGGTCCTATAAGGCTGAGAACATTGTGGGGATGGTGGAAATGAAAGGTACAGGAGAAGACACTGTTGGATCACCAGGAGGTTCTGCTAGTGATGGAAGAACTTATGCACCTGTGGAGAGAGTGGAAAAGGCTGTGAATTAATGTAAGGATAGAAATTTCAAATCTGGTTTCAGGGAAGCAAATAAATAATGCACGTTAGCAAGTGCAGTGTTGTTTAATTTTTAAACTTTCTTGAAGAACAGCAACATCCCTGCTGACTCCTGGGAACTCCCGATCTATCAATACTGAAGTAGAGAAGAAGCATTCAGGATGATTCTGTGACTTTTAAGTTCAAACATCAGGAACTGACAAAACCCAGAAACAACAGAAGGAAGGCACAAATTCCTTAACATTGGGATGCAAAAGTCTGCAGGCCCTCCATTGGCTTCATCACAACTTAAATAGAAATCATCCTCAAAATTGAATAAATGGGAATTAATGAAATTTAGAATAGGGCCAAATTCCAGATTTTGCTGGATGTAAGTTGTGGGAACAGCTTAGAAAGCACTGAAACAATGAATTACAGCTGGAACAAATAGGGGAAGATCTGCAGTTGCTGGAAATCCAAGCAACATACACAAAATGCTGGAGGAGCTCAGCAGATCAGGGAGCATCTATGGAAAAGAGTACAGTTGATGTTTCGGGCTAAGAACCTTCGGCAGGACAGCCAGTTCCTCCAGCATTCTAAAACCACAAAATGCTGGCAGATCTCAGCAGGCCAGACAGCATCTATGGGAGGAGGTACTGACAACGTTTCAGGCCAAAACCCTTCATCAGGAGTCCTGATAAAGGGTTTCGGCCCGAAACGTTGTCACTACCTACTTCCATAGATGCTGTCTGGCCTGCTGAGTTCTGCCAGCATTTTGTGTTTTTATTTATTTCCAGCATCTGCAGATTCACTCGTGTTGTCCTCCAGCATTCTGTGTGTACAGCTGTAACACCTGGGTTTCTAGCAACAGATTGACTAAAGCAAAGATAAATTAATTATATTGTACAAGTGGAAGAAGAGTTATCTCATAACTCACTCATGGACAGTTACCAATATTATAAATGACACAGATGCCACATTCCTCCTTTAATAAGGGCAAAAAGAAAAATTAGTTCAAATAATTGTCTTTGGAGTACTTAACTTTGGCATACCATCCAAGGTATAAGATTTGGCAGACCAGGATCTCCCTACTCATTCATGACTATTGGATATTTTCTCTTGCATTGCTGAGGCAATGATGTGAGAGTGAACACATTTGATTATGTTGTTTGTTTGTAGCTTGGGAACAATTACACTGTAACGTGTAAAGATCAGATTGCCTTGAGTGCGCAACTCATATCGTATGAAATTACTCTGAGAACAAGTTAAATCTCTTTTCAAGAGCTGCAGTAGATCATTTGTTTGGATAGAAAAAATGTCATCTTGTCACTGCATCAATAGGTAAGGGATTTAAGAATATCTCACTTAAAGACTGTCTCAAGCTCAGTATGCCTGGTACCTCCCGTGTCTTTGACCTAAGTTCAATTTAAGCGAATCAGCACATGCATGGCTTTGCCCAAAATAGTACCAGATCTTTACAAAAAGAATGATTGGTTGCATTGAAGCAGTCTTCTTGCTTCTATCACAGCGTATTTTCATCAGTCACATCTGCTGTACTGAACTATGCGGATGACATATTTCTGGTCTACTGTGATCAAATCCACTTCACACCTCTGTTCACTCTTACGATTTACCATTTTCAGAGAACAATTCTCACCTGACTTCATTGATATTGCATGGCTCATTGACTTCAAATTGAGTTTGATGAATTTACACATTGCTCCACAGTCCAATTAAACTAAAACTAGTATTCCATCTATAAACTCAACCACTTTCAATGGAAGTTACACTATTTACAACTCTAATCTGATCCTCTCCATAGTTGCATGCCTCATTTTCTCACTCTTTGGACTCTTAATCATGCATTGTTTGTGGAAAAGTTTCTCCATCTGCTTTGTGCATGTATCTCTCCAAACACAGGTCATTTCTTCTAAGCCACTTATGTAGCTTTCCATGATAACTGCAATATCCCAGCCAGCGTGAATGGACATTCCCCACCACACATCTTGCCTTACACTTTAGCATGAGCCTTTTTCTAGCCTGGATGTGGATAGATCCATCGTTTTAACTGTCTGCTTCCCCTTGTCTGAAGTTAATTCTGTCTCCAACAAAAATTATTGCCTCCAGCTGGACTTCCACATTCCACACATCATCTGACATCTGAAGTGAATGTCCTTCAAATCTGGAAACCTGCAATTTCTTTTTAACAGCTCCATTAAGAAAATATCAACAGATTTTCCTAATTCCTGGCTATGTTTGCAGATCCATCACTGGTGAGTGCTTTCATTTCCGGGAAAATTGGAATGTAATTGTAATGCAAACTAATATATACCCCAGGGTCTGATTTGATGGTTATATACTATAGTACAATTTGCACTGCTTAGTTTATCCACTGAAGCCAGTGAACATAAGTAAGTTCTTCCATCTGCTCTCTTTATTCATTAGGTAGATTACTAACATGGTCATATAAGTATTTTAGCTCCATTATCTGCTATCCCAATTGAATTAAACAACTAACTCTAATGGCACTCAGCCACATGTTTGCTCAATTAAGAGCAAATTCAAGCATTCATTTTCATCAACCAACACTTCTGACCCCATGTCTCCATATATCTCTGATTCTGGATATGGAATATCCAATGTCAGGAAGATATAGGAAAATGGACAGTAATTCAAACCATTATGAAAAACTTCTAGTAGTGATAGGCATAAAACTTGCTGTGACTTTCTTCAACACAGTCCCATGGAACACTGCCCTAACATAGAATGATTAGTCATATGGCACATCTCTTCAAGACTGACTGCATTGAAGCAACAACTATTATCATTAATGTTACAGTAGTGTTTGGGATTGATATTACGTGGTGGGGCTGGTTGGGCAAAGCTCAGTTCAGGATGAAATGGGGTGTCAAGCTTGTGAAAGGTCTGGTATAGCCTGAGCTAGAGGAAAGAGAGGATAGAATCACTAGTGAGGGAATGGTGACCATGTCAGTGACTTTGACCTTCTTCTGACTGAGGAAGGTGATATTTAGCCAGGACTAGATATGTGGGAAGAGGGCTGAGAATAGGAAAACATGGAATGGTGGCGAGGTGGAGCTGAGTGTTGCAGGCCTGTATGTGGAATTTGGCATGATGTTTGTATGATTCTCATGAATTTCGAGGTTACTCTCCTACTGTTGATCTGATTCTACAAGTGATCAGATTCATTAATGCCAATTTCTCAGTTTTCTGTGATGCACGTTAAATCCATGATTCCTGAATTGCTAATCCAGTATCATTACACCAAGCTGCCTGAAATGAACTAACCCCTTTCAGCACGTTGCATTCCTGGTCTTGAAACTAACCATCAAAGGTACCATAACCCACTAATTATCGGAGGCAGAGAGAAGTGATGATGATGCTGAATAGCGACTCCTTTCCTTGCATCTTTGGAAACAGCTCTACTTCCATCTTTAATATCTTTATTATTCCCTTTCAGGGTTCTTTTGAAGACCCTGACCTGGAGTTACACACTGACTATGGTTCTTTGCGGGAATGGGACCTGCTCTCAAGGTTTCATAACTGGCCGTTGTTCGCGCCTAGGATCTCAGGGCCCTGGAGATGGGCGGATCAAAAGTTGGCATCTCGGCAGGAGATCCGTGTGTCATCGGGCGAGTCAGAAGATCTACGGCTGTGTGCCCAGAGATTCGCGATCTTAGGACACAGAACTCGAAAAATGCGATGTAACAGACTTTTAACATCATAAACCAGCGAGTTGTTTGTTTTGTCTCCGCTTTTGCTGTGAAACAGAGATATCTCTTTCTCCCTTATCTGGGAGAGAGAGAGAGCCTGTGGTATGTTGAATACCAGCTGAACGAACAGTCTTCAGAGTACTGCAGGTCTGTTTCTTTACTGTTGCTTTGCTCATGCTTGAGTGCTCGATGATGGGTGCCAATGCTTTTTTTTGCCGGTGGGGGGATTGTTGCTTGTTGCCGCTTTCTTTCTTTCTAAATCTTTTTATTAATATTAATAATATGGACAGAATACAGATGATATATTGATAAAGAAATTACCAGCATACACATTCCATTACATATGAAAAAAAAACATACATAATAGTTACAATATAAATGAGTTTACCAAGACATAAGCCATAAGATATATGTATGGACATAGTAAATCTAAATATTTCATAATGTATAATATAAAAAAACAGAAAAAAGAAAGAAAAAAAAACAAAAAAAAATTTATATAATGCAGAACTAACTAATCTAATCTAATAACTATAGCTAATAAGTAATATAAAAGAAAAAAAAAACAAACAAAAGAGAAGGAAAAAAAAAAGTGGGCTGTTTATAATATCTCACAAAAATAAGTATTCATCAATGCCGTCACTTCCGGTCCTCTCAAAATACATAAGCTAAAAGCTGGGAAATCAAATGTACTTGGCAAAGGGTCATATTACATCATATGAAAATGTTGAATAAATGGTCTCCATGACTTTTCAAATTTAATAGAAGTCTCAAAAGTACCACTTCTAATTTTTTCTAAATTTAAACATAACATAGTTTGAGAGAACCAATTAAATACAGTGGGAGGATCAATTTCTTTCCAATTCAACAATATAGATCTTCTAGCCATCAAAGTTAAAAATGCAATCATTCGACGGGCTGAAGAAGATAAATGCACTTGTTGCCGCTTACACGTGGGGGGGGGGGAAGCAGCTGTGGGGCACTTTGGGGTTCTAACATTTAACTGTGATTCAGTCTTTGGGGCACTCTATTTTTGTGGATGTTTGCAAAGAAAAAGCATTTCAGAATATATATTGTATACATTTCTCTGCCATTAAATGTACCTTTGAAACCATAAGGCGTGTTTAGTAAGTTGAACAAAAAGTCCAAGGGTGTTTATCACTTATGAAACAAGTAAAGTGATGCATTAAAGAGGCTTAATTACTTACTGTCCATTATGCCATTGGTGTTTAAGGCAGTAGTAAAGGTCCTCCAATTCTGGTGGCATTCAGGGATTCTTTCATCACGTCAGTAGCTTCCTCTTGGTTTTTGCTGCTGTCTGGCATACAAGTCCCTGATGGAGATTAAGGAATACCCTCACACTCAGATCTAGAAGCATTCTTCATTGCTGTTTCCTTAACAATTTTGTATTACTAGTCAGAGTTACCATAGAACCATAGAACATTACAGCACAGAAACAGGTCTTTTGGCCCTTCTTGGCTGTGCCAAACCATTTTTCTGCCTAGTCCCACTGACCTGCACCTGGCCCATATCCCTCCATACACCTCTCATCCACGTACCTGTCCAAGTCTTTCTTAAGTGTTATAAGTGAGCCCACACTTACCACTTCATCTGGCAGCTCATTCCACACTCCCACCACTCTCTGTGTGAAGAAACCCCCTTTAATGTTCCCTTTAAACTTTTCCCCCTTCATCCTTAACCCATGTTCTCTGGTTTCTTTCTCCCCTAGCCTCAGTGGAAAAAGCCTACATGCATTCACTCAATCTATACCCATCATAATTTTATATACCTCTGTCAAGTCTCCAGATTTCTACACTCCAGGGAATAAAATCCTAACCTATTCAACCTTTCACTGTAACTCAGTTTCTCAAGTCCCAGCAACATCCTTGGAAACCTTCGCTGCACTCTTTCAACCTTATTAATATCCTTCCTGTAATTTGGTGACCAAAACTGCACACAATACTCCAAGTTTGACCTCATCAGTGCCTTACACAACCTCACCGTAACATTCCAAATCTTATACTCAATACTTTGATTTATAAAGGCCAATGTACCAAAAGCTCTCTTTACTACCCTATCTACCTGTGACACTACTTTTAGGGAATTATGTATCTGTATTCCTAGATCCCTCTGTTCTACTGCACTCCTCAGTGCCCTACCATTTACCTTGTATGTTCTACCTTGTTAGCCTTGAGCTGAATTCCCAAACCTGGAAGACCCATGGGCCACTCTTAGTCTGGCCTCTACCCTTTGATCTGTTTAGCTTGGGTGACCCTACCAAGAGCTAAAGCATAAAGCCCTGACTTCAGCCAATATAGTTCTCTGGGTCATTGAGGCAAACAAGCCTCCAAACCTCAGCAATGTTGGGGTCCTCTTGGAGGGGATTAGGGAAGAGGGCTGGTCATAAACTAATGAATGCTGAGTGCTTCAAAGAACAGACTGATATTTTTTTCAATAGGGTCACTAGTGTATAGTGATCTGCAAACTGTTGGGAGTTACGGACAGACATCCAATTGGACTATCCAGTTGTCTTCATTGACCCCAAGTAGGTTTTATCCTGTAACAACTAACATTTTGAAGTCACTAATAATTACTTTAAAAACTATACTAAACCACACATTAATGGAGCACTCATGTTACCCTGTCAATTAAGCAATTTTTATAATAAAAGTAAAGCATGCGTTCTTAAAATTCGAACAACTTTCCATAATCAATAAAATCAGTAAAATCTTACAATTTTATTCCAAAGGCAATTTCAATTTTGTGGTAAAAGTAGTGTTAACATTTCTTAAATGATTGGAGAATTAGCAAAGTTAGGAAGCTTTGTGAGTAATTAATGCAAATGTTTTCTGCTTAATCAGTTGATTTGCTCCAACCATTCTAACATTATACAGTACTGTAAATGTAAATAAATAAAAGCGCAGTCATATCTTCCACCTTAAGGGGATCTGTCACTATGCCATAGAGGGATACCAACAGCAACTCATGGAGATGTCTATCTTTACTGTCCATCTTGCTAGAAACAGGGTAGAGAATGCTGCATGTAGGAAAATGTTGGCACATGTAAAAGTAAATTTGACATGAAGAATGATACTGTGGAACTTCAAGGAGGTTACTTGATATTTTCTCAAAAAGTAGTTAACCAGTAGAAATTAGGAAGGCAAATTTTATGAAAGCCTTTGTCTCAAAGATGCACAGAAGAAAGAAAACCTTGTTGCAAGTTCAGTAAGATTTTGGCATGAAATAGTGAGGATAGTTGGCCTCCAGATCTCAGGGAGATAGATTTTAGGAGGCATGCAGTTAAGGGCCAGAACAGTGATCCTTGGGTGAACTGGTTAAGCCAACAAGGATGGGCTTGTAGCGGTGTGCTACACGCAGCGCTAAAATTACGACACGGAGTCGGTAACTGCAGTCGAAGGAAAAAACTTTATTCGAAATCTTCAGCTTCACTTTTAAGCCTCCCTCAACCTGCTCCCCTTGGCGCAGAGGCTCCAAAGCTCTGTGCTCGCAAACCCCCGTAGGCTATCTAATTGTGAGTCGGTTCGGATGTGCCAGGAAATGGGTCGCCACAGGCTTTTACTTTGGAAGAACAAGTTGAACCACTTGAATCATGTAAGATTCAGAAAGGATCAGTGTTGAGAAACTTTTTCCATTGCAGGGAGAGTACTGAATTTAGGTCCAATGTTGCAGGTTAAGAGATCAACTACTTGGGACTGAGATGAGAAAAAATGTGGAATTGAGAAGAAATGAAGATAAGAATCTATTAGGGACTCTGCATTCTACAGGATTATGGAAGTGAGTCAGTTAGTACATTCAAAACTAAGGTTCATGGTCTCTGATCATTAAGAGGTTTGGAAATTAGGTGTTGAATGAGTTCTAGCTGAGAAACAGCCACAACTTCACTGAATGACAGAGCTGAGGCCACATAGCCTGCTCCTGTTATTTCTTACCTTCCAGGGAGTTCCACTTGGAACTTGTGGAGTTTTCCTCTCCAGAATGATAATTTTAAAATAGAGTAGTGAAGAATGCATATTTATAATGTTGTAAATACTCCATAAAAAGTGGATTGAGACACTTACAAAATCCAGATTAACACACAGATTCATCCAAGTTTGACTAATAAAGTCTTGGGGCATGTAGAGAAGATATTTCATAGCATTGGGCTTTAGTGTGCACACATTGCCAACATAGTGGTTATGCACATGCATGAATACTTAGCATCAGTATGGAAAGTCTATTATAATAGTAACCATCAGGCTGTCATAACAAATTCTATAGCAATCACCAAAGGGTTAAAATACATTAAGCATACTTTGCTTATGTTGTTCAGAACCTTCCACTACGCAGCAGTAGGCTAGCGAATAAAAGACACAGAGATCAAGAAATTTTTGCTTCGTCACATTTCCACAAAATTATGAAAGGTCACAAAGTTTTACCTAATATTCAGATCAACTAAGGATATCCTTTCAAAAAAAACACAGCATGCAGAAACTTATTCCAGCACATCTGGCATGAGCACATTCAATGTGAGAAATGGTGCTGGAAAACCCTATGGGCTATAATATATTCACACCAATGTATCACATATTTATAACTGCTGTCATATTTAGTTCATATCCATATGTAATTGCCTTATGCTGTTAGGCTGTTAACAATCTAATATGGTGCACAGATGCACTACTTTTGATGTTGCGGTTTGAGCCTGTGTCTGACAAGGCTGAGTATTGACCAGGCTGTGAAGCAGAACAGCTGCCATTAAAACTGTGACTGTAGAACTGTATTTCATTGATTGTCTCTGCTGTGCCTCTTAATATTATTTATTGAAGCAAGCTATCAATGGGAAATGCTTACTACCTCCTCTTATGTGTGGTAATTGATGGGAAGTGAGGCAGTGAGAACCCTGCTGACCCTAATGCACTGAAAGTCAGATGGATTGCTTGTAACTCAATTATGATTGATATTATCAAATTACACGATGCACAACATATTATATTGGCTCTTTCCAAGGAGGTTTATTGATTTTTTTTCCTATTGATGTTGTTTTATAAAATAAAGATTACTGTTTAAATTAATCTGTAAATAAAACAATATTCTCTGAAGCAAATGATTAAGTGTTCCTTATTAAAGTTGTTGGTGGATAAATTTAATAAATAGTGTAAACTGAATTCTGTAGATAGCCACCATCATTGTTGCATTAGAAAGTTAACATTTTAAAGTTGAAAAGAATGTAATACAGCAGATTATTAAGTATTTTTTATGTTGTAACAGTTCATTGTTTATAATAGGCCTGTTATCATAATGGAAGTTTATATATGGACTGGACAATATTTCATTGTTAGGATAAACTAATGCTAAATGTATCATTATCTTCATTGGCTTGTAAAGACTGTGAATTGCAATGAACTACAGACAGCTTAAATCTTGTTGTCTAGGTTCCTGACATTCAAGAAAATGTACTTTCTGCTATTAAGATTTACAAAGCAATTAATATTCCCCCAATTTGCTTTCAACCTGTTGGTGACAGTGGCAAATGTTCAATTATTGCCCATCAGTGAGATGTGGTGGTGAATTCTCTCTGGTGGTGGTTTCTTTACATTACTGTTGAGAAAGAAACTGCGGACAGGCCACTCCCATGTTCAAATTTCAAAGTCAATTTTATTATTAAAGCACATATGTGTCACCGTATAAAAACCTGAGATTCATTGTCCTATGGACATACTCAGCAAATCTATAGAATAGTAACTATAATCCGATCAATGTAAGATCAACCGGAGTACAGAAGGCAGTGCTGGTAGGTGTTTAAGTTGAAATGGCCTGCGACCAGGCAGAACATGGTGTTCCCTTGTTTTTCTTAGTACTAAATAGTACAGACCTCCAAAAGGGCCACAACCTTGTCATGGTTTGAAGGCTTGCATGCCTCAATGACCTGGAGAGCTATGTTGGTTGGAGTCAGGATTTTATATTTTGTCTCTTGGTAGGGTAACCCATGCCAAACAGGTCGAAGGGTCTCCAGTTCGGGAATTACAACCCTGGCTGGTAAAATAAAACTGTTACAGAAACAGCAGTGAAGGATCCTTCTACATCTGAGTGTGACAGTATTCCCGCGTCTCCACCCAGGACTTGTGTGACTGACAGTAGTCAAAACCGAGAGGAAGCTACTGACGTGATGAAGGGAGCCCTGAACACCGCCAGAGGTGGAGGACCTTCATTGCTGCCCTCAACGTCAGTGGCGTAAGGACACTGCCGATACTGTAACTTGTACTTAAAGGCAGCAAAAGATAGTGAAGTAGTGTACTTGGGTTCATTGTCCATTCAGAAATCTGATGTCAGTGGGGAAGAAGCTATCCCAAAACACTGAGTGTGTGCCTTCAGGCTCCTGTACCTCCTTCTTGATGGTAGCAATGAGAAGAGGACATGACCGGGGTGACGGGGTTCTTAGTGATGGCCACCACATTTTGGAGGCATTGCCTTTTGAAGGTCTCCTCAGTGCCAGGGAGGCTTGTGCCCATTGTAGAGCTGACTGTGTCTGCAACTTTGTGAGCTTTTCCCGATCCTGTGCAGTGCTCTCCAGGAGTAGATAGATGAGTATTTACTTACAACTCCTGAAGTATAAGGCAAGGATCTTGCCTGTATGATCCCATGCAACAGCACACATGCATACAGTCAGGTCTGTGTTAATTCATAGGATCTAATGGAGAAGACGACCCCACCCTCCCAATATAGTGGAGTAGTATCTACTGCTCAAGGACAATTGAGCCCTTTGTCACTCAACAGACCAACAATGATATTCATGATCATCTGCTTCATACAGCACCACCATGAGGAGACTGTCCATGCTGTTAGCATGAGCCCACTCATCCCAAGAGTTAATGTACAGAATACATCTTTCCTTAGCTACAGAGACCTCAATTGCCATGGTATACCACAATAATCTTATCAAAGCACTGTACAATTATAAAGCACTTCATTATATTTGGCCTCCTTGATGTGATGTTATAAGTAAAAATTGTCAAATTATTTCTTACTACTTAATAACAGGACCATTATTCCATTTGCCTTTTTAAATGTTTGCTTGACTTGTACATCGATTTAACATCTTCCAAGGAATCGAGGAGGAAGAAGGGAGGAGACAGCCTGCCCCGGCTCTCTGGTAAGGACAAATGCATTGGAAATGCTCATTGCAGCATCTCAGCCACTGTGCGAAAATAATACCACCTCAAAGAAAACAGATCCAAACAAATACCTAGGAATATAAAAATTGTAGAGATAGAGGTGAAGGCCTGTTTTGAAAAAGAGTTTCAACCCAAAACATTAACTGAGTTTCCCTTCCCCACCTCCCCAATCTCTCCCCACCTTCTTATTTCAGTTTCTTCCCCCTTCCTTTCCATGCCTATTGAATGATCTCAGTCTGAAATGTTGACTCTTTATTCCTCTCCACGGGTGCTGCCTGACCTCCCAAGGTTCTCCAGCATTTTGTGTGTTTTGTTCTGGATTTACAGCATCTGCAGTATCTCTTGTGTTATCTTTCCCCTTGTTGAATATTTGCATCATTTCCTATTTCATTTCAGAAACAGACCATACAGACAATGAATTATCATTCCCCATTCAGTACAATCCTTGTTCTTCTTTGTCCTCAATTCCACTTCATCTGCCAATCCCTCAATTAATTTGGGACTCCAAAGGTCGATAGATCCATTCGAGCCACTATGTCACAGTATCAGAGAGCGGGGTTCAGACCAGACGTCCAGAGTTCTGTGAGTTCTCACGGTGACTGTATACACTTCCAAAGGTAAAATGGTTTCCTCCTATATTGCAAAGATGCATGAGTTGGTAGGTGAAGTGGTCACTGTAAATTGCCCCTCATATAGGTGAGAAATAGAATCGGGGAGAATTGATGAGAATGTGGGATTACTGTACGATTGGTGTAAATAGGTGGTTGATAGCACACTCAGTGGGCCTGATTCTCTTGAATTCGTTCAGCAACTGAGAAACATTGCAAATTACTGCAGACACCACTAATTAGTCATCTTGGGTATTTTCCTAACAACCATGTGCCTTTGTCTAGTAATCTCATATTGTGTTCCCAAGGGACTGCAATAAGACTAGTAAAAGGGCACTGAACTTTTGACGAAGGGTCTCGGCCTGAAACGTCGACAGTGCTTCTCCCTATAGATGCTGCCTGGCCTGCTGTGTCCACCAGCATTTCGTGTGTGTTGCCTGAATTTCAGAAATGATTTCCACAGAGGACCTTGAACAATCTGATCCTAGTGAGTCCAGCTTCAGATTGTACAAGCTGCCACAGTCATAGCTGGGTGACTCGCCTCTCACTGCAAGAGGGATGGCAGAGTGCACAAATGGATACAAGAAATCACGTTTACATTGAAATATACAGTGAAATGCATTGTTTGCTTTAACAACTAATGCACTGAAGGTTGTGCTGGGGCAGCCTGATGCCAACATAACATGCCCAAACTGCTTGGCAGAACAAAAACAACGACAACAAGGGGCCTCCCTCCCTCCCTCGCACCCACCCACGCCTACACACTCCTCCAAACCCAGGACAGACCATTTTCAGCCTCCAGCCATGGAACGTCCTACATCCATGACACTGGCCTTTGAACGTAGAGTGGATGTTTAGATTCCAGCCCATTCTCTAATTCAACCACACCCCTGTCCCTGAACCTCAACCTGACCCCTAACTCCCTCTCTGTCCCCAAAACCATCCCTATGAACCCAAAACAACTCTGGCTGAGCCACAGCCTCGGTGATAAATGCTGTCCCTTGAAAGAAGATAGCAGGTTCATGCTCCCAGACTACTGCTAAACCCCCTGGGCGGCACATGAGCACATTTGGTAATCTGTAGGAGCATGATAACAAGAATGATATGACTTATTTCAATGGCAAACTGCAAAATATGATGGTACGAACCTAGGCTAACTGATCTTGCACAACAGAAGTCTGAGCATCGATCTGGGGCTGGGTGCCTGATGATGGGCTCCAGTGTATTTTATGGTCATTCCTATTAGATGCTGTACCAGTATTCACTACAAATGGATGCCACTAACTCACAGGAAAGAATGAATTCCATAGCCCTATGTGAGCTGGACTTGCACTTCTGTTTATTCCCTGGATTTGAGCTCGGGTTACTGGTGGGCCTTTCAGTTAAGAATTTTGCTGTTCATACCCATCAACCTTATTCTGTAAGTGTGTCATC
Organism: Hypanus sabinus; assembly: GCF_030144855.1. Classification (NCBI taxonomy): domain Eukaryota; kingdom Metazoa; phylum Chordata; class Chondrichthyes; order Myliobatiformes; family Dasyatidae; genus Hypanus; species Hypanus sabinus. Next base: position 38,389,870 of record NC_082722.1, read on the forward strand.
AAAGTTACAACTCCTTCGCTGTCTGGCAAGCTGCAACCTGTTCTGTCTCTGCCTTTACCCTTTGCAGCATTTCTGGTACAAATCCCACCTGTATTCAGCCCTCTAAACTGCACAGCCTAATATCCGTGCCAGTATATGGAGTGACCCTGCTCATAGCTCAGTTCTGTCTAATTGTTCGTTCTCCATCCCTGACCATACTGAATAGAACGAACCAGAAAAGTAAGGTTTGAAGACACAGTGGAACAAACAAGATTAGTGAGGAAATAAGAAGTCCACATTTACACCAACAACAGCTTGCAAGACATAATGGATTTGGAACAAGGAGGATGTGTGACTTCAGGAGAGGACTGACAACATCCAGGGCATGCATTATTTTCCATTTTTAACTGATTTAATACCATAAAGTACCAAACGTTGTCTGGAAAATTGATTTTCTCCACTAATAAACACTGCCATACAGATAAATATGGATAAATATAGACTATACAGATTCCACCTTTTCGTTCATTTTCCTTTAAGAGTACCTCATGCAGCGATCAAAATGGTCCCATGGACCACTCGTCAATCCCATTTGCGGAATGCATTAACTACTGGTGAGAAGGACTGTAAGGCTGAAAGCACAAAAGATAAATTGAACGGAAACAGACATTGTCAACAAATCATTAGGGTAAACCATGAACTAGTCTTTAAATATTATTACTAGTTCCTACTTAGCTGTGCTTGCTGAGATCAAATATTTATACATATTTTATTCAATAATTAAGAATTGCTGAACACCAATAAAAATCTGAAACTCCCCAAAATGGACCAAAATTTCAAGCTCTTGGCTTAGAGGCATACAGCGTTGACTAAAACTGTACCTAATATTCCAAGAGTAGTTCAACCAATATTTTGTAAAGTTGCCACAGTGTCCCAATTTTTATATTCTGTGGAGATACAAAAGATTCTTGGAATCTGAAGCAAAAAGATGCTGGGGGGACTTAGTAGGTCAGGTAGCATCAGTGGAAAGAAATGAAGAGTCGCTGTTTCAAGTCGAAACTCTACACCTGGTCCAGATGAAAGTCATCAAACCAAAATGCCAACTGTCCATTTCCTTCTGTATTCTGAGCCCTGACTATGAAGGCTAGCTTTTACAGCACTGTATCTACCTGTGTTGATACTCTTGAAACTTTCAGAATTTAACCCAGAGATTCACATGTTTATCCTAGCCCCATTTGACTTCCTGGCTTCTTTGTTACCTTCTCAAATTAATGAGACAGAATTTACCCTCCACACCCTAGAGCATTAAACTCTCTGCCCTGCCCTCCTTCAACCAGGTTTCTGTGATTGTAATGCCATTGAAGTTCCAAGAGCTAAGCCATGCTCTAAAATAATCTGATTAACCTGCAAGACTCCTTCAATTACAATAAATACAGTTAAGCCTCCCAGTCCTCCTATGCTTCCCACTAGACTTGTTTGATTTATCTTCTACATCTTTATCCATATCTGCTATGTGCTTCCCATAACACCTCCCAACTCGAATGAGCAAACTTCCATGGAAGGATATTGGCCACCTTCCATATTAAGTGTAACCAATAAACTTGAATAGGTCAAACTCCAGAAGTGACTCCTATCAACCAGCTATCTGAAGTCCTCCATCCTACATCAGCAACTTAGCAACATGTTTATAAGACCATATGAGATAGTGGCAGAATTAGCCATTTGGCCCATCCAGTCTGCTCCACCATTTCATCATGGCTGCTCCAATTTTTCTCTCAACCCCAATCTCCTGCCTTCTCCCTGTATCCCTTCATGCCCTGACCAATCATAAATCTATCAACCTCTGCCTTAAATATAAATAAAGACTTGGCCTCCACAGCTTCCTGTGGCAAAGAATTCCACAGCTTCAACACTCTCTGGCTAAAGGAATCTCCGTTCGAAAAGGACACCCTCTATTCTGATGCTGTGTCCTCTGGTCTTAGACTCTCCCACCATAGGAAACATCCTCTCCACATCCACTCTAATAAGGTCTTTCACCATTTGATAGGATTCAATGAGGTCACCCCTCATTCTTCTGAATTCTGGTGAATACGGGCCTAGAACCATCAAATGCTCATTGTCTTGTCCCATCCTCTTATTTCTGCCCTCACTAGTAGATCCGCAGGAACAATGCTGCAATTATGACCCAGAGATTCTAATTTTAACTTTCTGCTTAGTCTTCATCCTTCTTTCTACCTAGCTCAATAGTACCAATGTATACCATGACCTCTGGAAGTTCAAGGTTCAAAGTTCAAAATACATTTATTAACGAACTATGCATGCAGTATATGACCCTGAGATTCATCTTCCCACTGGCAGCTATGAAACAAAGAAACACCATGGAACCTGTTCAAAGAAAAGCATCAACTCCCCTCCCCAGTGCAAAAAAGCCCCCAGCAAATTGCTCAACAGCAAAAAAAGGAGCAAAAAGCACCAACCCACAAAGTCATCAAAGAGTTCAGGCATATTCAATCAGCTCAGTTCAGTTCAGTCTGGTGCTCTGTCGTTCGTTATCAGCAGGCTGCCCTGATCAAAATCGTACAACACAGCAACAAAAACGGAGTGATCAGGAACACATCATAACGTGAACTGAAGAGTCCAATCCACAAGCTGCATCATTAAACCTTGCCCAAGGCCCAGGACTCCAGCATGACCCAATGACAGCATCAGGGCAGGGAGGGAGATCATTCAAACACAGGAACCTCCCTCCAGGAGCAGCGAGCAAGAGGAAGAAAAATACCCACACACGTAGGCACCTTCCTCCAGTGAGAGGCTGGACTGCTCGCCTTCCGCTCATGCCTCAATGATTTCAATCTTGTTCGATGTTTTAATTGGTGAGATATCACGTCAACCATAGGCTCATGCCCCATCTCCAGGCCTCGACCTCGAGCCAAAGCCTCACCAAAAACTCTCAGAGACAACAGAGCATCAGATTGCTCAATTGACCCAAACGCACACCACCAAAATGACCAGGATGATGCAGTCAGTCAGGAGGCTCTCAATCATGCCCCTATAGAAAGTTCTTAGAATTTGGGGGGCCATACCAAACTTCTTCAACCGTCTGAGGTGAAAGAGATGATCTTGTGTCTTTTTCACTACACAGCCGGTATGTACAGACCACATGAGATCTTTGGTGATGTTTATGCCGAGGAACTTAAAGCTGTTCACCTTCTCAACCCCATCAACCACAGATCCATTGACGTCTATGGGGATTAGCCTATCTCCATTCCTCCTGTAGTCCACAACCAGCTCCTTTGTTTCTGTGACATTGAGGGAGAGGTTGTTTCCTTGACACCATTGTGTCAGAGGGATGACTTCCTCTCTGTAGACTGTCTCATTATTATTTGAGATTAGGCCAGTTAGTGTAGTGTCATCAGCAAATTTAATTAGCAGATTAGAGCTGTGGGTGGCAACACAGTCATGGGTGTACAGAGAGTAAAGGAGGGGGCTTAGTACACAGCCTTGAGAGGCACCTGTGTTGAGGGTCAGAGGGGCAGAGGTGAGGGAGCCCACTCTTACCACCTGCCAACAACCTGACAGGAAGTCCAGGATCCAGCTACACAAAGCAAGGTGAAGGACGAGGTCTCTGAGCTTTTTGTCGGGCCTGGAGGGAATTATGGTGTTGAATTCTGAACAGTAGTCCAGGAACAGCATTCTCTCATAAGCATCCATCTTCTCCAGATGTGTAAGGATGGTGTGTAGAGCTGTGGCTATTGTGTCATCTGTCAATAGGTTGTGTCAGTAGGTGAATTGTAGGGGGTCCAGTGTGGGTGGCAGTATGCTGTAGATGTAGTCCTTGACCAGCCTCTCAAAGCGCTTGCTTATTATTGAGGTGAGTGCGACAGGACGGCAGTCATTCAGATATGTTACCTCGGTCTTTTTAGGTACAGGGACATGGTGGATGTTTTGAAGCAGGAGGACACTCTACACTGGGAGAGGCAGAGATTAAAAATGTCTGTAAACACACCTGCCAGTTGTGCCGTGCACATCCTGAATACTTGCCTTGGGATGCGATTGTCCACCTTTTGGAAACGCACGCGCACTTTGCCCTCATAGATGATCAAGCTGCCGGTCACATCATCTGCAGGTCTCCTCAGGGGCTCAGTACCAGTGACATCGAATCGAGCGTAAAAAAGAATTAGCTCGCCTGGGAGAGAGGCATCGATATTGGAAACTCCACTGCGATTAGATTTGAAATGTGCGATGGTGTGCAGACCTTGTCATAAGCTGCATGTGGAAAGTTGAGTCTGAATCTCGTCTCTGTATTGTCGGTTCACTGCCTTAATGACATTGCACAGGTCGTAGCTACATTTCTTAAACTCTCACTGATTACCAGCAGTGTAAGCTCAGTCTCTCATGGTAAGTGCTGTTAGCGTGGAAGTGTTGATCCAGTGTTTCCGGTTTGGATAGAACCTGGCCTATTTCTGGTGGACAACATCCTCGATGCACTTCCGGATGAAACTCATGACTCAATTCGTGAACTCAGAGAGACAAGGAAGACATTCTAGTTGACGTCATCAAAACAGTCCTGTAGCATGGTGGCCGATTGGTCGGACCAAGAGTGGACAGTTTTAACTAGAGTTAGAAACAAGAGTGGCCGCCTCTTGTTTCAGCTTCTGCCTGTACTTTGGCACCAAAAAACTGGAGAAGTGATCTTTAATTTCCAAATGGAGGGCAGAGGGGTACTTTGTAAGCAGTGCGGAAGGGAGAGCAGCAGTGGTCAAGTATGCTATTTCCCCGTGCGCTCACCTGAATGTGTTGGCAAAACTTCAGAGAGTCTTCAGTCAGTGTCGCTCTATTAAAGTCACCAGTGACGATGAAGGCCTTTCTTTCCCCTACTGTACATTGGAGCCCATCATGGTGCTACCACTCACCAACTGCTGCTGAAACTATGAACCACTTTGCTGCAATATCTGGTTTGTGAAACTACTTGAAATAATTCAGCTACAAACTCAACTGGCAAAATAGCTTGCACAGGAAAACAAATTAAAGAAAGTGAGTGGGGAAAAAATGAGCTATTAAGGCTATTATCACATCTGAACTCTCAATCTATAATCCTGTTGGCTGCAAAACTTCAAGTGCTCGTCCAAATACTTCTTACGTGTTGTGGGAGTTTCTGCTTCACCACCCTTTCAGGCATCCAGTTACAAACCTGTATTATTCTTCAGGTAAAAGCTAATTTCTTCACTTCTCTTTCAATCATTCTAATTAAGCTTAATCTGTTTCCTTTTGTTGGTCAACATTCTGTAAGGAGATGCAGATTTTTTATTTCACTTTGACTTGGCTTTTTGTAAAATTATATATTAATTCAATCATGATTCAGTCTTCATTGTTCCAAAGAAAGCAACCACTCATCAATCACTTCTCTTAACTGTTTTACAATCACTGCAACGCCTTATGCATCTCCCCAGCACTCTGTCTAGTGCTACCACACTCTTCTGGAGACCTGAACCGTGCAAATTGACTCAGGCTAAACTAGTGTTTGCACAGCTCCTTTTTCCTATATTATTCAAGCCAATAAGGACAAGTTTCCAGTATAGTTTCTGAATCACTTTGTCCATCTTTTTTACTACCTTCAGGAATTTGTGGACAGGGACGCCATGGCTGTCCAGATCATACTGTTACAAGGAACCCCTTTGCTTTATTTGACTAAATCCATTCGCTCAGCCATTTACAATTTTACTTTTTGTCCACTTGTTCAATACATTCATATCTTTCTGCAGCCTGCATTTCCCTCCTGTCTTTTGATCACAAAGCCAATTTTTGTGAAGCTTGGAATAGTTTTTAAAACATTGCTCCTATATTTACATTCGATCACTACATGTACCCAGTATCTTGCTTTTTATGGAACTAAGGTCGACAGGTCTGTATATAGTGTTTCAGTCACTAAAGCTGTCATCAACCATTAACTTCTTTCTGTCAACTTTTCCTTTTATTGGCTGGACTTTTACTTTTCTGAAAAGTCTACTATGTGAAAATGGAAAACTAACTCAACCTGTTACATAAGCTTACAGGCTGAGTATGTTTCTGTGAATAACTCACCTTCTGATTTCCTAAATTTCCCCCACCATTTACATGGCAGAAGTCAAGAGAAATAATCGGAATCAGATTTATTTACTTTGATGTATAGAGCATACGTAGAATAGTATTGCATAGTACATGTCTTTTGGCTGACTTTTTAAGTTACTCTAAGATCAAGCTATCCCAAATAATCCTCAATATTTCTTTCATCCATTTGCCTCTCAAGGAGTCTCTTAAAAGTCCCTAATGTATATGCCTCTACCACCAGCCCTGGTAGTGATTTCCATGCACCTAGCATTTTCAGTGTAATAAAAACACATACCTCTGACTTCCATCACCACCCCCCCCCCCCCATACTGTTCTCTAATCTCCTTAAAATTATGCCCCCTCATGTTAGCCATTTCCATCCTGGGAAAAGGTCCCTGGCTGTTTGCTTGGTCTATGCCTCTCAACATTTTGTACACCTCTTCTCCTTCACTCCAAAGAGAAAAGTTCTACCTCATCCAGACAGCACACTAATACATCTCTTCTGCATTCTCTAAAGCATCCACATCCTTCCTATAATGAGGCGACCACTGTTGTGTTCTTCATATTCATTCGTACCATGGGTTACTAATAAGGAACCATATACAACAACCATAACGTTCTTACAACAGCATGTTTCTTGATGTTTCTATCATCTCTGTGCATGCTCAGAACTCTCTCCAATCACGTTCTTACACATCATATCGCCACATCTTCCTTTCCTTAAAGAGAAAAACAATTAGCAACATTGACCAGAACAAATGCATAATTTAACATGTCTATCAGTCTTTCTCGGGTTTATGACCTTCTAAGTGGTTCACTCAGTTCTTGTGTTTCATTATTTCCATGTTATTTCTGGTCTGCATCAGTTAACTGAAACTTTGAAGTTGGCTCTTTCTTGAAGTCTTTGTAATTTCTTCTTAACACTGCTCCTTCTTCTGTTTGAACCATGAATGATCTGTACTGTAGCTTTCAGTGTCCATGTGTTCATTTCGTCTTGTATCCCCACTTTATCTCCTTGGTCCAGTTCAGGTAATCAAGGAGAACATCTGTCAAAGTGTGTTTTCTGCTTTGTGTTCATCTTTCCATCTTTTCACTTGTTCACCTCCCTCTGTTCTCAGAAGGCTCTCATCTACTGGCAGATTGGATCTCAAACGGTGTCCCATCAAGAGCTGAGCAGGTGAAAGTCCCCTTTCAGGTGGAGGACTGTGATAGGCTAACAAAGTTTTATAAAAATCACCTCCACTATCTCTTGCTTTGTGCATCAGTTTCTTGATAATTCCTACCGACTTCTCAACTAATCCATGGGACTGAGGGGAAAATGGACTAGATGTTGTATGAACAAAGCCCCATTCATGAGCAAGATGTTTCATGCATTCACCATTGAATTGTGGACCTTTGTAATTACATTCTCTGCAGTTGTTCTGCTCAGACCACACACTTCAGGATACAATGAGTAGTAATCTGTTATTAATAGATAATCTTAGTTGTCAGTGACAAAAAGATCAACACTTACCTTCTGACAAGGTCTCTGAGGACTAGGATGTGGATGCAGTGGCTCCTTAGGGTTGCTAGGTTGGTATTTAAGGCATATTTGACAAGAAGACACCAATTCTGCAATCTCTTGATTCATTCTGGGCCAAAACATCACTCCCCGTGCCCTTCTCTTACATTTTTCAATGCCTAGGTGGCCTTCATGAATTTTCCCAAGTGTTTCCTTTCGGAGACTTTTAGGAATCACAATTCTTGCTACCTTTGTACAATATCCCATCCACAACAGAAAGTTTGGTTCCAATATTCTTGTACTTCTGAGATATGCCTATTATCTGACCATCCATCCATCACCACTTGTATTACCTGATTGAGAACCTTGTTCTTCTCTGTCTCAGGACACAACAGTTCCAACTTTTTAGGAGCAACAAGTACCGTCTCTATGATCATACCAACAAATGCCTGAACATCAACAGCGTCCCTGTGACTGTCTTTTGTTGTTGGATCATCAGCTCTGGAAAGTGTGTCAGCCGTGTACATGAATTTTCCAGGTGTGTAGGACACATTCAATGCATATCTTTGCAATTTGATCATCATTCACTGAATTTGCAAAGAGCAGTCGCTTAAAGGCTTGCAAAACAATGCAATCAGAGGTTTATGATCAGTTTCAACATCAGTAGATTGCCCTGACACAAACTGATGAAATCTCTCACAAGGAAACGTAATGCTGAGCAATTCTTTTTCAATTTGTTTCTGGATCAGGTAATGAATGAGATGCATATGCCACTGGTAGCCATTCCTGATCATGTTTCTGGAGTAATACTGTCCCTAAGCCTGCTTGAGATGCATCACATGAGATTTTGATGGGTCTGTCAGCATCACAGAATTTCAACACAGGCTCTTTGGTGAGCACTTTCTTGCGATTTTTCAATGCCTTCTCCTGTTCATGATTCCAGCTCCATTCATTTTTGTTTTCTGTTAGCTGTCTCAACGGAGCAAGCTGTTCCGAAAGACTGGGTATGAATTTTCCCATGTAGTTGACCATTCCCATAAACCTTTGAACATCCTTTTTACATTGCGGTCTTGGCATGTTCTCAATAGCAGAAACCTTCAATGGATCACCCTCATTGTTGATGATGTCACCCACAAAGGTAAGTTCAGTGACTTCTAGCTGACATTTGTCTTTATTCAACTTCAGGTTTGCTTGCTTGTTGCCTCAAAGACTTGTCTGTCATGTTCTTGTTTAGATGATCCCCAAACAACAATATCGTACATGGAAGTATCCACGTGCTCATATAGCATGTGACTGGTTTTATGGTACACTTCAGGAGCTGATGCAATTCCAAATGGAAGTCGAAGAAAACAATATCTGGCAAAAGGAGTGTTAAAGGTACACAACTTTGAACTTGTTTCATCTAGTTTAACTTGCCAGAATCCAGAGGGTGCATCTCATTTACTAAAGTACTTTGCATTAGCAAACTGTGACATAATTTCTTCACGAGTAGGCAACTGACATTGAGAGCCAGGTTGTTGCTGCAGCACCATTCCACTAGTTGGCATATCTCACTCCTGTGTGCCCTCTCGTCACCCATTGTGATCTAACCAGGGTTTTGCATTGTCTATACTGAAATTTGTAGTTTTGCAGCAACAGTACAGTGCAAGATATAAACATTACTGTAAGTTACGAAACTAAATAAATACTGCAAAAGAGGAATGACAAGTTAGAGTTCATGTGTTCATAGTGATGGAATATTCCTCACTTGTTTGGATCAGTGTAGCTTCAGCAACAGTCATGAAACTTGACTCAATTCAGAGTGAAGTAGCCCACCTGGGTTGTACACCCACCAAACGGGGCCGCACAGTAGTGTAGTGTTTAGAACAGCATTTTATAGTACTAGCAACTCAGGTTCAATTCCCGCTGCTGTCTGTATAGAGTTTGTACGTCCTCTCCGTGACCACATCAGTTTCCTCGTGGTGCTCCAGTTTCCTCCCACAGTCCAAAGACTTTCCAGTTGGTAAGTTAATTGGTCACATGGTCCCATGATTAGGCGAGGCATAAATCAGGGGATTGCTGGATGGTGCGCTCCGTGCTGTATCTCAATTAATTAATTAACTCCTGAACATTGATGCATAATGAAAGTACACAACAGCAGCTACTCAACAAGACAGTTAGAAAGCAGTTTCCCAAACCACACATTCTACCGTTAAGGTTACAGAGAAAGTAGCCAGTAGTCATAGTTCATATTGGGACTGACAGTATTCAATCAGACTAAAGATAACGCTTCAGCAATTTAGATGGATGCCTTCCTCCATTCTGCTTACAACTCTCCTCCACCACATCACTCCAACCCAACTTCTCAGGACTGACAATAAAGGGCAACATTTCCAGGAATGCCCATCTCTTGGGAGTGAACACGCGAATAGACAATAGACAGTAGGTGCAGGAGTAGGCCATTTGGCCCTTCTAGCCAGCACCGCCATTCACTGTAATCATGGCTGATCATACACAATCAGTACCCCGTTCCTGCCCTCTCCACATATCTCTTGACCCCGTTATCTATAAGAGCTCTATCTAACTCTCTCTTGAATGCATCCAGAGACTTGGCCTCCACTGCCTTCTGGGGCAGAGCATTCCACAAATCTACCACTCTCTGGGTGAAAAAGTTTTTCCACATCTCTGTTCTAAATGGCCTACCCCTTATTCTTAAACTGTGGCCTCTAGTTCTGGATTCACCCATCAGCGGGAACATGCTTCCTGCCTCCAGTGTGTCCAATCCCTTAATAATTTTATATGTTTCAATCAGATCCCCTCTCATCCTTCTAAATTCCAGTGTATACAAGTCCAGTCGCTCCAATCTTTCAACATATAACAGTCCTGCCATTCCGGGAATTAACCTTGTGAACCTACGCTGCGCTCCCTCAATAGCAAGAATGTCCTTCCTCAAATTTGGAGACCAAAACTGCACGCAATACTCCAGGTGGGGTCTCACCAGGGCCCTGTGCAGCTGCAGAAGGACCTCTTTACTCCTATACTCAATCCTCTTGTTATAAAAGACAGTATGCCATTAGTTTCTTCACTGCCTGCTGTACCTGCATGCTTGCTTTCATTGACTGATGTACAAGAACACCTAGATCTCGTTGTACTTCCCCTTTTCCTAACTTGACTCCATTTAGATAGTAATCTGCCTTCCTGTTCTTGCTACCAAAGTAGATAACCTCACATTTATCCACATGAAACTGCATCTGCCATACATTTGCCCACTCACCCAACCTGTCCAAGTCACCCTGCATTCTCATAACATCCTCCTGACATTTCACACTGCCACCCAGCTTTGTGTCATCAGCAAATTTGCTAATGTTACTTTTAATCCCTTCATCTAAATCATTAATGTATGTTGTAAACAGCTGCGGTCCCAGCACCGAACCTTGCGGTACCCCACTGGTCACAGCCTGCCATTCCAAAAGGGAATCACTACTCTTTGTTTCCTGTCAGCCAGCCAATTTTCAATCCATGTCAATACTCTGCCCCCAATATCATGTGCCCTAATTTTGCCCACTAATCTCCTCTGTGGGGCTTTATCAAAAGCTTTCTGGAAGTCCAGGTACACTACATCCACTGGCTTTCCCTTGTCCATTTTCATAGTTACATCCTCAAAAAACTCCAGAAGATTAGTCAAGCATGATTTTCCCTTCATAAATCCATGCTGACTCAGACTGATTCTTCTACTGCTATCCAAATGTGTCGTAATTTCCTCTTTTATAATTGACTCTTCTATAATTGACACTTTTATAATTGAAGAAGTGGAAATTACCTTCTTCTTCAAATGCTTGTTAACACTACTGCATCAGTTTTTGGTCATATGCAGTTTTATCTGCAATGGTTAACTATTTCCACGACTTGGATATAACGTCATCACAGTATCTTTCTCTCTTACTCTCTAAGAATGGAAAAATGGCTGCTTATTTAAACTAATAGTGTGCTTTATTAAATGCAAGAACTTGCAATAAGATATGTACTATTCATTTACAGTGTGCCTTGTACCACTCAACCAGGCAACCTTCTCCTGGAAATAAGGTCACTCAGGACGTTCTACCCAAACATTGCAGCAAACTATACACAGAGCAGTAATGGATTACAATATATGGAAGCAGGTCATTCAGCCCAACACAACCAGAGTGTCTTCCCGAACTAGCCCTATTTGCCAGTATCCTCTAAACCATGGACCATTTGCCCATATACCTCTACAATCACTGTCACTTTGCCTGCCTCTGCTACTTTCTCTAGCAGCATGTTCCATATTCCCACTGCACACAATATACCAACAGCCCAGACAGGTCACATGAAACAATTCTTAAAGTGGTGTCAACCAATATTTTTGTGCTATAAATATTGCAATAGTCTTCTCCATTCTTGCAATTCGGTTCCACCACAAGATCATGGCTCAGATTTCTATTGCATCCACTCTTAAGAGTAAGATAGTAGTGGATTAGATCCGTAGTTTATTTCTAAACTTTCAATTAGATTTAAAATCCCTGTTAATACTTAGGATACTAAAATACCTCCAAACAGCAGTGAATTTGAGTATTTGGAGATCTTCATTTTGTGATCTTCATTGTCATTACAATGTCACCACATTACGTAGATAAGCCATGTGTTTCAGCCTTCTCTGAAGTTCAGTGGACTAATTGTAGATTTTGGTATTACAGCCAGTAAATCAACGTCTCTCTCTGCATCACAGCTGACTCTCCTTCATTCCCTCAATGCCTCAGGATGTTTCGTTCAATCAATAAATGTTTGTTGATGTAGTAATTTGGGCTAAAAGCACCATTAAAATTTATATACAGGAGTGATTCTTTTGCTTTTGAAGGTGTTATGAATGTACCACAGCTCTGAGGGGCCCCCTCCTTTGTGAGAATCACAAGATCACTATCGATTTGGGTCAGGAGACCCAGGAAATGAGAGAGAGACGTGCGGAATGACTTGTTCCCCCGGCGATATAAAGCTACGGGAAACGGCCATTGTCTATTGGAGACGGACTTGTGTATTGCAATACTGTGCTACGTGGAAGCCCTCAGGCAAAGTGGGCTGGTTGGTGAAGGGATTGCATCACCCCCAACCTGATTGACATCTGAGACCCTGTGAGTCAGGATAAAAGAGGGTCTGTGGGAACAGCCCCTCAGACACACCAGAAGAAACGCTAGCGATCCCATAATAGCGGAAGCCAATGGGAGGAGGCCTCGTGTGTTCAGTTCCATTTGCCCCGGAACCGGTGGCTTTTACCACAGACGAATGGCTTTTAGCTAACAACGGGAAAACCTACTCCCAATGACTCTCGAAGGATTGACAACGTAAAAGTACTGGGCAAGTTTTAACCCGTCTTTCTCTCAAATCAAAACGCTGCAGCTTGAACGAACTAACAGTGACTTTTATATTTCCGTCAGACAATACATTATCCCCTAGACAACGATAGAGCTATTTCTTATTGATTATTATTATACCCGCGCTTTTAGATTTAGTATTGACGACGTATATTATCTGTGTGTTTGCATTGATATTATTTTGTGTATTTTTATCAATAAATACTGTTAAAATAGTACCATCAGTCTTCAACAGACCTCTCTATCTTTGCTGGTAAGTGACCCAGTTACGGGGTTTGTAACAACTTGGGATTCTCGTCTCGGGATTTGATACCAAATTGGGGGGCCAGTGAATCGGGCTTGTAAGTCCAACGTTGGATCTGGTACGCGGGTAGCCTGACAGGAAACCAGCAAAGATGGACGTGGATGAATTTATAGAAAACCCGACTCTGGAGGCGCTAGAGGCGGCCACCAAGTCAGAATTAATAAATATTGTGAAAGGACTAAGCCTCGCAGAGGTGAGGTTTTCAATGAAAAAGTGGGAGGTGCGAAGGGCAATAACTCAGTATTATATTGGGAAGAATGTGTTTGCAGCTGAGTTGTTGGAAAATATCCCTGAAAAGGTACCAGCCAGTGAGACCGCTCAGTTAGAGTTGGAGAAATTAAGGTTGGAACATGCAATTAAGGTAAAGCAGCTGGAAGCAGCTGAGAAGGAGAGAGAGAGAGCCGAGAGAGAGAAAGAGAGGGAAAGAGCTGAGAAACAAAGAGAGCATGAAATTCGGTTAAAACAGCTGGAAGCAGCTGAGAACGAGAGAGAGAGAGCCGAGAAAGAGAGAGAGTATGGGGAGGCAGAGAAACAAAGGAAACATGACTTGGAGATGGAGAAGTTAAGGCAAGGGCGAAGAGATCAAGGGTCAGACCGAGAGGAGCGATTTAATTTTAGTCCAGAGTTGAGGTTAGTACCTCTGTTCGAGGAGACGGATGTTGATAGTTATTTCTTGCTTTTTGAAAAGGTGGCAGTGAATCAGAAGTGGCCCAGAGGTCAGTGGGTGGCGTTGTTACAAAGTGTGTTAAAAGGGAAGGCACAGCGGGCATATACGGCGTTGGCCATGGAGGAGGAAGAGGAGGAGAGTTATGACAAAGTAAAGGCGGCCATTCTCCGGAGTTATGAGTTAGTACCTGAAGCGTATAGACAAAAGTTCAGAAATTTAAAGAAAGGGTGGAATCAGACGTATACCGAGTTTGCCTATGAGAAGGGTGTGCTCTTGGACTGTTGGTGTGCAGCAGAGACAGGGGAAGAGGATTATTGGCGTCTCAGGGAGTTAATTCTGATTGAGGAATTTAAAGGTTGTGTTTCGGAGGATATCCGGATGTATTTGAATGAGAAGCTGAATAAGTCCATCTCAGAATTTGCTAGGTTCACAGATGAATATGCCCTAACCCACAAGACAAAGTTTTCCTCGAATAAAAGTTCCCAGAGAGACCATGGGAATGATCGAGAAAGCCCGCTGGCTGAGGCAGAGGTCCCGCTGGGATCTAGTGGTAAAGTTGAGGGGGAAAGGCCAGACGGCCAGAGATTTCCAGGCTTGACCTGTTTTAATTGTGGAAAGGGAGGGCATATTGCATCTAGGTGCTTTGCTCCAAGGAAAGAGACAGGAAAAGGGAAAGCAGCAGACCCTATCGGATGTGCCATGATAATCAGTAAGTCGACAAGAGAGCCCCGGGTAGATAGAGTACGAGAAGGGTCTGAGACTTGTCTGTCAAACAGAACCATGTCTGTGAGGGAGGGAGACACACCAGTTCCAGTACAGATCTGGAGAGATACGGGGGCTGAGCTATCGTTGATCAGCAGTAAGGTACTAGATTTTGGTCGCAAGACGGGAATGGTAGCTGTGAAAGGAATAAGCAAAGGGATGGAAATGGTGCCCTTACATGAGGTCATTATGGATTGTGAGCTGGTATCTGGACCAGTTGAAATAGGGGTGCGATCAGAATTCTCGAGAACTGACGCGGACATCCTTCTTGGTAACGATTTAGCAGGTGGTAAGGTTTGGTCAGCAATGAAGCTGACAAGCCGGCCGGTGAGTGTTGCGGCCCCGCCCCTAGATTCCAAGATCTATCCTGCATGCGCGGTCACTCGCAGCATGTCGAGAGAGGCAGCTGAGAAAGGGAGCAGTTTAAATCCGGCCAGTTTCGATTTGGCCGAGACGTTTTTACCGACCCTGTACCACGAGGGTTTAGAGGGTGGTAAAACAAAGAGTAGTAAAGTGAAAGGGAGGGGAAGTAGACCTGCCCTTAGCGAGGAGAAAAGTTATAGAAGCACGAAATAAAGATGAGGAACCGATAGAGCAGTTAAAAGGTCCAGAGTTGGACATGGATGATCTGTCTGGTTTGGCAGAACTGTTTGAAGAAGTTGAAAATTCTAAAGGTGTTCCCGATAATGAAATGAGGGCAGTCCTAGATGAAAAGGGTGCCCTTACCTCGAAGAAGTCTACTGGGTTGGCAGATGAGGTTGTTTAAGCCCGCGGGGTTGAGTTTACTCCGGAAGGGAGTTGCCCAGAGAGTAGCTGGGAGAATCAGGGGAATTTAGAATTTGGACCAGGTACGGGTATTGAAAGCCTGAAAGAGGCAAATGTCCCGTTTGAGTGTGTCCAAGATGTGGATGCACGTGTGGATGCACTGAACCTAGTAATGGAGCTCAGAAAAAGTCTGAGGTATTTGATTCAGTTGAAAAGGAAGGCCGTCCTTGTGGGTCAGATGGACTTTGTTCAGTGAAGAAAGGGTTAACCTTGGTAATAGTGGGAAGTGAGAGTTCCCAGGTGTTTGTGCTCGAAGGTGTGTTAAAAGTTAATGCGGATATCAAAAGTGGGGAGATAAATATTATTGTTGAAGGAAGCAGGAAATATGTAGTTCCCAAATCGAATGAAGAAAATTTAAAGCCTGCGGATCGCTTACAGATTGAGTCAGAAGATGACGGGGCCCCCCCATGTTATTGTTATTCCAGAGTGTGGTGTAAAAAGGCAGAATTTGAAATGCTGCTTGAACAAAGAGTTCGAACTGAAAACTAATAGCCTGAAGGGTCCTGAAGAGAAAGCCAGCAACTTGTGTAAAATTAAAGAATTGGGTGGAAATTCCGAAGATGGTCTAAGTATGGAACACGGTGTTGTTAAAATAACTCCTATGAAAGAAGCGCACGAAAGCCTATTTCGCCAGGGTACCCAAGCTCCCCACGTGGGGATGAACCGGAAAAGAGGCGAGGGTTAATGGGGACGCCATTTTTAAATAGCAAAAGCCGGTTTTACGGGATTTCGACAAAGCATGTGAATAATAAAGACAACCCCATGGAAGCCTGCCTGTTAAGTTTGAAAGCAACAGAAAGATTAGTATTTGCATGAACTTTTGTAGTATACACGTAAGCTAAGATCACAACTCTTTAGTTTTTGTTTGCTGAAGGAAAGAAATAAAAATAGGTGGTTATTAAATTGAAATCTGATGCTACAAGACTTTAGTAAGGTACAAGATGTTAAGATATTAAAGGAAGTGACACTGTAATCGTTAACTGTTTAGATGCTGAATTGAATGTATAACTGTATTACTCTGCAGTGAAAAGGAAAAGCTTTTGTATTGTGTTAGGTTCTAAAACCCTGTAGGACTCTGTACTACTTCATTTTCACTGCTGCTGAAAACGCTTTGAAGAAAGGGGGTGTTATGAATGTACCACAGCTCTGAGGGGCCGAAGGGCGCAGGGTAGCCCCCTCCTTTGTGAGAATTGCAAGATCACTATCGATTTGGGTCAGGAGACCCAGGAAATGAGAGAGAGACGTGCGGAATGTCTTGTTCCCCCGGCGATATAAAGCTACGGGAAACGGCCATTGTCTCTTGGAGACGAACTTGTGTATTGCAATACTGTGCTACGCAGAAGCCCTCAGGCAAAGTGGGCTGGTTGAGGGAGGGATTGCATCACCCCCAACCTGATTGACATCTGAGACCCGGTGAGTCAAGATAAAAGAGGGTCTGTGGGAACAGCCCCTCAGACGCACCAGAAGAAACACTAGCGATCACGTAATAGCGGAAGCCGATGGGAGGAGGCCATGTGCGTTCGGTTCCATTTGCCTCGGAACCGGTGGCTTTTACCACAGACGAAAAGCTTTTAGCTAACAATGGGAAAACCAACTCCCAATGACTCTCGAAGGATTGACATCATAAAAGGACTGGGCAAGTTTTAACCCGATTTTCTCTCAAACCAAAATGCTGCAGCTTGAACAAACTAACAGTGACTTTTATATTTCCATCAGACAATACATTATTCCCTAGACAACGATAGAACTATTTCTTATTGATTATTATTATACCCACGCTTTTAGATTTAGTATTGACGACATATATTATCTGTATGTTTGCATTGATATTATTTTGTGTATTTCTATCAATAAATACTGTTAAAATAGTACCATCAGACTTCAACGGACCTCTCTATCTTTGCTGGTAAGTTACCCAGTTACGGGGTTCTTAACAAAGGTGAAAGTGGAGACTGAAAAGAATCAAGGACATTTCTTGAAGATGACTTGTTGCTAGTTTAGACTTGAAATTAGCTTTTATTATTTTGAGGCAGCTCCAATTTATGACAGAAACCTGATAAATAAACAAAAGCAGTAGCAGGTAGAGGAAGAACAGCCGCAAGCCTGCCTCACGGGCTCAGTTCTCCCAGCTCTGCCCAGCCCATCTGTTGCAGGTAAGGGCGGGGGCAGAAGGCTCATGGAGATGCCTGCTGGCTTGCAACAGCCGGCAAATCCATCCCGTCAGTCTGCCAAATGCTCATTTGCGTTTACAGGCTGCCCTTTTGTATTCTGTGGACAGCCTGTATAATGCAGACTATATATTTGGAGATGGGTTAGAGATATTACAAGTTCTGCCGTCAGCACTAGCTGCACGCCATTCATAAATGACCAATGTAAGGGAAAGCTGTCAAATTTAGACATACAAATTACAAATATATACAACAGTACATCTCCTATCCTTATAGAGGTCATTTTAAGGCAGTACAAAAGTATTAATGTTATAGAAGCAAAACAAATATGTTGGTAAGAGGAAGATGAGTAAAAGTCTGCAACCGCGAAATATGTCTGAATAATTAAAGGATCTAGATTATCATTGTAATTCACCGTCGACTATCTTTAAATTGTTGTACTTCAATCAGTTTAGGCACTAAATACTGACTTAAATTGCTTCACGACAGAGCTCCTGGTCTTTGAAGGCAATGCTTCCCATTAGCACTAAACACATTGGATTGAATCACACCGTGAAGTCGTGATAAACCATCCCTTTATCTCAACTGAATTCGGGACTCATTTGGGTGACAATAAAAGTTTACCTGTCACAATATTACCCAACTTCATACCAATTAAAGTGTCAGTTAGCTGCCCCTATGAATTATGCAGCTAGTAATTCAAATTACCAGTGTTGTCACTCAGATCTACTGAAAGGCAGCTGTTTAGAAGATATGTGGGATTTCTGAGGTAGAGGCCACTCTTTTATCTTTTCTGATATTTAACTTGCTTTCCATGGACGTGAATAATTCTCATTATGTGACAGCAGAACTTAATCACTGCCTTAAATTGAAGGACATAGTTAGAAGGCACTAGTAGTGATGAAGGCAGTTAGTCACAAATACCATTGAAAAAAACATGACTCCAGGAAAGATTATTAGGTGTGATATTACAAGGAATAGGCTCTGCATAAATATATTTACAATATTGACCTGCCTAATATGCAATAGAAATCTCCTAAAGTGATATGCAGCTTTCAACATCGCTGTGTTCATACACAGCAGGAGCTGTACCAATAAGTATTGTCATACCTACACATTGAAGATATTCTGAGGGACATCAAAAACAATGCAGGATTGGTTAGAAGTTAATAATCTTTTTCTCTATGGTGCTGGCACATATGATGAAACATTTCCAAGAGTTCATTGAAGTGTCAATTATTTTTTTCAAGCTGCGTGACAATGTTAAAAGCATTCTGTACTCTATGGGATTTCTCATACTTCATGAATTGAATCCCTGAGATCTGAGCATCCAGATGACATTTGCACTTGAATTTAAACAGGGGAGGAGGATTTTGTCTTGAATGCTCCTTGTTACTTTGCATAAGAATAATCTCTAACACATCTTTTCAGTTTATTTCCCTGAACATCAGTGAAGCCACAGGATCTCAGCCTGAATAAATAATGAATAATTCCTTCTTTAGTATTCTGTGACATCATTTGAGCTGTGTACTTTAACACAAGGATATTAGAGTTCCTATCCATGAAAGGTAATAAGGTTTGGCTCTGAAGTACTATTAGATTAGAATGAAATACGAACCCTATTATACTATGTTGCTGCAATTATTATCAGTAACTTGCAATATAAATATGCAAATTATTTTGCTTGAACTTTAACACCTTCTGTAGAGGCTATTCATCTCCTTAAAGTATTACTTAAATCAGTAAGGAGGATTCATACATCATTGCCTGCCATTTTGAGAACAAATATTAATCAATTTTCACATTGCGTTGAACCTGAGGAGTTGTAATCTGCTCTGTGCCGCAGCAATCCCGCTGTAACTGGGCCAGTTGCAGAAATCATGTGGTGATGCAGGTGGAACATAGGATTTAATAGAGTTCCCAACATATCAGTGAAGTTCCAGATAACCATCACGCAGGCAGCATTATTATTCAACATTTCGTATCGGAATAAAATGATCACAAAAAGTAATGTCCAAAAGTAAAAGTGGTAAGTAATCATAATAAATGAAGGTTGCTTCAATGGGTATAATGTAATATTTTACATGTTCATCAACTGTAAAAGCTAACATCTATGTTTTTATTTAATCCAGCGTTAATGGTTACATTCTGAAAGGGAAAGCCACAGCATTAACTGCAATGCAAGCTCAGTGACTTCACAAAAGAGGGAGTACAGGTCAAATGATAAAAAGTGTTTTCTGATGAGCAATCAAAAGAATAAAATAAATAGATCTTCAGTAAACTATACCTTGTATTCAAATAAAATAGATATCTGATAAGCATTCATTTTATTGGAAAATCAAAAGGGAGCTTTTGATTCACCACGTTAGAAAGTCATAACATTTATGATGTTCCTTAGTTCTAAAATGCTAAGACTACTTCACTTGCTGTAGATTTGTGGATATTCAAATTAAGTGTACCAATTCTCATCTCCAGCATTTTACTCAATGAAAGGTAGAACCATTATGTCTATCACAAGTTTTTAAATGGGCCCAAATTACTGTCATTTTTTTTCAATGCATGACTATTAAAGAAAATAAAACCAAATTGTACCTACCTATCGAGCTTTCAAAGTTGTATCCCAAGGTGATTTAGCTGGGCTTTATCTCCTTTTGCCAAGCATATCTTCTTTTTAGGCTATTCCATGGGACCAAGGATGATCTGTTTACACTGAAGCTTTTGGGGTGCCCAGGTGGCAAATAAAACTGATGTGGGAACCATGGACATATCCACCTATGGGGCAGGAAATGGTGAACTTGTAGTTTGTGGGGTAATATGCTCCTTCTACTGCTTAAGAAAAGTTTCTGTGTGCTCTCAATGCCTGAACCTGAGTTCCTTAACATCTTCCCAAATGCACTTGGGATGTTGTACTTCTTTGGGAAACCTAGGGGCATATACTTGAACTGCTTTCTTCCAGGTTACAAGTAAATACGAATAACACGGGATAAAATCAGTAGATAGAATCTGCCTTGAATTTTTCTTGCTGCTGTTCAAAATTCATCTAAATTTAATGGGTGAAAAATGCATCTCTACAAAACAGGATCAGATTTAGGTAAAATGGCATTTATTTTGTATAGCTTATTTGTAGAATTTTTTAGGCAAACTATTCAACAAAAATAACATGACACAATTCAATATAGATTTATATCATAGAAGAGGTGAAATGCTTCAGACTATCCAAATAATGTTGGATGGAGCTGTGCAGGTTCCTGGACAGCTGAATACATAATCCTATTTATTATGGGTAGTCTGGCAATAATTATTACATTCGGCATGTCCCAGCCATTCCTGCTTTTGAGGGGAAACCCAGCCATGTTTAGACAGATGCAGCTTATGGAGTTTTGATTATCTGAGCCACATCATTCAGGAGCAGCAATTCATCATTTTACAACAGCAATACTGCCCACTCTGTCAAAAAGAGAATATTCTCACATTCATGATGTTTTTATTTCACAAGTCATTAACATTTTGTTGAAAGAAAGTCAAAGCCAGCTCAGGAATGACTAGGTTTTGAATGAACTCATTTAAAACATGGATAACTTTTAGTGTTTTAATTACTGAGAAATAACATATCTAGCCACACGGAAATTTCATTCCAAATAGTCAATTCCAACCATATTGTACACAAGGCAAAGATATTTCACAACTTAACTTCTGCGATAGACGGATTCCAAAGCTAAATTTATGAGAGTTAAACAATTCCTCTTTAAGGACTTGTAAAAATAGAAAATTGAGGGTATTTTTTAACTTTACAGTGTAAAAATGGGTGATAACGAAGCAGCAGCTGGCTTATAATAACTCATCATTTTCTATTTTTATTAAAGTCATTGAACATTGCAGTGAGACCTCACAGGCATCAGTGGCCAAATAAAGTGTTTCTGAAAGTGTTGATTAAGGGCTAAAGGTTAGCCAGGAGAACTTTACGCTTTCCTTCGAATCGTATCAAGGGACTTTCTAAATCCAGTTGAATACACGGATAAGGCATTAACTAACTGTCCCACCTAAAAGATGACAACAAGAAAACAAAATATTACAGCAGTGTAGTAACAGTCTAAATCACACACTTAAATCTTAGAGTGGGTTTTCAACTGAAAGACTTCAGATTTATATTCAAGAAAACTACTATTTGTCCTTGATTAAAATAAACCAAAGGTCTGGTTGCATTATGAATCAAGATCAGAACTTAAAAAATACTATGAAATAACCTGGAAGAATTTTAAAATACGCCTCTTCTAGCCTTTAAGTTCCAAAGGGCTAATGCTTTGAGCAAACACTTAAACTTGATTTAGCATCAAAAGGTTGTACACATATTTACCAGCAGTGGTGAATGCACAGGGAGAACATGTCTTTGCTTTTTGCTTGCCTAGGCAAGAGTCAACAAATTTGAAATGGAATCACAGAGTCATAAAACACTACAGCACAGAATCAGTTCTTTTGGCCCATCTAGTCTGTGCCAAACCATTAATCTACCTAGTTCCATTGATGAGCACCCAGCCCATAACCCTCCATACACATGTTCCTATCCAAATTTCTCTTAAATGTTGAAACTGACCCCACATACACCACTTGCACTAGCAGGTTGTTCTACAATCTTACTGCCCTCTGACTGAAGTAGTTTCTCCTCATGTTGCCCTTAAGCATTCCACCTTTCATCCATGACCTCTAGTTCTAGTCTCACCCAACCTCAATGGTAAAACTGTGCTTGCATATACCCTATCTATACCTTTCATAATTTTGTATATCTCCATCAAATCTCCCCTCAGTCTTCTAGATTCCAGGGAAGAAAGTCCCAACCTATTAAACCTTTTTTGGTAACTGAAATCCCGGAACATCCTTGCAAATTTTCTCTGCACTCTATCAATTTTATTTACATCTTTCTTGTACATAGGTGACCAAAACGAGACACAGTACCCCAAATTAAGCTTCAACAGTGTCTTATATAATTTCAACATAATATCCCAACACCAGTACTCAATACATTGATTTATAAAGGCCAATGTGCTAAAAGCTTTCTTTATGACCATAACTACCTGTAACGCCACTTTCAAGGAATTACAGATTTGTATTCACAGGTCGCTCGATTCTACCACACTCCTCGGTGCCCTACTGCTCACCATGTGAAATCTACCCGGATCAGTCCTCCCAAACCTCACACTTATCTTTATTAACTTCTAACTGCCATTCAGCTGGTCCAGATCCTGCTGCAAGCTGTGATAGCTTTCCTTGCTGCCCACTGCACTCAAAATCTTGGTATCATCTACAAATTTGCTGATCTAGTTTACCACATTATCATCCAGATCATTGATATAAATGACAAACAACAACAGACCCAGCACAGATCCCTGTGGCACACAGGCCTCCAGTCAGAAAGGCAACTATCTACAACCACTCTTTGGCTTTTTCTGTGAATGTCTAATCCAGGTTACTACCACATCTTGGATGCCAAGCAACTGAACCTTCTTGGCTGACCTCCCATCCGGGACTTTGTTAAAGTCCATGGAGACAACATCTACTGCCTTGCCTTCATCAATTTTCCTGGTAACGTCCTCAAAAAACTCTATAAGCTTGGTTAGACACAACTTATCATGCACAAAGCCTTGTTGACCATTCCTATTCTGTCTCTGTTTATCTAAGTATTTTTATACCCAGTCCTTTCAATAATTTTCCCATTACTGATGTCAGGTTCACTGGCATATCATTTCCTGAGAGTGTGGTAGAAGGAAGATTAGGTACTTTGTATATGGTGATAATAAGTGGATACAGACAATTCTCATAATTTATGTGTCAGGATTTGATACTGAGCTTACATGAAGATGAACTGGAATGAAGAAAAATGGGAAGACTTTATTGTGCCTACTTACCATGTTATGGACTCTTCTCCACCATTGGTATCAATGGAAGCTTATGGAACTAAGACATTCTTTGTTCTTACACACTGTCTCTGGCTGTGTGCCAGGTATTCCCATAGAGAAGTGTAACAAACATGTCCTGTGAAGGACCTTCAGGATAGATGAAGCAAGTGGAAGCTAGGGCTAGCGTGGCCAAGATAGGGAGTGATTGGAAGGGCAGAAACAGATTTTGCAAACTAAAGGAGATGCAAACAGAAATGTGCAGTAGCTGGAGGTGATGGTGAGCAAGCAGTGGAAGGGGAGAGATCAAATTGTTGGGCAAAAGTAGCATGTTGCAGCATATTGCCGAAGAGTGACATGTAGAAACTGGATTTCAGTCTTTGTTTGGTGTGGACAACATTCACTGCATACGCTGTTAACATGCCTGCAAGAATTTGTGAAACTGCCTAAAAATATATTATAAATATTGTTTGCACCCAAACAATAAAAATTGCTTGGTTAAACAGCACCCATGCAATTTCTAGTAGGAGATGTAAGAGAGGTTCCCAGCTACCACATCTTCACTCCACTGACCTCAAACATCAAAAGGATCATTCCCCACAGTGGCTACAGTACAGCTGCATAAAAGGTTATCATGGAGGCAAAGAAAATGGGTGGGAAGAGGAAATATGGTGATCCTCTGTGAGTTGTGTACGTATATATATATATTTTTTTTATATACACACACACAACACATGGAAGTGAATTGAACAAAAGCGGTAGGTTTCCATTATCCTGAGAGTTGGAAACTGAAACTGACCTATGAATGTGTAAATCATTAAATCATTGATGTCAGAGTGCAGACACTTTGAATGACATCTCACTGCCTTCTTGAGCATGAACAATTGTCTTGGACATTGTTATTATGATCACAAGATCCTGATGGACATTGGTAACATAGAAGATTGCAAGTCTGCACATGACTTGTGACATCAATAGGTGGTCAGGTAAGGGGATAAAAGGTCTGAGTGCTGAGGTGAATTGTGACCAGAAGTACCTGAGCCAGTTCTTAAAGGATACAAACTCACCTGGAAATGATTGCATACACAATCTAACCTGAGTAGAATTGTTTTTGTGTAAATTGCAGGTAATGGATGGTAAAGAATGCAGTTTAACATCCAGAAACTGCAGGAGTTGTGAACACAGCACAGCACATTGCAGAAACCAGCCTTCCCTCCATGGACTCTTTCTATACTCTCCCTGCATCAGTAAAACAGCCAGCATAATCAAAGATACCACCCACCCTGGACATTCTCTCTTCTCATCTCACCCACTGACAGAAGATACAAAAGCTTGGAAACACTTACCAACGGGCTCAAGGACAGCTTCTGCTTGCTGTTATGAAACTTTTGAATGCTTTCCTAGTATAATAAGATGGACTCTTTAACACACATCTACCTCATTATGATTTATCATCTTATTGTCTACTTTCACTGTACTCTCTCTGCAGCTGTTGTACTTTATTCTACATTCTATTAATGTGCACTACTTCAATGCGCTATATAATGTTTTGATCTGTATGAACAGTATGTAAAACCATGGTAACTTGGTACAGGTGACAATAATAACCTAAATCCAATAAGAAACAAATACCCGTTCTAGACTTTTTAGTGGAATCTTACCTTAGTAGTCTTGAAGAGATCACTAATGCAAAGAATTGTTATTAATACTAATGTTGCTATTAAACTTCTCCAGCTTATAAATGAGTATAATTCTGGTACCTTTGCTGATGTGGTTCAATCACTAAATTATTTTCTGATATATGAAACACTCTAGTTTCCTCAGCTGCGTAAGCCTAGGGAAGACAATCTCTGGCTCTGCCAAACATGTGAGACTGAGGCGTGAGCCCACCCCAAAACTCCTGTTTGTGTGGATGCTGTGTAATTTGTTACCCTGCTACAAATGAGTGCCATGAAATAGCAGACAGTACACCACATACAATTAAAAGTTTTACCTTTATAATTCTTAATTTGACTAAAAGGTTAATAATAAAAAGAACAAAAAAAGAAAAGGGCCCCGTTTAATGCAACAATCTAATGTGCACAAGTTGGAGCTCACAGTTTCCCCAGGTCACTGATCCTCAATCGATCTCACCCTGAGCTTTGTTGAATCACGGTCCCACTCTGGGGCAAATCCTACAATCTCTTCTCTCTTCATCTCCCTTGAACCACACAAAAACCCGCAAGCCCAACCTTAGTGTCCCTCACCAGAGAAACATCCCCTTCACCCTGAATGGATGGCAGACAGGTCTCCTCATCCCTTATCTTCAACAATAACCCAAACATAAGCAGCTGGCATAACACAAAATGAAATACATACAGCATAACAGTTAAAAATATGAACCAGGGCATTACATATAATTCTTCTGTAAATAAACTAATATCCTGGCGGGATTATTTAATATAGCTGTTAGGGAGGATTTAAACTAAGTTGGCAGGGGGAAGGAAACCAGGATGTTAGGGTCGAGGAAGAGGAAGATAGAAATAAGTCAAAGATTCTGTGCAGCAAAGATGGCAAGAAGGACAGGCAGGTGAATAGACAGGATAATTTGCTGTGCTATAGAAATATAGTAAAATCGGTAACAGATACCAATCTAAGTGTACTGTACATGGCACTAGAAATAAAGTGGATGACCTTGTTGTACAGCTGCAGGTTAAAAGGTATAACATTGTGGCCATCACTGAGTCATGGCTAGATGATGGATGTGATTGGGAGCTGAATGTTCAAGGATACACAGTGTATAGGAAAGGTAGGAAGGTAGGTAAAGGGGGTGGCAA
This sequence comes from Hypanus sabinus, assembly GCF_030144855.1. NCBI lineage: Eukaryota > Metazoa > Chordata > Chondrichthyes > Myliobatiformes > Dasyatidae > Hypanus > Hypanus sabinus. The sequence continues at coordinate 38,416,233 of NC_082722.1, forward strand.
GGCCCTGATGGTAAGCAATGATATCAAATCACTAGAAAGAAGGGACATAGGATCAGAAGATTTAGAATCCTTATGGGTCCAGTTAAGAAATGGCAAGGGTAAAAAGACACTAATAGCAGTTATATACAGGCCTCCAAACAACAGCCGGGATGTGGACTACAAGTAACAGCTGGAAATAGAAAAACCATGTCAGAAGGAAAATATCAAGAAAATTAAGGGGGATTTTAATATGAATGTGGATCGGGAAAGTCAGGAAGGTACTGGATCTCAGGAGAGGGAGTTTGTAAGTGCCTATGGCATGGTTTTTTCGAGCAGCTTGTCCATAAGCCCATCAGGGGATCGGCTGTTTTGGATTGGGTGCTGTGTAATGAACCGGAGGCGATTAGGGAGCAAGAGGTGATGGAACCCCTTGGAAGTAGTGATCATAATATGATTGAGTTCAGTTTCAAATTTGAAAAGGAGAAGCTGGTATCAGGTGTATTGATATTTCAGTGGAACAAAGGAAGTTACAGTGGTATGAGAGAGGAGCTGATTGGAAAAGTAAGCTAGATGGAGGGACAGTAGAGCAGAATTGGATAAAGTTCCTACAAGAAATAAGGAAAGTGCAGAAAAAATATATTCCAAGAAAAAAAAAATCATGAATGGAAAAATGGCACAAATGTGGCTAAAGAGAGAGGTTAAGGCTAAAATGAAAGCAAAAGAGACAGCATACAGGGAAGCAAAAATTAGAGGGAAAACTGAGGTCTGGATGACTTTTAAAAACTTACAGAAGGAAACTAAGAAAGTCATTAGGAAAGAAAAGATGAATTATGAAAGGAAGTTGGCAATTAACATTAAAAGGATACTAAGAGTTTTAAAAAAAATATGAAGAATAAAAGAGTGACACAAGTAGATGTAGGACCGATTGAAAATGATGCTGGAGAAATTATAATGGGTAACAAAGAGATGGCAGAGGAACTAAATGAGTATTTTGCATCAGTCTTCACAGAGGAAGACATTAGCAGCATACCTGATAGCCAGAGGTCTCAGGGAATAGAGTTAGGTACAGTCAAGATTACTAGAGAGATATTGCTTGGGAAGCTAAATGGACTGAGAATAGATAAATCTCCCGTGTGTGAGCTGCACACACGGGTTCTGAAGGAGGTGGCTTTGGAGATTGTGGAGGCATTGGAGATGACCTTCCAGGAATCAATAGACTCTGGCATGGTTCCGGAGGACTGGAAGGTCGCAAAAGTAGTTCCGCTGTTTAAGAAAGGAGGGAGGCAGCAAAAAGAAAATTACAGACCTATTAGTCTGACATCGGTAGTTGGAAAGCTATTGGAGTTGGACCTCAAGGACGAGGTTATGAAATACCTCGAGTTGCATGACAAGATAGGCCCAAGCCAGCATGGTTTCATGAAGGGAAGATCCTGCCTCACTAACCTATTGGAATTTTTTGAGGTAAACTCAAGTAAATTTGACAAGGGAGAGGCTGTGGATGTTGTGTATTTGGATTTTCAAAAGGCCTTCGATAAGGTGCCATATAAGAGGCTGCTTAATAAGATGAGAGCCCATGGAATTACAGGAAAGATATTGGAATGGGTGGAGCATTGGCTGATAGGCAGAAAGCAAAGGGTGGGAATAAAGGGATCCTATTCTGGTTGGTTGCTGGTTACTAGTGGTGTTCTGCCGGGGTCAGTGTTGGGGCTGCTTCTTTTTACACTGTACATCGATGATTTAGATTACGGATTAAATGGTTTTGTGGCTAAGTTTGTGGATGACACTAAGATAGGTGGAGGAGCAGGAAGTGTTGAAGAAATGGAAAGGTTGCAGAGAGACTTGGTCAGTTTAGGAGAGTGGACAAAGAAATGGCAGATGAGATACAATGTTGAGAAATGTACACTTGTACATTTTGGAAGAAGAAATAATCAGGCAGATTATTATTTAGATGGGGAAAAAATTCAAAAATCGGAAGTGCAAAGGGACTTGGGGGTCCTCGTGCAGGACACCCTAAATGTTAACCACCAGGTTGGATCAGCAGTACAGAAAGCAAATGCTATGTTGGCATTCATTTCAAGAGGAATAGTGTTGAAGAGTAAGGAGGTGTTGATGAGGCTCTATCAGGCATTGCTGAGACCTCATTTGGAATACTGTGTGCAGTTTTGGGCCCCCTATCTTAGAAGGGATGTACTGATATTGGAGAGAGTTCAGAGAAGATTTACAAGGATGATTCCTGGAATGCAGGGGCTAACATATGAGGAGCGTTTGTTGGCTCTTGGACTGTATACACTAGAGTATAGAAGAATGAGAGAGGATCTCATAGAAACATTTTGAATGCTTAAAGGAATGTTTAAAGATGTGGAAAGGCTGTTTCCCTTGGTGGGTGAATCCAGGACAAGGGGAATTAGAATTAGAGGGTACCCATTTAAAACAGAGATGAGGAGAAATTTTTCTAGCCAGAGAGTTGTGGATTTATGGAATTGTTGCCGCATACAGCTGTGGAGGCCCGATCATAGAGGGTGTTTAAGGAGGAGATTGATAGGTATCTAATTAATCAGGGTATCAAGGGATATGAGGAAAAAGCCAGAAATTGGATCAAGATGGGAGAATAATTTAGCTCATGGTGGAGTGGCGGAGCAGACTCGATGGGCCAAATGGCCTACATCTGGCCTTATTGCAGGTTATGTCACTTTCAGAATCTTCCCGAAGTATTACACATGTGCACTTACTTACATAGGTATCACTTCTGTTAGATAGAATCAGGTCAAAATGAGTCATAAACTATGGCGAAGCTCTGAACACAAACACACACACACACTCCACTCCACTCCCCTTACAACTTTTTGCTCATTTTTTCCTCAATTCCTGCTAAAACATTGTTTACATTTACATCATTTATTATTATATTGCAATTTGCACTTTACTGTGCCTATTGTCTTGCATATTAATTATTGTACTGTCTTGCACTGTTTTGTACACTTAATGTAGTCCCATGTAGGTCTGAAGCCTAATGTAGTTTTGTGTTGTTTCATGTAGTACCATGGTCCTGGAGGAACGTTGCCTTGTTTTTACTGTGTACCCTACCAACAGTTATGGTTGAAATGACAATAAAAAGCAACTTGACTTGACTTGAAAGCTACAGGTGTTTTGTTGGTGCATATTTGGCTTTAAATATATGACTGAATATAAGTTGATCATGAACTCAAATTATTAAATAGTAAAAGCTGCCAATAAATCTCATATGTGTTGGCTTGTAAATAATTAATAATAATGTCTGTGCCATGTATAGAGAATATTTGAAATATCTGAGTTCATCCAAAATTATTGAACATTTGTCTTTAAATCACCATAATTTCCTTCAAGACATGATCCAGGACAAGACAAGCAACAAGCTATTAGTTACACCAATATAACTAAAGATGCAGATGGGAAAATACTGTATATTAATCTCTGGACTCTGCAGAGACAGCCCAGCACAACTGTAGTTGTAAACTACCCATGATGAAGGACATTTACAAGGAAAGGTTTGTAAAAAGGGCCTGTAGGATCATTAGGAACCCAAGTCACCCCAACCACAATCTATTCCAACTGCTACCATCCAGGAAGGGGTACCACAGTATAAAAGCCAGGACCAACAGGCTCTAGGACAGCTTCTTCCACTAGGCCATCAGTTGACTGTTCTACTTATTATAAATTATGATTGCACATTGCACATTTAGACAGAGACGTAATGTAACAATTTTTACTCCTCATGTATGTGAAGGATATAAGAAATAAAGTCAATTCAATTCAATTTATATATTACTGTCATATCCATAGCTGTACTTAGAATTCCCCAGCTACAATGAGTTTTATGTTGTGTGTATTCAAATATGAAATGGAATATTTTCTTTTATACAGATGCTTGAAAGGACAGAAATATAAAGTTTATGCAGACGTTTAAATACATGAGGTCAATATGCCTGATTTGTTTTGCTTGGTTTTTGTGCAGGAAGAGGGATTTGGGGGTTGATGTACCCGGTCTGTTTTTTGTTCTTTTTTTGGCAGGGAGGTGGGATTTGGGGGTTAGTTTCATGGCTACCCAGAGAAATGAAGAATTTCAGAGTTGTATACTTTGATAACAAATGAACTTCTGGGCATCAGCAATACCAATTTTATGGTGAAATCAAGGAAAAGTATGAGCTATTCTCTGCAAGCTGGTTATAGTTTAGTTGCCTCTCATGATACCTGACTTTATTGGCTGTGACCCATGTAGAAGTAGACCAATAAGGTACAAACTTCAAGTGGTTGATGTGCCCTGCATTTCTGGTCCCTCCATAGATGGTGCACTCCACATTAAGAATTAAAGCAACATCCATCATGCACAATATCCCAACTGAAATGAACACAACTTGCTAATCCAGGCTCCATAGGAAAGGATAATGGCCCAGAATCCCCAGCAGTATTAGTGATGAAACTGACAGCACTTATTACTGTTATCATAATTATTGTTGTTTAAAATTAATAGCAACATTTGGCATCAAAAATGTAGATAAATTCTTAATTTCAGAATTACTATCATAACATCAGTCTTCTAGAGTATACTGTAACAAATTTTACAGATAAGAACAGACATTTTTTGAATTACCAGCTATTTACAAATTAATCCTCCACCAAAAAAGTCAATGAAAATTTAAGCCCTGTTTGAACATGAATAACTTAGTTTTAATCAAAATTGTACCCAGGTCTGGATGTCCAGGAGAGAGGGAGAGGGAGAGGGAGAGGGAGAGGGAGAGGGAGAGGGAGAGGGAGAGGGAGAGGGAGAGGGAGAGAGAGAGAGAGAGAGAGAGACTGCTAGAGGAACTCAGCAGAAAAGACAGCATCTATGGAAAAGAGTAAAGTGTCGACGTTTCAGATGAGACCCTTCTTCGGGACTAAGGGGGAAGATGCCAGGATAAAAAGGCAGAAGGGAGGGGAAAGAGATTAGCTGGAAGGTGATAGGTCAAGTCAGGTGGGAAAGCTCAAGGGCAAGAGAAGAAAGAATCTGATAGGAGAGGAGAATGGATAATAGGAGAAAGGGAAGAAGGGGACTTGGAAGTAATACGCAGGTGAGAAGAAGTGAAAGGTCAGATTGGGGAATGGGGGGCGGGGGGGGGGGGAAGGATTTGTTCACCAAAAGGAGAAATTGATATTCATACCACCAGGTTGGAGAGTACTCAGGCAGAATATAAGGTGTTACTCCTCCACCCTGTCTAGGTTTTGTAATGGGCTGAAATAAATCATTTCATTTGCTGAGAAGTTGCTAATGTAATTAAAAAATGTGCAATCATGAGCAGTCATTAGGAAACCTGCCCACTTCTGATGGATAGCACAGCAAATTATCCTGTCTATTCACAAAAATACAATGGCTGATGCTTGTGGATCAAGAATACGTACACAATGCTGGAAGAACTCAGCAGGTCAGGCAGCATCCGTGAGAAAAGAGTAGCCTACGTTTTGGGCTGAGACCCTTCATCAGGAACGGGGGGGAAGGGGGTACCCCCTCCCCGATCTCTATTACTGGGCTTCGGCCCTCTTTCCCCCCCCCACATTCCTGATGAAGGGTCTCGGCCCGAAACGTTGGCTACTCTTTTCTCACGGATGCTGCCTGACCTGCTGAGTTCTTCCAGTGTTGTGTACGTATCCTGTCTATTCACCTGCCTGTCCTTCTTGCTATCTTTGCTGCACAGTATCTTTGACTTATTTCTATCTTCCTCTTCCTCGACGCTAACACCCTGGTTTCCTTCCCCCTGCCAACTTAGTTTAAACCCTTCCTTCTGATGGAAGGGTGTTCTGGGACTATAATGGTGATCTCTAACAAGTACTACTATTATTCCTGTGGAGAATTCTATTGCTTTATTAGTAGCCCTTTCCCTTTGTTCTAACATTGTAAACTATACTTTCAGCTGCCCAAAAAGATAAGGAATTAGTTTCCTTAGTCCTCCCACCTCCCTCACCACTTGACATTAGTCCTGCATATGATTATAAAATCTCCATTAATTTATTTTGCTATGTTGCAGTCTACATTTGAGATGTTGAAGATAACGATATCCACTCTATGCACCTACAGTATTCGTCATCAACACATTTACATACACTACTGATTTGGGACCTATTGGTTCCCATTTGTATCCTGCTCAGTTTGTCCAAAGCTGCAGAGGGCCATTTCTCCACATGCATATTGCAATTTCAACTCAGTTATTTGAACGTGAAAATGCTCTATTTCTGTCTCACCCCTCAGGAAAGATTGTCATTAACGGTCCATTAGATTAATCACATTTATCATGCATCTTCTGCCAAAGAGGGTTATTTAACTGTTTTTGACCAGCAACCTTTGCTTTGTGTGACTTTCTATTATTTCCCACTGATATTCTGGTTAGAAAAATATAGAAATTTGAAATAAATATTTAAATAAATTAACTTAAAATCCCAGAAGTTACTATATACCTAACCAATTCCTGGAGCAGCAATCAAGCTTTCAATTCACACTATGAAAGCAGATTAGGACATGAACCTAATGCCGGCAAATGTGATCATGGAGATGGGCAAAAAGGTTGGCAGGGCATTGGTAACTGCCTGATTCTGTGCCATGTCAGCTATGATTTATTACCCACTGAAAACCAGGAGAGCTTTAATCAGATTGGTGCATTTCCAAAACACTGGCTTAGATCTGCCTTGGGTCAAGCACTGCGCAGCTAAACCATGTATTCATTATAAAACAAATGAGTCTTTGAGGGTATTATATATTTATTTTTATTTTGAGATACAGCGTGGCAAAAGGCCCTCCTAACCTAACCAGCCCAGGCCCCACCCCATTTACACCATGTGACCAATTAATCTACTAATGTGGGAGGAAACTGAAGGACCTGGCGTAAACCCAGACAGTAATGGGGGGAACGTACAAACTCCATGGGGAATGAAAGCGGGTTGCTGGCGCGGTAATAATGTTACAGCTACCGTGCCATCCCATGAATTTCTTTTAACAGAGTGACACCCATGCGACCAATTAACATACTGACCTGTACGTCTCTGGAGTGTGGTAGGAAACTGGAGCAAGCATACAAACTCCTTACAGACAGCAGTGGAATTGAACCCGGGTCGCTGTCACTGTGAAATGTTATGCTGACTGCTACACTACCATGCCACACAGCAAAAAAAAGAGATTCCAGAATTTTCTGCCTGGTTTCCTACGTGAGGTAAATGTGATAGCCACTACACCATAGAAACACTACCCAAAGTCCTGACTGCACTTCCATAACTAGAGTACTCATAGTGTCAGTCACCATTGACATGACTTAACAGTGTGAACACACTGCAGTATGCTGCAGCTCTAAGATGCACCTGTCACTTTCAAAGTGCAAAGTGCCACAAAGGCTGACTGGATCATTAAATAAAGCTGACTCTCTAGTCATGAATAAGACTTTTTGACCGTTTTGAAAAGCAGCACGGCAGACAAATCACAGCTTTAGCTCATTCTTCTTTTACAAACACTGATAGAAAGGAACAATCTCAATTAACTGTGGCACATCCTCTCTATATGATGACACATGTTGCTAATAATACTGATCTCTAATTTCTCGCATTATGCACTATGCTTGTGTTGATACCATGCAAAAAGCTCTGTAACAAATTTCAGTGCTATTAGGCTGAATGAGTTATGACAGCTGTAACCCAAGAGGGATCAGAGACAGAATAAAAACAGTCTGCACCACAGACAAATGATGATAAAGTGATCCGTTTAATCAACCGTCAAAAGAAAATTGACAAAGGACAAAACCTTTTGTAATGAACAGTGTGGTCTAACCTGCCAATGAGATAGATTGAAAAGTCACATCTCAATGAAAATCAAAATTATTTTTGAAAACAAAAGGTGTGTGTTTCACTAAGGAGACACCCAGGGGAAAGCCCACGATACACCATTTGTCATTTGATCATCCCAAGTGGACTAAATCAATTTAATCTGATACAAAGTCTTATTTTTGCCTTGAAATTGAGATTCAATGGCACCTGGCTGTTCTTTGGGCACAGAGCACAAACTATTGACAAAAGGAGCACTCCAGAGAACTAAATTACAGCCACATTACTTTCTACTGGAAGATCTAGTATGCTGGCAGTCTAACTGATAAATTGGCTCAAATTTACAAGTCACTGCAAACACTAATTTGGCTCAAGGTCTCTTGAAAAACATTTGATAGTTTGTAATGATTCACCAAAATTACCTTTGTTTTAGAGATGTTCCTGCAAATCCCAGGTCTCTCTTGCCCTTTTATCACTTTTTTTATTCCTGGTGGCTGTCACATTGCCTGTTTTAAGTTTTAACAGGCAGTAATTTAGCTGCTACTCAGCCAGGACCTTGAACATGCAATAAGCAGTAAGGAGGGAGGCTTGAAATGTTTTGACCTTATGGGTTTGGCATTCTTATTCTCTAAATACACTGGACAGCAAATATTTTTGAAAGTGTTGCTTCCTCAGAAATATTTCATAGTTATGATAGACCACTTGAATCGGAACAGAAATATGATTTCATACTACTTGTATCACGTAGGAATTTGGAGAAACAAAAATTTAACTTTTATTGAATATTTTGCATTTAATTACATGATGGTGTTGATGCTTTGCAATAGTTCAACTAAGCTATGAAAGTTTTGTTGATGATTTTCATTTGTACTCTGTGTCTGAGGCTTCTTACTTAAGTGTCCAACAATATTCAACCAGCATTGATGGATTCCAATTGCCCTGATACCATTTCTCTATGACCACAACGTCCTGGTGAAACCTTTCCCCATGCTCGTCACTGACAGCGCCAAGATCTGCAGGGGTAAAAATCTAAACGGGAATACAGAAAATCAATCTTTAGTGACATGCTGTACTTCATGGTCTTGTATGCTTGAAACATGCTGTTAAACTGTTGCACATAGTTTGGTGCTCTGTAGTTGCCAAGAAAATTTTCAACAACATCCTTGAATGCCTTCCATGCGATTTTCTCCGGCCCCACTAGAAGTTCTTCTAATTGCCTGTCATTGATGACCTGTTTGATTTGTGAACCAACAAAATTACTTTCCTTAATCTCGGCAGCAGTTATTTTAGGAAGTATTTGTTATAAATCCAGAAATCTTTCACGGAAATGTTTGTGGCTGGTGACAGCAGATTCCATCCTTGCAGTCTTGAACCCAATAATTCTGCTTTTGTCTTTGACCAGGTCATTTAGCTCAGACTGAGTTATCAGACTCAACATAAAGGGTTCAAAATCTATATCAGTATCAGTATTGGCTCTTTTCTTGTTAAACAGCCTCATGTGTGGCTCCTTGTTAAAGGCATTTTAAAAATCCATGTAAGCAACATCCACTGGCTTTCCATTGTCTACCCCACCACTTACTTCCTCAAAGAATTCCAACAGAATTGTCCAGCAAGATTTCCTCTAAAGGAAACTATGCTGACTTTGGCCTACATTATAATTGCACCTCCAAGTATCCTGAAACCTTATCCTTAAAGTGGACTCAAACATCTTCACAAATACTAAAGTCAAGCTAACTGTAAATTTCTTTCTCCTGCCTCCCTCTCTTCTTAAAGAGCATAGTGACATTTGCAAATTTCCAGTCCTCTAGAACCATTTCAAGATCTAGTGATTCTTGAAAGATCATTACTAATGCCTCTACAATCTCTTCAGGTAATTCCGAACCATAGGATGTAGTCCATCTGATCCAGGTGACTTATTTACTTTCAAACTTTACAGCTTCCCAAGTACCTTCTTAGTAATAGCAACCACATTCACTTCTTCCCCTGACACTTCCAAATTTCTGTAAAAACTTCTAGTGTCTTCCACAGTGAAAACTGAAGCAAAATACTTACAAACGTGTTAAGTTTGTCTGCTATTTCTTGGTCCCCTATTATTACCTCTCCAGAGTCATTTTCCAGTGGTTCACTATCCACTCTTGCCTCTCATTTACCAGTTATATATCTGAAAAAATCGTCTTTAGTAATTTTTCTAGCTTATCTTCATATTTCAACTTTTCCCTTCCTTTTTTTTATTTGCCTTCTGTTGGTTTTTAAAAGCTTCCCCATTCTCCAAATCCCATTATTTTTTGTTAAATTATACACCCTCTCTTTTGCTTTTATGCTATCTTTGACTTCCCTTGTAGGTCATGGTTGCATCATCTTCCCTTTAGAATACTACTTCATCTTTTGGGATTATCTATACTGCGCCTTTTGAGTCGCCCCCAGATAATAATAATGGAGATAATCTCAATGCTTCTAATAGCCATTGTTGATCTGCTGTTATCCCTGCTAGCATCCCCTTCCAATCAACTTTGGCCAGCTCCTCTCTCATGCATCTGTAATTCCCTTTACTCCACTGTCACACTGATGCATCTGACTTTATTGTCTCCTCCTCAAACTGCAGGGTGAATTCTATCATATAATGTTCTTTTCTCCTAATGGTTCCTTTAGCTTAAGCTCCCTAATCAGATCTAGACCTTTGCACATCACCCAATTCAGAATTGCTTTTCCCCTAGTGGGCTCAACCACAAGCTGTCATACAATTTGCTCTTCTAGCCGAGCAACAACACTTCATGATCAAATTAAACAGATTTATTATCTTCTGGATCATTATACAGAAAGTTGAAGATAGATCTTGAAAGAAAATACTTCAAAGAGAGTAAAAAAAACACCAGCAAGTGCTGTAAATCTGAAATGAAGACACAAGATATCTGAAATAAACAATCAGAATGGCTGCATCTGAAAGCAGAAGTCAAAGTAAAGATTCAGTTCATGACCTTCTAGCAGTGCTGAATTCAATATATGGATTAAATAAACATTAGGTTAAGGTTGCTGAATGAAATTATTCTGTTCATCAATGCTGATTCTGCCCATACAGTCATGAAATCCTTTCTGTTCACAGCGCTAGATTGTCTAAAGACATTTCCTGCACACAAGTTTGAGAATGAAATAATTGTTACTCCAGATCTGATGCAGCACAAGAAAACCCAAAAGATAAAGAACACCGTAATAAGAATTTTTAAAAATACATGATAAATATAAATACAGAAGGTAGTTTATATACATAAATTGATTATATGTCCATAAACTGATGCTAGGCTGTATGTAAGGTGACCAATGGGAAATAATAAAGTAGTGGTGGAGTTAATGGGTGGAGGTGTTGATCAGCCTTACTGCTTGAGGAAAGTAACTGTTTTTGAGTCTGGTGGTTCTGTCGAGGATGCTACAACAGGAGAAAGGTACAGGAGACTGAGGACTCACACCACCAGGTTTAGGAACTTATTACCCCTCAACTCAGTCTCTTGAACCAGAGTGGGAAACTTTACTTAACCTCACTTGTCCATCACTGAACTGTTCCCACATACTGCGGTACTCACTTTCCAAAGACTCATTATTGCATATTCTTGATATTTATTGCTTATTTATTATTATCATTATTATTTCTATTTTGCTTTTTCTTGTTGTATTTGCAGTTTGTTGTCTTTTGCACATCGACACTGTTTGTGTGGTTTTTCATTGAGTCTGTTATGGTTATTGGAATTATTGAACATGCCCTAACTTTAAATTTTGAATGCAGCCTCCTCTTTAATGGGAGTGGGATAATCAGTCCATGAGCAGTTTGCATGGGATCCTTCATGATGTCACTGGCTTTTTTCTGACACCTTTCTGTACATATGTCCTTGATGGTGGGTAGGCTTGTGCCAGTGTTGCATGGGGCAGTTATGACTACCCATTGTAGAGCCTTCCTGTCTGCTGCAGTGCAGTTTCTGTACCAAGCAGTGATGCAGCTTGTCAGAATGTTCTCTAGTACACAGATGTAGAATGACCTGAGTCCAGTGTACTTATAATTTTCAATTCTATAATTGCTAATATGGTAAGATGACGGAACACACTAGTATTCTTCAAATGATCAGAAGTGGAAAGGGTGAACAAGTTCGAGTTCCTGGATGTCAACATCTCTAAGGATCTATCCTGGGCCCAACATACCGCTGCAGTAATGAAGAAGGCATGACAACAGTTATGTAGTCTGAGGAAATCTGGCATGTCATCAAAGGCACTCACAAATTTCTATGGATGTACCATGGAGAGCATTATAATTGGTTGCATCACTGACTGGTATAGGGGGGCACAGCACAGGATCAAAATAAGCTGCAGAAATTTGAAAACTCAGTCAGCTCCATCATGGGCACTAGCCTACCTCGCATACAGGACACCTTCAAGGAGCGATACCTCAAAAAGGCAGCATCCATCATTAAGGACCTACATCACCCAGGACATGCTCTCTTCTCATTAGCACCATCAGGAAGAGGGCACAGGAGCCTGTGAAGACACACATTCTCTGATTCAACGATAGCTTCTTCTCCTCTGCTATCAAATTTCAGAAAGGACATTGAAGCCATGAACACTACCTCACCATTTTTTCTTCTCTTTTTGCACAACATATTTAATTCAACCTTTTTAATAAGTACTTACTTACTGTAATTTACAGTTTTTTAATTATGTATTGCAATGCACTGTTGCTGAATAACAACAGTTTTGGTGATAGTAAATCAGATTCTGATTAACTGCTGCCTGAAATTGAAATTTATTACAAAATACAAGTCGAGAAATGGCCATTAATGGGTATTCGGTGCTAATATCTATTTTCAGATCTCCTACTCCAAACAGGTTTGTTAAGGGAACTAATGGGAGAGATTCCATTAGAAGTATCGAGATCCAGCTTCAGTGTAGGGAAGGGCACTTTGACTGCCTGGGACTGAATCTCACAAAAAGAACTTGTTGATCAAGTACAGACTGAAGTTAGGTATTGCTGCCTGTGGGAGGCACAGACCGAGGCTCAGCATCTTGGACCTCTCCAAAGAACAGTATTCACAAAACCAGAGGTTGGGATGGTGAATGGTGGCAGCTTACAAGAAAAAAAATATCTGGATTTCCTTGCTAGGGAGAAGCAGGAGGTTATAGTGTAGAATTTATTAGTACAAATGAGAAACAGTCTTCAGACTGTTATAAAATGTAATCTAGAAGCGTTTTTTTTTACAAGGACAGCTGCATGAACAATGTACCTCTGAAGAGAGCAGGTGATCAGTTTATAGCAAGAGACCACTTAAGAAAGATTTTTTGGAAAGAACCATCCATATCCATGAAACATTCCTGTATGCACAAGACTATATTAATGAGGCAACAACAACCTACCCCAAATGAGATCGAGATGCAGAATATTTTGCTGTTTAGCACATCAAACATGCTTGTGGCCATATTTGTTCTGTCAAGTAATACTTGAGGTATTTGTGTATCCACCTCTCATGATACTGCAGTTAGTAAAAGAATGTTTTGGAAATCTGGATTTTGTCTCAGAGGCTTTTAGAATATCATTTGGAACTACCTTCTGTAATAAATGGTGGAGAAGATGGAAGAGTACTTGGATGTGGCCTTGTCAGTTAGGACATGCTCCCATTGACACACATAGGGGCCAAAGCCACAGACAATGAAGTGGCCCTAAATTGTGTAAAGCAGTAAAGGAGAACTCTACAGTTTTTCACACCTATCCTTGTTTCAGTTCTTCAATCTCATCCTTGTTTCAGCTTTTTCAATTAGTCAGGCCGGCATGTCATTTGTAGAGTTAAGTGCACAGGCTGCCTTTGTACTTGCTAACCATCTGGTATATACCTGAAGAACTGGAAGGAGAGAAGAGAGGCAGGAAAACAATATTAAAGGAGAATATTTCCTACAAAATTAAAGGACATATGAGTTAACACTGAATCTTTAAAAGACTAAAGTCATAGAAGTTGTAATTAAGGCACATCTACATGAAACACTGTGGTAGGAAAGAAGCATCCATCATCAAAGATCCTCACCACCCAGGCCAGGCTCTTTTCTCACTGCTGCCATCAGGTAGAAGGCATAAGTGCCTCCAGACTTGCGTCACCAAGTTCTTTATCTTGTTCTTTCATGCTGTTTGTTATGTATTGAGTATTTTGTGTGAGTAAACTTTGTAATAGCATTGGCTGAAGAGATCAACAGTCCATCTGGTCAGATCTTAAATTCAGAATCAGAATCAGGTTTATTATCACTGATGTATGATGTGAAATATGCTGTTTTGCAGCAGCAGTGCAATGCAAGACATAAAAATTTCTATAAGTTACAAAACAGGTAAACAGTGCAAAAGATGAATGAAGAGGCTCAAGGGTTTATGGACCATTCAGAAATCTTCGACAATACCACTCCTGTAGTGATACTCCCAACACCACTATGCTGAGAGAGCCTCACAAGAGAAATCTGGTCATTTCTTTGTAAATCAATATAACATTTCTTTTTGGTAATTATGTTTATATTGTAAGTTGATGTAAAGTGTTTTTTTTTAAAGCAGGCCTTTATTCCTTTCTGACTTCAACCGATATGCTGTCAGAAGACCTTTAATTTACTGGCTTCATATTGTGTTGATCAAAGTGACCTTTTGCTTAAGAGCAAACACAAATCAATTTATTCTTGCAAAACATTTGACAGGTAGCAGTGCAACGTATAATAAATGACAAAACCAAACTAGCATTGTGAGAATATAACTGCCAGCTGCTTTTCATGCCAGCAGTTTTCAGACAAAGCAATGATTTTGTCACCAGCATTTATCTGTTCGTCTAATAATACAGATAATAAATACATATAACTTCTTATGTGCAAAAAAAAACACTTCATTTCTCTAGTCAATAATGGGTGTTTGATCCTTCTCCCAAATGATGGAAAAAAATGATTATTTTCTTTGAGTGAGGGAGATTTGGTCAATGGAACCAAAAAGTTTAAAATAGGAAGCTTTTGGTGTACACATACTGAGAGAGTGGATTAGGCAGAGATTAACGATACTGTATAATTAGTGAAATAAAAGTATTGATTTCTGGAAATAGTTAGCAGGTCATGCAACATCCATGGAAAGAGAAAAACAGTGGACTTAACTGATGACCTTTCATCAGAATTGTCAAATTCTGAAACAAATGGAAATTGCAGATTACCAGAAATTGTGGAATTCTACTCAGCTCCACTTTCAGAATTTTAGTGTGACCTTCTCCGCACCAGACCCCAAAATGATGCTCTAATTCACGCTTCCAGCTAGACTAATATCCCAATAGACTCTTCCCTTTGCACTACATTTTCCCATGCAGCCATAACAAGCAGAACATCTACAGCTTTACCTATTCCGTTCTAGCCCAGAATCCTGAACACTCCAAGGAAAAGATTCATTTGTGCCTCGTCCATTTCAGCGTATTGCATTCATCTTCACAATATGGTGTCCTCTACAATGGAGAAACCAAATGTTTACTGGGTTATTATTTGTGTTCAGCCTGCTAGGGTGACCTAAAATTCCAGGTTTCCATCCCTCTCCGACCTCTTATCCATTTGCAGCCAAATCCAAGATCAACCCATGTAATAGCTTTTCATTTTCTGACATAACATATTGCTGTTCTCAGGTTTCAAAACTGAATTCAACAACAAAGATTATTGGCATTAGCAATCAAGGACACGACCCAACCAGCCAACACACTTTTTGTCCCTCTTCCCTCCGGGAGGAGGTTCAGGAGTTTGAAGACTCATACGGCCAGATTTGGGAACAGCTTCTTTGCAACTGTGATAAGACTGCTGAACGGATCCTGACCCGGATCCGGGCTGTACCTTCCAAATATCCGGACCTGTCTCTCGATTTATTACTCTCCCTTTTCTATTTTCTATTTATGATTTATATTTTAAATTTTTATTGTATTTACTATCAATTTGTACTCCAGGGAGCACAAAGCGCAGAATCAAATATCGCTGTGATGATCGTACGGTCTAGTATCAATTGTTTGGTGACAATAAAGTAATAATAATAATAATAATAATTCTGTGCCACCATTGGCAATTCAGATAGAAAAATATCTGCTTCCCTCTCCACACTTGCTGCCTGCCTACTAAGTATTTTCAGCAGTTTCATTATTCATTTCAGATTTCCAGCATCTATTGTCTGCTGTCTGTTATGGTGTCAGCATTGTTTCTCCTCTTTCTCTACTTTTGATTTTATTTCCCGTTTGCAGTTCCACCGGAGATTAATAAACCTTCAGCACATTCTTTCATACAAGACCACCACTATCTTTGACGTCACTTAATCTGCCTTGGTCTCCAACACATCACAGACATTCTCTTCATTCTCTCAATTCAACTGTCCTTCAGCATCCACCCCTTCCACAACTTAAAACTTATGAAACAACTATATATGCTGTTATGATGAAAACATTAATTATTTTCTCTTTCCTTATGTATTTCTTGCTCTGTTATGCATATCCAGATTTTTATTTCAAGTTTCCTGTACCTGCAACTTTTCCTCTTCAGTAATTGTAATTAGTGAAATTAAATTAGGTTTTCTATTAATTGGTCCCCAGTGTGTAAGATCTGATCAGAAACTTGTGATATTTCAATCTAGGATTTTCTTTTAAACATTGCGGTTTACGGCAGGAATTTAAACATATTTAGTTCATAGTTTTCATGCTTTAGAAGGCAAGCAGGCTTTACTCAAGGCCTCAGCAAATATTGATCTTGATATGACATAGCAATCCATTGGACTGGGCTGTCAGCTGTTCAAATGGTCCTTTTAGGTGAGAAGTCCACAGTGACCAAACTCAGATGCTATGATACAGAGGTGCTAAATGTCAGTTCACTGAATTGCCATAATATTGTGTTGCTCAGAGGGCAGAGTCAGTTTTAGAATAAATGGCTTTTGGTTTAATTAATGTTGAAACAAAATATCAATATTGTTGTTAATTATTTGTTCACAGGATCTAGATATTATCTATGGGCCAGCATTTATTGCCATTATTATGTGCTCTTGAGAGAATGATGGTGCCTTGAACAATTGCCATTCTTTTGCTGAAGATACTCCCAGAGAGTTTTAGGATTCAGAATTGGGGCCACTGAAGGACCAGACATTATAAGATCATAAGACGATAAGACATAGGAAAAGAATTAGGCCATCTGGCCCATCGAGTCTGCTCCACCATTCAATCATGGCTGATCCTTTTTTTCTCTCCTCCTCAATCCCAGTTTCTGGCCTTCTCCCTGTAACCATTGATTGCATGCTCAATCAAACCTATCAATTTCTGCCTTAAATACACCCAACGACCTAGCCTCCAGAGCTGCACATGGCACCAAATTCCACAAATTCACCACCCTTTGGCTGAAGAAATTTCTCTACATTTCTGTTTTGAAAGGGCACTCCTCTATCCTGAGGCTGTGCCCTCTTGTGCTGGATTTCCCACCATGGGAAACATCCTTTTCACATCTACTCTGTCTAGGCCTTTCAACATTCAAAAGGTTTCAATGAGATCCCCCCTCATCCTTTTGAATTCCAGTGTGTACAAACCCAGAGCTATCAAATGTTCCTCGTATAATAACCCTTTCATTCCCAAAATCATCTTTGTGAACCTCCTTTGAAACCTCTCCAATGCCAGCTCCTTGCTGTTATGCTCTGGACCTCTTGAAATGAATGCTAACATGGCTTTTGCCTTCCTCACCGATTTGCCCTGCAAGTTAACCTTTAGGGTGCTCTGCAACAATTCCAACAATTCCTTGTGATGCTGTGTGACTTGGAGGGGAGACTGGAGGCGGTGTTGCTCCCATGCACAAGCTACCGTTGACTTTCTTGGCAATAGGTGAGTAATTACAGTGTGGTTTGTAAATGGAACACACTGTGGCTGTTGTGACTATGATCAGAGTCATCAGAGAGACACTGAAACTTGATACAGAAGTCCTTATTCAACACAACAACAGGCATTCTCATGGAGACACTCTCAGCAGAGGATCACAAACCCAAAGGTACATCACATTTTTATACCCATTTTTTATAAGATTAAAGGTGCAGTAGCTGATACAATACAATTTCAATAACTACAATGCCTTAGTTTTTTCCAATATTATGGATTGACGATGCTTCCTTTGATACACATCTACAGTGATAGACACCGCTGAATGAACTATTGATTGCCTATACTTGTGACCATGTTTGATATGCTAAGTGACAATATCTGTTGTACCAGCTTGCACTCAAGTCACAATGGTGCAAATAACTTAGCCATGTTGCCTGGTTTGATGCAAGCCAATTAATAGAACCCCGTTGTCTTAACGCTTGGCTCCTGCAAACGCAATCTGTGGAACGTCTTGTGCTTTAACTTCAACTGCTTGAAATTTACAAAAACACTGAAGGCTAATTGCAAGCTTCCTGAACTTAATTACACTCACAGAACTGAAGCCCGTTTCTTGTTTGAATTAATACCTACTATCTTCACACAACTCCAGAATGCCCCCGAACAGCGGCCACAAATCTTTGTCCTGAATGGTGTCAGAGTTTGAGTGTTTTTGGAGCTGTACTCATCCTAGCAAATGAGTAGTGCTCCATCACAATCCTGATTTGTGTCATATAGAGATCAGTAAGAGGGATCACTTGTACCACTCGTCCAGCCTTGGACCTGCTTCTGTTCTGTTTCTGGTCAATGAAAATGGCTTCATTATTGTAAAAAGTCCCAAGGACTTACAAAGAACGTTAAGAACCAAATATGATATCAAGCAGCGTAAGAATATACTTGAGAAATAGCCCAGCTCAACTCACCCCATCTCATCTGAGATCTCACATCCCAGCTGGGAGATGGGATGATACATATTGTTCACCAGGTACAAGATTGATTTTAGATTATAAGGATAAGAGAAACAAAGGGAATTAGGGAGGGAACTTTGGAGTGCAAGGTTCAGGTAGCTGAAGGCACAGTTAGTGATGGTGAAGTGATGAAAACTGGGGGAACAGAAACTTAACTTTGTCTACTGGTACAACAGCAAGCTCTTGGGGAGGTTCAAAGGCGTGAGCATATGATCAGTAGAAAAGAGTCTATGGGAGACAGCTTCAGCAAGAACAATAGTGGGGAAAGTATGTGACTTGGTGAGATGTGATATGCAACTCATTTTCATAGAATTTGTGAAAATATAACTAAATAAGCACATACACGGGGATATTTGCAGATGCTGGAAATTCAAGCAACACACACAAAATGCTGGTGGCTTGGCCTGCTGCGTTCCACCAGCATTTTGTGTGTGTTGCTTAAATAAACACATGATCTTTTTCAATGTGTGTTTCTTGACTCTTGCAGATGATGCAGTGTCACATTACAGAAGACCACAAACTGGGAGTTGCCTGTATAGGCAATGATGTGGATTCTCTTCATTACTATTCATGAATAACCTTAAGGGATCTTAATTTCTGCTTATTTTATTTGCTGATTTACCTCTCAACATGTACAAATTTATGTTTATGAAAAAATTATTCATATTTTTCTACTCCATACTCACATACACAACCTCTTTCTTTACATTGAAGGAGAAGGTTATTTATTAGTATATATTATTAAAAATCAACATACCCAAGAAATGCAGAGATCAGGAGCTGAGCTGGGTGAATCTGATGTGAATATGAGAAGGGCTACAGCAGGAAAAAACTTAGATCACTGATTTAACCACAACCAGAAGCCCCAAAATCATGGAGCAGACCACTCATTTCTCCTTTTCTGTCTGCAGAAACCTGGCACTGATTGACATGATTTAAACCATGCCTCCCTCATAACCTTGTTCAACTTATCCCTCCATCTTGGCCAATGAGTTGCAATCTCTTCCAGTATTGGGCAGCTTGGGTCACAGATTACTGAAGCACATTAAATAATTTAAAAAGTTTATTTTGTTAAAGCTAAGGTCAACTCCATTCAAAAGAAAATCTAAAACCATTCTTGTATCTGGTGAAATTAATATATACCATCCCACCTGTAATTATAGAAAATAAATACCCAAATAATTGTGATGAGAGTAGTAATGCAATTGTCATTGCACACTGTGTTAGTGGATGATATTTGACCAGCTTTTGATGTTCACACAAATAACTCAAAACTCAAATCTAGAAGTTGCTGTCAGAGATTACCAAGCCTCTAGAGGGTACAATGTTACCATGATCGATGGTACCATCAATGAATTGCCAAGAACCTCAAATATTTATGATATTTTCTGCTTTTAACATAAAAGGCTGAAATTGATATACTTTGCTCTGTGATATATAAGTGGCAATCCAAATCTAAACCTCTTCAGACTTAAAGCATGAAGATAATCATTCTCAACTATTTCAACATAGTGTTCAAAACGAAAACTATACAACCTAATATTTTATTTTTAAATACAGATGACATTTCAGCATCTAATTTTAATCTCAGAATGTACTGTAACAGCTTAAAAACTAGTGTTTTGAGTTAAGATGAAGGGTGTTAGCTCCAAGATTCATCTGGCAATTCCCCTCCATAGATGTTGCCTGACCTGCTGAGTTCCTCCAGCATTTTGTGTGTGTTTCTCTGGATTTCCAGCATCTGCAGGATCTCTTGTGTTAATGTCTTTTACCTTCCTGGTCTGCAGTTTGATGGAGTTCTTCGATGTGATTGGCTGCTCAGCCTGCGAAGACTAGTGGACGCCCGAGGACAACTGTGTGCAAGGTAAAGGGAATCACTATTTCAACGATAACTGAACCTTCATGGGAGCTTCCTCATAAAGATCCAGTTATGATTGTTCCATTTTTATAGCAGTTTCTTCCTAATATAGAACAGCATATTCCTAACTGGTTATGATACAAAGTTTCAGCTTCAAAAAATAATTCTGTTGAATAATTGCTCAGCACAAGATTTAAATACATTGAAGGCCAGAATTTGTTTGGTCCCACCATATGAAGATAGAGATATAACTTGCTTAAAATTCCTTATTCAGTAAAACTATTTTATCATATGGCAAAGAGGCATACAGAGGGAAATAATTACTCAATAGTGATATTTGATATTCTGCAGACAGTGATGAATTGCTTGTACAGCCACTCTTCTTCTCATTCACTATAATCGGTTGATAAATATGTTTATTCAGTGTTGCTCCAGCCTCATCCATTAGAAATATTGTTTTTCTAAACATTACATTGATTTAATTTAACACTAATCAATTTAAAATGGTTCTGACAATTAACAAAGCTTCAAATATGACCTTAAAGCAATAAGATTCATTAACTATGATTAGGATTAAACTTTTCCTAATGGGACCATTTTTCTTCTGAGTGTATTTTTTGCAGGGGTACTGTTGGTCAGTCAAAACGTAATCAATTATTATAAATTATACATGCTCAATCTGATTCCCCAGTACACACTAATTTGTGTAATTAATAGCCTTTTACAAGAGCAACAATTTATTCATAACTCTCCAACTCCTGCCTGCATACATATCTCTGTCTTTCTGTTGCAGGAGCAGGGTCATCTGTTTGGTATGTAATATCATAATCAGTGGTGCCAAACAAGTATGCTAATGAATCCTCAAATTAAATGAACCAGTTATAATTAAAATCAACATTCTGTCAACCCCCTCATCCTATTAATCATGACAATCTACAGGTTCAAAAGGCAGCTCTAATTAACAATTCATATGCTAGCTTATGGTTGATATTCTAACCAAGTGGCTGTTAACAGCTGGCATCCAGGCCCAACCTGGTACATGAAGGAACTCCACTTTCAACCTCTTTGGCTTAATTAAGCTTTGTCATTCTCTTTATGGCTTGAATAGGATAACCTATTAAAAGGGGATTTTATTTCACTATGTCATTTCCCTCTTGAATACTGTTAAAAGTATGTTTTTGGCTTGCATTATCAGCTACCGTTTTGTTAACAAGCTCCTCCTAGAATTTCTACAAAATATTCATTAACTGTTACATTATAAGAATTATTATTACAACTATTGATGGAAGAATGCAATTCTTCTAATGATAATTTTGACACAACAATTTAGTAATTTTACTTTAAATGAATAAATTTATTTATGTGAAGGTGGGAATTTCATATTGCTATGGAAAGTGTTAGTTTGCAATACTAACAGTTATTTCTTGGTTAAGAATGTTTTGCCCTCATCCAAATGATTAGCCACAAAAAAGCAATAAATGTTGATTTAGCCAATAGCTAATGTTAATGCTAATTCCAATTTCCATCTGCATTAAGTTAATTAGGACATAAAACTGATGGTAATTTATTTGAAATCAATGTTACTTTTAAAAATAGTTTTAACTTGGTACCATAGTAATATGGTACATAAAATGAACAGCATAGTCGAAGCTTTAAATTCAAATCCCTTAATGGAGAAAAAGATAGTGAGATCAATCAAATTAAATAATCTAATCATTATCTGATAACACAAGGTTCATTTCCCACACACTCCATGCAGCTGCTTTTTAATAGCAGAGTATTTTTTTTAAATCAATGGAAAAATATACATTTAGAAGAAGGGATGGTGAGGGAATGTCTACAGTGCCTTCTTATTGCAGGAGGGAATAATCATTTTTATGTGGACAATGAAGCTAATCCCATCACATTCTCAGACAAAACATCAACTTGGACAACTTTGAGTTGGATTGATTTACAAAATAAAGCTAAACACTGCCTTTAATCCCAAAATGCTTTCAGGGCAGAGCTTGCAGCCCCTGGTGATCCACCAATGCTTGCTGCTTATCTGCACTCTGAATGGGTGCTTATCTTTATTAGACACCTCTTGCCCACACTACCTTCCTTTGGCCAAATTATTGATAGGTGCCATCCCGTTCCTGAGTGGCGAGGCCAGTGTTGGAAGAGAAGGCAGGGGATGACGTTATGCTGTCATGTGGGCTGAAACTTTGGGGAAATGGAAGGGACAATGGCAGGAAAAGTCTGTTCAAGAATCAGCTGATAAACTATTTGATTCCCAGCTCTCTAAAACATCCAAACTAATAAAATAAATGAATAAACATAAAAACCCTTAAAGCACTTAATTAAACACAATTAAAATGTAAACTGCTTGTTCCTTACTACCACCACTCCCATAACTGTGCCTATGTCAGGTATAAACTGCAGGAGCTTCACAAGAAGATTCTTCACTTAATTACTGGAGAATCTCAGCATTTTCACACTCTAACACTGATCTCCATGAATAAGTAAACACTGGACCATAGTTGTTAAACCATTGGCAAAACATAGGCTGACAAATCCAAGACTTCTATCTTTGTGGAAGAATCCCTTTAATTGGAAGCATTTCTGCTGAGAAATGTTTCCAGTTCGCATGGACTGCTCAGATTTCTTAAACAATTCTCCCGTCTGTTGCCCAAACTTGATGGTACGTTAACAATAAAATGTCATCCTTGATACTTTTTTTAAACTAATCATTCAATATCTTCAACGGACATTACAAGAGAAAATGTGTGAAGTTGAATCTATAATACCTTCCTCAAGATAAAGTGTCACATGTTAAATGAGATAAAAGCACAAGAGAATAGCAGGAGTTTACCACCAAGCCCCTCAAGCCTGCGCCGCCATTCAGTATGTTTATGACTAACCTAAATTAGCTTCCATGTCTCTTCTGTGCCAATTCCCTATAACCCTAAATTCCTCAATCTTTCAATTAGATCTTTATTCAACTCAGGTATATCTAATAATCTAGCCTCCACATCTCATGAGCAGATAATTCCAGAAATCCACCACCTCTGAAAGACTTCTAACTACCTCAGTTTTAAATTTATTTTGTAGCCATGTCCTCTTGTTTGTAACACTCACTAGTGAGAATATCTGATCATCTATCCTGTCAAGCCTTCTGAGATCTTATGTGGTGAAATAAGGCCACCCCTCAATACCCCAACCTTACAAACTCAAACTGCTCTTAAACTCCAGTCACTTTGCAATCAAAAGATAAAATACTGTTTGCCTTTTTAACAGCTGGTCCTGCCTACTAACTTCCTGTGACTCATGCACAAGAACTCTGAGATCCCTATGAACTTCACATGTTTGCAGTCTCTTTCCATTTAGAGAATAAATGTGTTTTTTAAACCAAGTTATGGCGTTGAAATAGCAAATTAAACAAGGAAGTGAACAGAGACGGGATCAGATTGAGGAGTGTCTTCATTAATTGATCCATTATGCTGCCTATAATGCAGTAGAAAATGTAATATCCTTTTCTAAACATTTGCATGTCATTTTGATTTGTTTTTGATATAAATTCAGAATTTTTTAAAAAAGTAATGCTTCTTCCTAGAATAATGGAGATTAAATTTTATTTTGGGAAAATTTTAAAACTGCACTTTAACAAAATCTAATATTGCTAATATAATTTAAAATAACACATGTCTATTAAAGCTAAACAACAATGCATAATTATATAGGTCATAATTATTTAGTAGGACTCTGATGTTGTTAAAACTTATAATCCCTTTCCACGTATGACTTGAAGGATCAACTTTTAGCAGTTAAACTGCTGTACTGGAATATAATAATAAAAGACATCAGACTGGTAGTGAAAGCAAGGCAGTGTAGCATGTCTGTAAGAAAATGCTGGTAACTTCTAAATGTATTAGCAATATGACTGTCCAGGTAAGAAATTTAAGTTATTTTCATTCATGCACCTTATACAATCTGACAATATTATATTTTAAAATTCTATGCCTAAGAAAAGAATAGAGAATTGATCACTTATTTATTTATTGAGATACAGTGCGGAATAGGCCCTCCCTGCCCTTTGAGCCTCACCCAGTGACCCTCAATTTAACCCGAGCCTAATCACAGGATGATTTACAATGACTGATCAACCTATCAACCAGAATGTCTTTGGACTGTTGGAGGAAACCAGAGCACCCAGAGGAAACCCATGCGGTCACTGGGAGAATGTACAAACTCCTTACTGAAAGTGGAGGGATAAGAAACCAGGCCTCTGGTACTGTAAAGTGATGTGCTAACCATGATGCTACCATGCTGAAATCTCGTATTAACCCAACTATGAGGATTTTTCTTCAACAGGTACTTCCAACTAATCAATTAATTACACATTTATTTAACTAGCAACCAATGGTCAATTGTGTTATTCACAAATTAACAGGCTTTTACTTCAACTAAAAAACAGATTTTAAAAAAAACACAATATTCTTCCTGCACAAAATGATGTAAAGTGCCTGGGATTTAAAAGTTTAACAAATAGTAGTTGTGGATGAAACTTGTTTGTCTGAGAAATATACCATTTTGCACAATGCTGCATTTTGCACCTGTAATATCAGCAGACTGCATGTCCCATGTGAAAAAAAACTTTAAAATATTTGACATACATTTTGCTCATGTAGTTTGTAAATATTTAGTTTAAGAGGGATCTATAGACATTGATTTCCAATATAGTACTATAGATGTTCTGTAGCTCTGCTTGTGACAATTACTTAGAAGAATTATTTTATTAACAATACATACTGCTTCATAATTGGCTATTGATGTCTGTTTCCAACTTAAATGATGGAGCTGAGTTAACATTTATGATGCTTATTGGCAGTTTATTCTATAAGCGTGTAGCATTTCATATGACAAAATTCCGTGTTATGTCCAAAATAATTTATGACATAAACAAGTTAATAATCATGAGTTCTTTACAGAAATTTTCATTTCCTCATATTAAAACTTCTAAATCCTTTCTCCTTCATTGATCCCAATCATATCCTATCCATTCCCCAGATCAGCCCCATCTAAGTTATGCTCCCTCTTCACCAATGCTCTCAAAATTACCATGACCCTGGTCTTCTGTTGAATTCTCCTTTATTGCCAGTTTTCAATAAGTATACAGAGCAATATCAACACAATAACCTTTACTGCTTTAAGGAAATTCTGCTGTCTTTTCCATTCAAGATGAACCTATGCGCCAACAGATATGCAACAATCCCAAGACTAATGCTTACTCCTTCCCACCACAGAAACTATATCCTTATTCAAAAAGAATCGAGTGTACTCACCACCAGTTCAAGAGTTTTTCCCTTCTCAGCTTGAATGCAGTTTACACCCATATGATCTAGTACTAGTATCAGGAACTGAAGGCAGTATTCCAGGAGAATTTCCAAAAATATTTTCCAATCCATCAATAAAACTTTCTGGGAAGTGATTTAATACAACATAAAATTCAGCTCTGGTTTTATATTATCTTGGCAACTCAACTCACTATTTTATTCACTTTTTTCAGAAATATTTTATTTTCTATGTTACAGGTTGAAAATATGGAATCCTTTATTAGGTGAGTAGCAGGCTTTTAAGCAAAAAATTCATTGGGCTTAATTGCATTATGACAGAGAAATTGTTTAACAAACTTATGATTTGAGTAATGCATTTTCATAAGACTTTCTATAAGGTGTCACATGAAAAGTCTATGGCACAAAATAAGAGGGGAATTTATCAACAGATAGAACACTAACCAGTTGTCTGGAAAAAGAGTGATTTTCAGGTCAACTAGTTGCAGCTAATAGATTGATAAAGACTTAAAAGCAGGTTACAAAAAGAACTGACTACAAAGGAATACAGATAGCTGGGGGAAAACCAGCAGATAAAGTATAATATTGGAAAATATAAGGTAGATAGTATAGAGTAGCAGAATGTTAAAGTGAGATTATGCATTATATAGGGATCTGGATGTTACAATACACAAAACACCAAGTTAGCATGTAGGTACAAGAAGTAATTAGGAAGATAAGTAGACTGTTGGCCTTCATTGCAAAAGATAGACTAATGAATTCTTCT
The DNA here is from genome assembly GCF_030144855.1 of Hypanus sabinus. NCBI lineage: Eukaryota > Metazoa > Chordata > Chondrichthyes > Myliobatiformes > Dasyatidae > Hypanus > Hypanus sabinus. Next base: position 38,442,845 of record NC_082722.1, read on the forward strand.
TACAACTATACAGTGTTTTTCTTGAGACCACACCTGGAACACTGCAGTGAAATTTGGTCCCTTATTTATGAAAGGATACAATTACATTGGGAGCATTTCCAAGAATGATCCCTGGGAATAAATGGGGTGTTTTATGAGGAATAGTTGAGCAAAATTGGTCCATAATTATTGGAGATTAAAATAAGAGAAGATTTTATTGAAAAAAAATCCTGCAAGGTATTAAAAGTGTTAATGCTGAGAAAATATTGCCCCTCCCCATGGGAAAACCCAGCGTAAAGTACATAGTTTCAAAATGAGTCAAAGCAGAGATGAGGAACAATTAATTCTCTTTATCTCATAGAGCTATGTGAACCTAGTTAGTGAATATATCCAAAGATGAGATGGACACATGTTTGAGTCACAAGGGAAGTGAGGTCTATGGGGATTGAGCAGAAAAATAATTGAGGCCAAGAATTTACTGAATTTTAGAGCAGGATCAAAGAGCTGTGCTGTCTTCCCCTTCTCCCATTGCTTAAGAAACAGATATTAACAAATACGTGAAAATGTGTGGTTTATTGAAAAAGGGTTTGTTGTTCTGTTACACCAGTAGCTTTGGGAAAATCAAGAGTTTTGTGGACAAAGACATGAGGAAGTTAGGTAAGGGACCTGTCTGTAGGTCACATAATTCCTGGTCATGTTCTTACACCTCTAATGTTTCAGAACATCTGGCAACTCTTCATACCTTGTTTTTTCAATGTCAACAACGATCCATTATACAAGTTAACATTCATCAGCTTTGAACTGTGATTCAAGTTTCTAGCACAGTTCTATACACAGCTAAATCAGGATTACTCCCAGGTAGAGTGCAAGAATTCTAATTGTTATTTGAGATTATAAATTCCAGTGCGTTACTTCATAGATAATGTTGAAGTTGTTCTCTTTTACAGAATGAGCAAGAGGCCAAAATTGACCTGGTCTTCAAAGCATTTACTTACCAACGTACATTTTAAATGTTGTGCATCTTGTACATTGGAAGCAGACTAAAATCCAATCAAAAAGTCATACAAGATGTTTTTATTTTTTCTGAATTCACTAAATGTATTCTAAATTATGTTATATTCTGGTTTATTATACTAGACCTTGCCATTTAGCCTCTCAGCTCCATCAGCCTTGTGGCTCCTGCTTCAGTAATTTCACATTCATTGTAGTGTCTTTCCAAATTAAGGCATCTCAGAATCACTCATTGCAATGGAATTTGTTTTGGAATCCTGTAACTTGTTATATAGGAAATCCTGTGAATCATTTGCAAGCAATTTAAATATTAGCTTGGACTAATAAATCAAGACTGAAAAAAGTCACCATGACTATTTTCTCTTTGTTGACTGCTCCTGCAACCCTGTTATACAACAGAATCCAGGCAAGTACAACACGTCGTCCCAGTATTCGAAATAACCTTTAGATGATGACTTTGTTTATCTGGTGTTACCTTCTTTGATTTTTTTACCCGCCAGTCCATGCGCAAAGCACTTCAGTTCTTAGCCTATTGAAATGGAAGGGAATTGGAAACGTTGCAGTCAGATTAGAAAGTGCTGTGATGTGTTCTCAGGCTTGCCACAGCCCGATAATGACATTGGAACATAATGCTGAAACAGTTCCAACGCGTGCATGTGAAGACATTCCCTGAAGGAGAACAGAGCTGAGAACAGAACACAACTGAAGACATTTCCTGTGAAAATTTTCAAGAATCGTCTCATGTGAGAGGGAGACTAGACACTGGATAGTACCAAGGGTTCATCTAACCCCACACTCTCCTTCCCCACGTGCACCCACCCCCAGCACCTCACCTCAAGCTCACTCCATCATAGGGGAAAATCATTTTAGATAAAGTATTTCCTGATCAGTGTGAGAAAGTTAATGACTAGCTGAAAAGTATTTGTTGACACAGCAGCTGGCTGATAGCACTTTTTTTAACATCTTTATGCTGCAACATATGCCAGCTACTCAGAGCATGTGAGAACTTAAGCAGGGCTGATAATGCACCAGCAGATGGGCTGACGCATTGTTATTTCACTCGAGCTTTAAACCCTTGAGGGATCGTCCAATAAAAATCAAAGCATATGGACTATTACAAGCTCATTTATGTTTGTGGCAAGCACCTTTCTCTACAATTTTAATAAACTGCAACACCTTTCTATCAAATAAAATGGATGGTAACATGACCCTTTGAAAACACTGTGTCCAGTATCAGGCAATCTGGCAAGCCATAGCAATATTTCACTTACAGGAGACATTTCTCCTGGCTCCTAAAAGTGATACTGTTGATTTTTTAATCACAATTAACAAAACAAACTAGTTGTAGATTTCACAGGCATCGTCAGCTCTCCGAGCCTGTGTTGGATTTTACATTCAAGTCTGATATTAGGCTCATTTCCATTCAGTGCCGAGAACGATTTTTAAAGTGGCAGACACACTGGATGTGTGGAAATCGAGTGTATTTCCAATCAAGTCTAACAAAATTTGTTTGCATCGACTTTGTTATTAATAGCCAAGAAATGAGGGAATTTTTATTTTGCTGCATTTCACACAGTACTTCTGATTTCACAAATGATTAAACTGAGGGTGCGCAAATATACGGAAACAAATGCTGCGGTTGGTTTGGAGCTCAAAATCAATTCAAGCATGTAGGGGTAACAGTTTTCACTTTGCAAGCATTACTAATTCTTGTGGAAAATAATACCATTTTGCAAGTGTATCACAGTGTTGTACGTTGTATTCACAGAATGAAGTTTGTAACTAAAACAATACATGTCTCCATTTTCCAGGGTTGACTTTAAGTTCTTGATTGAGAACGCAGCAGGTTAAAGACAATAAAATCTGCAGATGCTGGAAATGCAAGCAATACACACAAAATGCTGGTGGAACTCAGCAGGCCAGGCAGCATCTGTGGAGAAGAGTATACAGTCAACAGATCGGGTCGAGACCCTTCATCAGGACTGGAGAAAAAAAAAGAGAGAAGTTAGAGCAGGAAGTGTGGGGAGGGGAGGAAGAATTACAAGGTGACAGGTGAGAGGTGAAATCAGGAGTGGGGGAGTGGTGAAGTAAAGAGCTGGGAAGCTGATAGGTGAAAGTGATAAAGGGCTGGAGAAGATGGAATCTGATAGGAGAAGGAAGAAAGGGAAGGGGGAGCAGCACCAGAAGATGATGGGGCAGGTAAGGAGACTCAAACTTCTACCCCACCCTTCATCATTCCCATTTCCCTCTGTCATTTTATCTCCCTATTCCCACTTGATAGGTTTCAAAGAGGTCACCCTTCATTACTCTGAATTTCAGCGAGTACAGGCCCAGAGCTATCAAATGCTCTTCATATGACAAGCTGTTCAATACTGGAATAATTTTTGTGAACCTCCTCCCCAATGTAAGCATATCCTTTCCTGGATAAAGTGCCCAAAGCAGCTCACAATGCTCCAAGTGAGGCCTCACCAATGCTTTATAAAGCCTCAACATTACATCCTTGCTTAATATACCAGTCCTCTTGAAATGAATAAAAATGTTGCATTTACCTTCCTCACCACAGACTCACTCTGCAAATGAGCCTTTTGGGAACCCTGCACAAGGACTCCCAAGTCTCTTTCCACCTCAGATTTTTGTATTTTCTCTCCATTTAGAAAACAGTCTATCCTTTTATTTCTTCTATCAAGGTGCATGAGTACACTTTACACTTCCCAACACAGTATTCCATCTGCCACTTCTTTGACCATTCTCTGAATCTGTTGAAGTCCTTCTGTAGCCTCTCTATTTCCTCAACATTACCTTCCCCTCCTCCTATCTTCATATCATCTGCAAACTTTGTCACAAAACCATCAAGTCCATCATTCAAATCATTGACATATAATGTAAAAAGAATTGGTCCCAATACAGACCCCTGAGGAACACCACTAGTCACTGGCAGTCGGCCAGAAAAGGCTCCTTTTATTCCCACTCTTTGTCTCCTGCCAATCAGCCATTGTTTTGACCATGCTAGAATCTTTCCTGTAATACCATGAGCTCTTAACTTGTTAAGCAGTCTCATGCGTGGCACCTTGTTAAAGGCCTTCTGAAAATCCAAATCCACAATATCAACCAATTTTCCTTTGTCTATCTTGTTTGTTAATTCTTCAACGAATTCTAACAGATTTGTTAGGCAAAATTTTCCCTAGAGGAAACCATGCTGACTATGGCCTATTTTATCATGTGCCTCCAAGTACCCCCAAGACCTCATCCTCAATAATGAACTCCATCATCCCAACCACTGAGGTCAGATTAACTGGCCTATAGTTTCCTTTCTTCTGCCTCTCTCCCTTCTTAAAGAGTAGGATTTTCCAGTCTTCCAGAATCTAGTGATTCTTGAAAGATCATTACTAATACTGTACCTCGATGATCTCTTCAGCCACCTCTTTCAGAACTCTGGGGTGTACACCATCTGGTCCAGATGACTTATCTACCTTCAGACCTTTCAGTTCCTCAAGAACCTTTCTTTAATTACGGTAACCTCACACACTTCATGACCCCTGACACTTGGAATTTCCACAATACTGATAGTGTCTGCCTCTGTGATGCAAAATATTTATTCAGTTCATTCAGTATTTCGCTGTTTCCCATTACAACCTTTCCAGCATAATTATCCGGTGGTCTGATATCCACTCTTTTCTCTCTTTTACACTTCATCTATCTGAAGAAACCCTTTAATATTATTGGTCAGCTTTCTTTTGTTTTCCATCTTTACCTTCTTAATGACTTACTTAGTTGCCTTCTGTTGGCTTTTAAAAGCTTCCCAATCCTCTAACTTCCCACTAATTTTTGCTCTATTCTATGCCCTCTCTGTGGCTTTTACGTTGGCTTTGTCAAAAACTGGTGGATGATGCTAGCAGTTTAGAAATCCTAATTAGGTACTTGTTGTTGTTTTTCCTTTTCATGCCTTGTGGTGCATCACGTAGCATTTATGCTGTTTCCATAGCATTTGCCTGTTTTCTCACAAGGCCGAGTTGCTAGGTTGACGTTCAACCCTGCACAGATGGAAAGCATGCACGGAGCTCAAGACCATTCAATACAAAGTCCAGTGCTGATGCCACTAAACCACCAGATGGAGGGAAAAGATCAATTGTCTCCTAGAGCCGCTCTGGAAAATCTTCCAAAATGATGTAACAGATTAATGTTTGTTTTTGGAAATTTTGATTCATCCAAGTCTGAATGAGACATAGACAGAGGATGGGTTTATGGTGAGAGTGTTGAAGTGAAATTCAGCATCATCAGCAAGCATTTGCAAACTGCCACTACAGGTGATGCCAAGGGGTAGCCCAAGAAAAATGGAACCAAAGAATGAATCCTTAAGGAACCCCAGAAATAATAGAGTATGCACAGGAAGGAAAGCTCTCTTGCAGGCAGGAGTGAGAGAGTTGTTCAGGATGGAGGGGGTGCATTCAGAGAATGTCAGCTGTAATATTGATTCGGAAGAAATCTAAATGAAGTGCTTCAAAAATCTGGAGGTTTTGCATTTGGAGGAAACTGCAGAATGAGACAGTTGGAAACGTCTGACAGATTACAAGGATAGGACAAGCATGGATTTAGAAGAGGAATATAATGATTGGTTTTCTATCTGTGGGAACCATAAGACTGGCTAAGACAAAAAAATGGTCATCACCAATAATTCATATAAAACACCGAAGACTTATAAAGTACAAAAGTCGTTAGCAACAGGTAATAGTTGGCAGCCCTTGATTTTTGGAGCCTCTCAAAAATAGGTGACACCTTCAGTCTACTTTGCTTTTGTCTTCCATGTGGTCCTTAACAAGTACTCAGTTTTCTCTCTCAATTGTTAGACAAAAAACATTTCAGCATGACATAGTTTATCAGCATTACCACGCTCACATACAAGTACTTTACCTTCTTGACTATAAAGTGAGCAATGTGTTGATTACATAAAAGCAACCGATTAAAGAAACCCTAATGAAGAAGTACTTGTATATCATCTCGGTTCTGCAGCATCCATCTCTTCAGGTAACTGATAAATAAGCATCCTTATTACACATAGGCTGGCATGGTATGTAGCAGTTAGTGTAATGCTAATCTCGCCATTCCATTTTGCCACTGTCCGTAAGGAGTTTGCACATTCTCCATCTCCTCTGGGTGCTCCAGCTTCCTGTTGTAGGGGTTGGAAGGTTAATTTGTCACATTGGTATATTTGGACGGACTGGGCTCCTTGGGCCAGAAGAGCCTGTTACTGCACTGTATATCTAAATAAAAGTAAAAAAATAACTTCAATGTATTAGCTATACAGTTCTTTTCTCATCCTTTACTTACCAAAGGTTCTCATCATGGTTATAATATACAGATCTTCACCAATAAAAGCTAAAAGATATCACAGCTAGTTATGAAATCATCTTGTGAGGTTTTGGAAAGAAACTTCAAAGTAAATTTATTATTATACAGTGTTACTCTATACTACCTTGAGATTCATTTTCTTGGAGCCATTTGCAAGTAAACAGGACATACAACAGAGTTAATGAAAATCTATGGAAAAACAGAATAAGATTGACAAGCAACCAATGTGCAAAAGAAGAAAATGTGTGCAAATAAAAAAAATACTGAGAATGTGAATTGTAAAGAGTCCTTGAAAGAGAGTCTGCAAAGTCGTAGAATCAATTCAGAATTGTAGTGATTGAAGTTACTCATGATGGTTCAGGAGCTTGGTGGTTGTAGGGTAATAACTGTCCCAAACTTGGTGGCCTAGGACCCAAGTTTTCTGTGCCACCTGCCTGCTGGTAGTAATGGGAAGACCGCATGGCCTGGGTGGTGGAGTATCTTTGATGATGGATGCTACTTTTTTCTGGCAGTGCTCCATGTAAATGTATTCAGTGGTGGTTAGGGCTTTGCCTGTGAATGGACCGGGCAGTGTCTATCATTTCGTGTAGCCTTTTCCATTTCTGGGCATTGGTGCAACTAGTTAGGATACTCTCAATTGTTAATCTATATAAGTTTGTTAAAGATTTAGATAATAATTAAGTGATTTAATGGGAATTTCAGTTAAAGGAACTGAGGACAAGAGGGGAGAATGTATAGAAGTAGGCAACTGTCGATCCCAGTGGATCATGGGTTTGTGCCTCTGGTGGACTGTGTCCTCTACAGGGCACAAGCCTGCGTGGGAAGATTCGAAGAACTGGCTGTTGCCCATGCAGCAGGTTCCCCCTCTCCACGTCACTGATGTAGTCCAAGGGAAGGGCAAGCACTGATACAGCTTGGCACAAGTGTCATGGCAGAGGTTGCCAGAGTGAAGTTGTAAACAACATCAAACTGCCCTAGGGATCCTGGCTCCAGATTTCTGCTTCGGGGTTTACTCCCAAAGCCTCTCCCATGGGTGGGTATGGCCGCAGGGTTTAAAATCAGAGTTTTCCTTCTCCTAGGTGGGCTGGCGTCCAAGGCTGATGAGCCCTACCTGCCCAAAGCAACTGGTTTTGAGGCACCAGTGGTCTGCTTTTGCCCCTTCTCTTGTCAGAAGAAGCAGTTCCGCTGGGCCTAGGAGGCAAGCCACACATGAAGGCAAAGAGTTGGACTTAGATGTCAGAGGCTGTTAGAGTCGCATGCCATTTGGAGCACTTTATAGGTAGTGGGAGCTATCATCCCCACTATCATCCTGGCTCTGACAGCCTTAGGGGAGAACGTAAAGATGAGGAATCACAGCTAGATTACCATGGGAGTAGATTTGTGGAAGAGGTATGGTAGAAGAAGGATTTATCCAGAATGGATGGGCTTGGCATCAAAGACAAATGTAAATTCCTTGAGCAAACACGAGGAAAGCTGCAGATGCTGGAAATTCAAACAACAACACACACAAAATGCTAGAGGAACACAGCAGGCCAGGCAGCATCTATAAGGAGAAGTGACATCTACATCACTTCTCCCTATAGATGCTGCCTATTGTAGGTGGTGACGGTGGAGGCAGAAGGTGAATGAGATTTGAAGTGACGTTTGTCACTGATGAAGAAAAGTATCAGTTACTTGTTTTCCAGGATGAACTTAGTGGTTTATTTACATATGAGTAAATGTGAAAATAAGGTCTGATAATTTCTACAATGTACAGTCAGATATTTTGATTAATAAGTACATTTGCTATGATATAGTGTGGTCATCACGCTTACTGCGCCCTAAATTATTTCAGCAATTGAGAAGTCAACACATGAACGCTGCAAAATCTTGTTAATAAATATAAAACTACAAGTCGATGAGCAATTAGTATAAAATAACAACAATTTTTATTTCTGATAGTAACTTAAAACCAAGTTGCTCAACTTCTGAAGCTGCTACAGTGAATTTTACATCTGATTTCCTGTCACCATAAAGTAAGCCTTTCAAAGACGACGAAGAGTTCTTAAAGTAATTTTGATCAACTCGTGCTTGAATTGCAAATCAGTATTTATGAATTAAGTGGGAAATTAATCCTAATAAAATCAATCTTTGGGTAACAATTGGATATTGATACAGATTCAACAAGTGTCATTTGTATAACAAATGATGCTCATTAAGTGACACAGAGGCACAGCCAGAAGAGCCATTGCCTCACTGCTCCAGTGACCCGGTAAATTCCGGACCTCCATTGTTATCTGTGTGAAGTTTGGACATTCTCTCTGTGATTGTGTTGGTTTTCTCTGATCCAGTTTCCTCCCACATCCCAAAGATGTGAGCTGAAGGGTTACTTCCTAATAGTCACAGAATCTGGATGTTGTTTTTGGGAATTTGCAGACAATAAAAAGGGGATTAGTGAACTGGATTGTCAGCATGAATTTGGTGGACCAAAGAGCCTGTTTCTATGCCTTATGACTCAATAAACAAAGGCCTATTTATGTTGTACTTTAAAGTGAGTCTCCAGTAATTCCCATGCTGTTTGTTTATCTTTAATCCCTTCACCAATTACCATATCTTCAATTATGGAGGCCTTAGTTATTCAAATGCCTTATCTAGATCTCCCTCTTACCTATCCTTGTCGAAGATGCTCCTCCACACTTACCCCTACGTATGAAACTGTTTACATTCATTCAAATTTTCCTGTAAAGAGTCTTTGAATATTTCACATTAATGAAATCCAAGTTGTTTTTGTTGTTCTCTGACTCTTCATTTTTCATCTTTTAATCAGTGATAGTGCACAGATAATATTGTGGAAAATAGTAGTCCCACAACTCTACAGCTAACGTTTAAAAACAAACACATATGAGAACTCTAATAAATCACATTATCATTGTAACAACAAACTAGCAAACGTGACAAAAACTATGAATGTCTTTTTCATATTTGCTATTGGCATTTTGTAGGGACCATGCAAATAACAGTAATATGAACAATGGGTTCTGGTCTGTCAGACTGAAGATTTCGGTGAATTTCATTGATAACTGATTTGCTGAGAAGTGGATTCCAAGATATGGAAAGTGGGTCATGTTTTTCATGGTCTCATTACAGAATGGTAAGTGTAGGCTTCTCTCCCTCGTGTTTCAGTAAATAAGTCAGCAGTGATTTGGAGCTCAAGGTCTGAATCTACACGTGTAAGTGTTGCTTTCCTCTGACAGGAAAGTGAGATGCAGCACTAGGACAGGAAAAACAAACGTGTTGGCATGATGACAAAGCTTTGTTAGGCCCCAGTGCAAATTAACAGTGTCTGTGGTGAATCAATCAATTAGAATTTTGGCTCATGGCAGATGTAGGAATGAGATGAATTTTTGAGGTCAGCTGAATTTGAGAAATACTCTTCCTCTCAATGGGTGGATAAAGATAAAAGTAAAAAGTACAAAGTGGTTGGTGATGACCCCACACTTGGAGCTGTCACATGCTGATGTTCATGTCGAGTATGTCTCGATTGATAGAATTTAGGGATTGTCTCTTCACCACGGAGATGATGGATGAAGAGGAACCATCTGTAAACTTTCCCTTCAACAGATATCGTGGGCCCATTATGCAGTTCCACAGTCAGGTTTCCTCCTTTCTTGAAGAAGGTCATGATTGCAATGATTCTGAGATACCCTGGCATGGTGTCTTTCCAAATCTGTCAGCTGAGGTTGTGAATTTGTAACTAAAACTCCTTCTGTGCCAGGTTTTAGCTCTTCGTGATGGTTTTCTATCTGTGCTTCAGGTTTTTTATTATTATTGAATATTGTTTTTCAGTAGCTTTTTGATATGAAGAGTTGAGGAGACTGGACCAGATAGATTCCTCTGGGATAAAGGACAGCGGTGTCAAGAATAGAACTCATGGTTGAGATGTTCTTTTTCCAGAGGGTGGTGATTGCCCCTTTGATTTGTTAAGTTCTCCCCTGTTTCTGCTTATAGTGGGGCAGGCACTTGTGGTTATGGGCCACAGATGACTTTGCACTAGTAAGGAATGTGCATGTCATTGTTGTCAACAAATGGCTAGGTCCCTTGTGCTCTGTCCATTTATTCTTTGTTATCAGTCTTTTTTTGTTGGACCTTGGCCTTCAGGTTCCTGTGAAACCACTTCTTCTCACTTGAATTCTGATAAGAGTTTCTGATCCAAGTACACTTTACACTAGAGTAAAGGGAGTTGAGGTGATTTGAGCATCTTTTCCTGTCCACAAATACTATCTATTGGATAGAAAGGTGTGCCCCTTCATCTTTTGGGGGTTGGAACATTTCTTAGAAAGTATGAAATTGCAGACTGTATTCTATCCTGAGTACTTAAATGAAAGGCTGAATGATGATAGGGTTCCCTTTCTCATGATGAACCACACCTCATGAAATTTCTTCTCAACCAAGCTGGCAGGTCAAATTCAGAATAAAGATAAAGACTTGGTGTGAACCCAAGGGGGACCAATATGCTTGCGGGCCAGTTTGCTCGAGTTGTTTCGGAGGGTTTAAACTAATTTGGCAGGAGGATAGGAACTGGAGTGATTGTACTGAAGATGAGGTAGTTGACTTACAGAGGCAGTGTCATGACACACTGCTACAAAGGAGAGGCTGATGATAGGGCAAAATTCCAGTCAACAGGATCAGTTGCAATGTAAAAGGCGGCCAAAATGGAAAAGGGTGAATACAGGAAGGTGTTATATTTGAATGTGTAAATTATATGGAATAAGATGAATGAACTTGTAGCACAGTTACACATTGGCACGCATGATGTTGCGGGCATCACCGAATCGTGGCTGAAAGAAGATTATAGCTGGGAGCTTGACTCCCAAGGATACACATTGTACTGAAAATGCAGGCAGCGTGGCTCCAATGTGAAAATTAAACCAAATCATTAGAAAGAGGTGACATAAGGTCAAAAGGTGTTGAATCATTTTGGATAGAACTAAGGAACTGCAAGGATAAAAAAATACACTGATGGGAGTTATATATAACCCCCCCCCCCCCAAATAGTAGTAAGGATGTGGTCTACAAGTTACAACGGGGGGGGGGGGATAGAAAACGCATGCCAAAAGGGCAATGTTACAATAGTCATGAGGGATTTCAATGTGCAGGTAGTTTGGGAAGATCAGGATGGTGCTGATCCCAAGGGGGAACATTTCTAGAATGACTATGAGATGTCTTTTTTAGCAAATTTAGTGGTTGAGCCCATTAGAGGATCAGCTATTCTGGACTGGGTGTTGTGCAATTACCCAGCATTGATTAGAGAGCTTAAGGTAAAGGAACCCTAAGGGGAGGTAATCATAATATGCTACATTCACTCTGCAATTTGAGAAGGAAAAGCTAAAGTCAGATGTATCAGTATTACAATGTTGTAAAGGAAATTACAGAGGCATGAGATAGGAGCTGGCCAAAATTGATTATAAAAGAACATTGACAGAAATGATGCCAGAGCAGCAATGGCTAGAATTTCTGGAAGCAATTTGGAAGGTTCAAGAAATATGCATCACAAAGATGAAGAAATATTCTAAAGGCGATGTGACACAACCATGGCTGACAAGAGAAGTCAAAGCCAACATGAGACAAAGTGAGGGCATATAATAGAGCAAAAATGGATGGAAAGCTTTAAAACACAGAAGGCAACTAAAAAAGTCCTTCAGAAGGAAATGATGGAATGCAAAGATAAGCTAGCCAATAATATTAAAGAGGATACCAACATTTTCTTCAGACACAAAATGTAAAATGGAGGTGAGAGTGGATTTGGACCACTGGAAAATGATACTGGGGAGGTAGTAATGGGGGATAAGGATGTGGTAGATGAGCTGAATAAGAATTTTGCATAATTCTTTAATGTGGAAGACACTAGCAGTGTACCAGAAGTTTGAGAATGTCAGGGGGCAGAAGGGTGCGAAGTTGTCATAACTAGAGAGAAAGTTCTTAAGAAATTGAAAGGCCTGAAGATAGATAAGTCACCTGAAACAGATGGCATAAACCTCAGTGTTCTGAAAGAGATGGCTGAACAAATTGTGGAGGCACTAGTAATGATCTTTCAAGAATCAATTGATTCTGGAATGTTTCCGGAAGACTGGAAAATTGCAAAAGTCACTCCACTCTTCATGAAGGGAGAGAGGCAGAAGAAAGGAAATTATAGGCCAGCTAGTCTGACTTCTGTGTTTGGCAAGATGTTGCAGTCAATTGATAAGGATATGGTTTTGAGGTTCCCACTTACCAAGCATCACTTTGCCAGAAAACAACCTGTCCCAATGTACACTTGCCAGATCCTTTCTGGTGCCATCACATCTGGTTTTTCTCCAATTTGGAATCTCAGCCCAAGGACCAGTCTTACTTTGTCCTTAACTATCTTGAAACTAATGGAATTATAACCATGAGATTTAAAGTGTTTACCTACACACACTTCTGTCACTGGCCCTGTGTCATACCCTAAAAAGATATCCAGTATTGTACCCTCTATAGGTGGGACTTCAATATATTGATTAAGGAAACTTTCTGAACTGAAGGACTTTAAAAAAAAGAATTAAGGTTAACACGTAGATATGAACTTCAGAATGTTTGCCAGACTAGCATGTTACGGAAAACTGCATAACAGTATCACACATTTAATTTTTTTTTTGTCTTTCAACTTTTTTAAAATTGAGATATTAGACAGCAAAATATAAACATTTCCAAGGAACATGAAACTTTAAAAGGAGGGCAGGAACCAAGCTTGGGTGTGTGGAAAGGAGCACAGAAAGCAGATGCAGTTGAGCATTGGGATTTCCAAATAGTTGGGACAGCAGATAGTCGGAGTTTAACTGTAAAGAAGTTCAGCACACCCTTTGCGGAAAAGCAGCACCAATACTCCTTTTACAAAGTGAAGAACGTTTAGGGGCATTAGGGAAAACCTTTGCTTTAGATATGATGCTAAAAGCAAATCAGTCTCATTTTCTGAAGTTATACCATTATTAGAGAATCTCTGAATATTAATATTTGAAGTAGTCAGTCACTGATTTACATCAGCGTACCCAAGCAGAGTGAACATGTGGTTTGAAGCTTTATGGAAGAGCAATTAAACAACAACTACAATTTCCTCTGAATGATGATTAAAAATATAATCAAAGTAAATTAGAAAATAGGCAATGTTATTATAGTTAACATGATAAAAGGCTATAGAAGATGAAAGAATGTAATGATGTATTTATCCCAATTAAGGCAAGAGGAAAATACTAAGTGCTCCTAGATTATAAAACTGATGTTTCAAATTCATCTCTGATTCAATTCCCCTCATAGATATATTTCTCTCACATTTCTTAACCACTGAGATAAGCTACTTTAAAAGTAATGTTGTCTTTGATTAAAGAGAGATAGATTTATGTTTACAATGATCTTAAACCAGCTGTAACAGCCCAAGAGAGCAATATTTATATCAAATAGGTTCTAGTGCCAGTGGAAACAGGGAACCTTTATTACCCACTGCATCCAACATACAGGTCAACAGGCTTTGAGAAGAACATTTGGCTCACAACCAAAGCAATAATCCCTTCCTTTCAGTTGTTGAATAAATTTAGTCACGTCACATTTGGCTGCTCAAAATTACAAAATACTTGATGGTGCCTCAACAGAGTCCACTATTAAAGACCCTCACCATCTAGGACATGCCTTATCTGTGGGAGGAAGTATGGGAACATGAAGACCCACACTCAGCATTTTAAGAACAGCTTCTCCCCCTCAATTATCAGATTTTTGAATGGTCTATGAACCCAAGAACACTACCATTTATTCATCTTTCAAACTTTTTTTTGCAAACTATAATAATTTGAATGTCTTCTACTGTCGCAAAACAACCAGTGACACATGTCAGTGATAATAAACCTGATTCTGAAATTTTTGCCATGGGAACACATTCAGTCCAATCTTTCTATCCCAGCAAAATGTTGATTGAAGATTAATTTCACTTTTCAGCTCTTAGTTTCTAGTCCTGCAGATCGTACCTTCAAGAGCTCTTCCAGATACATTTAGTTTATGGTGAAGGTTTCTGCCTTCAATTCCTGCACAGGCAGGGAGTTGTATTTACTCACCACTTAAATTAAATCATTTCTCTTCTGCTTCCAGCCTCACAAATTAACTTCAAAATATTTTTCCTGGTTATTCACCTTCTACAAAGGGAACTAGAGCCATTAAAGCTGCCTTAGGCATCTCAGTTAAGTATCTCTTTAGACTCTTTTGCCGCAAAGAAAGCAAGGTTATCCTGGAGAGTCTCACCTCATAACTATCGTGTCCAGCACCAACAGCTTTGTAGTTCGCCTATGCCACATCCTTCCTGCGGTGACCAGGACAAGCTGTACCCCAAGTAATATTATGCATAATTCCACCATTGAGCCTCTGCTCTTGAATTTTTTTGCTTTGGTCAGTCAAGGTATGTTCCAAAAAGCATTCTTAACTACCTTATCCAACTCGTGCTGTCACATTCATGAATTTGCAAGCATGCTCTCTCAAGGTACCTCTATTCCTCTAAATTTGTCGGCACTATAAGCATTCATTACCTTGCCTGGTTTGTCCTCTGCAAGTGCACTACATCACCTTTTTCCAAACCAAATTCTATTCTGTGATTGATCCCTAATTCCAACAGCATTGGATTTCTTCACTATCAACCACAATCTAATTTTGATGTTAATGACAAACTTCTTCATCATAACCCCTTCACAAATATACAATTAAATCAGGATATTAATTTAAATGACAAAAGGTCAAAGGGCCTCACTTTTCTTCCTGTTCATTCAGACATCTACTACGCCAAATCCTTCATTGCCTCATTATTGACATTTACTCACACAATATTTGAGTAAACAATATCTGTCATCAGCATTAAACAAAATAAACCTACAGCAAAATTAAAATAACATTGTCATTTTCCATTGCTTCCTACATGCACAGAAAGTGGTAGATTGGATTATTCTCAATTTATTAAGAAAGAAAAATTAGATACGTTAGGAAATACAACATTTAACTGGCAAGCCCAAAGATTAATCTTCCCACTGCATCTATCCAAAAAATTTCATTTAAAAGTAATTTGCTGAGTGGAGACTTGTGTAGGATTTCTACAGGAATTAGAAGTGAATTAATATTTAAATTAAGCTAACTTTATTTGAACAAGGGTGTAAAATTATCACCTAATTTATTGGTGCATGCCACCTTTAGCAAATGCAACATACCACAAAGAACCAAGACAAAAATTCTTCACTTACTGGGAAATTAGGGTATATCAGGAATAAAAGGAGTTTTGCCTACCTTAAGTGCGCAGTGGTCAGGGATCCCAGAGTCTGTATCCTGGATTCCATTAATCAAAATTCTGGGATGCCCAGATTTAAGGTTACAGTAGATCAACATGTTTTCAAAAGCAAGGAAGATCTGCTAGTCCAATGCACTGAGAACTGGGGTGGTACAGCAGTTTATTTGGGAATGAAGGATCGAAGAGGAAAAGCTAGCACAGATGAACAAAATCAAACAAGAAGGTACAAGATGACAATGGAGCTAACCATGCTCCTTGACAAATAGGTTGTCAGTTTTGTAAATAATACAAAATATATTGTACTTTAATCATTTCATTAAACTGACTGCCAAATGCTGCTGTTTAGTCATTTACTCAAGGAATTTAGTGTGTTGGATTCAATACAAAGCATTTAAAAGCAAAACTAAACCAGCCATTGTTCCTAAATGCAATAACACTGGAAATTTCAATGCCATATTCAAGTTTGCTGACAACACCACCGTCGTAAGCCAAATCAAAGGTAGTGATGTATCGGCATTTAGAAGGGAGACTGAAAATTTGGCTGAATGGTGCCACAGCAACAATCTTTCACTCAATATCAGCAAGACTAAGAAGCTGATTATTGACTTCAGGAGGAGGAATCCAGAGGTCCATGAGCCAGCCCTCATCAGGGGATTAAAGGTGGAGAGGGTCAGCAACTTTAAATCCCTCAATATTATCATTTTGGAGGACCTGTCCTAGGTCCAGCATGTAAGTGCAATTATGAAGAAAGAACAGCAGTAACTCTATTTTCTTATAAGTTTCTGAAGATTTGGTATCAAATGTAATACTTTGACAAACTTCTATAGCTATGTGGTGGAGAGTATATTGACTGGCTGCATCACAGCCTGGTATGGAAACACCAGAGCCTATGAAGAGAAAATCTTACAGAAAGTAATGGATATGGCCCAGTCAATCATGGGGTAAAGCCCTCCCCACCATTGAGCACATCTACATAAAGCATTGTCACAGGAAAGATGCACCCACCGTTCATAAACCCATTCCCTCCATCATCCAGTCCATGTCCTCATCTCACCACTGCCATCAGGAAGGTGGTACAGGAGCCTCAGGACTCACACTACCAGGCTCTGGAACAGTTATTACCCCTCAACCATTAGGCTCTTGAAGCAACGGACTTCACGGTGCAAGTCAAGAACATGTTGGGACGTCAGGCTTCTCTCCTGTACCGAACAGTGGGTTCATCTTTGCCCCCAGTACAAACCAACCAGTAAACATTGTCACAACACACACAAAATGCTGGTGGAACACAGCAGGCTAGGCAGCATCTATAGGGAGAAGC
Source organism: Hypanus sabinus (assembly GCF_030144855.1). Classification (NCBI taxonomy): domain Eukaryota; kingdom Metazoa; phylum Chordata; class Chondrichthyes; order Myliobatiformes; family Dasyatidae; genus Hypanus; species Hypanus sabinus. Next base: position 38,459,806 of record NC_082722.1, read on the forward strand.
GATGTCAACGTTTTGGGCCGAGACCCTTCGTCAGGACTAACCGAAAGGAAAGATAGTAAGAGATTTGAAAGTAGAGGGGGGAGGGGGAAATGCGAAATGATAGGAGAAGACCAGAGTAGACTTAAATCTGGGATGAAGCTAAGAGCTGGAAAGGTGATTGGCGAAAGTGATACAGAGCTGGACATTGTCAAACAGTTTGCTTGATAAGCGTTATATTTTACAATGTATTTTTCATTTATAGCACTTAACGTTTAATTCTTAAAATACAGTAATACTTTTAGTTCATTAACAGCTGTTTGAAGGTTTGTAACAGCTATCGAAAGGTCACCTGGTGGTCCAGTGCCTCGGGATCAGATATGCAAGTCCTAGTTGTTTCTTATGCATCACTGTATCTCATGGAACTACAACAGGGCAAGATCTCCAGGACAACTGGATTTCTGTACTGCAGAAGATTCACGTGCAAAATGTAGGAGTGGTCAGTGTGACATGGCCCAGCACCACGTCAGTGACATAACTGAAACACATCTGACCTTCTCTTAACCATACCCAAATATGGAACTGTTAGGATGCTAAAAAGTATTTGCTTATCTCTAATTTTACCAAAAATATTTATTTGTCTACACAGTATCTTCTATGGATAGTGAGGAGGCTTTGTACAGAAATTTATACTTACCTACTGCCCATTATGCTGCTGGCGTTTAAGGCAGCAATGAAGGTCCTTCATCTCTGGTGGTGTGCAGAGCTTCCTTCATCATGTCAGTAGCTTCCTCTTAGTTTACAGGAATATGTATCGTACAATTAAAATCAAAGGCAAATTTAGAGGTAATTTACACATGATTTGAAGGTATGCACAATGTCCGAGTAATCACAGTCAAATTCACCTATGACATGACAGTGGTCTGAATCATCATCTACAACGATGAGACATATACAGAAAGGAAGTGGAAGGAGGCCTGGTATCAGCTTAGCGTCTTCCTCAATGTCAAAGGAGGGGATTATCGACTTCAGGAGGACTCGTATCACTCATACCACCAACATCAGTGGCACAGAATGTAAACTGTGAGCAGTTTCAAACTCCTAGCTTACATCCTGCACAACCTCTTGTGATCCCATATCACATTTTCACAATCAGGAAAGCTCACCCAATGCCTCTATGTTTGAGGAGGCTGAAGAAAGCTGGACTATGCACATCCATAATCATGTCATTCTACAGTTGAGCAGTGGAGAGCGTCCTAACAAGCTGCATCAGAGCTCGGTACACAAACTGCACTGTAGGATACAGGAAGGCTCTACTCTGATTAGTCTGAACTGCCCAACTCATCTCCAGCACTAGCCCACCCACCATCAAGGACGTAAAAACATGAAGGTACCGGAAAAGGGCCAGCTACATCATGAATTATCCCACCCACCCTGCTAACGGACTGTTTATCCCATTCCCATCAGAGAGGAAGTTATGTGACATCCACACCAGAACCACCACACATAAACAACTACTTTCCCCAAGTAGTAAGGCTGATCAACACCTCCACACTCCAAACCACTACTTCATTTCCTGTCAGTCACTTTATGTACAGACACTCCTGTGCCTCACTTAATACAGTAGTCTAGCTAGACAAATTGTCTTAATATTTATTGTGTTTTTTTTTCATTATCGTTATTGTGTTCTTTATCTTGCGGTTTTTTTGTGATGCAACAGATCCGGAGTGACAATTGTTTCATTCTCCTTTACACCTGTGTACAGGGAACGACATTAAACTGAAGTATCTTGACATGGTCATTAGGGAGACACCTAATATCAAACAGTGAAGGGTTAAGATTTGCATTTGATGAAAATTTTCACCAGCATGAAGTTTTTCAATGTATTACAAGTAACATCTTGCCATATGCAATTTGACAATTATATATTTATGAACAAATAATTTATTGAGCCCAAATGAAAAGTCATATTTCAGGTAGTTAAAAAAAACAGAAAATGCTGGAAACTTAAGCCAGGTAGCATCTGTGGGAAGCCAAACAGTTATCACAGTCTCATCCACCTTTCCCACACCTTCTCCACAACTTTAACTAAATTGTTACTCTCTCCCAATCCTGATAAAGTGAGGTGGGGGGGTGGGGGGAGGGATCTCATAGAAACATTCCAAGTGTTAAAAGGTCTGTATAGATTAGAGATGGTAAAGTTATTTCTAATGGCAGGGAAGTCTAGGACAAGAGGGCATAACCTCAGGATTGAAGGACGTTCATTTAGAAATTAGTCAGTGGGTGGTACATCTGTGGAATTTGTTGCCATGAGCAGCTGTGGAGGTTAGGTCATTGGGTGCACTTAAGGCAGAGATAGATAGGTTCTTGATTAGCCAGGGCATAAAAGGGTATGGGGAGAAGGCAGGGGAGTGGGAATGACTGGAAGAATTGGATCAGCCCATGATCGATAGGCCGAATGGCCTACTTTTGTTCCTATATGTTATGGTTTTATGGTCTTAAATGCTTTTGGCCTAAAACATGACCAATGTTTTGCTTTTCACAGATGCTACCTACTCTGACATGCATTTCCAGAATTTGTTTTTAACTTACTGATCAGTAGTAAATATCTGATTCTGATAAAATGTTTTAAATTGTGGCAAAATCCAATTCTCAAAATAAAACCAGTGCAATTCAGCTAAAAACCCTGAAGATGGAGCTATAGGCCAAACAACTGCAATTAAATGATTACAAAATCTGATAGATCCATTCCTTCAGGATGCCGTTTCCTAAGGGCATCTATTCTCTCTAAGACCTACTTCTATAGTTCCATTATAATGACAAACAATGTTTTAGAAGCAGCTGTAGAAATTGCAAACTTCACTCCTTTGATTTGAAATATATTGAACTTGCACATTCGCGCAACATTATTACAGCTCAGGGCGTCGGAGATTGACGTTCATTTCCACGTCATCTGTAAGGAGTCTATACATCCTCCCTGTGGAATGTGTGGGTTTCCTCCCACAGTCCAAAGGTGTATTAGTTAGTAGGCTAATTGGTCAATGTAAATTGTCCCATGATTAGGCTAGGGTTAAATCAGGGGTTGCTGGGCGGAGTGGCTTGAAGGGCCTATTCCTGGCTGTATCTCCAAATTTAAAAGAAATAATAAAATTATAGATTCAAGGTAGGTGACTGCAAATCAAATGCATCATATTCAATGCAAGTGAAAAAAAGAACACTTCCGAAAACACACACTCCATTTCTCTGCAATTCAGTATTTTAATTTTTAATCTGAGCACAGTACAGAAGCATCTAAGTAAATAAAACCCTCATTTGCTCTAAACGGATTCCACAATCAATCTGACAATAATGTACAAAACAGACAAAGTTTGGTTGTTAAACTTTGGTTGCAAAATGCTAAGCATCAAAATTCCGACTGGCCACTATAAAATCTGCCCTCATTCCAGACTTTTGCACACTCTTTACCAATAGCCAGTTTGCCCAACAAAATTATCTTATTGAAACTCATGTGTCCAAAACAATTCAAAACAAATCAAGTCAAATTCAGTAGCTCAGTTTAAATAGAAGTCATCTTGCTACCCTAATACCTGGCTTCTTGGTGGAAGGGATAGAAAATTCCAAGTAGACCTCAATTTGTTAATGGTACACAGTGCTGAAAGTTCAGTACAGGTAATGCTCATTGGACTAGTTTACAGCATATGTCAGCAAGGACACAAGGGCCAAAGTGCCTTTTTCTATCTTTTAGGACTCCACCTCAAGCTAGATTTAATGTTTATTAACTTAAGGCATAGAAACGGTGGAAAACTCCAGGTGATTCAAAAACAAAAAGGTATGCTGAAATACTAATCTTCAAATAAACCTAAACCAGGCCAGCAGTCATGTTTGGGCAGTGCACTAATTGAAAACAAAGGGTGGACTTCAGAAAAGAGAATAACTGATAGATCAATATTGAAAAATAACACCATGCTCTCTATTTGTGCATTTGATACATATCCTACATGTGCACTCAAATTGACAATGCATGCCACCTGCATCAACATAATTTTATCATAGTTTATGCAAAATTAAACAATTTACAACACAAATGTAAATTTTAGAATGTGTATAAACACAGCCAAATGGTTAGAAGAAATGATGAAACAAAATACAATTTCATCTCACAAAAGGTATGTGACATTTTTCAATAGTATTGCAGTCCTGCTTTGTCAGCAACCTGAAGCTTGTGTGTTAAACAGAATTACAAGACCAGTGGAGTCTGAGGCCAACAATACCAATTTGAGTTTGGAAGTTACAAAATCAATTCCAAGTCAGCAACACCTCATTTAATACTAACTGGAAAAGGTTTCATGCACTGTACACAGAAACCCTATCAATTTATGCAGTGCCCATGAGATCATATTTTATTGGCACCACACTGCAACTACATGTCACAAGGTGTCACGGCCAAGTGATACAAGGAAGCCCCTCCAAGGGTTCTTGCAGATCTTCGGCTGAGTATGACTGATACCAAGTGTGAATTTTACTGTCAGTTCTATGCCATTGGAAAAATAAATTACACCACTGCCAAGAAAACAGCATTTTCATTACTTTTGCAGTTTGTATTCTATTGTGCATATAAAATTGCATCTTACATGAAGGAACCCTATTAAAGGAATTGATCATTTTAACTGTTCATCATCCATTCTCACTAATGGGCATCAATCTATGCAAGGATCTCTTAAATTTGTCTCAATTGCCCCGCAAACTACCCCTTACAACACTCTGTTTTCTGTCCATCTGCTTACAGCTGGCTTTGAAATAGCAGCTGTGTGTTATGAGCACACATCCAGACTGAAGTAGTCTATCTTACATAACTAGCAAAGGACACTCTAGGGCAAACATCACTGAATAAGATACTTACTGTACAGGTAATGAATTAATGTTCCACTGTGTAAGCTTGAATCTTACTACACCATCAGAAAAATTGAAATTCTATTAATTAATTAAATCTGGAAAAACATCTCAGTGGCGTCTTCCATGAAATCAGCAAACTGCCTTAAAACTAGAGTTGCTAATACACTCCATCCCCATGGAATCAGTTGTCTTTATACAGGCCAGTCTATGTGCATCTTCAGCCCCACTGAAAAATTTCCAGTAAGCATTCAATTGCATCAGACCGCTATTGCAAAGCACACCAAGTCTGAAACCTAAATCCAGATTTGGACATGTAGAGGATTTCATTTGAACTAAAACCTGAGGGTATGCCCAAACTGGTCATGAAACACCCAGATCCAGCAACTCACAGACCCCCTTCATTATGATTCAGGGATACATTGGCAGGAGTGTTCCAATAGATGTAGTGGTGGCATTCTCAGTACTGTAACCAAACTGCTGTTTTCATCGTCTAATCATCTCAGTGTATTGGAATTGGTTTGTACCTCGCAGGATGCATGGGAAATAGGAGCACAAAATGGACTCCTCTCTACAATTTCTTGACATAGAACACATGATGTAACCCTTGCACCCTATATGGGATAAATTCACATCAGGTCCACCAGCTCAAACAGGTCAATCTTGGCCTCAGCACCTCCTCAGGGCAGTGTCCTAGCCCATAATCTCCTGCTCCATCAAAGACCTTTGCTCTATCCTAAAGCCAGGAATGTTAATGGTGTCTGAACAAAGTTCAAATTCATTCACAACTCTGAAGATGCTTTATATAGTTAGTGCGTACATGTAGCAAAACCTACAACATATTCAGGGTTAGATTTTTAAAGTGGCCAGCAACACTAAACTAAAGTGGATTCAATGAGCACAATCAACAATTGAACTAAATGCATCCACTTTGCAATCAACAACCTTACCATCACTGGAAACATCCATCACTAACACTCACTAAGGACTAAAATGAGAGTCAACATTGACTAACTCATCTGTACCAGCCTATTAAATATTTGTGTACAAGGACAGATGAGAAGTTGTATATCCTATAACAAGGAACTTCCTCAAAGCCTTTCTTCCACCAAGGCAATAAATAAATGCAGCTTCAGCAACTATGAGTATTTTAGACATCTGATTGTCATCTCCACTGCCATTGCTCAATATTCCCAACTTACAATGTCGGCAATATCGATCATCTACAGATTGCATTCCTGCAAATTGACCTCCAACCACTCATAAGGTCAAGGCAGCAACTGCATGGGACTATTGTCATCTAGCTGTGTCTACGAGTCTATGGGCATTTGCACGTTTCCCTTTAGACATTATTCAGCCTTGAAAATATAACTGAAACTGCTTTAGCGCACATCGAGGGAGAATTTTTATCACTTATATTTAGCTCTTCATAAGGGCTGATTGTCAGTGTCGCCTTGACAAGGTGCAACTAGGGAAGTAGAACTAATGCTGAGCTTCACAGAGACACACTCGTCATGTAAACTAATTTAAAAGGACAATACATTAAATTACCACACAACCAAATTTTCAAGAACTTCAAAAAATAACGTTATTAGTGCAATAATAAGGGACTTTTATTAAAACTGGGATCAACTTTAAAGGAGTTGATATAAATTAATAGTGCAGGCAGGGACTGCTGGAATATCAAATGACAGGTGCAAAAGTGTCAGATTCAAGGAAGGACCCTAGATACATGATGTCTTTGCATTTCCTGCAGTGTGAGTGTTTTTTTTAAAAAGCTCCTGTTAATTTGTCACAAGTTGTCAGAGTGCCGATTGTGCATTCAGTTTGATCAAAATCTCTATCGCTTATCTTTACATGTCCTGAATTGAGAAAAGGTATAGTTACTTTTGAGAGCTTTGCCCGAACATGACATGAAAGTAACAAGTCTTCTTCAGTATACCGTGCAGTACACAGTGACAGAGACATTAACAGGAAACTACTCGAAGTTCCAGAAATAAGCTTCACTCTTGCCACAGAAGAGCATGCAGGTGTGTCAGAGATTCAACAACAAAAAATCTGTACACCAGAAGGATGTGCTGTGTTAAGCAGTTAGAACTCAGACGCGAGTAGGCCTGAATGAACTAGTCTCACCTACGTGTGACTAGACACCCACCGATTTGGTTGACTTTCAAATGGCCTATGAAGCCACTCGGCTCAAGAGAAAATGAGTTTTGACAATAAATGGTGACCTTAACAATGATGAACACACCATCAAATGTTTTTAGAAGTCCATTGAAAAGATTGTAATCTTAAACATGATCAATAGCTCTTGCCACAATAGCTCAAACTTGGTGTTCTCCCTTCTCCATGGATCCCCGCATCATGTTCTAAAATGCTTAACACACAATATGCAGATCTGGATCAGCAAAACAATCAAAGAGTGCAAAATCATGGTTAGGAAAACACAGAATCCCCAAAGGAATTTCCAGTGCCCATTCTCTTTGGACAAGAAACAATGTCTTTTTTTTTTCCTTTCCTGATGTTCCTGCAGTACCTTTGGTAGATAAACCAAACATGACTAAACACCAATTATGGGCTGGTACTTGTATTCCATCTTAAAAAAATTATTACACTAATCCAAGATTGTACTTTGTCAATTCCAGTTACTTCTTTTCAAGTACTATATCAATACAAAAGTATGCTGATAAAAATACTAATTAAACATAATTCAGTCAAGCTGAAAGCCTTTTAGAATAATGATTCCATACATATAACTTCCAGTTACAGTTATGACTGAATACAAATTGACTTTCAAAGTTAATGCATCACAGTACAATGATGATTCTAATATACATATTTAAATAATGATGCCTCATTTACTTTGCTTTTCTAAATTCACATATCAGCAATTATCCTGTGGACAAGTCCTTATGCAAATGTAAATCTTTAATTAGGTGCAAAAGAGATTATTCAGGCCTAGTCAATCTTACTTTTCCTTAGCATTTGTTCTATCAATTTCTCCTTCAGCTGATACTGACATAAGGTAATTGTACATAAAAACAAAAGTGCTTTTTGTACAATAAAGATTAATATGATTATATTTTAAAAATCCAAATTAGCCTTATCACAGAAATTTACTGTATTATCCAATTTATGGATCTGACTGATTAAACCTTAAGTACAAATATCCAGACAAAAATATAAAATTATACCAAAAATATACACTTGGGTCAGTGCTGATGTGGGCCCTGATTTTCACACATCTTCTTTTCTCTCAAGGCTCCAAATTACAAAAATATGAGCAACTTTCAAGCAAAACAAAGCACAATTCCTGCTTTATCAAATTTTCTAGACATTACTAGAAAGTTACAATAATGCTGTTCATTGCAAAACAAAAATTCATAATACAACAGGAAACACCAAGAAATAAATTAGAAGGATCCAGTGAAAAGAATCAAGCTCCTCAAAGATTGTGTCAGCATATTGGGACTGGCAGTAAAAACTTAAATTGCTGAAATACAAGACTGACACTGAGCAATTCATGCCAAAGGAGACAACAGGCAAATTCAGCATTTACATAACACAATTTGTTAACACTAATCCAAATGATGTGTGGGTGATGAAAGAGTTTCCAGTGGTAGATCTTACAGAGCAATAAAGGTGTGGGATTCATTAACAGTTTAGTACTTATACACATTTTCGAAATTAATTGAAATAAAATTACTTACACACTGACTGTAAAATGAATCCTACTTTTATATTCAATCAGTGGACATTTAAGAAACAGCAGACACAGTCTACAGTGAGAAGTTATTGCCATGCTCCCACTTCATTTTATGCAATACGGATATTCTTTAAGTGAGATAAAACAGTTGGTTGCCTCCAAACCGTAAGATGTTTGCAGACTATTTGTACAAACTCATTGTTGGACTCTGGTACATGCACATATAGGCATCACATAGTAGCCTTCTTGCAAAGCCTTGAATGTTTTTAGGATCCAATCCATGTAATTTTTCTGGTGACATTTTCAAGTATTCTCCGATCTCAGGGCACTGAATCACCTGAGGGATGTTGTAGCCATTCTGTCCACCTAGAAGAAGGAAAATCAAAGTAAACATACAAACAAGAGCTTAGTAGCTATAGTTTCTGTTTAGTAAAATTCATTTTATGTAAACAACTATTGTACAGATGAGGTTTAATGTTTTAAAAATGTTTAGTACTCAAATATGAAAATATGCCCCAATTTCACTTTATACTCATGATACTTCCTTGCCAATAAATCATATTTTGTAAAGTAATATTTTTTTTTACAAGAAGCGACTGAGGTATGAAATTGCATGCATGAGTTATTTTTGTAATGAATCTTAAGTTCAAAGAACATTTATTATCAAAGAATGTACAGTATAAATCATACAACCTTGAGCTTTGCGGTTCGAAAGATCCCAAGAAACTCGAAAGAACCCAATTTAAAATAAATAAATAAAGACCAACAGCTGATGCACAGAGAAAGAAGGGAATAAAACACAAATCATGCAAACAATTAAAGTGAGCAATAACAATCCCAACCAAAATGACTCGCTTGATCTGAACCCTGGAGCAGCCTGGAGTAGGCCCAAACCTTGGTATCAGTCCACCATATTAATGGGCACAGAGCACAGCATCCAGAGACAGTGCTCATTGCCTCAGCTCCATGGAGAGAGGAGTGAACACTGCAGGAGAGCAAGCAAAATCAGCTCTTGCCTCTGATCCTGATGCCCTCTCTTGCTAGTGTATCATTTAAACTGTACAAACAGCAGAGTGTATGCCGCACTAGGACCCAGGCAATGCTGCAGCGGAAGGTTCCGGGCCTAGAAACCGCCACCCAGCGACTCGCTGTGGGCCCAGATTTCGCCGCCCAGACTGACACTGCTCTTAACTTCTCCAAATCGGCTCAGCGCCCAGATTGATCCAACCACACCCGGGCCAGTTGTATGGTGTCAGACATCCTCTACCTTGACTTCTCTCTGAGTGGCTCACTTCACCTGCGTCAATTCTACATGGTTCATCCCTGAAATGTGCTCCGCCTCTGTTTGCCTCTTCATTGTTTACAGTGATAATTTATTACAATTTACTTCAGAAAAGGCTGTTATTAATAATGTCTTTAGTTGAATTTCTTGCCTTTTGAACTACCAGTGAGCTGTCGCATGCGTTCAGTAGCGCTGTATTAAAGAAGACATCTTAAACCCCAAATGTGACCATTTAAAGTTGTTGCACCATTTAAGGTTGCCTTGCAGCTCAGTTCTATGCAGAATCAATGAAATTCTGAAAAAAGAATTGCTTAAATTTATTTTTTTAAAAGTAGGTCTACTGTTTGCACTTCTGGTTATCGCAATTCTACAAGTTTGAAAGACCACTGTGTAGTACGTGAAGCTAGAAATAAAAAAAAAATCCTGCTTAATAATACCTTTAATGTTTGTTGGTAAATTAATGAAATTACAAATCAATTAGAGGACTAGTGTCTGAATCCAAATTGACTGACACTGTAAAGTACTCTTTTCATATTGCACCGGAAGCACTATCATTCGGATGATCTGTTAAACCTGGACTCCCGACTATACGCGTATGCTTACAACATAAAATATCACAAGGAATTTTCAGAAGACATGACGTGTTCCCAAAGACCAATGAACAGCTAGCCTTCAACCAGCACTATGGAAAAGATTAAGGAGTGTTTTAAAGGGGATTTAAAGTGATTTAAGGGCACACTTAGGACCTCCAAGTACAGACGGAATGTCATGTTTTTCCCCATAACAGACTTGAAGCAGCTTGAGGATCTGGAGGTGCCACACACAAACACACTTTCTCCATCACTCTTTCAGAATAGCAGAAAAAAGATTATACTTCAGTATTCTTAAGTTTTCCATTCGAACAAATACACATGGTTATAAGCATTTTAAAATGTATTAAAGATAATAGAATGTGACCTTGTAGTTGTAAACTGTAAAATTATCAAAATGTTCTACTGTTTAATAATGAAAAGAAACTTTCTGAGTAGAGATGCATAGCTAAATAAAAATCTACACACAAGCTGCTATCAGTGAATCTACATTCCTCCATGGGATGTAATATTTTACAAACTTCTCCAGCATAATCGTCAAAAAAAGACTTAACAACTTAGCTATTAAGCCTTTAATGGAATTTAAAACAATAATTAATGCTTTAAAAAGTTGTGAGATATCATGTCCACAATCTGCTCAAAATTCTGTGCTAAAATTAGTAGTTTATATTTGAAATGATTAGCATATAACAACTTCTACCCTAAGTGTGTTTGTACATTCCTACCCTTACTCTGAAACTATATTAGCTGTCAATTTTAAACTATATATAAATTTCTTGTTTGCTCTGAGAGAATTCTTCACTGGAGCTGCTCAACCTGATCTGATGACATTCCAGATGCTGGACCCCAGAAACTTCATGGAGTCAGAACTTAACAGCAATTGATATTGGAAAAGACAAAATATGTAGCAAGAAAGAACCACGTAACCGTAACTCAAGTAATGCTTAAGGTTGTTTTTGTAAATCTTGGGATTTATACATTAAAAAACCTATTCAGGACACTTTATACCAACAACATCCTGGATTCAGCTGCTGTGATTAAGCATTTAGTGTGCAAGATTTCAACTGCATACAGTCTGTCTGAACTTTGTGACAATTACTAGTGAGGCCAGGCCCTTGCCTACAGTTATATAATGCATTTTTTCAATTCATTTCTGCACTATCAAATCACTCAGATACAAGGAACTTTATATTGGGATGGTTAATAATTTTAGTGATTCCCTCACCTCTGCACTCTAGCTATTTGCTAACCAAATTTAAAAGAGCACAACCAAACAGATGATGTATTAATAGGAAATTAATTTGCAAATTGCCCTTAACTCATCTCACTTCCTGATATATTGCCCATTTATGTTGCATGTTTATGTTGCTTATGATATATACAGTTTTGAGCATAGCAAAAGCAAACAGAGTGTAAGACTAAATGGGATAAAAGAGGTGGAAATCATGAAAGCTTCACTGTACCGTCTCGGTCTGCCATGCTGTCAAAAAATAACCAGGCCGAGTCATCTGGGCCATATTTGACAAAAGCCACGTAGTGGCTAGTTTCGATGCATAGCACAGCAAATAATTTCATCTTCTGCCTGGGTACACAGCACTGCCTCCAGGCAAAGTCAGCCATCTGTTCTGGTAAAGTCATTTTCCTTTGCTCATGTCCATGTCTCTTCTGATGGAGATGTACCTAGCACAAAACAAACTGCTTTATTGTTTGCACACAGGATACTACTGCACTGAGAGTCAGGAAGTTCAAATGCTCATTCATTTTTCCATACTTTAATTTGAACATCACCAGCAGGAAAGTTAATGCCCAACTTTCATCTCAGTACAAACTTATCAGTCCTCTACGGAGCACCATTTGGGCTAAACCATAAAAAATTAGTTTTCTAAAAATATATATATATAGATATCCACACACAATATACATATAAAATCACTTATATTACTGAAAAGAAAAACAGAAAATATTGCAAACACTCAGAAGGTCAAGAAGCATCTTTGGAGAGAGAAACTACCCTTCTAAGTATTTCCATCTTTTTCAGTTTATTTCCAGATTTTCATTCTTCGCAGTTGATCACTGAGTGAAATTACTCGAATTCTATGACTATTTTTGTTTAGTATTTAGCAATTATTTTATGAGAATGTGCTACAGGCAGTCCTCTATATAAGAGTTCTGTGGCTGAGTCACATTTCTGCAAGGCAGTCATCCATAACTGAAAAGCTCCTATATTCATTTCCAAATTGTTAACACTACTTCAAAGATTTACAAGCTTCTGTGCTGTAACACTAGTCCAACTACAAGACATGACCATTCTATAGTAGCTTTATAAATCAAGTTGAACATATTAGTCACCGTCTCTCTAAGTTCTTTCTCCTAAAGCTTTTAGATACATTAAATCAGCTTGCAACCTGAATAGCCTGCTTTTCTTGTTTCATGTCATAGGAGGAGCCCATTCAGACCGTTAGGCCAGCTCTCAGAACATTTCCATCATTTCTTGCTTTTCAGTTATTTACCTATAACCTATTCTCTCAACATGCCTATCAACAGCCCCTTTCCAGAGATGATGGGGAGGCGTATTTGACTGAGATAGAACATTTAGTTAAGTGGTGTTGCAACAACAACCTTGCACTGAATGTCAGTAAGACCCAAGGAATTGATTGTGGACATCAGGAAGGGGAAGTTGGGAGAACACACACCAGTTCTTATTGAGGGGTTAACAACAGAAAGGGTGAGCAGCTTGAAACTCCGGCATCAACATCTCAGAAGATCTATCCTTGGCTCAACATACTGATACAATCACAAAGAATGCAGGCCAGCAACTAAGCTTCACTGGAGTTTGAGGAGATTTGGTTTGTCACCAAAGTAAATTTCAACAGATGTTCCATGGAGAGTATTCTGACTGGTTGCATCAGCACCTGGTATGAAGGCTCCAATATACAGGATTGCAAGAGGCTGCAGAGGACTGTAGACTCAGCCAGCTCCATCACGGGTACAAGGACATCTTCAAAAGGACATGTCTCAAGATGGCGCCATCCATTATTAAGTATCCTTACTGTCAAAGATATGCCCTCTTCTCAGTACACTGGACAACAAAGATTTTGCTTCCTGAATACTTTTAAATGTATTTTATAGATTTTGGACTGCTGATCATGAAATTTCTTAGCGCACATTATTTTGTTGAAATTGCCTACATTTGTTATTTTAATGCATCATTCAAGTCAATTACAATGTTGCCCACAATATAAGCTTAAAAGTTTTCTATCTTGTCCAGGTGTGCCTGGGCAGGATTTGGCAGGGTAGAAGCTATATGGCAGGACAGGTTTTAGAAAGGTTATAAAATTCCATGCATGATTTTGACACTTGAGATAGATGTTTCTTGGAATAACTGATGCCAAGATTAAGGAAGGCATTTTTGTTGGTCCTCAAATCAAACAGGTCATCAATAACAGTCAGTTCGAAGAACTTTGAGTAGGACTGGAAAAATTGCATGGAAGGCATTCAAGGATGTTGCTGAAACTTTTCTTGTCAACGACCAAGCACCAAGCTACGTGCAGTTAGTTAACAACATGCTTCAAGCATATAAACCCATTAAATGCAACATTTCAGAATCAGAATCAGGTTTATTATCACCAGCATGGGACGCAAAATTTGTTAACTTAGTATCAGCAGTTTAATGCAATAAAGATTATTTTTCTGCATCCCCATTTAGACTTCTTTCCTGCAAATCTTGGTGCTGTCAGTGACAAGCATGGTGAAAAGATTTACTAGAATATTGGGGTAATGGAGGACCGGCATCAGGGCAACTGGAATCCATCAATGCTGGTTGATTAATGTTCAATGCTGTTGAACATTTAAGCAAGAAGTCTCAGACACTGAGTACAGAAGAAAATCATCAACAAAACATTTTCAGCTTAGTTGAACTATTGTAAAGCATCAGCACCACTAGTTTATTTTTCTCCAAATTCCTATGTGATACAAGTAAAATTATATTTCAGTTCAGCTTCAAGCACTCTATCAAGAACAAAAGAAAAATTCTGAGGAAGCAACACTTTCAAAAAAAAAAATGGTGACAAGTTTTATTATCATCAGCGAAGAAGTACACATTTTAAGAACAGCTTTCTCCTCTCCACTATCAGTTTTCTACAGGGTCCATGAATATCATTAGACAATAGACAATAGGTGCAGGAGTAGGCCATTCGGCCCTTCTAGCCAGCACCGCCATTCACTGTGATCATGGCTGATCATACACAATCAGTACCCCGTTCCTGCCCTCTCCCCATATCCCTTGACCCTATCTATAAGAGCTCTATCTAACTCTCTTACTATTCTTCTTTTGTACTATTTATTTATTAAGATCTTTTTTTAAATGTCTTGCACTGTGCATTGTAGGCTCCCATTAGTCTCGTGAGACCATGGATTTGCACCTTGGAAAGTTTCCAGGGCGCAAGTCTGGGCAAGGTTTTTTTTAAATATATGGAAGACCAGCAGTTGCCCAAGCTGCAAGTCTCCCCTCTCCACACCACCGATGTCGTCCAAGGGAAGGGCATTAGGACCCATACAGCTTGGTACCGGTGTCGTCACAGAGCAATGTGTTGTTAAGTGCTTTGCTCAAGGACACACACGCAGCCTCAGCCAAGGCTCGAACTAGCGACCTTCATCTCACTATACGAACGCCTTAACCACTTGGCCACGCGCCAACACGCACTGTACTGCTGCCACAAAACATTAAATTTCATGACATATTGTATGTCAGTGACAATAAAGTCTGAGTCAGTCATCTAGACTGAATTTAATTTACAGTAGCTAATTTAATTACAAACTAGCTCATCTTGGGACTGCTACAGAAGGAACCAGAGAAACCATGGGAAGCTTTTATATTCACAGAGAAATTGCAAACCATACAGGATCAGAATCAAAACTGGTCTCTGGAACAGGAGGATTAACTTCCGCACCTCAGTGCTGCCCGTGTCTCTGACCATCCTGTCCAGTGCCTTTAGCATTGCACAGCTTTGTGCCAATCACAAACTTCAAAATCTAACTCTTTATCCCTACATCTGTTTCAGTTATGAAGAGGAAAAGAAACAGGAACAAATTCAACCCTATGAAAACATTGATCAAAATTGCTGTGTTCAGATTTCTTTCAACTAGGGTACTTATATTTTCCCCAGTATCATCAACATCTACATGAAAAAAAGCATTGTTTCAACTTTTGTAGTTTCTCATTAATTTTGTTGTCCCTTCAAGTCTGTAGGAGCTAATATATATTAAACCAAGGTCACCTAGTCCAGCTTCAGTAGTAAGCTAGACAATGTCACTAATATTGACCTGCTCCTCCACCTCCAATACCACACTGTTGCAACATGCCTTTGGCCCCAAAACCGGTCAACAACTTTCATGTAAATGCCAGTAACTGGCTCCCAGCAATTACCATTGCGAGGCATCTTGATTGTCAATCTCTAGAATTCATTTTATTAATTGCTTTATCATATGTGCTTTCAAAAAGCTGTTTAAAGGTGCCTCAAAGGCAGGAGGGTTGAAAGGGGATACAGCACTGGTCCATTGCTTGGATAAATGTTGGTGTGTTTGGCAGAGAGTATACTAGTGCCACAAGAAGGCAAGTTGGAAGATTATCAGGGCACTCTGTCTAGTTCAAAGCACTGTCAAGCAAAAACGAGGAAATCTGCAGATGCTGGAAATTCAAACAGCAGAACAAGTGCTACACCTGCCCTTACACTTCCTCCCTCACCACCATTCAGGGCCCCAGACAGTCCTTCCAGGTGAGGAGACACTTCACCTGTGAGTCAGCTGGTGTGGTATACTGCGTCCGGTGCTCCCGGTGTGGCCTTTCATATGTTCTTGAGACCCAACGCAGACTGGGAAACCGTTTCGCTGAACACCTACGCTCAGTCTGCCAGAAAAAGCAGGATCTCCCAGTGACCACACATTTTAATTCCACGTCCCATTCCCATTCTGATATGTCTATCCATGGCCTCCTCTACTGTCAAAATGAATCCAAACTCAGGTTGGAGAAACAACACCTTATATACCGGCTGGGTAGCCTCCAACCTGATGGCATAAACATTAACTTCTCTAACTTCCGTTAATGCCCCTCCTCCCCTTCTTACCCCATCCCTGACATATTTAGTTGTTTGCCTGTTCTCCATCTCCTTCTGGTGCTCCCCCCCACCCTTCTTTCTCCCGAGGCCTCCCGTCCCATGATCCTTTCCCTTCTCCAGCTCTGTATCACTTTCACCAATCACCTTTCCAGCTCTTAGCTTCATCCCACCCCCTCTGATCTCCTCCTATCATTTCACATTTCCCCCTCCCCCCCACTACTTTCAAATCTCTTACTATCTTTCCTTTCGGTTAGTCCTGACGAAGGGTCTCGGACCGAAATGTCGACAGTGCTTCTCCTATAGATGCTGCCTGGCCTGCTGTGTTATCAAGCAAAAACATTGTTTTAAGCAAAAGATCTTAAGATGGCTGTGGCTCAAAGGAGGGAAGCCATGGAGCTATTAGTAGTTAGCCATCTGGACACAAGCTGGGGTCTGATCAGCCCCGGCTGGGTCACCTGGAGGAGGGTAAATGATGTTGAAAGACCCAAAACATCCAACGATTACAGGAACATCACTGAAGATGTGTCCTGAGGCATCAGTATATGTATGCACACAGTCAAGGTTGTTTTTGTCTCAGAAATGGCACTGCTGGGCAAAGCAGCTGCAAAGGGTTATGATTGTTGCCTAAGTCACACTATTTGCCTTCCAGATTATAGGCATGAGGTCTACGGAAAACCCCTTCATTATTTATTGACTTATTGCAATAAATGCTAATATTGGGAGAGAAACTGAAACTGGTATTAGTGTAGGAGCTATGTACTTATTTTCTGTTTTTTTCTGTATGGTATTTTGTGTTGTGGGTTTAATTTGGGCAATATGTCACATGGGCTGCGACAAGGTAGAAGCAAATGAGTATAGTTAGGTATCCACACTTTGAAACAACACACACAAAATGCTGGTGGAACACAACAGGCCAGGCAGCATCTATAAGGAGAAGCACTGTCGACATTTTGGGCCGAGACCCTTTGTCAGGACTTTGTCTTAGTGCACACTTTGTCTTAGTTCAGTATAATCTAGTTGAGAGTAGGTGAGTATGTGTTTTTTTTTTGTTGTCCACAAACTTCATTAATTATGCTAGTTATTCTTACTTCACTACATCACTAATTTAGTCTTGTTAGGATCAAACATACATTTTTCAACGTGGAACTTAGTTATTCTGGAAGTGTGTCATACAATGTCAACTCCCATACTCAATCTCTCAGCGGTTTTGTTTGTTTTCAAGTAAATGCAACATTTTGTCAACAAAAATAGTTACACCAAGTTCATTCCAGTCTACGGCAAAGGATTGCTCAGACCCGTAGATGAAACGGGAGCAGCTTCTGGCAAGTAAATGGCCTCTTGTTGATTCATGCTATGTATCTGTGGTCTGGATACAGTTCTGAATGGTCAGCACTTCTTGCGTATTGGGGAGCATTGCTCGATCATGTGACATTTGCCCGAGAGTTCGTCACTTTGTTTTATTGAAGTACTGAAATTTTGTCACAGTTGCCAACATTTGAATTGAACACTGTTTGTTTGGTTTGGTTTAAATGCTGCGGATGCACGAACAACTTGTTGCCTACGTTATTGAACGGAATATCGCCAGAGCAATTTTCAAATGTGTTGTGGGTGAACAAAGAGTTAACTGCAAGTTGCACAATAAGGAGAAAGTAACAGGAGTAAATCAAAACATGAAACAGTCATCAGTGACCTTGAAGTCGGGACAAGAGAAATTAAACTTCAAAATTTTTTTGGCAGGTAGTATCAAGAGTCTTCAAAGTAAGTATAAAATAAATATGAACAAAATTAAAGGTTTAACACCACCAATTAAGGATCTTGTGGAAATAAGAACAATGCCTTACAAGTGCAATCTTGTCTTGAGGACTTGACTAATCTCTGTGCAGCTGTTGCTAAGCAACATCACATTCATCTCATACTTCCCAAGGTCGAACAGCAAAAACACAAGGAATGTTTTTCAAGTATTGCTAGCATTAGTAGTGTGTTCCTAGAGGATATGAAACAATCACTGATCCAAACATGTTACATTGAAGGTCATGTTACTGCAACAAGTGAATACATGTCTCACCTTCAACCAGACAATGTTTTTCAAATTCCAAGGCATGTTTTGACTAGGCCTATAGCAGTCAATTGTCAATTGTCAGAGCTCAAAGTTCTGCTGCAGGAAGAACAACTTTTGAATCTTATATCTCCTCTGCGCGCATTAAAATAAGAGGCTGATTTACCTGCATTAAATTGCATGGCAATGATTATTGAAAGATAAACTCAAGCTGGAAGAACAAAAAGGACAGCTACAGAAAAGGAAGGAGCAGCATAAGTTACAGGAGCAAATTGTCACACAGGTGGCCAAAGTTAATGTGTTAAGGGCTCCAAGTCCGGCTATTTCAAAAAGTGCTCCAACAGGACAGTCCTATGGTGCAAGTTCCTATATTGAAAAGGCACAGCTAAAAGTAAAAAATGTTCAATGACAATGTTGATTCATTTGTTCCTCAAGTGTATGGGATGAATGAACAAGTCCCCCAGGGTGTTTACTCTCAGTCTGTACTAATAAGACACTCTGAGCCTACGTGATATCCCACAGCTCGAAAGTGCTCATGGGGATATTCACTTACAACATGGAAACACTCTGGTTTCAGATGATAGATGTCAAAATAGTATTATTGATATGATGAGAAAGCAAAATGAAGTATCAACCTTATTGGTACAACAACACATTTAATCTCTGCCTAAAAGAGATTCAGATCTTTGATGGATTATCATGCATTTATGAGGACTTTTGAAAACAGTATTGAAGGCAAGATTGACAGCTACAGTGACTGCTCTATTCTCTTGAAAGGTACGCTATGAGTCACCCTAGAGAACCTGTCAAAAGTTGCTATATGTTGAAGGGCTCACAGTGAGAAGATTGCCTTCCTAAAGGAAGATGGTGCCTGCTTTGCCTGTTTGTATACAGACACATCAGCAAGGATAGCAGCAAGTATCTTTCATGCAAGGTATGCAGTGGCAAACATCCCAGCATACCTCATATTCACTCTGACAAAACAGCTACAGAATCAAAAGAAGGCGTGAAAGAATCCGATACAGCAGTGAGTACTGCCCTGATATCTAATGGCCTTACAGGGACTAGCCATCATAATTGTAATCTTCCCATAATTCCAGTACAAGTGAAGTCTCAGAAGGATAACAAGACAATAGTTACTTATGCTTTCCCAGATCAAGGTAATACAGCGGTTTTCTGCACAGAGGACCTCACGAACAAGCTCAACCTCACAGGTAAGAGGACACATATTCTCTTATGCACCAGGGCTGAAGAGAAGGTAGTGAGTAGCTACCTTGCTTCAGGATTGGAAGTGACTGGTTGAGATGGTGAAAACTATTATGAATTACTCAACATCTATACAAAGGAAAGTATGCCTGCCAACGAAGACACATTCCACGTCAGAGGGATCTCCAGGCATGGTCTTAAATCTAAATCTAAAACTTGAAATGTCCATTTCCCAGAGATCGGCTCTGAAATTGAGCTGCTGATCGGGACAAATGTGCTGAAGCATTGGAGACGTTGAAGTGATTCGCAGTGGCAATGATGGACACTATGCAATTAGAATAGCGTTGGGTTGGACTGTACACAGGCCACTGAAAGCAGACAATGGTGATAGAAAAGACTGTGCACAGCCTAAGCTGACAGTTAACAGGATCTCATCTTTGAACTTGGAAAAGCCTTGGCAGCAGCAGTTCAAGACAGACTTGCCTGAATACAGTCAAGATGAACAATCTGTTTTATTTAAAAGAGAAGATCACAAGTGCACAGAGCTGGTTATGAATTCTGCAAAACTGGTGAATAACCATTAGAAGATTAGTTTAACTTTGAGAAAGTTGGCCGAAGTTTGAAGAGCAGCATGCTCTAAGGAAGAGGTTCAAGAAAAAATTGTCATTTCACACTGCCCACGTAGCTTTCATAAAAGGACGTCATCTCCAAAGGTTATGCTGGAAGAATGCCAGCAGAGGATCTAAAACATAGTGATGGGAAAGTCTGGTATATTCCACGTCACAGTGTTTACCACCCCAGAAAAGGAAACTTTGTTTTGTGTTTGACTGTGGAGCAATTTTTCAGGGAATATAACTTAATGCCCAGCTTTCACTGCTCACTGACTGAAGTCATAACCAGATTAAGGTAAGAACCAGTGGTGATCATGTCAGATATTGAATCAATGTTTCATCATGTTAAGGTACCGGCAGAAGATGCAAATATGCTGAAATTTCTCTGAAAGACTGATAGTGAACAAGATGATAGCCAAGATGTGGCGAATTTTAGAATGGTGGCGCATCTCTTTGGAGCAACTTCATCACCGAGCCATGCCAACTTCACCCTTCACCTGTGCAGAAGATAATGAAGAACAATTCAGCTGCGAGATGGTGCAGAAGGTTTTGCATTGCTTCTTTGTTGATAACTGCCTTGTGTCCGTGTCCCCTGAGGAAGTAGAGGTGTCTTCCTATCATGACCTTGTATCCATCAGTCCTAGAGGCAACTTACAACTCTCAAAGTGGATAAGCAACAGACATAGTGTGTTAGCTGAGCCACCAGAAGAGCAAAGACATGAAGAGTTTGGATTTGGATCAGGATACACCTTCAGTGAAGAGAGTACATACGGGGTATGCAATGGTGCATTCAGTCTGATACATATGAGTTTAAGATCACAATCCACGATAAACCATTCACCAGAAGGGGGATCCTCTCTACAGTTAATTCCATCTATGATTCTTTAGGAATCTGAGTTCAGTGGTGCTACCTGCTAAGAAGATCCTACGAGAACTATGTAAGAAAGAGCATGGCTGGGATAACTCCATACCAACATCAGTTGCTCTAGATGCTTGAAACCCCGATATTTTGGAGAAGATATTGCTGCATAGCTACACCATTTTGCAGATGCAAGTGAAGATTGTTATGGATCAATGACCAAGCTATTGTTGCACAACATGCATGCTTAGGTGCAGAATGATTTTATCATAGGAAAATGTAGAGTAGCTCCACTGAAGTCAGTTTCCACCCTCGTATGAAGCTCATGCTGATATGATAGGAAGCCAGATAGACATATTGTGGTGGAAAAGGTTGCATATGCAGCTTCATGACTCAAGTTTCTTGGAACTGAAACAGAGTTTCAGAAATTCTTAAGGCCTCATAGGCAATTCAATGGAGGTATGTAAATACCTCAGGCAACCCAACAGATGTATTCTCTGGAGGGTTGAAGGTGAAAGCATTCCTGAAGGTTGCGACATGGGCGTCAGGGCCCCAGTAGCTTCTTCAGCCTGACAGGGAATGGCCTGTGAATCCCAGTTGTTCTGGAGAACTCTTGCTAGATGATCTGGAAGACAAGAGGAGTATTACAATTGAGTGCCATGCAGATTGAAGAAGAGGTGGATATGGTAACACATATAATCATAAGGTTGTCACACCGAGGAATGGTAGTAGGGACAAGCTCCCTCTACCTAAAAGTGCTCCTCACGGCCTGCACCTCAAATAGCCTCTGACAACCAAGTCCAACTCCTGGCCTTCTCGTGTGGCTTAGCCTCTAAGCTCAGCGGAACTGTTTCTACTGGCAGGAGAAGGGGCGAAGGTGGATCCTTAAAACCAGTGCTTTGGGTAGATGGAGCTTGTCAGCCTGGGAAGGCAGTCCATCTCAAAGAGGGAAAACTCTGACTTCAAACCTTTGCTGCCTTGCGGCCATACCCACTCATGGAAAAGGCTTCAGGAGTAAACCCCAAGGACAAATCCGGAGCTGCAGTCCCCAAGGCAGTCCGACGTTGCCTTCAACCTCGCTCTGGCAACTCCTGCGATGACACTGGTGCCAAGCTGTATCGGCCCTTGCCCTTCCCTTGGACAACATCGGTGGCAAGGGGCGTGGAGAGGGAAGACTTGCTGCATGAGCAACTGCCAGTCTTCCATACAATCTTCCTCAGGCCTACGCCCTGGAGAGGGCACTACAAGCGAGACTTCCCAGGCACAGACCAATGGTCTTGTGAGACTAACAGATGCCACACACACACAATCCATCGCTTCTCATCTTGGACCCATTTGATAAACAGTTGCCTGGATTCTTAGATTTAAGAACCTGTTCTTGTTTCTTAGTTGGAAGAAGCAGCAAATGAATATCGTTTTTGCTCAGTCTCCTTAGATGAACAAGGATATTCTTTGGAGAGACTGAAAAGACCAAAGGTGAGATTGGCTCAGGTTGTCTGTCAGTGGAGGAGATCAGAGAGGGTGAAATAGAGATCATTGCGTTTTGCCAAAGGAAGAGATTTCCAAATGAATTCTCAAATTTGCAAAGGAGAGAAAGTGTGAAAAGGAATAGACATATTTTAAAACTCAATGCAGTACTTAAAAATGGTGTCTTAAGACCTGGTAGTTGGCTTAGTAGGGCAGCTGTGCTTGAAGAGACTAAACATCCCGTTATACTAGCAAAGGACCTTCATATCTCAGACCCCATTCAGAGGTATGTATGTCAAGAGGTGGGACATGGTGGCTGTAATCACATTATCCAGGTTGCAACAAAATACTGGATTCCCAGTGCTAGTACAGCTATAAGAAGAATCCTGTACAAGTGTGCTGTTTGTCAACAGTGGCACACAGCTATGGCCACTGTGAATGCAGTGCTCTGCTTCTGCCAATTTCTCCAATGGACAATGGATTAATACCATCCACAAATCTGTAAGGAAGCTCAAGTCACAGCTTATGCAAGCCAAAAATGATCTGGGACTTGGGTCGGCTGAAGTTTACAGGATTCCTTGTAAACGTGGAGCAGCATACATCAGCCAGCATGGTGGAATCCCACAACAAGGAGCACAGGAGGTGTATCTGTTCCGGTAACCCAAATGATCGGTGGCATCTCACAGCGGCATCCGCAACGGTTATTGGATTTACTTTGACAGAATTCGATTCAAAGTAAGAATTGGAATTGACTACTGGAGTATAAATACCACTGTACTAGACTTACCCAGGTGTTATCCCTGAAGAAGATCACAGAGTTTGTCATCAAAACGTCAGATACAAACAATACTTGTACCCCACTTGAAGCCTCAGAAGAGTTTATTCCTCATATATGCTGGGAAAGCACCAGATACTTATTTAATATATTATTAATGACATTTTTGTGTGTTTTTTTAAATTAATTTCCTTCCTCCCAGGAAGTAGCAGAGTAAAGAATCAGCACTCTTAGGGGCAGCTGAATGTAGGGTACCAGGTTATGATGAGTTGCAGAGCAAAACAGAGGGTTCTTTAATAGCTTGGGAGATCGTACAAGAGTGATATGAGCTATCACGTGTTTTCAAAGCTTAGACTAACTAACAGCTTTATTACCAATTTATTAGGATCTACAGGATGACACATCATTGACACTAGACACTAGAATACTACAGCACAGTACAGGCCTTTCAGCCCTCAATGTTGCGCCAACCCATATATTCCTTTAAAAAAAGTACTAAACCTACACTACCCCGTAACCCTTTATTTTTCTTTCATCCATGTGCCTGTCCAAGAGGCTCTTAAATACCCCTAATGTTTTAGCCTCCACAACCATCCCGAGCACGTCATTCCACAACCCTCTGTGTCAAAAGCTTACCCGTGATGTCTCCCCTAACCTTCCCTCCCTTAACTTTGTACATATGCCCCCTGGTGTTTGCTATTTGTGCCCTGGGAAACAGGTACTGACTATCCACCCTATCTATGCCTCTCATAATCTTGTAGACCTCTATCAAGTCCACTCTCATCCTTCTACACTCCAAAGAGAAAAGACCCAGCTCTGCTAACCCTGCCTTATAAGTCTTGTTTTCCAATCTGGGCAACACCCTTGTAAATCTCCTCTGCACCCTCTCCATAGCTTCTACATCCTTCCTATAATGAGGTGACCAGAACTGAACACGATACTCTAAGTGTGGTCTCACCAGAGATTTGTGGAGTTGCAACATGACCTCTCTACTCTTAAACTCAATCCCCCAAGCATCCCACAGGCCTTCTTAACTATCCTATCATCCTGCGCAACGACCTTGAGGGATGTATGGATTTGAACCCCAAGGTCCCTCTGTTCATCCACACTCTTAAGTAACTGATCATTAACCCTGTACTCAGCCTTCTGGTTTGTCCTTCCAAAATGCATCACCTCATACTTATCAGGATTGAACTCCATCTGCCACTTTTCAGCCCAAACTCTATATCCACGTCTATATCCACTTGTAACCTTTGTCAACCTACAGCTCCATCCACAACTCCTCCAATCTTCATGTCATCCACAAACTTACTTACCCATCCTTCCACCTCTTCATCCAGGTCATTTATAAAAATCACAAAGAGCAGGGGTCCCAGGACAGATCCTTGCGGCACTCCACTAGTCACCGACCTCCAGGCAGAATACATTCCTTCCACAACTACCCTCTGCTTTCTTCCTGTAAGTCAACTTTTTATCCAAACAGCCAAGGTTCCACTGATCACATACCTCATGACTTTCTGGATGAGTCTCTCGTGGGGGACCTTGTCAAATGCCTTGCTAAAATCCATGTAGACCACATCTACCGCTCTACCCTCATCAATTTCTTTTGTTACCTCTTCAAAAAACTCTATTAGGCTCGTGAGGCACAATCTTCCCTTTACAAAGCCATGTTGACTATCCTTGAGGTAGACTGTACTTCTCCAAATGCTCGTAGATCCTATCCTTAAGAATCCTTTCCAGTAGTTTGCATACCACCGACGTAAAGCTCACCAGTCTATAGTTCCCAGGTTTCTCCCTATTACCTTTTTTAAACAAGGGAACTACATTTGCCATTCTCCAATCCTCCGGCACCTCCCCTGAAGCCAAAGAGGATTCAAAGATCATATTTACTGCTCCAGCAACCTCTTCTCTCACTTCTCACAGCAACCTGGGGTATATCACATCCAGCCCTGGGGACTTATTAATTTTGATGTTTTTAAGAAGATCCAACACTACTTCTTCTTTAATCTCCACATTGTCCAGCACACAGGCTTGTTCTATACAACCTCACCCTGATCAAGGTCCTTTTCACTTGTGAATACTGAAGCAAAGTATTCATTTAGGACCTCCCCAACCTACTCCACCTCCAGGCACATGTTGCCTTCTTTATCCTTTCATTCTTGTCATCCTTCTGTTCTTTACATACGCATAGAACGCCTTGGGGTTCTCCTTAAGTCTACATGCCAAGGCTTTCTCATGCCCCCTTCAAGCTCTCCTAAGTCCTTTCTTAAGCTCCTTCCTGCCTACCCTATATTTCTCATAAGCCCCTCTTACTTCCTGCTTCTTATATCTAACATATGCTCCCTTCTTCCTCTTGACGAGTTGTCTCACGTGTTTCCTCAGTCACGGTTCCCTTTTCCTACCATTTTTTTTCCTTGTCTCAGTGGGACAGACCTATCCTGAATCCAGCACAAGTGGTCCTTAAACTTCCTCCACATTACTTCTGTGCTTTCACCCTTGAACATCTGTTTCCAATTTACTCTCGCTAGTTCCTGCCTCATCCCTTCATGGTTAGCCCCTCCCCAGTTAAGCACTTTCCCATTTTGTCTGTTTTTATCCTTTTCCATAGCTATGCTGAAACTAAGGGAGTTGTGGTCACTCTCACCTAAATTAAAGATTTCTAAAAATAGCATTTCTAAAAATGATCTCATGAATTATCATTTATCAAAATTATGATTTTGTTAAGTGTATTACCGAAAAAGTAACCAATGCTTCAAAGAGAAGTGTGCATCTTAATATCAACTTAAAGTTAACATTATTTATATTTTAGTCAATAGTTACCAATTCCACAAAATCTAAATAAACACCTACCTGGGTGTTGCAAACTTTGCAGAATTGTTTGATTTTTCCAGCAGTTATATCATTGTCATTATAACATTCTTTACATTCATAAAGTGCAAGACCTCCACAGATTCGACAGTCTCTTGGTGCTAAAATATAAATAGCAAGATTATCAATACTGTTCTATATTTTAAATCATTTTTATTATAAATCAGTAACAAATGTGGCTATTCAGATTAAATTAACTGAGTAGTGCATAAAAATACTAGGTAGTGTTCATGGGTTTATATTTTATTCAGAAATGTGACGGAGGGGAAGAAGCTGTTCCTGAAATGGTGAGTATGTGTCTTTAGGTTCCTGTATCTCTTCCTTGATGATAGCAATGAGAAGAGGGCATGCCCTGGGTGACTGGGGTCCTCAATGATGGATGTCACAATTCTGAGGTATCACCTTTTGAAGGTGTCCTTGATGCTGGGAGGCTCGTGCCCATGATAGATTTGGCCGAGTTTACATCTTTTTGAAGCTTTTCTTGATCCTGTGCAGTGGCCTCTTCATACCAGACTGTGATGCAACCAGTTACAATACTCTCCATGGTGCATCTGTAGAAATTTGCAAGTGTCGTGTGACATGCCAATTCTCCTCAAACTCTTAAATGAAATATAGCCACTGTTGTGCCTTCTTTACAACTGTATAAATATGTTGGGCCTAGGATAGATCCTCAGAGTTGCTGATACCCAGGAAGTTGAAACTGCTCAACCTTTGCACTTCTGATCCCTCGATGAGGACTGGTGGGTGCTCCATTGACTTCCCCTTCCTGAAGTCCACAAACAATTGCTTGGACTTAGTGAAGCTGAGTGCAAGGTTGTTGCTTGCACTCAACACCAGTAAGACCATGAAATAAGACCTTTATTGCAAGAGGATTTCAGCACAAGAGCAATAATACCCTACTCCATTTACACAAGAATTTGATGAAACTGTATCTAGAATTTAATGCACAGGTCAAATTTCTCTTTCGAAGGAAAGCACTTAGAACTGAGCATGTGCAGCAAACCTTCACCAGACTAATTCCTTGCATAGTGTATTTGTATAGATTTAAGTATTAAGATATTTTAAACTGCAGAGAGCACAAGAGGTGAATTTATTAAAAAGTACAAAATTCTTACAGGACTTGACAATGTAAATAACGAGATGGTGTCTCGCCTGACAAGGACATCCAGAACCTGGCATCAATTGTGATTAAAAAGAGAAAATTCTCACAAGAATGGTGAATCTTGAAAATTGTCCAGGGGCCCAGTATATTCAAAACAGATGAATGGCTTACAGGTCAATAAGGGAATTGAAGGATGGGGTTAGCTAGAAAATATTAATGAAGGAAAAGGTCAGCCAAAACCTTGTTGAACAGCAAATCTGTACATATTATTTTTTCCCTAATTCTAATTTTCTGATCTACCTTTTCCTTAATATCTTAAAGTGCAAATAAAGTACCTGTTCAATTTCTACATTCCAGGGATTACAGATTCTAAAACCTCTTTGTAACTCAAGCCTTCAAATCCTGATACCACTCAACAAATCTTTGCCGGATTCCATCCACGGTCAGTATATCATAACCAAGAAGTGGTGTTCCGAATTTATCATAGTATTCCAGGCATATAAGCTACATAACCTATATTTAGTTCCTGCCCCTTGTACAAAGGCTTGCATTTCATTAATCTTGATTGTTTTTTTTCCTGTAACCTGCCATCTGTGTGGTGTGCTGAGTGAACGAATTTCAACTGGCCTGACAGTGAAAACATTACAAGTTTCTTACTGTACACAAGTTTAATGTTCAACTACAATAAACTGTGTCAAGAAAATCATCCACTGCTTTGTGCAAGTAACTGCTCTTCACTGGTTCCAACAGCATCAGGCCAAATCTGTTGCAAAACCTTCATTATACTGATTTAGAATGGTTGTCTTCAGATATGGACCCCTTCCATTCTTGTCTCTCTAGATTACTTGTATAATGCATTTTGTTTTACCAACAGAGATGGATCCTTTAGCTCTTTCAGGATTTTCTTTCTTTTCAATATTCCTAAAACCCTCTAAACCAGGGGTTTCCAACCTTTTTTATGCCATGGACCCCTACCATTAACCGAGGGGTCCGTGGACCCCAGGTTGGAAACCTCCGCTCTAAACAAAGCTTGGCAAATACACTTAGAGATATCACTTAATATTTCAGTGGACTAACATATTAAGAATCTCAGACTTACAGATGAAGGAAAACCAAATTTTTGTGGCATGTTGACAAAGCTAGAATTTAGTGTGCATTTTTAAATGCTCTTGAGAAGGTGGTGTTGAACTGCCTTTTTTGGGCACTGCAGCTGTTAGTGGTGAAAAATTTCTTAAATTTGGAGCTTCCATGACCCAGTGCACATGAAGGTAAACCTCTATTCCATATCAAGATAGTGAGAGACTAGGAGAGGAACAGAGAATGTGTTAGTGTTGCCATGCAATTGCTCACTGTCTTTCCTGATGGCAGTGGTTTGAGGCAAATAGCACTTTACCACCTTGTACAGTATACAGTATCCAGTGTAGCCATAGTGCATTGTGGTGCCAGCTATGGATGCACTTCATCCTGGGTGTCGCTGAGCTACGCTCATCCAAATAAGCAGACTGTATTCCATCACGCTCATGATGTGTGTCTTGCAGGTAGTAGGAAAACTTTACAAAGCGAATTGATGTGTCATCCACTACAGAAACCAGCATGTGCACCTGCTCTTGCAGCCGTAGTAGCTATGTGACTCATGTAATTGAGTTTCTCTTCACTTATAAAACCTCTTCCCCGAGCCCAGCACTTACTGGAAGCAAATCAGTCATCTCTTCCTGCCATGACTTTCTCATGCTCAAAATGCAACTCAAAAGCATATGTTCTATTCTGAACTCAGTCATAGCAATAGTTTAGAAGATAGAGGGATGTGTTCAAAGACTCCTTGAAGAATTGTCATTTAAAAAAAATTGGATAGGTATATGGACAGGAAAGGAATGGAGGGTTATGGGCTGAGTGTGGGTCGGTGGGACTAGGTGAGAGTAAGCATTCTGCACGGACTAGAAGGGCCGAGATGGCCTGTTTCCGTGCTGTATTTGTTATATGTTATAAGAAATGTAACATCCACATCAATGCTTAGAAACTTAAGGCCCTTGACCACTGAATGGAGAAAGAGCATTTGGGACAGTTTTTAATATATGTATGGGGAATATACAGAGGTTCTGCATTGGGGATGGGAAGAGAGCATCAAGTCTCAAACTATCTTTTTATCCACTACACCCAACAGGTACTCAAAGTTCAAAGTAAAATTTATCAGAGTACACAGATGTCACCACATAGAACCCTGAAATTCTTTTTCCTGCAGATGCACTCAGCCAATCTACAGAACAGTAACTGTAACCGGGATCAATGAAAGAGCAGGAGCATTGAAGACAACAAATCGTGACGAATGCAAATATAAATAAATAACAAGAGAACGAAATAAGCTAAAAAGTCCTTAAAGTGAGATCAATGGTTGTGGGAATAACTCAATAGATGAGTGTTGTTATCCCCTTTTGTTCAAGTGCCTGATGACTGAGGGGAAGAAACTGTTCTTAAATCTGGTGGTGTGAGTCCTGAGGTATGTGTACCTTCTACCTGGTGACAGCAGGGAGAAAAGAGCGCTCCCTAGGTGGCGAGGATCTCTGATGATGGACGCTGCTTTTCTTTGACAGCGTTTTATATAAATGTGCTCAACGGTTGGGAGGGCTTTACCCATGATGTACTTTCTGACAAGGTAAACTGATTCTCTCACAGATGCTAAATCAATGCAGTTCATTTTTTTACATATTACTATTTAATAAGGATGGATTCAAATTATTATGGATCATAGAATTGTTGCTTTAAGAGATGGCAGCAGAGTGTGATGGTGAGATGTTCAGCAGAAGCTTACCAGTAAAACAATCCGAAAAAAAAATAACTGAGGAAATAATATTCCAAATCGAGATGTTTGTAACCACAGAGCAGTCATAGAAATGACTGAGAAAGGTCACACACTGATAGAGTAGTTAGTGCTCTTGCCACACAGCTGCAGAAACTGGGGACATGATTCTGACCTCACATGCTGAGGGCACATTCTTTCTGTGACTGCCTTTCGTCTGGGTGCTCTGATTTGCTCCCACACCCCAAAGGTGTGCTGGCAGATGAGCTCACTGTTGCAAATTGTCCCTCATACAGGTGGATGGCAGGAGAATTGCGGGGTTGGGGGGGGGGAATGTTGATGGGCATATGAGAAAGAATAGATTACAGTGAAATATGTGGGGCATTGGGACAAATGGGATCGCTACATGAGCAGGCATAAATGTGACGAGTTGATTGGTCTCCTCCTGGGAAACTATAAGAATTTTCACAGATCATTCTATGATAAAGGAATATCTAATTGGGCTTTGTGTAAAGCTTTACTCCCTCAAGTGGCTTTTAATAACACTGCAGCTGCAACCAGTAACGAGGAGACAAAAATTCTCATCTTTGTCTCCAAGGGGTCTCTTTAAAGTTTTTGTAAACTTGATCTCAAACCTGTTAGACAACAGGTAAGCAGTCATCAATGCATCTTGATCATACTGGAAATGTCAGTCACAAAATCAACTTTAAAATATAGTAATTGGCTCAAGGGAGAATAAATTGAAAGTTTGAGGGATATTCTCAGCATTTTAGTGAAAATGTAACTTTCTGACATATACTCAGTAGCCAATATATTAGGTACACATGCTTGTGAATACAAATATCTAATCAGTCAATTATGTGGCCGCAACTCAATGCATAAAAGCATGCAGATGTGGTTAAGATATTGTTGTTCAGACCAAACATCAGAATGGGGAAGAAATGTGATCTAAGTGACATTCAAAATTATATTCAAAGAGTCCCAACTGACAAATAGAATGCAAAGAGGGCAGGCAGTCCCAAGTTTAAACTTGAACAAGAATAGCTAAGACAGCTCTTCATAGTTCTTCTTAACAGAAGAAAATACGAGTTCTAAAAGCAAACAGAAATATGATGTTACTTACTATCTTCTAATAAATCAGTGATATCCAATTCCAAAGTTGGAAAAATCTTCTTAAACATTTTGAAATCTTTTCCAAACCGTGGCATCTGAACTATGAGACATGAAGGCGCCTTAAAGAAAATACAAACTTGTCAAGGATTTTAATTATTCATAGTGAATTAAAATCTGTCAAATGCTCAAAATAAACTTTAATTTTATTAAATTGTAATCATGACATTCAAATAAAATTTCACACCCTCTAGTAAGATAAGGTAGTGTGGTATGGCTCTCCCCCAAGATATTCAATTTCTTCATTTTGGTTACTGTACAGTCTTTTCACTCACTGAAAAATTTCATAATTGAAATTTCACCCAAGTATAAACCATTGCTTTAATTTTGCTTACATTTCACAAAGAAAATAAAACAAGATTTTCCACATAATACATTCTATTTCAAACAGGTGCTACATAACAAGTTTCATAAAGAAGTTAAGTCTTGTCCACATTAGAACACAGAACACTACAGGCTCTTTGGTCCTTGATGTAGCACCATAACCAGCTAGGGAACTATAGGCCGGTCAGTCTGACATCAACAGTAAGGAGATTACTGGAGGGAATTCTGAGGGACAGGATATACCAGCATTTGAATAGACAGTCTAATAAAGAGGTGTCTGCATGACTTTGGAAGTCATATGCTTGGTGAGCCTCTTAACAGTTTTTTTTTGAAAAGGTAACCAAAGAGTAGGGCAGTAGATGTTGTCTACTTGAACTTCAGCTAAGCCTTTGACAAGTTCCTGCATGTTAGGCTGGTCGGCAAGGTTAGGTCCCATGGAATCCAGGTGAATTAGTTAAATGGATTCAAAATTAGCTCAAAGGTAGGAAGCAGAGGGTGGTGGTTGAAGATTGTTCTCAGAAATGGAAGCCAGGGAGCAGTGACGTGTCAGAAAGGCCAAAGTTGGGATCCTTATTATTCGTTATTTAAGTTATTTGGATTTGAAAGTAAAAAGCTTGATCACTAAGTTTGAAGATGACACAAAATTAGAAGGTGCAGTTGATAATGAGGAAGGTTATCCTAACTTACAGGAAGACCTTCATCAGTAAGGGAAGTGGGACAAAGAGTGGCAAATGGAACTAAAGAGCACAAGCATATAGTTCACTGAAAGTAGTGTCACAGGTGCACAGGGTGGTGAAAGGCTTTCAACATTCAGGGCATTGAGTACAGGAGTTGGGCATTATGTTGCAGTTGTACAAGTCATTGACAAGGCTGCACTGGAATATGTACAGTTTGGTCACTTTGTAATGGGAAAGATGGGATTAAACTAGAAGAGTGCAAAAAAGATTTACAGGACTGAGTTATGGCGAGATGTTGGCCAGACTAAATCCTTATTCAACGGAACGTAGGAAAATGAGGGGCGACTTAAAGAAATGTTTGAAATTAAGAGAGCCATAGGTAAGGTGGATGGTGACAGTCTTTGATTCCCAAACGTAGGGGAGACCAAAACTAAAGGGCCTGGATTTAGGGTAAGAAGGGAAAAATTTAAAAAGGGACTGAGGGGCAACTTTTTCCACACAGAAGGTGGTGAGTATATGGAACAAGCTGCCAGAGGAAGTGGTTGAGGCAGATTCAAGAATGGCACTTAAGAAGCACTCGGATAGGTACATGGAGGTGCAGGGCTTTAAGAGGGATATTGGTTGAATTCAACTAGCTGCACATGCCCCGTGGTCAGCACAGACGTGTTGTGCCTAAATGCCTGTATCCAAGCTGTACTGCTCTGTGACTCTCTTAACTGTAAGGCAATCATTTAGAGAGCTGCAACAAAGCAGAAGTGCAAAGATATTGTTGGAATAGAGGAACAAAGTATATTGGAATCCACAGATCCTTAAAAGATAGCAGGACAGTTTAATAATGAGGGCAAAAACATGCACACTTGTCTTGGCTAAGCACATGAGGATAACATGTGGATAGGGATCGATTAGGATAGAATTGTAGATAGTACTAGTTAAAATGGAGTACTGCACAAAGTTCTGGTCATGCTATGACTGCATTGTAGAAGATGAAAATAAGGTTATCAGGACAGTGTGCTTTAATAATGATGGAAGTCTGAATAAGCTTTGCCTTCCAAATATAAACACCGGAAATAAAGACAATGAATGAAAAGTACACATTTCTCAGGAAAATGATCAAAAACAGAAGGGTCTTATAAGTTGGGTTATGTGGTAGGATAACCAGCTGAGGTGAAGAACCATTTTCACCCAGAAGCTGGAAGGAATTTGAAACTCAAAGCCTGAAAGTACAGTTGAGGCAGACTGTACCTGTAGGGTTACAGACCTAAAACTGAAAGATGGAAATAGCTGATGTCATGATAGACCCCATGATGAAATTCCTCTGGAGAACATTTTGACTTCCATGTGTGGAAGCTGCAGTAAGGCAAATGTTAAAGTCAGCGTCCAGGCAAGGATAGCTTGGGGCAATTGTGGCCAAATGAGATTACTGGAGATGCCTCAAAAGGAGTGATTGCAGTAATCTATATTCAAATCAGACAAGTGAGGCTTCTGTTGAGAGACTTTTATAGAAAGGTGTTGCTAAAACATAGCGTTCTTTTATACAAAAGGGGTGTGGAGACAGTCAAGGTAGGAATAACAGGATATGAAACACACCCAACAACTAAGGGACAAAAGCTTTACTAGCCAGTGTCATCGATTGTCATCTTGCAGTTCCTATTGATTTTTCATTTATTGTGAATGGCGATTGATCTCATTAGTAAACAGTTCAAAGCTAGGCAACTTACCAAGTGGTCAATTTCCATAACAAATAAGCCAATTCTGCATAAGAATAGCAGCTTGCTGTCCTGGCTACAGAACAATGTGGGTGACAGCAGCCACACTGTTCTCCTTGTGCACAAGTGATTTAAAAATTTGTTTGAGTCGTAAGGGGGGGGGGGGGGGGGTGGTGTGTGTGTGTGTGTGTGTGTGTGTGTGTCTGTGTCTGTGTCTGTGTCTGTGTCTGTGTCTGTGTCTGTCTCTGTGTGTGTCTGTGTCTGTGTGTCTGTGTCTGTGTGTCTGTGTGTGTGTCTGTGTGTGTGTCTGTGTGTCTGTGTGTGTGTGTGTCTGCGTGTGTGTGTTCCGACCCAGTTATTTTATTTTACTACCAGCAATGCCATATGCACCTTAAATTACAACTGAACTTTTACAGTCAGGCAGTTTATTCTAATATTTTTTACCTCAGCAAACTTAAGATCACTGTTAATAAATGACCATTCAAGCAACTGCTGAATTGTTGGAACACCAACATCTTCATTTTTATCCATGAATATTTGGTAGAAGAAACAATCTTGTACTTTTTGCCCTGCTGACCTATTAGGAAACAAATAGAGAAAGAAAGTGATCACTACAAAAAAAGAAATGCTTTTTTGCATACCCTACCATTTAAATCATAAAATAAACTATGATGACTGCTGTTCTAAATAGTAATTGCTGCTGAGTTAAACTAACTGAATGCCACAGGAGCATAACTGTTAGTTTGTACTATATCTGCAGGTTTAGTGGTCTGGTCACAGTAACTGTGAGTCTCAAGTGAAGATACAATTCAACTGCATTATGTATGAAGTTAGACAGAGCAACAGTTACTCAACTGACTTCTACAATGCCTGTACAATGTCATCAACAGAAGAGGGATGCAAGATAGCTATTAACCATTAACTGGTTATGCTCAGCCCAGGGAGGAGGTATCAATTTTAATCGACGTTTCAATGACAAACTCCTCCATCTTCATCAGAGATGATGCCTAGGCACATATGCTCCCGTCATCCACCCTTCTTGATTGGCTAGACCTCAACCAATCAGCTTTCTGCTGTCCCACCTTGTTTACAATCAAATTCCCCTTCTTACTTAGAGCAAGTCTTTCATCTAGACTGGACTAGACATGCTAGGCATCATCCCTGATGAAGATGATGGAGTTGGTCATCGAAACATCGGTTAAAATCGACACCTGTACCCAGCTGGAAGCACAAGAAGAGTTTATTTGTAATCTAACCAGTGTTTTGTACAACTACAACATGACAACTTATACTCAACGACTCAGCCTATGAAGGCAAGCATCTCAAATGCCATTTTCACTATCTTATTAACCTGTATCTCCATTTTTAGGAAGCTATTGACTTACACATCCAGGTTTCTTTTATTTCAATTGCTAGACCAAGTCTTGCGGTTAGCACACGTAGCAAGTAACTTCAACTGTCTTCATCATCCACTGGCCTTCAGATTCAAATATGCATTTTAGTTTAAATTTAAAATGCAGCTCAGAACAGTAGAATGCAGACCAGACAGGCCAGGAAACAGGCACTTAACTAATTGTCTATATTTGCACGAACCCAATTAACATCTCATTGCATTAATATAACAGTAGTTATCACTTATTTTGGGTGTACTGGTGGGAAGATCATGAAATTTGAAACTGTTACATGTTGTTCAAAGGAAGCATTGTAAAAATGTAAATATGGATTTGTTTGAATTGTCCTGACATTTTCTTTGATTGTCAGCAAATAGTAGTGTAGTATTGGGTGAAGCAAACCCCCTGGGTGTTCTCTCTCTCCCTCCCTCTTCCTCTCATATTTTGTCAAATAGAGACTGCTGCATGTCTACCAGTACTTCTCTCCAGTGATATTCATGCAACTGTAGCGATGTGCTACACACAGCGCTGAAACAACGACACGCAGTCGGTAAGTCGTTTGGAGACTAGTTTATTCAAACTTCGCGACGCTGGCATTTAATCCCTAGCGCCCACCCTCTCCTGGCGGAAATGATGTCAGAGGTGCATTACCAAAGTTCTCCCCCCCGCGCGCTGGCTATTTGTGAGCCGGTCCGCTTGCGCAGAAAGTGGGTTGCCACACAACAACAATAAAATCAAAGTCCCTAATAAGTTGCTACAAAATTTGACCTGCATTTTCTCATACTTGTCTGCATTAAATTCCATCTTCCATTACTCCATCCCATTTGGCAGCAGATCCATGTCCTAATGTATTTTCAGAAATAATATGTAATCATAGTTGGAATTTAAAAAAACGCTGACAGAGAAGTTGCATGAATTTCCAGATTACTGTTACACTATTGATTGATCCTACTTCAATCAGGTGTGAAAATTCTAGCTTAATTGTCATTTTGAATTTCAAGTATCAGTGGTTCCTGAATAAAAGGACTGAACACAGGTATAAGGCGCAATATTGTCCCTGGATATCAATAATAACACTTAATGAAACAACCAGAATCTGTGGCCCTTTTCTGGTGAAATTTTTGACTTTCAGATTTATTGCTACATTTGCCTATTGATTAATGGTGTTTACTTCATCAGATTCCTTTAGAAATTTTAAAATACTACAAACAAGATTATATTTACTTGTCATAAAATGCATCTGTATATAAGAACTGGATGAGAAAAATTCAGTCAATATGATGATATCTTTAAGTGAGCATAACCAAGATTTTCCACTACACTTACTTTCACAAAGCACATAAAATTTCTGCCCTTAGCAAATTGACATTATCCTCTTTAGGCCTGAACAGTACTGCTCAAACTTTTGTATCAAATGCAGCTTAAACCTTAAACAGAGTGAATGAGTGTCAAAGCAGACAACTCTAACGTGATAAAAATTTGCATACCTGATTTTTAACAAAGGTTCCACCTTTAATATATGATGAAACAAAATGTTGAGAAACTCTTCTGGATCTACAAGATACATGTTGCAACATAGGTTAGGTAGTCAAACATATAAAGACATAGAAATTGGAATTTAACTAAGTTAGATTCAGATGTTCAGTAGGTATGTATCAGCATTTACCCAAACAGCCATCACTCAAATGTTCGAAACACTCCAAAAACACTTGCACATGTAAACTTCCATATTTCCTTTCTACAGAGGAGAGAACCATTAATGATGGGTCACAGAGTAATCCCATTTCCTCACTAATTTTCCCTCTGACCTATTCTTCATGTGTTCCTATTCCACTTACACGAGGACCAATTTACAATGGACAATTAACCTAGCAAGCCACACATCTCTGGCACAGGGGAAGAAGTCAGAGCATCTGAAAACAAATCCACACCATCACAGGAAGGCTCTACACAGGCAGCACCAGAGATCATGATTCAACGTAGTTTACTGGAGCAATCAGGCAGCAGTTCAATTAGCTGCACTATGATCTTTCACAGCTGGCTAAATGCAGGAGCCTGCATATTTCTATGGCAACTGAAAATAAGACCATCCAAGTCAAGATTAGACTTAAGTTTCCAGTGTCTCAACGTAGTTCCTGGTAAATAAATTCAAAGCACAAAGCTGTAAAATTACATTCACATTACAAGGAACTCAAGAGTGAGGCTAAGCAGTTAGTTCGCAGATAAATCATGAGAACTTTGCTGTAGGTCTGACTACTGTGGCTGGAACATGGCAGATGTAAAATTATTTTTGGTTCAGAAAGGAATCTGAAAGAAGTACAATTGCCTGTGAATGATGAACAGATAAAGAAATATTTTCAGTGATAATTGAAGATACAAGGAAATATTTTCAAAGATAGTAGAATCATAATGTATTGTAAATATTACACAGTAGCTTTAAAACCCTAAATATTATGAAACTTTAATGGATTCCACTGAAATCCCTCTTCCTCAATTTTAAACTGAAACCATACACACACCAAAACACAAAGGCGGCACACCTTTCTCTTCTGAGGTAAATCCTGAAGCTGCCTCAACCTTTTCAAGAATTCTTCTAAGTTTCATTATTTTAGTAGCAGATACGTAGCCATGACTAGAAGAAAGAAGGACAGTTTTCTAGTATCAATGAATGACAGCAGCATACCAGACATCACAGTCACAAGTTTTCAAGTAATCCAAATGCTGCTCCTATACAGTTTTCAACAGTGAAGTTTAATTTACTTTTAAGTTTCCCTGATAAAAACTTACACTCCACTGAATATTTTGTATTTTTTGAAAACACAAAAACAGATTTCCATGTTAACATCCCTCAGAAATTTCCATTTTCTTTTGACTGTATATCAATTCAAGACTTTGATTTTTCCAGGCATCTGTTTTAAACTTCAATTATTTCTGAAATTCAAAATAATTCGACTATGCTTCTATAAATATTGAAATGATACAAAACCTCATTGTACTTACTTTCTCAAAGGATTGACTATTTCTGTCCTTAATAAATCTTGTGTTTCAGTATAAAATTCAACATCATCCTTTTCTTTAGGCCTAAGTAATACAGTATCCAACACAGAGCTAAAAGCGAACATACTGTGAAGAAAATGTTAAATCGTAAGGAAATACTTAATTACAGCATCATTAAATATAAACTTGGTTAACTACTTCAGCTATAAATGTGTCAACATGTGTACTAAGATTTATCTTTTCCCACATCAAACCTGTAACATACAATAATCAGCATCTATGTCTCTGTCTCCTCCCTCCCAATGTTCTTTGGTTAATGCCCTTCCAATCCTAGGGTCATGACAGATGGACTGGAGGATGAGTCACATTTTATTTACTGATACAACGTGCAGTAGGCCCCTCTGGCCCTTTCAGACAGGATGCCCCAGCAACCTCCAGCAAACACGATTAACCCTAACCTAATCACGGGACAACTTACAAGACCAATTAACCTACCCAGTAGGTGTTTAGACTGTGGGAGGAAATCACACATTCCACAGGGAGGGCGTAGACTCCTTACAGAACGCCACTGGAATTGAACTCCAAACTCCAGAAGGCCCAAATTGCTACACTAATGTGTTAGACTATACAGACTGGAGAATGTCATTGTTCAAGTTCAGAGCCACACATAGCAAGGCAATTATACACGCTTACCAGAATAATGTGGAGTCCAAATAACAGGAATTGTAATGCCCTTGAATGCCTTTCTTCTTTCCAACCATTATGGCTAGGCCTTCCTTCTCCATCTTGGGAGGGGTGTTTTCTTTAACTATTTCACTTCGGTATCCTCCAAATGCTAAAATAAAAACAAACTAAGCTATGTTTTTGCATTACTGTTTATGAAGAAATGCACAGTACGGAGCCTAGTGTTTTTGAATATCAATTCAGTATGTAGTTACATCAAATGATCATAAAGTTGCACCTAATTACAAACATCATTCACACAAAAAAAAGTTAAACTATTTCTATACAAACACATTAAGTGCTAGGGATGAAAATATTACTTGATGTAATGTTAATTAAGTTGAGTAGGCTTTTCTCAGTGCTACAGGATGAATGAAGCCTCAGATAAAACAGCAAAGTTTTTTTAAATTGACTATTTGCTGCAATGTAGCTGTACTATCATGATTACAAATCATAAATCAGACAGGCAAAACCATATCTACATTTTAATGTAAGAAAACATCTGAATACTGAGGTACTGGGGAAAAACAGGAAGGAGGACAGTGATTTTGTTTTGACAGTCACCCGAGATGATACTGTATTTTGGAAAATACAAATGAGACATGAGTAGTTTTCTAAAGTTCAAACTGCTAAGGAGATCAGCAAACCCAAAGATTATGAGCTTCAAGTGTTCAGGAGTTCAATCCAATTGAACTGCATTTTGACAGGGTAAAATACAAGCAAGCCACCTATTTGTCTATCCACTCTGCAGAACAGAGATAAAAAGTCATTAATATGAAATGGTAACTGTTTCTATCACCATGATGCTCCCTGACCAGCTGTGTACAGTACTCCAGCATTTCTGCTTGTTATTTCATTCCAGACACAGTAGCAAGTGGCCTCGAATTTTCTGCAAGTGATTACATCGTGCAGACTGGCCGCCTTCCAACACAAGATTCAAAATTGCTTAGTGTTATTTTCAGTACACAAGTTTAAATTAGAACAAAATATTTGTTACTCCAGATCCAATTCAGCACATAAAAACAATCAAAAGAAACACAATAAATATAAATACATAAGATAGCTTTGAGAATGTAACAAGCACAGCAGTGGACGTTATTTACTTGGGATTTCCAGAAGGCGTTTGATAAGGTGGCACATAAAAGATTTATCCTTAAGATAAGGATGCACAGAGTTGGGGATTATGTATTAGCATGGATAGAGAATTGGTTAACCAAATAGAACGCAGTGTTGGGATGCATGGTTGACAATCAGTGGTGAGCAGTGTGCCGCAAAGGTTGGAAGAGGGGACTGTAGTGTATCCAAGTTTGTTGATGACACTAAATTGAGTGGAAAAGCAAATTGTGCAGAGGATATGGAGAGTCTGCAGGGAGATATAGATAGGTTAAGAAAGTGGGCAAAGTGGATGGGAGTACAGTGTTGGTAAATGCAAGGTCATCCACTTTGGAAGGGAAAATGGAAGATCAGATTATTATTTAACTGACAAAAAGACTGCAGCATGCTGTTGTGCAGATGGATTTGGGAGTGCTTGTGCATGAATTGCAAAAGATTGGTTTGCAAGTGTAGCAGACTTTCAAAAAGGCAAAAGGAATGTTGGCCTTCAGTGCTACAGGGATTGAATTTAACAGCAGGGAGGTTGAGCTGCAACAGTATTGGGTACTGGTGAGGCCGCACCTGGAGTACTGTGTGCAGTTCTGGTCTCCTTACTTGAGGAAGGATTTACTGGGTTTGGAAGCCAATGCAGAGGAGGTTCATCAGGTTGATTCCAGAGATGAAGCGGTTAGACTGAGGAGAGATGGAGTCACCTGGGACTGTATTCGCTGGAATTCAGCAGAATAAGAGATGTTATAGAAACATAACATTATGAAAGGGACAGATAAGATAGAGGCAATAAAGTAGTTCCCACTAGTAGGTGAGCTACTAGGGGACATAGTCTCAAGATTTGGG
Organism: Hypanus sabinus; assembly: GCF_030144855.1. Classification (NCBI taxonomy): domain Eukaryota; kingdom Metazoa; phylum Chordata; class Chondrichthyes; order Myliobatiformes; family Dasyatidae; genus Hypanus; species Hypanus sabinus. Next base: position 38,501,036 of record NC_082722.1, read on the forward strand.
GGAGTAAATTTAGGATGGAGTTAAGGAGAAACTGCTTTTCCCAAAGAGCGGTAAATCTGTGGAATTTACTGCCCAATGAAACAGTGGAGGCTACCTCAGAAAATACACTTAAGACAAGGTTGGGTAGGTTTTTGCATAGTAGGGGAATTAAAGTTTATAGGGGAAAAGCAGGTAGGTGGAGATGAGTCCATGGTCAGAGCAGCCATGATCATATTGAATGGTGGAGCAGGCTCGACAGGCTGGATGGCCTTTTCCTGCTCCTATTTCTCATGTCCGCCACAGTGCTGCTTCCATAGCATGAAGTGATGGTGCATGTTCACATGCTCTCCACTGTGCATCTGTGGAAGGACACGAGTATAGATGTGCAAAGTCCAGCTGTCTTCAGTCTCCTCAGAAAGCAGAAGCGTTGGTGAGCTTTCTTGATTGTGAAGGACGTGTTCTGAGACTATGAGAGGTTGTACGAGATGTGGACTCCCAGGAGCTTGAGACTGCTCAGTTTTCATTGCTGTAGTGCTGATGTAAAGAGGGGTGTGAGTGGTGCAAATTCTTCTGATGTCCATAACCATCACCTTTGTCTTGTTGACAATGAAAAAGAGGTTATCTGCCTGGCACCAAGCCTTGGGCTCTTTCATCTCCTCTCTGTAGGCTGTCTCATTGTTGTTGGCAATGAGCCCCACTACTGTCATGTCATTGGTGAACTTGACAATGTGATTTCTTGGGTGCTTGGCCGTGCAGCCATATGTGAAGAGAACATACAGCAATGGGCTCAGTGCACAGCCCTGGGGTGTGTGGGGTGGGGGGGGGGGCACCTGTGTTGAGGCCAATGGAGAAGAAGGAGCAGTTGTACATCCTGTCTGAGGTCTGTTGGTTGGGAAGTCCAACACAGTGGCACATTGAGACTAAGGAGTAGGAGTACATTCACTGAGATCTGTGGGACAGTAGTGTCCAGGACCAAGACAAAGTCTGGAGCATATCCAGCAACAACATTGCCCAGAAGAGGGCACTTAGCTCCTCAGTAAACCTTGTAATGACAAGCACCCCTACAAGAATAATTTGACAGCCAACCAACCAACTCCCTCTCCTCACTGCTCTGCTAGTTTACTGACTATCAAAAATATCAAACACCTTGAATGTATGAAGCACACAGAAACATGTAGAGTTAAAACTGAAAAAAATAACTTTAATACTTCAGGAACATTTAAAAGCTTAATTTAGTTAATGGAGACATTGAGTACATTAACTTGATGTGGGTTCATTGTGTAGACTTATGATATGCTGTTTACATATCATCAACAGCTGACTACAATCAAGTGCTCATGATCCTGCATGATGCCATCTCCAAACAAGAAACAGTCCATCCCAGCACATTCCAAATCAGTCAGAGACTTCGACCAACTTGTTGAGAAAAACCCTGTCCAATTACCATCAGCATATAATCGGGAGCACCAGAGGTCCCAATATACTGGACCACTGTTATACTAAGTTAAGGAATGCCTACCATTCCTTGCCCAGACTGCATTTTGGTAAATCGGATTGATTGGCTGTCCTTCTCTGACCTGCAGAGAGGTATAGGCTAAAGAGCAAAACTCCAGAGATTAAGACAACAAAGAGGTGGCCATGGAAAACAGAGGAGCTGCTACAGGATTGCTTCGAGTCAGTGGGCTGGGCCATGTTCAAGCACTCAAAGGGTCTGAGTGAATACACTATGGTTGTAACAGATTTAGTTAAAACAGCTGTAGATTCAAAGTACATTTATTATCAAAGAATGTATAAACTGTACAACCTTGAAATGTATTTGCTTACACACAGCCGCAAAGCAAGATTGTGTCCCCATTAAATCATTCAGAGTCTTCCACAGTCAAAATCTCTGGATGAACCACAAATCCAAAATCTACTAAGAGCCAGATCAGAGGCATTCAAGTGTGGTGACCAAGAATGTTACAAGAGGTCCATGTACAATCTCTGGAAAGCTATCTCACAGGTAAATTGGAAATTCCACACCAAACGTGAACCAATGATGGATGCTCGACAGTTATGGCAGGGCTGGAATACTATCGCCTCTTAAAAAGAGAAATCAAGCAACAGAGGCGACAGTAGGGCTTCACTTCCAGATGAGTTCAATGCTTGCTTCGACAGTCAAAACATGGAGGAATCATCATGAACTCCTGCATCCCTCAATGATCCTATGATCCTATGATTCAAGCTGCCTTCAGAAGGGTGAACCCACAAAACACATCCAGCCCAGACAGAAGCTGGCCAAGTACTGGTCAACTGGCTGGAGAGTTCACTGATATCTTTAACCACTTGTTTTGACAGCGTGTGGTACCCACCTGCTTCAAGCAGGCTTCAATTACACCGGTGACGAAGAACAGCGTGGTGACCCGACTATCACCCAGTTGCACTTACATTCACAGTGACGAAGTGTCTAGAAAGGCCGGTGATGGAACATATCAACTCCTGCCTGAGAAGCCACTCCAATATGCCTACAGGTGCCACAGGCCCACAGCAGATGTCATCTCATTGGCTCTTCACTCAACCCTAGAACATCTGGACAGCAAAGATGCTTATAGCCGCAGGCTGCTCTTCATCAACTACAGCTCAACACTCACCATCCCCTCAAAGCTAGTCAATAAGCACCAAGACCTTGGCCTTAAAATCTTGCTGTGCAATTGGATCCTGTATTTCCTCACCTGCAGACCAGTCAGTTCGAATTGGCAATGACAACTCCTCCAAAATCTCCATCAGCATAGGTGCACCACAAGGCTGTGTGCTTAGCCCCCTGTTCTACTTGCTTTACACTTATGACTGCGTGGCTAAGCACAGATCCAATGTCATATTTGAGCTTGCTGATGACACCACTGTCATTGTCCAATTGAAGGTAGACAAATCAGCATGCAAGACTGAAAATCTGGCTGAGTGGTGTCATAAAAGCCACCTCTCACTCAATGTCAGCAAGACCAAGGAACTGATTAGAGACTTCTTTTTGGGGGAATCAGAAGTGGAGAGGGTTGGCGACTTTAGATTCCAAGGTATTATTTCAAAAGACGTGCTCCGGGCCCAGCACATACGAAGTGCAACTTCGAAGACAGCACAGCAGTGCCTCTATTTCCTTAGATTCGGCGTGACATCTAAAACTTTGACAAACCTCTATAGATGTGTAGTGGAGAGTATATTGACTGGCTGCATCACAGTCTGGTATGGAATCTCCAATGCCCTTGAACAGAAAATTCTAAAAAAGTCGTGCATATGGCCCAGTCCATCACGAGTAAAGCACTCCCTGCCATTGAGCACATCTACATAAAACACTGTCGTAGGAAAGTAGCATCCATCATCAGGGACCCAACCATCCAGTACATACTCTCGTCTCACTACCCCCATCAGAAAGAAGGTACAAGAGCCTTAGAACTCGCATCACCAGATTTAGAAACCGTTACTATCCCTCAAGTATCAGACTCTTGAACCAAAGGGGATAACTTCACTCGGCTTCATTTGCCCCATCCTTGAAATGTTCCCGCAACCAATAGACTTCCTTTCAAGGACTCTTTTCTCATGTTCTCGGTATTTATTGCTTATTTATTTATATTATTGTTTTTTCTGTTTGCACTTGAGCAGTTTGTTGTCTTCTGCACTCTGGATGAATGCCCTAGTGGGCAGTCTTTCATTGATTCTGTTATAGTTATTATTCTAAAGGTTTGTACAGTACAAGAAAATTAATCTCAGGGTTGTATATGATGACATATGTACTTTGATAATAAAATTTACTTTGAACTTTGATTTCCATATGGAACTGCTGAGAAATAGCTGGAAGCTGGCACTCTGCTGAATTCCATAGTAAGTCAAAAAGAACAATACAGAGAATGATAGCAGTGAGAACTTCTCAGGAGGTTCAAAAAAATATCTGCCACACATCCTGTAGTGTTCAATTTCCTTACAGTTATTAATATCCAACTCTATTGACATAATATATTATCTAAATTAAATGCAAAGTGGTAGTCTTAGTTCAGGGTGTGTCAAAGGACTACTACCACCTGGCAAGTGATACAGAAATGTCAGGTCCTACATCACTAGTTCAGAAACAGTTATGAGTGGTGTGGATAACTTCAATTGCTACTACTCTAAACTGATTCTATGACATACAGACACACTTTCAAGAACTCTTTGCAACTCACATCCTCAGTATTGTTTTTTATTTGCACAATATGTCTTTTGCACAATGGTTGCTTGCCAATTTTGCACAATGGTTGTCTGTTTAAACATAGCTTTTCATTAATTCTATCGTATTTCCTTTTTTCCCCAATCAATGCATACAAAAACAAATCTCAAGATAGCAAATGGTAACATACACATTATTTTGAACTTGAACTTTGTTAACAGATTTCTTAGCCAGCTGCTTTTGTGAATAATATATTCACACTTAACTTTAGGCAAGCTACTCTGCCATTCATCCACCATCAACAAGCATGTAGTGGAGGTACAGTCAACAACTGTCAAACAGAAGGTTACATCAGTCAAGCTGCATAAGATACGCACCCGCAAGCAATGCGGCACTGTCAAATTACCATATAGGCCAGGCATGGGCAAACTACGGCCCGGAGGCCATATGCGGCCCGTTAAGCTTTTTAATCCGGCCCGCAGAACTTGATGAAATTATATTAATAAACCTTGTTAACGTTTTTTCCCCGCAATTCTGGCGTTTTCCCAATAGATGATGCACTCTATATACATTGACCTTTGTTGAGGTGCAGCGTATTACTCCACATTTGCGCTTTACTCTTTGTTCGGCTCGACCTATTTGTGTGAACAGGCGTTCAGCGTCATGAACATCAACAAAGCCAGCCACAGATCCAAGTTAACTGACCAACACCTCAGATCCATCCTGAGAATTGCCACAACAAAACTAAATCCAGACTTTGATGCGCTGGCTAAAAAGGGAGACCAACATCACTGTTCCCACTGAAATTAAAAATAAGTTTCTTCGTTGTGTTATGTAAAAAATGCATTTGAAAATATTTTTTTCAATAAGCCTTACATGTTACATGTCATTTCTGTTAAGTGATGGACATGAGTAGTGCGCAGGTGCACGTACGTTCTCAAAATAAAAAAATGCGCTCCAGATCAAATAACGCGCTCCGCATACTGGCGCGCTGTCACTGTTCTGTCCTTGTGCTGGTCGTTGTTGAGTTTTGGCACAGCGGACAATTGAATAAGAAGGAGCAAGACAAGTAGACCTGCATCTCCTACTGTTTTTGAAATAAAGACAGTCAGGAGGAGAGTGATGATGATAATATCTTGAAGGATAACAGAATTTTCAGTGCTTTAAAATAATAACTGTTACTATTAAAAAAAGCTGTATTTTATTCATTTAATTTTCAGTGTTTTAAAAGTCATTTCAATAAATAGCTAAATACCATGGGACTTCAAAGACAGGTATTTTGTTGTAATGCATTTGTTCATTTTCAATTGAAATTAAAGCACATGTTTTCTACATATCCCATGATATTTTATTTTCTCTTATGAGGTGTATTACCAAAACACTCCGTCCATCTGCTCCTGGTCCGGCCCCCCTGTCAAATTTTAGAACCCTTTGTGGCCCACAAGTCAAAAAGTTTGCCCACCCCTGATATAGGCCCTTTCCTGTAAGTAGTATTGCACAATGGGACACAACTTGCAAAGCGTCTGGCCCAGATGGTGTACCTGATGAGTCAACTAACTGGTATGACTGCTCATGGACATCTTCAAATCCCTCACTGCTGCATTCGACAGTTCCCACCTGTTTCAAAAGAGTGGCAATCATACCAGTATCCAAGAAGAGCAGCTAAGTTGCCTGAATGACCATCGCCCAGTTGCACTTACTTCTACTGTAATAAAGTGCTTTGAGAGATTGGTCTTGGCTGGAATCAACTCCTGCTTAAGCAAGGACTTGGACCTGCTGCAATTTGCCTCATGGCCACAATGGGTCTACAGCAGATGCAATACCACTGGCCCTCCACTCAGCCTTGGGTTACCTGGAAAATAGTAATACCTACATCAGGCTACTGTTCAACACAATCATACCCTCAGTACTAATTAACAAGCTTCAAATCCTGGGCCTTTGTACTTCCCTCTACAACTGGAACACTGACTTCCTCAAAGGAGGTCATAGTTAGTGCGGAACAGAAATAATATTTCCTCCTCGCTGACAGTCAACAATAGTACACCTCAAGAATGTAAGCTTAGCCCACTGCTCCACTCTCTCTACACCCATGACTGGGTGGCTAGGCACAGATGAAATAAAATATGCCGATGACACAACTGTAGTTGGCAGAATTTCAGACGGTGATGAGGAGGCATACAATTCTGAGATAGATCGGTTGGTTGAGTGGTGCCATAACTATAACCTTGAACTCGATGTCAGTAAGACCAAGTAATTGAAAGTAGACTTCAATAAAAGAACGTCAAGGGATGAGCAGTGGAAAGGGTGAGCAGTTTCAAGTTCCTTCATGTCAATATCTCTGAAGATCTATCCTGGGCCCAACATACTGAAGCAATTACAAAGAAGGCAAGACAATGGCTATATTTCATCAGGGGTCTGAGTAGACTAGTTATGACACCAAAGACTCTTGCAGATTTTTACAGATGTACCGTGGAGAACATTAACTGGTTGTGTCAACATCTGGCATGGTGGGGCAACAGCACAGGAATGGAAAAAGCTGCAGGAAGTTGTAAACTCAGCCATATGCACTAACCTCCACAGCATCGAGAACATCTTCAAAGGACAATGCCTCAAAAAGGCAGCATCTGTCATCAAGGACCCCCAAACCAAGGACATGCCTTCTTTTATTGCTACCACCAAGGATGAGGTACAAAAGCCTGATGACACACTCAACAGCTTCTTCCCCTCCACCATCAGATTTCCGAATGGACAATGAACACATGTACCTTAACATACCTTAACAATTTTTCACACTCTTTTGTTAATTATTTAATTTAGTTTTAAAAATATATTCCTTATTGCAATTTAGTTTTTTATTTATGTATTGCAATGCACTGCTGCTGCAAAACAACAAATTTCACAACATGTGCTAGTAATATTAAACCCGATTCTCATTCTGACAACCCAAAAGGAACAAAAGCCCAGGGGTGATACAGCGAGCTACTTTCCTCTGTGTATAAAGTAATTCCAGTGGGTTATGTCAATTTAGCTTTGCAGAACAAATACTTTCATTCCTTCTAGCTCAACACAGTACATGGCTCAGTAATGCCCACACAAGTTACCAACTCCTGGTATGAACTTGATCAATAATTTTTCCTTGTAGCTTTTGTTACGAATGTGCCACAACTCTGAGGGGCCGAATGGTACAAAGTAGCCCCCTCCTTTTTGGGAATCGCAAGATCGCTATTAATTCAGGTCTGGGACCCAGGAAATGAGAGAGAGACGTCCAGAATACACAGGGTTTGGAATGTGTCCTGGCCTCAGCAAGAGGGAACCATTGATAATGGCTATTGTCTCTTGGAGACGGAATTGTGTATTGAGTACTGTACTATTCATTGAAGCCCTCAGGGAATGACCAGACTGGGCTGGTTGAGGGATTGCATCATCCCAACCTGACTGACATCTGAGACCCCGTGAGTAAGGATAAAAGAGGGTCTGGGGAACAACCCCTTTAGACGCACCAGGAGAAACGCTAGAAATCCCGTGACAGCGTTTAATAGCGACAGCCGGTGGGGGGCTCGCGTGCGTCCTTTCCCTTTGCCTGGGATTGGGGCCTTACCACGGAAGAACGGCTTAGCTAAAGGAGAGGTCACAAGTGACCGGCCACACCAACGGAACTCTCGAAGGATTGAAATCATAAAAAGGAAAAGCTGGCAAGTTTCTAAAAATCTCTCTCAACTCCAACCAAAGGCTGCAGCCTGAATGAACTGAGTGACTTTTATATTTCCATCGGACAATACATTATCCCCTAGACAACGATAGAGCTATTTCTTACTGATTATTATTATACCCACACTTTTAGATTTAGTATTGACGACGTATATTATCTGTATGTTTCAATTGATATTATTTTTGTGTATTTTTACTAATAAATACTGTTAAAAATAGTACCATCAGACTTCAATGGACCTCTCTATCTTTGCTGGTAAGTGACCCAGTTACGGGGTTCGTAATACTTTCATCTACAAATAGCAACTTTAAAAATGTAGGCACTTTTGTCATTCTTTAAAACACAATATTTGCAGCAATTTTAGCCACCATTTTAAGTCACTCCCCCCCCCACCGCCCCCAAGCACTTAAAAAATATAGGAACACAAAACACAGTGGATGCTTGATATCTGAAATAAAAATAAAGCACTAATAATACCCAAAAGGTCACGGAGCATCAATGGTAACAAAGGCAGGGTTAACATTTCAGGTTATTGATTTCTAAACAGAATTTATAACACCCATCTTATTTTCAGTGAAGATCATTTTAATTTCTTGTATCTTCTCAATTTTGCTACACCAATTAAAATTTCTGTTTCTAACAGGTAACTGATTTAATTCTAAATATTTATCACATCTTAATCTGTCATAAATTTCATCAATATACAAAAGCAGGAATGAGGAAGAGGAAAAAAACATTAACATCCTGCTGTGAAAATTTTAATTCATACTGACACTTGTGACAAACAGCTGCATGAAAAATAATGGAGTAGCCTGAAAAACTGACTTGAATCAGTAAGAGAACAAACAGCATTATCAAAAACACATGGTAATGAAACCTTGACCAGAAATGACTAAAGAAATATGAAAGGCTCATACAATCGAAAGGCAAAACTATATAAAAAATACCAATTGAATTGCATCTTTCAATTTGATTGGAGTGATGAGGCAATGATGCAAATCTTGAGTCAGGCCGGCAGCTTTTAAGCTTTACAAATAATGCCTTCTTTGATGCACATACAAAGTAACGCACTCCCTTGAAAGTACCATCCGTACAGCCTGCACTTTCTTCTTCCTGAATGAAAATAAGAATCTAGAACTATCATTCTAAAACTAAAAAAGTCAACATCTCTATGCTTACAAGTGTGAGAAATGTACTTAATAACTGCCTGCAATCCATATATAGTGTCCAATAGAATTCTCATCGATAAGGTTTAAGGTCTCACCTCTCAGCCGAGTGGTTGTGGATTTATGTTCCTTTAAAGAGGCTGAAGGGAAAACATTTGGTTTTACAGTATTTTGGAGTATTATGCTGATAAAGGAGCTATTTTCTAGGTGCAAAATTAAGCCAGAAGTTCTCGATGCAAATTCCATGTGGACCTAAAAGACCACATGGCAGCTCTCCTCCATCTCAGCGATTTGTTTGATCCATTGGACAGTTCAGAAATAAGAAACACAAATTGCTATGTGTGAACTGACTATTACACTTCCCTACAATGCAACAGTTACTATACTTTTTTTAAAAAAGGGACTTAATTAGCTGTACAGTAGATGGTGACATCTTGAGATAGTTGATGCACAAATTAAACTCACTCTCTTTAAAAGGGTGATAGTTAAACAAAATACCCCTTTATCTGTCACAATTGTGCACAAAATAAATTTCAATGGTCAATTCAATATCAGACTGAAAATCAATTTCGTTGTAATGGGTAGCATCACTGGCAGACCCCAGAATGACTATTGCAAGGTTAAAGGAAAATACCATTTCATTTGGAGGTGTCAGGCAGATGAGATACAACAACATAATCAACCAAGATTTATAATACTGCCACGCTTGTTATACAGTATTGTACTGTAGATTATTAGAAGGCACTGAAGCTCATAACAAAACTAAAACTGTATTTTATAAATATTGGGTTACAATATCCAACGTACTAAACATAGAAGCAGGAACTTAATAAGGAAAATAAATTATATGCACAGATGCTCTTTTTGTATAAAATCAACACTCCTCACTCAAGCTTGAAACAAATTTCATCTGCCAACAAATCAATTTTCTAAAGCAAGCCAAGCAAAGTTTTCCAAAATATGCTTGAAGAAAAAAAAACACAACTGGACCAATTTGAATTGGCTTGACAACCAGCGAGCACCTGTATTTCATGGTTTTCCGAATGTGCTCAAACAGATGAGCAGATCTGAGACAAGGTAGAAAACGTATACCATTGGATTAGTGCTCCCACTTCAACCCTGAACTCATTGGGTTCAACAACAGTGTATGTTCATGCTAAGGAGAGGGGCAAGATGTATTTTGCATTCACCATGAGCTTTAAGCCAAGGATCAACAGAGTCATTGACACTCTGGAAAAAGCAAGCACTAGTCATTTTATACTTTTAATTATGTTCTAATACTTCCAAAAAAAAAACAAAAAAACAATGGATTCCAGTTATCAGGGCAGCGGCTTATTTGGGACAACTCTTAAAAAACAAAAACTAATTGAGAATATAGCCAGGATTCTCTTTGTTTATTTGGGATACTATGCTATTTAATTGGGGCAGGATACTGTTGCCGAACAGTTTCTTAATAGTGTCAGTCATGGACACTTGGGTCGTTGTTAGACCCTACACCATACTTAGAGCAAACAGTTTAAAGAACGTCCGTTGCATGCATTAGGTGTTCAAAAAGCAGTGGTTTTTGTCACTGATAGTTGGCAAGAAATAAGTAGTAAGACAAATCAGAACTGGTTTGCTCACAGTGGTTTCAATAATTCAGGCTTCAAGATGCCAGAAGAGGCCGGGAGTGAAAATGAAACAATTTCATTACTTCAATAAGTTAGGAACTACAAATTAAGGTATTGACAATCATCTTGAACATTACAATAATAATTTTTAAAAGATTTGGAGGAGACGAGCATTGAAAGGATTGCATTAAGGCAGTCCATTATCTGCATGAGGTGCCTGCACTGATTTTGTTCATTTACAGTCAATCAAAAGAACAGTGTATACTGGATTAATTCCTCCATTGATAACTATTATGAACAAAGACACATTTTATAGTATTGTAGCAGTATTGATAGTGCTACAATTTGTTTTGTTGCTCATTTAAATGCACAATTTGTTCCTCAGTCAAATAATAGTTTTTTTTAATTACTTTTAATTATTTCCACGAAACATCAGCTAATTGGGACAGCTACTTAATTGGGCCAAAATGTACAGGTCCTGATGTGTATCAGAAGAATCCACTGCATCTTATTTTTGAAGGGGTTTAAATGTCCACGATCATTGGAAAAACTGAAAAAAATATAGCTCAAAGCAATTTAACAATGCTGAGTTGTCAAGAGCCATCACATCAAAATGCAATGCCAGAAACTTTCACTACTGAGAACCCATTTTGGCTTGCAGGGTGCCTCTTGGATGCAGAGGGTCACTTGGTTCAATCATTGCAAGGTAGCACATCCAGACAGTGCGTTAGCTGCCTTACAAATTTTACTTTGAGCATCATTTCCACACTACTTACAAGTTCAAGTCCAGCGATCTGCTCGTTAACTCCAAGAGGCTGGCCAATCCACCGAATTACTCCATAGAGAGGAGGATTTTCCTTCACTTGTACCAATGAGCCCTCTTCCAGACTGGGTTTCTCTTTGGGTGGCACTCTAACCACTTCAGTCTCTTCATTTGCACTGGTATTCACATCCATCATTACTGATTGAACAGACAAAGAAAGGGGATGGCCAATGCTTCCATTTACACTTGACTTTTTGGTGAGGCTAAAGGGTAATGAATGGAATTTGTTTTCATTTGAAAGTGTTGCTTGAAGTGATGAGGGTGGTGATTGACTCAAGTCTGACTGTGTATCTACTAGTGATTTTGCTGCATCTTCGCCTCCTAAAAAGATAAAAAGTACATTATAACTGTCTAATTTTGTTTTGAATTGTGAAATATGATTATTTTAATATTAAATCAATATTAAACTCACCTGTTGTAGTGAAGGATATGTCAATAATTAAAGTACATACAACTCTATAAATTATATGTACAGCAGTGCCTCCAATTGCCCAAATACAACCCAGAGACACAGAGAGGTCAGTAATTTAAGGTGACAGTACAAAAGAACAAGAGGTAGCACCAAAAATATAATTAATCATTATGACCTAGAATGCACAGCTCAACAGATGACAAAAGTAGATTTATTAACAGCCTTTATAAAAGTGAATATGAAAGTACTCAGAAAAAGGGAACTGAAAGTTGTGATTCAGTTAGAATGACTGTCAAGCTTAGAAGAAAATCTTGCCAAATTTTGACAGTTGCCCTGATTATAAATAGCTATGCAGGGCTGACTAGACCTTGTGTATTTCTGTCAGGTAATACCCGATTATTCACCTGTATTTTTAATCAACATTGTTCTTTATAGCATCTGGACTCCAGTAGCTTGCTTGGACAGATCAGACTCAATTGCTAAGGTGTGAATGTAGAAACAGATAAACTATATCACAGCTGCTACTACCAGACTTCGCCCCTAGAGGACATCAGGGAAACAGCTGAGTTTTTCTAACAGGCCTGTATGATCCTTACTGAAAAGGCACTCTATTTCAGTTTTATTTACTAAATAACTTTAAACCTCCCAGTTGGTACAACTGGATTAGATTAATCTCCAGAACACTGGATTAGACCTCTAGGCTCCTAGTCTAGTAATGTGAAAATGCTGGAAACACTCAAAGTTGAGTAATATCTGTGAAAAGAGACACAGCTAATAGTTCATTCTCATGAAGAATCACATACTTGAAATGTTAGCTTCCACAGATGCTGCCTGACCTGCTGAGTTTGCAACATTTTTTTTCCACTTCAAATTTCTAGCTTCTGCTGTCATTTTGAGTTACAATATAAAATTAATGCTATAGTGTTACATTGCAAGACCAACAAATTTTATACATGTGAATGACATGTTGTTACCAGCACAAACAGTTGTGCTACTGTAGAGATAAAATCTGGTGATTCCTTTGTTTATTACCTTCATTAATATACCACGTGCTTTTGGATTTTGTTTGTGGATCAACCAATGTGCCATTTAATGTACAACGCAATTCTGATCGGCTCCGGTTATGACCTGGAGATTTTCCAGACTGTGAAACAAGCCCTGTAGATGACAAAGTCAAATTCTGCATTAAAGAACAGAATATTTACGATCCTGGGCCACATGTAGAACAATAAATAAAATCAATAAAGATTTGTTTAAAATGCCACCTTGCTTTAGAAAACAAAGTAGAAAACTGACATTGTGGATAAAGCTTTTAAAATATACTGAAGCAATTCATTATAACACCGGTGAACAAAACTAAGATAATTTTGCATCCTTGATAAATATATAAAAGGTGAAAATTATTATATGCTAAGCAAATGTTATGTTAATACAACTGATCTGATATGCTAATTTTATATGGCTGCTGAGCATAGATCTATTAATTCTCTTTTATTAAAATAACAGAGGCATTGATTAACTTACTATTCATTCTTGCACCAGTAATCTTTTTCTGTTCCTGAATCCTGTTTTATTGGCTTGCCTGCAATGTCTGGAAAACTACCTGTCAAGGTTCATGTATGGCACATAGATTAAAAAAGGACCAGAGGATTCTTATCAGCATTGGATTGCCCTCTAGCAAGGGACCAATACCATCAAAGCTAATATAAACTTGGTATGGAAAAAAACAAGATAAAACTCCATTCCTCGCAAATTCCCCATTCAGTATACAAGCATGAATTTGCAGTAGGTCAACTCTTAAGCCTACTCTGCCAGTCTTGGTCAATCCGACTGTCATCTCAGCTCTACGCCCCACCTACCTGTATTATCTTTCACACTTGCTTATCTAGACCATCTACTTTAGCCTTAAAAATATTCAAAGAACGCTTTCATCACCCTTTGAGGAAAATAGTTCATAATCCCTACAACCCACTGAAAAATAAAAATTTCACCTTGTGTTACTTAAATTATTATTTTTAAGTGACTCCCTATTCTAGACCTGCTCACACATGGAAACATCCTCACCATATCCACCCTGTCAAAAAACCCTTGGGATCTTAAGCATTCCTTATCAAGTCTCCTCTCACTTTTCTAAACTTCAGTGGAAACAAACTTAATCTAACCAACCAGTCCTCCAGAGACAATCCACACATTCCAATTATTAGTCTAGCAGAACTTCTCTGAACTGCTTCCAATGTATTTATATCTTTCCTTCAGCAAGGAGGCCAGTAGTGTACACAATAAAGGAAACTGGATCTCATCAATACTCTTTACAATCAAAACCGAACCACTTTACATTTTAGCTTTAGCTGAATTGCCTTCCGGAGAAATAGTAACAATCAGTTAGTTACATTTTCACAGTAATACAATGTAACTTCAATAATCCAACACACACAGGACTTTATGATACTGTAACAGCAGATTTTCCAGTCAATGTGATGTTATTCCCTATTAATGCCAAACATTTTTAATTAGTTTTGTTCTGCATATTACACACTTATTTTGGAGTGAACCCACTAATTTTGAAGGGTGCATGCCCAGCAAATCAAATGCAACATGAATTATTGCTGAAGCATCAAGACTTCCAGATGATTGGACAGTGGATTATTACAGTTCTAAAGTAATATTAATTTTTGCTTGAGAGCCCCAACTATCATAAAATCAAAGGTAGAGTCATTGATATTCAGACATAAGAGCTTTTTCATCCATCATGTTCAGGCCAGATAAAAAGCAGCTGATTAAAATCAGCCAAACCTGCAGCACTGCATGTTTGAGTACATGCCATCCAATGCATGTGATAGTGGGTTTTAAGGAAGAGTTTCAAATCTCTACGACTGTACATGGAAAAAAAATCTTCCCTCTACATTTACTAACTATCTACAACATATGCCATTTATTGAGTTTAAAGGAAAAAAAGTCCTTCCTATCTGCTACTTCATTTCAACAAAATCCTTTTTTTTTAAAAAAAAGAAAATCATGGTGTGAAATAGAACAGAAAACTATTCCTACCTTTATTCTTCGATCTGTTAGTTATACTTGAAGAGATTTTTTCATTACATGCACATGATTCAAAGCTTTGTTTCAGTGGTCTTGAGTCTGAAGTATCTGCAAAATTGCAGAGAACGGCAAGCACTTTCAATGCAGGCTTTTTTTTTAATTTCAAAATACTTGCAGTTGCACATTTACTTTCCCTGCTACAAGCTTAGATCATAGCAGAAACTCAGCTCTCTCCTCTGACAGAAATAACATGCTTGCATAATGTGGACCTCCAACTTAAAATCACCAAATTCTGCATAGAAATAATGCATACACATTTAAAAATTCCTGCTACAAGCACACAATTGTCAGGAACAGGGGCCGGATGGACCCAATCGCAGGACGCAGACACTAGGGGGAGGACAGGATGGGGATGCCAAGGCATGTAAGGGTTAATGCAGGCGGGGCTGGACCCAAGAGTTCAGACGAGGCAGGCAGGCAGATCCCACGGTTCGGGGCAGGCAGGCAGATCCCAGAGTTTGAGGCAGGCAGATTCCTCTTGGTGGGCCGCAGGGATCCCAGGCGGGGCCGCCTCCCAGGTGGGAACACAGAAGCCTGGGCCAGTCGCGGACACCTGGGCAGGTGCGGGGCACAATCCATGAGAAACGAGGGGAGGAAAGGGTAGGAGTCCTTAGGGTGAGCCGCATGGATCCCGGGCAGGGCCGCCTCCCAGGTGGAAAACACAGAGGCCTGGGCCAGTCGCGGACACCTGGGCAGGTGCAGGGCACAACCCTTAGGGAGCAATAGGTGGAAGGGGCAGAACCCCCACCGGGTAGCGACAGTCTGGCCGGACCCACCCGATGGAGGCAACAAGTAGTTGGGGCAGAACCACCGCCGGACAGCGGCAGTCCGGCCGGACCCGCCTGACGGAGGCAACGGGTAGGAAGGGGCAGAACCCCCGCCGGTCAGCGGCAGTCCGGCCGGATCCACCCGACGGAGGCAACGGGTAGGAAGGGGCAGAACCCCCGCCGGTCAGTGGCAGTCCGGCCGGACCCGCCCGACGGAGGCAGCAGGTAGGAAGCTGGGTCCAGGGTAAGCAGCAAAACTACAGTGATCCACCAGGTACATTGGTAAATTGGGAAAGGCAACCGACAGCGTGGCAGCGCAAGCGAGAATAAGGCGGAACAACGGGACCAGCGCACAGGAGAGAAGCAGGGGAACAAGACCAACCGGATAGAGCATATACAGAACAGTCCAGCAACCAGGGCAGAGTAGGATTCCGAACTGGGCCGCAACCAGGGTAGGACAGGATTCCAAGCAGGACGGCAACCAAGGCAGAACAGGATACAGAACAAAACGGCCAACCGCCCAGTCGCCGTCCCACGGCCCCTTATAAACACCTGCAGCCGAATTGGCCACAGGTGTGCCTCCTTGATCCAGGCAGATCTTAACAGGCTCAAAGGGGCTGGGAGGGACAGCTGCAAGACCCGGAGTCCGGAGTACTCGGACCAGATCGAGACCCGGAATGTGGATTACGGACCGGACCCTGACAACAATATTTCTGACTTTGCTTTGTACAATTTGTATTCTAATCCTATCCAAGGTTTAAAATAATATAATGCATTTTAAATATTGTCTTACAACAACTGAGGAAGTAAATTTCCAGCATTTAGCCATAGGACCCAGGTCTAGAGTAATTTCCCAACTCAAATTACAATCAGGACTAGCTGGTGGAAGATAGAGAAAATAAACAGTAAGATATCCTGTGGCCATTTATGAAATTAAGTATTTTTATAAAACATTTTATTTCCAGGCCAAAAAGAAAAATGGTTGATCCTGGCACACATCCATCTCAACATCATATATTCCCTGACCAAACTGCAATGAAAACTATTGGAACAAAACAAGAGTGTAATGGTTCCTAAGAGTCTACTGTGGTGATATTCTTTCCTATTTTTGCTACATCAGCCGGCACTGAAATAGATTGCAAATTATCTAGAAACTTGATAACTTGCTATTAAAACAATTTCTCTGGTTAAGTGTCAGAATCATTTTTTTCCAAAATGGTGTAATTTCATTAAACTTGCAAAAGAAAATTTTCAGAGAATTTCAGCAATTCAGTTGGCTAATTACATGTGACAGTTGCAGCCTTGAAAGTGAAAACTGAATAATTAGATATGACAGTTTGAGGCTTCTTCATAGACCAGTGGCAGCTGTCATGAATTGACCCGTTTTCTTTTAGCACCTTCCAAATGTAATCAAGAGGTACCACAAGCAGACAATTATTAATTTAATACATTATAGCTTTCACCAAAATCACGAAATTTGACTCCAATGGATAAATGCATCGGAGTGAAATACTTAATAATAAACTTTACAATCTGCTTTAGGATGAAAGCTATCATATTGGCAGACTTTTAGTAATAATCTAGAAATCATATTTCATCTATATATTGTATGTTCTCCATAATATATCATGACCTTTCTGTTTATATTGTTTGGCTTAAAAGGCATCATCAACAGAAACTCTTTCACTGTCAATCAAATTACATTTTGAGTAAAGTTACAATCCTAACAACATGACTAGGTTAGTCTTTTCAAGATTCTTCCACCAGTCACTTTAGTCAATTTTTGTCATTAGGTCTATCTACTTCTCTATATCCCATATCCCTCAACATCCAGGTCTATAAATCTCCATTCCTATTAACCACATGGACAATTACAGATTTACCACACCCAGATGCTGATATCACCTCCAAAATGCTTACCTTTGTATAGATTTGCCCCCTTACAAAACACCTATTAGAGAAAGCAGTTTCTCTTTACCTTCCAAATAATTTTATCATTTACAATCTTTCTCAGTCCTTCTCAATTATTAGGGTCAAAAGGGAAATCAATATTATTATTTAAACTTTCTTTCCCGTATTTAGATTTTTTCTTTGGAGAAGGTACATACATGAAAGACTCTTTAGCTTCAGATATCAATCACATCATCCACTAAACACATTGGTTACAAATATTGCACTGACATAAATACGGAGTTAAAGGGTTGGAGGTCTATGACATCACAAAGAACATTGCTATGCATACTAATACTTCAGCAACAGCAATGTTAAACAATTGCATTCTGCTCTAAACCCATATATATACACACTACATGGTAACACTATATTAATGGTTTCAAAAATAAACATGTCAATCAAATAAAAGTAAAATATCAAGAACAAAAGAAAAGCTGAAAGAACAAAGGAGGTTGAGCATCAGGAATAATGCAGGGTTTTAACCCAAAATATCAACTATCACTTTGCCTCCACAGACATCACTCAACAGGCTGAGTTCCTCCAGCAGTTTGTTTTTTGCTCCAAACTACACATCTGCAGTCACTTCCCTCTACAAAATATTAAGAGCAACACACAAAATGTTGGAGGAACAAACTCAGCAGATCAGGCAGAGTCTATAGAAAGTAACAAATAATCGATGTTTTGGGCCGAGATCCTTCATCAGGCCTTGTGTTTGCAAACAAGGAGTTGCTTTTAACATGCTAGCGTGAATAGCCTGTACGTTTATTTGTCTATTTCTAGCATATAGACATGACTAACATTTATTGCTAATCTTCAATTATACTTGCAAAGATGGTGGTGAGGTAACTTCCTGAATCACTGCAGCCCTTCTGGTGGAAGTATTCCCACAATGTTGGTGGGTAGGAACTTTCAGAATTTATAACCAATCATGAAGTAGGAATAGTTCCAAGTCAGAGTGCCATTCAACCTGTATCTGCTACCCTTACCAACCTTAGTGGCAATTAGGTGGTGTCATTGGAGGAGTGAAGACGAGTACCTGCATTGCATTCTACAGCCACTGCCTGCATGATATGCTCTGTATTCTATTGATCGAGGGATTGTTAGATTTGGATACAGAATTGTTAATTTTCAGGCAGTTTAACTTTCCTATGTTTGTTTGCAATTTTAGAATAATCACCAAAAAGGTTCATGTAATAATTCAGTGGATTTTCCAGTAAGTACTGTATAGTTGCTTCTGTATTTTTCTGGATGCTTCTTAGTTTTCAGTAGCAGGTGTCACACTGCTTGAATTTGGCTATTTTAGAGGTGAATTGTTATCACTGAAATTCTTGTTATCTAAGACTATCATGACTACAGTTTTCTTTGTTTTTTCTTTGCTCTCTCTGATCTTGAAACACTTAACAAGACTGATAACAACAAATTTTATGCCTCATTCTTAACTTCCAAAGAACCTTTGCATCGCAAAAGCATCACGATCCAACAAGATTGAATGTTTAAGTTGGTGGATGCAATGCTATTCCAGTAAATGACTCTATCCTCCAACATTTTTGTTGTATCTAGTGCCAACACACCACAGCAACTTTCCAATAACTGTAAACATATGTGGCAAATAAAGCTGATCCTTGATCTTTGAATTGCTTTGCCTTGGATAACTGAGCCTCTAGTGCTCTGCTGGGGCTCAACACTCCTGGCAAGTGGAACACATCCCATCAATGCCTTTTGCCTTGTACCCATCTCATTTAGATCCAAACTCATGGAATGTTAAAGGAATGTTAAAGTTTTAGATTTGGTCTTCAGTTGATATTAATAACTGCTATTGAGTTCATGAAGAGTAGTGTTCCAATGTGAGAAATGATTTTATGGATAAAAAACATTTTGAACCCTCTTGAGGAAAAAAAATGAAGAAAAACATAGATATTGTATAAAGATATAAATTTATGTCATGTTATTCTTTAAATACTTCAGGACAGCAAAATACAGAAGAATACTCCATTCCAGTCAAAGTTACACAGCACAGAAACCAGCCCTTCATCCCAACTCATCCATATTGACCAAACCGCCTTCCTGAGCTAGTCACAATTGCCTGCATTTGCCCAAATTCTGCTGAACACTTCCTATCCATACAAGTTTCAAAAATTCATTTTAAATCTGAGGATGTATACCTGGTGTGACATCTTCAATCCAAAGAAGAGCCATGTTTTGTGGATGTCTGCATAGCACTGTTCCATTCCATGTCCCATCCCAATCACTGAAGCCATTGTCCTGGAAACACGTTTTAAATTTTAAAAAGTTATTATCATTAGTATCCTTGTTCTGATCATTTAATAAACAATGCATTCTGGCTTTTAATGAGTAATACCTGAGGAAATTACATATATTAAATGTCTTTACTCAATCCACCACTAAACTTCTTTTTCCATCGTTCCCCCAGCTCTTCACAGTAGTTCTTCCTTTAAGGCTGGGCATTTGAAAGTGATGATGGTTATGCTCTGAATGAGTACCTTAGGTTCAGTATTAGATGCAGTATACACTCAGTGGCCACTTTTAGGTACATCTGTACACCTGCTTGTTAATGTAAATATCTATACAGCCAATCATGTAGCAGCAACTCAATGTATATAAGCAAGCAGACGTAAGGGTCAAGAGGAGCATGTGACTTTGACAGTGGAATGATTGTTGGTGCCATAATCCACAAGAATCTGAGAAGAAGCTGCCATAATCCACAACTTGGAGTTAGTGCTTAACATGAAAACAATTCTTATTTGGGGGAAAAGAAACTGACTCAAGCCTTTCCATTACTATTTTTTCCCCAGTCAAGGAGCATTACATGCAACCTTCTATAATATAAACAACTTCTCAGTAAAAGTTTAAATACACAATGGTGAGACAGGCTAGAAAATACAGATTTTCAGCCAACTGTTCTGAGTGGAATTAAATAGAGCGTGGGTCAGTTCAATCCTGACCTCCACACTCACAAGTTACAATGTGAACAACAAGAACAGATTGGAATCCAGATACTGCCTCACCTGACCTATTACTCCAGCACTAGACTCAGCACCAAGGCCAGCATCAACAGAATACAATGAGTGGATTGGCTGGATGCAGTCCAGGGATGGCAGGTATATAGAATGCAAGGCATGTTTCCAATCTTGGTCAAAAAGAACAGGTAAAAGGCTTGTTTTCTTCCCCTTTTTATTCCACTTAAGATTAATATTTTTAATGACATTTCAACAGGTTTTGTTTTAGAAAAGGTACCTTTTAAGTTCAGTTCTAAAGAAAAATGCTTATTTAAAAACAAGTCCTTTAGAACTGTTAATAAATGTCTCTGACCAAAAGACATTTAAAACAATATAAAGAGCAGCAGTGAGCTGGTCTCCAGTGTTGTCTTATCCTTGGGGCTACTAAAACATACCTGCACTAAGAGAGTAACTGACAAGCCAAAATTAAGCATAATGTAACCTGTTCCCTCTTCTTCCTAAGATTAATTTGCAAATTCCTTGAAGGCAATCAATCTAGAGTATCTAAGTACACAAATAGGAGCCAGCATAAGCAATAGTGGCAAGTAGTTGTTTTAAACAAGAATCACATAAAAACTGTCTCACCATTGGGTGATGAGCTGAGACATTTAAACAAGACCATGAAACATAGGAGTATGATTAGGCCATTTAGCCCATCAAGTTCACTCTGCCATGCAATCATGACTGATTTATTTCCCTCTCAACCCCATTCTCCTGCTTTCATGTAATCTCTGACTTCTTTACTAATCAAGAACCTATCAACTTCTGCCTTAAGTATCCCAAATGGCATGGCTTTCACAGACACATGTGCAATTAATTCTGAAGATTCACACCCTCTGGCTAAAGAAATTCCTCCTTATCTTTGTTCTAAAGGGAGTCCCTTGTATTCTGAAGCTGTGCTCTCTGGTCCTACACTCTCCCACTACTGGAGACATCCTCACCACATCAGAGGAAGGCTGATAATGGTTGACAAAGGAGGCTCCACCCTGGAGACAAAATTCAGAATGCATTTATAAGAAATCTCACCATTTGGACACCTAAAAAATAGCCATATCGCTCTTTTCCAGGCAGTAGACCACAGAATACGACTGTACCAAACATTACTTCATTTTCAATTGTTGCAGACACCCTTGAGTTAATTGGCAAAGCCGATTTCTCACTGTAGCAAAACCTTTCCATGATTGCAGCTTCGTGTTCCATACCACTTTCCTCTTCAACAAGCTCCAGTTTGTCAAAAGGGACAAATACTCCACAATCTTCATCACACTTAAATAATTGTACATCTTTGTATGAACCATCTGTATAGCCATGACCCCTGCCTTCTTCCTGTTAAATCAGAGACAAACACATTGTTATTCACTGATTGAAGCATATATTGACAATTTCATACAAATGAAATAACTGCTTACATATCTAAACTACAGTGATATTAACTCTGGATAGTTGCACAGAACACATGAATTACAAATTAAAAGAATGTCACAGTTGCATAAAAACACAAGATGCTGGCAGAACTCAGCAGGCCAGACAGCATCTATGGGAGGAGGTAGTGACGACATTTCGGGCTGAAACCCTTCATCCAAGCCTCACAGTTGCATAGATGGATTAATGTAATATTAGTGCAAATGGGTGGTTGATGACTAGCATAAATTTGGTGGGCCAAAGGGTCTATTTCTGTGCTGCTTCTCTCTCTCATTCCATTTTAATTGGTTGTACACAGCCTACAATATATATATTTAAAAAAATTGCTTGTTCATCATGGTCACACTCTGAGGAGCATTATCTTTATATTTGCCTTACAGATAAATCTGAGATTAAGTGCTGCATTTTAAATGAAAGTAAATGTCCAGAGGATTAAAAGCAACTAATCAGCTCCTGGCAATACACAGTAAAGCAAAATGAACGAGCTATGTCACAAAACAGTGTGTCCCTTATCATTTTATGTGCTTTTGTGTTTCGCTTGTGGAACGCTCCCTTACTCTATTGTTATGAACCTCGTAACTGGGTCACTTACCAGCAAAGATAGAGAGGTCCGTTGAAGTCTGATGGTACTATTTTTAACAGTATTTATTAGTAAAAATACACAAAAATAATATCAATGCAAACATACAGATAACATATGTTGTCAATACTAAATCTAAAAGTGCAGGTATAATAATAATCAATAAGAAATAGCTCTATCGTTGTCTAGGGGATAATGTATTGTCCGATGGAAATATAAAAGTCACTCAGTTCATTTAGGCTGCAGCCTTTTGTTGGAGTCAAGAGAGATTTTTAGAAAACTTGCCGGCTTTCCTTTTTATGATTTCGATCCTTCGGAATTTCGTTGGTGTGGCCTCTTCTTTAGCTAAGCCGTTCTTCCGTGGTAAGCCCGCCAATTTCCAGGCAAGGGAAAAGGATGCACGCGAGCCCCACCGGCTGTCGCTATTAAACGCTGTCCCTGGATTTCTAGCGTTTCTCCTGGTGTGTCTGAGGGGCGTTCCCCAGACCCTCCTTTTATCCTCACTCACGGGGTCTCAGATGTCAATCAGGTTGGGATGCAATCCCTCAACCAGCCCACTCTGGTCATTCCCTGAGGGCTTCAATGAATAGTACAGTACTCAATACACAACTCCGTCTCCAAGAGACAATAGCCGTTATCAGTGGTTCCGTCTTGCTGAGGCCAGGACGCATTCCAAACCTTGTGTATTCTGCGTGCCGCTCTCTCATTTCCTGGGTCCCAGACCCGAATTAATAGCGATCTTGTGATTCTCAAAAAGGAGGGGGCTACTTTGTACCCTTCAACAGAGTTGTGGCACATTCGTAACACTATATTTTCAGGTAATCATGTTTTTGTTTGAACCTAGGGGACCTCTCATAATGCATGATGCTTCAAGGTGTAATTCCACATCTACTTGCAATAGCATTTGAACCTATGGGCATTAATGGCTCTCAAAATGTAAAAAAAAATTCAACCAGATTCAGAAGAGTTTTTTTTGGAGGAAATTATTTTAACATTATGTAACATAACTTAGGGAAATTACAAGATTCTTAGTTTGACAGTATGAACTGAACAGAACAAATAAAACTACTATTCATCAGGAGGAGGATCCAAGTTCTGTTGAAAATTGTTGAAATTATTAATCCCATATTAATCTCGCACTGCATCCCTAAATTAAATATAGAACTTCAATGAAAGCAAATAGAAACAGAAACAAAAGAGGTGAAAGCACATTAAACACCAAAGAGCCTCTATTTTACAAAGGCATAACATAGCAAGGGTAACACTCATGATAGTTAACTGTGTTTAAAACTTGATATAGAAAAAATCCCAGGTTTCCAGAGGATCAGTGAAGTCCACATTATTTACTACTAGTACCATTTCACATTCCTGGTCGAGATCTGCTGTGATGAAACATTTTGCATTATGCAAGCAAGATGGCAGAATACCCTAAAATGTTGGGCCCTCAGAAACTGATACTAAAAACTTTACCTAAAATAGCGCAACAGTGCTTCATTTAGAAGGGAATCTTTCCTTTGCCATCAAACAAGTGCAGAAGGAAAACAGAACCCATGCATTCCAATGAAGCCATGTATCAAAACTATAGAGAAGCAAAAAAAAAACAACACAAGGAAACAGGCAACAGAGAATTAACAAATAAATGGCCAGCCATCTAGGACTGAGGCAAAGATTTGTAGAAGTAAGCAATTACAGCAGATTCTGATGTAACGGGGATACACAAGGCAAACACAGTTTAAAACAAATAATAAGTAACAGAATTTTAAGGCTATTAAGCATAAGAACTCAAAGATTTATGAATTTTAAACTTAGCAAGGCTAGAGAGCTTTCACAAAAGTAGATTAGTATACTCTAAAAAATAATCTTCATGCAAGACCTTATGCACAATACTTATACCCAATTTCATCCTCCCACGCACTATTTTAGGTAAAGTTTTAGTATAAATCTTGGAAGAAATTTGAAGCTTGACAACTAACTTATATACTGTAAAAGGGCCAAATGCATTTGAAAAGTGTAATTCCACATGGTTGTTAAAAAAAAAGTAACAAAAGGATTAGAGTTTATCAGAATGTTCCAGGATATCTACCTATAATATTGATTCAAGGTGTACTCTCTCAATAAGCATATTGTTTCTTGCTCTATACTAGCCCCAATTTCAGAAGCGTAATGAACAAGGGGCTGTTTTCTGCTTCCTTGACTGACCGTATTAATTGATTGACTGGATATGCTGGCCTCACCCTAGAGAGCTGTTTCTGTGATGAATGCTTCTGGTGTTACATGGGGATCACTTGTTGGGACCTTTGTCGTTTTTAATACTGTGAGTTCCAGTTAATTTAGCTATCAGTTAATTATAGAAGCCATTTATTTGGCACAATTCAAAGAACAAAAATTAAATCAAGAAAATAGTCGTGATTCCCTAGGTTTACTTGAGACAATATGGCACTTAATTGGGGTAGGCAACTGTTGCCAAAATAGTTTCTAACTAGCGTCAGCCATGTGCACTTCTGTGGCCTTTTGACGCTACACCATGTTTAGAGCAATCAGTTTTTAAAATAGCATCAGTCTTGTGTTCGTCTTCAAAAACAGTGACTTTTGTCACTGATAAGCAGTCAAGAAATAAGCAATAAAACAATTCAAAATTGTTTTGTCCATTGCAGTTTCAAGCATTCAGGCTTGGAGATGCCACAAATAATTGGAAGTGAAAATGAAACGATGATACTACCTCAACAAGTTAGGAGTTGCAAAGAATTTGAAAGTATTGACAATGATCTGGAATGTTACAATGTAAATGAAGATTTGGAGGATGCAATCATCTAAGACAGTCCATTATCTGCACCAGGTATCTGTGCTGATCTTGTTTACTCACAGTCAAATAAAAGAACACAGCAGATAAGTTCATCTGTCATTAACTATTAGGAACTAATACACAATTGTTTAGTACAGTAGAGATATTGATAGTATTCTAAATGTTCTGTATTACATTTAAATACATAAATTGTTACTCAATTAAACAATAGTTTGAGTTTTTTTAATACCTTTTAACTATTTCATTCAAACTTCAGCTAATAGGGGCAGATACTTAATTGGGCCAAAATGCACCAATCCCGAAATGTCTCAATTAACCGAATATGCTTTACAATATATGCAAATATTTCAGCTGTGGATAGAGGAGGCATTATCAGCAAGCTTTCAAAAAACTGGTGGAGCTGTTGACAGTGTGGAGATTAGTCTTGACTTAAGGGGAAATACAGATGAGAATGTGAAGGGGTTTGGGAAATAGACAAAATTTAATCCTGATAAATCTGAGGTAATTCATTTTGCGAGTACAAATGGTAATGCTGTAGGTGGTAGTCTAGAACAGTGTGCAAATCCAAAGATCTTGGAAGAGACAGGTAGAAAATGTGGACAAGGCAGCATATGGGATACTAGCCCTCATTAGTAGGGTAATTGAATACTCAAGCAGGGAGGTTATGTTCCAACTTCATAGAAAATGAATGGCACCAGACAGAGTTGATCTTTTGTGTGCAGCTCTTAAGGGGGGTCATCAAATTGTGAAGCCACAGAGACTGTCGTAATATTGTTTAAAGCCATTTAAATGGGCAAGCGATCTTTAGAACTGACAGACTCAGGGCTCCAGAACATGTAGGGAGCAAGTAGGCTGCAAAGGAGGACTCCAGATAAAACTGAGGCACGGGACCAAAGGCTTCCCAACCCACCATCTGCCTGGCTAATGTAATGTCTCTGGAAAATACCACAGGCAGGCTTACAACAAGACTGCAGTCCAAGAGGGACATCAGGAGCTGTTGTGTACCCTACTGCACAGAGACATGGCTCAGCCCCAGCCCTCCAAACACAATGCTGTAGCCCGAAGGCTTCACCATCCAACTTACGGATCAGACAGCAGCATCAGGTAAAGACAGAGAGGCAGTGTTTGCTATCTCCTCCACATCCTCTTGAAAGCTTCCACATCCTTCCAACTAGGACTGAATACAATATTCCCCAGGACTGAACACAATATTCCATGTGTGGTCTAGCCAGAGTTAGAGTGGCAACATTATTTCACAGCTCAATCCTCCAAATAATGAAGGCCAATGAATCATGTGCCTTCTTAATGTGTGTGGCAATTTTGAGAGATCCATGGATATGGACCCCAAGATCACACTGTTCCTCTTCCCTAACCTACAGAGAAGTACCAAGAAGCTTCCAATTAACTACAATGGTTGAGGGAAATCTGAAATATAAAGAGAAAATACTGGAAATATTCATGACTGAAAATTGTTGAACTCATTGAATATTTCCAACTATTTATTAAGATAAAGTGCAGAATAGGCCCTTCCATGAAAGGCTATAAAACAGTGACCAGTTAATATTTTATAGTTAATACTTTTTTTAAAACTTGTATTGAGATTCCCACATCAGCAGAGGAAGCAGGGGAAAGAGACCCATAGTGAAGAGGAGTAACCTGGCTGTCCTATTCATGTACATGAAGAACTAATTAGGCAAATATAAAATTAACATGAATGAAAAGCTTGAAAGCTACTATCTTCAAACGGTGTTTCAAAAATTATGAAATATTTGTTTGTGAATTCAGCATCCTAAGATAGACTACCAAAGAATCCACAATGTCATTGTCTACAACAGGCATCAAATGTACTGCGTGCAAAACAGTTAAAATCCTGTGCATTTTGTTGTTCTCCATTTGATTATCCATAATTTTATTACTGACAATGATAATGACCACTATCAGCGTGAGTCAGAAAGGCAATATTGAAAAACAGAACAAAATGCTTTTTGGTGACAGTCTGAGATTAGTGCAACTCATTACAGTATCAAGAGTTACCATTTAGGACTACAGCGTGGGGCATCATCAACACAACATATTTAGATTATAATTCATTACAAGCAACATTATTTTATAAACTATGACAATCCACTCAAGGTTCAAATCCCAGCAGGTAGAATTTGGGTACGAAGACAAAATATTTTTTATTAATCATTGAGAAACATCCAACACCTGATTGTATAAGAAAAACTAATTTATAAATGATTAAACAGTATACAGGAATTAAAAGAATAAAAATCTTGCCACAGGAAAAAAAGTGTAAAGGTGGCCCAATGTAGACGTGGGGGATTACCCTTCACAAAAGTTAATTTAGTCTTTTTGTTTCCATCATAGCTTCTAAGACTGTAGCAGCACATTATAACACTTTGTAGCTTTTGTCTATGACCATTTTTTCCTGACATAGGCACTGGATCCCATAAAGTCTACAATCTTAGAAGTCTTTCCACCAATTAATTTGCTACGTTAAAAGAAAAAGCAGGCAAAATGAAAAGGAACAAACACTTACAATGAACACTTCAAAGAATAGACTGTTCCTATTAATACAAATTACACAATCACTAAGCTGTCACGTGCACAAGCAGAAGTTTCTTAGTAAATGTCATGACCCAAAAAACCTGAGTGATATTTGGTAGAAGTCTGAAGTCAAAAAATAGTTTGAACATGTACAATTCAGTTGTAATTAAAAATTCCTCCAGATCAAAAAAGGTCAGAAAAGTTAAGTTACAAGTAGGTTACTTAGGGATTTGGCAGAATTTCAGATAGTGACAAGGAGGCTTACAGCAGTGAGATAGATCAGCTGGTTAAGTGGTGTCACAAAAACAACCTTGCATTCAACATAATAAAAAAACTATATAATATGAAATATTGTATTTGTCTAATTAATTACTCACACATTTAAATAGGATACTCAGGTTACTCCTCTGACTCCTTTACACTCTGGGTCTCCTCCTGCTTCCTATACTTTTCCGGGAATCTCAATAAAAGTTAATAAAGTAGTAATTATCAAATACTCAAAAATACAACTGCAGATGCTGTGGATCAAAGAATATGTACACAACGCTGGAAGAACTCAGCAGGTCAGGCAGCATCCGTGAGAAAAGAGCAGCCAACGTTTCAGGCCAAGACCCTTCATCAGGACATGGCCTGAAACATCTTTTCTCACAGATGCTGCCTGACCTGCTGAGTTCTTCCAGCGTTGTGTACATATTCTCTAATTATCAAATACTAACAGGCTATTTTATAGCCTTTCACAAAGAAATTGTTGGAAATATTCAATGAGTTCAACAATTTACAGTCATGAAAATGTCTAGTATTTTCTCTTTATATTTTAGATTTCCTGCAACCACTGTGGTTTACTGGAAGCTTCTTAGTATTTCTCTGTATGTTCGTGTGAGGAACAGAGGGATCTCAGGGCCACATCCAAAGATTTGATTATGGACCAGGAATGGGAAGGGAAGATAACGCACCAGCCCTCATCGAAAGATCTGCAGTAGAAAGGTTTTGAAGTAGTTTCAAATTCCTCGGTGAGACCCTTTCTATCCTGGACCCAACATATTGATGCAATTACAAAGAAGGGACAACAGCATCTATATTTGATTAGGAGTTTGAGGAGATTCTGTCACCAAGGTTTCTATCAAATTTTTATAATTTTACTGTGGAGAGGATTCCAACTGGTATGGAATTGGAAAAAGCTACTGCAAGTTGTAAACTCAGCAGCTCCATCATTGGCATCAGCCTCCCCAGCATCAAAGACATCTTCAAAAGGCAATGCCATGAAAAGGCAGCACCCATTATTAAGGGCCCCATCACCCACTACACAGGCTTTTCACATTGCTACCATTAAAAAGAAAGCGCAGGAACCTTCTAAAGGCACACACTCAACATTTTAGGAACAGCTTCTTCCCCTCCATCTTCAGATTTCTGAACGGACAATGAACTCATGTACACTACCTCAATTTTTTTTGCTCTCCTTTTGCTATATATTTCTTATTGCAATTTATAGTTTTTTTTAATGTATTGCAGTATATTGCTACCACAAAACAACACATTTTGATACATGCCTGTGATGTTAAACCTGATTCTGGTGTTCCCTTAAAACTTAACGTGTCCTTGTTTCCTGTATTCCTTTTAAAATGTCAAGGTCCCCAGTGTGTTGGATTAAGGAAATTCTACTGGATACTTTAAAATATTTTTTTTTTCCCTTTGGAGGCATTTCATTCTTTTCTATTCAATTCCAAGTATTTTTTATTCTGAAAACAACAATTCGGATTTATAACAACATACAAAAAGCTGGAGGAACTCAGTACGTCAGGCAGCACATGTGGATGGAAATGTATAGTCAACGTTTCACATCCTGACCCTTAATCAAGATCGGAACGAAATGAGACAGATAGCCAGCATAAAAAGTTTGGGGAAGTTGGGGCTCTTTGAAGGGTGGAGGATGGATACAGGTGAGGGGGTAATTGACAGGTAAGGGAGTGATGTAAGAAGCTGGAAGGTGATAGGTGGAAATGACAAAAGACTAAAGAAGATGGAATCTGATAGGAAAGGATGGTGAACCATAGAGCAGAGGGAAGGGGGTGATGAGGGGAACTGGTCGGCAGATCAGTCCTTCCAGTGTGTATGCATTGGGCAGATCACAAGGAAGGGGGGAAAAGAGGTAAAGAGTGAGGTGTTGGGGATGCTAGTGGAAAAGACAAAACAAAGACAGACAGGGGTGGTTACCAGGATTTACACACAGGATAGCAAAACACTTTAGAAAACTTGGGCAAACTGTTGCACTTTATGCTACTAAATAAATAATTCCTATGCTATTATAACAATAATGTGGTCACTTGACTTTGCAGAAATACTGGAGTTAAATAAAGCAAATGTAAATCATCAATTGGCTGTTCTAATTTTGAACTTCCCAAACCTTTGTTAAATTTTGCCATATTAATAATCTGTAAAAGGTAGCCAAGATAGCAAGATAAATGAACTCAAAGTCGGAGAGGTCAATAACTATCAACAGCTAAAATACTTCACAACCCAGCAAAAGAATAGCTTTTAGTAGAAAAGACTTGCATAATAACTGGAGGTGGGGTCATCAATGGACAGAAGAATTGCTGTCTTCCATTATTCAATGCCGAAGTTAGAAAGCAAAGAGACATTTAATAGCTGCACTCTGCCATTATCCCCTTAACAATTTTACACCATGTAAAAGGAGACTTACCAGTAATTCCACTCCAAAACACATTTCACACAGCACTGTACTCTGCAGCAGTGGCCCCTTAAATCTTACTATACCAGGTAGCTTTTCTCCACCAAGTCTCAGCTGAACATTAACCTTTGATCCACAATCAATTTGGAGTGCTTTCTGCAGTCTTTGTTTATTTTTGGATAATGTGGACCTCTCATCACAAGCTGAAACTGCCAAAAGCAATTCAGCTACTCGAGGTTCGACTTCTTGTAAATCCTTTTCATCAACCAACATGATGGCGTACGGGCTTTCTAAGCACTGCACGGTAATAAGTCCTCTTTTGCTCTTGGTACTGTGAACATTTGGCAGTTGAGAGACTCTATCAATTAGCATCAACATGGTCCCCTTTACAAGTCTTATTAACGCTTTGCTGTGTTTTTCACCTGCAGTACAGTCTTGCGAAACTAGGTAATATCTGGGCTCTTCATGACACTCATCATAACCTACAGTGGATTTGTCCTTATTCCATGTTGTTGTACTCATCATGACGCAAACTTTTGTTGTTAGTCAAGACTGTATCTTAAAGTTAATCTGTTGCTATGATTGAAAGGGTCTTGAGAAGTGTCCCATACTTCATTTTTGAACGTATTAAATAGATTTCATAGAAAAGAAAGCCAAACTCTTGAAGAAACAAAATCAGGGATTCACCTGTTTGAGGAAACAGAAACAAAAAATGTCAATAGCATTCAAAACATTTAATTGCTAGTGCATGTGTACATTAGTTTGTCGTTAATACAAGGAAAGCATGTGTTATAAATTATTCAAAGATAAGATCATCAGACAGTGAACCAAGCAGGAATTAAGTTTCCAAAATACAATTCAAGTCAAATTTGTTATTAAATTATACAGTCATAAAGAATTTACAAATGTCAGCGCAAGGTTTTGAGATGGAATCCACTAGTGTTACGAACAGAAAATGTTTGGTTTTGTCATAATGTAACTGAATAGAACTAGTTCAGCAGAGCAGCACACACACAAAAAACCCTGGACGAACTCAGCATGCCAGGCAGCGTCTGTGGAAATGAATGAAAAGTCAATATCTCAGCCTGAAACCCTTCATCAAGAGTGGAAAGGAATGAGAAAGAGACCAGAATAAGGTGAGGGAGAGAAAGGAGTACAAACTAGAAAGTGACAGATGGGGTGGGGGGAGAAGGGGAATGAAGTAAGAATCTGGGAGGTGATAGGTGTAAAAGATAAAGGGATGGAGAAGAAAGAATGTGATAGGAGAGGAGAGTGGACCAAGGGAGAAAGAGAAGGAGGTAAGGCATCATGGGAAGGTGATATGCAAGTGAGCAGAAGAGGCAAGAGTGGGGAATTGAAGAAGGGGGAAGGGAAAGGGAGAAAAATTACCAGAAGTTGGAGAAATTGATGTTTATACTATCAGACTGGCAACTACCCAGACCAAATATGAAGTGTTGCTCCTCCAACCTGCGAGTGCTCACCATGAGGATAGAGGTGGTCATGGACCAACATGTCAGAATGGGAGCGAGAACTGTAATTAAAATGGTTGACACTGGGAAATCCTGCTTTTTGCAGATGGAGCGAGGGTGCTCGACAAAGCGGCCTTTTACTCTAATCATGTCTCATCAAGACTGTAACAGGAGCACCGGATACAGTCGGTGGCCCCCACGGATTCACAGGTGAATTGCTGCCTCACCTGCAAGCACTTATTGGGATCCTGAATGGAACTAAAGGAGGATGTGAATGGGCAGGGTGTGTAACACTTCTTCCACTTGTAAGGATAAGCACCAGGAAAGAGGTTAGTGGGCAGGGGCGAATGGACAAGGGAATCACAGTAATTCCTGTGTAGAGCAAAGGTGGGGAGGGGAAAGGTAAAGACGTGGTTGGTGGTAGGGTCCCATTGAAGATGGCAGAAGCTGCGGAGAGTGATATGCTGAATGAGAGGACTTGTGGGGTGGTAGGTGAGAAGAGGAACTCTACCCCTGTTAAGGAATTGGGAAGATGGGATAAGGGCAAATGTTCAGGAAATGGAAGAGATTCAGTTGAGGGCAGCATCTATGGTGGAGGAAGGGTAACACTGTTCTTTGGAGAAGGACCTCTTTGCTATGAATCCAACTCAGCAGAGCTCTCCTTTAAATTCTACTCATAAAGAGGACCTGGAAGTAATCTGCACCCAGTGATCAAGTGTGAATTGTTTGAATTTCAATTTTCAGGGACAAATTTTACCTTCTGCTGGCCAAACACATTCAGCTTATCACATCTTTCTTGCTAAAGGGTTAAAAATTATGAACTGAAACAAAAATTGGTTGGAACTATTTTTGTGCTGAGGAAAGTTGGTGCCTCTGCTAGCTAGGTCAATGAAATTTTTAATCAACATCTGATGGAAGTGTGTTAACCATTAAATTTTGGATAATGCCAGGTAATGATCCATCTACGATGTTGAGTATTGTAGTTTTGACCTTGCAACAAGTTTTCTAAGGCTTGAGAAACAGATATATTAAAAATGCTCCACCAAATCTGCTGTCACATTGTATGTTTTTCCATCTTAGCCTCATTTCTATCAACATGTCAACCTACTTGGGTAAAATCTCCACTACAGGAAATATCAACAATAGCCCAAACTTAATTGCAAAATTTAAACTGCCCACCCAGCCAAACCCAGAACACTGCTGAGATCCATTATGTACAACCGAGTCCAAAACCAAAACTCAAGAAATAAAATTTGCTCAGAACTAACCAAACGACGTTTGTTCAAAAGGAAACGTACTTTCCACACAAGCGATAGAATGGCTCACTCTCCACTCCTATCAGATTCCTTCTTCTTCAGCTCTGCTTTCTCCAATTATCACCTCAGAGCTTCTTACTCTATTCCTCACCCCCACCTACCTAGCTTCACCTGTCACCTTCTAGAAGCTCGTTCTCCTTCCCCTCCCTTCTTATTCTCGCATCTTCCCTCTTCCTTTCCAGTCCTGAAGAAGGGTCTCGGCCCAAAAGGCCCACTGTTGATTAACTTCCATAGATTTTGCCTGACCTGCTGAGTTTCCCCCAGCGGTTTGCGTGTGTTGCTCTGAATTTCCAGCATCTGCAGAATCTCTAATATTTATACTTTCCTTATCCATCAGACAGTTACACATTCATTCTTGAAACAGGTCTATCATCACGTAAAATGGAAAGCGGATTTAAAAGGTTAGAAAATGCCAATGCGTCGCTTTAAATTTAATACACAACCAAATTTAACCTTGTGTGATAGACTGCCAAGTTATCCTCTACAAAAATAAGCTGAAGTATTGACCAGAGAAGGAACTTTTGAAGGGCAGTACGAATACAATACTGCCCATCCAAGTCAGCGAGCACCCGGGCGCCAAGGCTGCAAACGTGAGCAGCTTCCACCACAACGCCTATTGCCAGCAGACAGGGAGCAGCATCTTCATCTCAGGAAGAGCAGATGCAGGAAAGGAAAATAAAAGTAAAGCGCAGTCGCTGCCGACCAGGATCAGCTCGGCCCTGGCGAGGCTACAATCGACACCGCGGGTTCTGCGCTCCAGACACCGGGAACACCCTCACACGCACAGACACACAAGACTCTCACTTACTCCCGCTCCGCCCGCTACCTCCGAAATTTATGGAGCAAAGCTGACAGAGGTCGGTAAGATCACGCAGCCAGCGAGCAACTGTAAATAGAAGAACGTCCCCACCGGAAGGAAACCCACCACCGGCACCGAGCCGTATCGTCGACAAGCCCCGCCTCCCCAGCGCTTCGCTTCTGCCCCTTTTCGAATGGTGCATCCCGCTGTCAATCCTAGCGTCACGCTGCATCCGCTGTCAAATTGAGGGACCAGCGACCAACGGACATGCGCATATGGCTCTGCGGCTTCGGGGCGGAGCCTGAGTGACAGGTGTCACGCCTCCAGAGCATGTGGCTGGAATTTCCCCAGCAATGTTATTACCGCAGCTTCGCAACTTCTTGTTCGCACAATGGAAAGAGCAATTGATTAAATACAAACTTACTTGAATTTATACATGCGGACAGAAATTAAATTAGACCCTCATATGAGAAAGGTTATATTTTATTGACTCCTGTATTTAAATATAGCTGCATCGCTGTACTTTAAAGGTTATTGCCAAAATAATTTCACTCCGCCCTTTTTGATGTTAAACTTTCCATTGGATTATTGTTTCCAAGCAAAATATGCCGAAGGCCTATTGTTATTGACACCAAGGTGACACATCAAATTGTGCAGAATATGAAAGATTTACCCTGGGTAATCTTAGATATGTTACTGCAAGTCAGGAAATTTATACGTACTACGGAAGGAAAAGTTTAAAATGAGAAAGTGAACCAAGAGGTTAACTTTCTTTCAGACTTCAGTAATTTTGTGAACTGGTGAAAGGTCAACAACCTGAAAAGCAACACCCCTTTCTCTGTCCACAGATGCTGTCAGACCTTCTAGATGCTGTATTACGGACATTTGAATGCTTTATTTCAGCAATACAGTTTTGTTTATTCATGATTCAGTAAACAAAATATGAAAACAAATACCTGTGTTACCTCATATCTTGAGTATTCCATCCTCTCTCTATAAATTAATGGCCATTCAGATATCTGCTGCCTAGATCTAATCTTACATGGTTCCATTCCCCTTTTCTCAGATATCTCAACAATATCAACAAGGTTTAAGAACTTTCAACATTTGTTCAGATCCCTCAACCCGCACCCCATCTCATTCCATATCTCTTCAATAAGATGTAACTCTGCACCCACTGAGACTGCTGTGTTCTTCTTATCCTAGTATATCGAGTCATCAAACCTGATTCTTCTACAGTACTGGGCCAAAGTCCTAGGGTTTATGTATTGCATTGTACTGCTGCCACAAAAAAATTCATGACATATATGAGTGATGATAAAGCTGATTCTGATATGGGCCTCTATTGTGGTCTGAGAGTGGGAAGGAGCAGAGAGATGGTTGGGAAAAGGGGAAAGGAGAAAGGAGGGAGCTGGAAGCACCCGAGAGACATTCTGTAATAATCAATAAGCCAATTGTTTGGAGCCAAATTACCTTGCTTGGTGTCTCAGGCTGGGTGTGTCTGCACCCACACCAAGCCCACACCTGGCACTCATTCTCTGCCAGTTGTGCCAATCCATCCTAACCAATGCCAGCATCCTCTTCTCCTGCCAGATTTACAAGCTCCTTCTCTAGTCCATGTTGACAAATACAGTGCCATGCAAAGTCTAAGTTGCTTTTCTGCTGTTTAATTTTTTTTAAATTGCTGATCCATTTCTGATGAAGGCTCTCCGATCTGAATGTTAACAGTTGAAAGATTCAAAGTACATTTATTTCCAAAAAATGTACAGGTCATAGAAACTTGAGATTTATCTGCTTACAGGCAGCCACAAAACAAGAAACTGGAAGGAGCCCAATTAAAAAAAAGACCAACCCCCAATGTGCACAGAAAGAGAAAAAAACACAAATCATGCAAACAATAGAAGTGAGCAACAGCATTCCAAAACAAATTGAGTCCTGAAATCCATATTCCCAGAGCAGCCTGGAGTAGGCCCAAAGCCTCAGCATCAGTTCAACATATTAGCGGGGCAAATCACCATGAAACTCGCTGTCGCACAGCACAGCAACTGGGGGCAGTCTCACAGTGTCAGCTCCACAGAGATAGAATTGAACATTGCAGGAGAGCAAGCGAAATTGGTATGGAATGTGTCTCTTTCCACAAATTAGCTGACTATTTCCACCATTTTCCCATCCAAGTGCAGCTTTCTACTGTCCCTTGTAATATATTAAAATGTGAGACTCATTGGCCTATAATTACCTGGCTTATTCTTGTAGCTCTTCTTGACATGGTTGCTAAAAGTACTACATTTGCTGTCCTCTAACCATCTGGCACTGTTTCTGGGGCCAGAAAAGATGTAGAAACCAAGCAGTCAACTCCTATTGCAGCCTGGGATAAATTCACCTTTAAGCTAACTAAGACATCTTATGCATACTCCTTATAGTTGGCAGTTATTTCCACCGTCAAATACCTTAATTTTCCAGTGTGGCGGGAATAATGGAGCAACAGATGAAGTGTGCTTTTGAGTCAAGCGGCAGTGATGCAATCATTGCTAATATATGTACTTCGGTATGAGTGGGTGGAAGCTCACTTGTGTTGGGGGTGAGATGGAGAAATAGTCGATTAAAAGCACGGAAAGGAAGAGCGAGAGAGAGAGAGGTGGAGAGAGAGAGGGAGAGGAAGAGATTAAGAGAGTTTCTTGAAGGACATTTTGAAATCAATGCTGTCATAAAGTCTCAACATTTGAAATTTACCCTCTGAAACTATGCCTTGATCCTTTTGCAACCCTGGCTGACTGACTGAAACTCTGTTTCTTGAATTAACCCCAAGTTCAGTGCAGTGAAACCAAGAAAACTGCATCATCCACTCTCTATCCACTTTTAGGTTTCTGATCATACATATGGAGGGGACAGTTCCTGAAACTTCTGTGGCAAGTCAAATTAAAATATATAGCTCTACCTCTTCCCAGCCTGTCCCCTGCGGAAATGCCATTTCCTTTTCTCACTTCCTTCATCTCCACCACATCTGTTCCCAGGATGAGGACTTCCTCTCCTTTCCAAGACATAAGAGATATCCCTCTTCTTCAAAGGATGGGATTTCCCATCCACTGTCTGCCCTCACCTCATCTTCCTCTTATCCTCACCTACCACCCCGAGCCTCCAAATCCAGCGCATCATTCTCTGCAACTTCTGCCGTCTTCAATGGATCCTACCACCAAACACATCTTTACCCCACCCTAACTCTCCGTCTTCCACAGGGATCCCTTGCCCATTCATTTCTCCCCACTAATCTCCCACCTGGTACATCCTTGCAAGAAGAAGAAGTGCTACACTAGCCTTTCACTTCCTCCATCACCTCCATTCAGGGCCCCAATCAATCCTTTCAGGTGAGGCAACGCTTCACCTGCAAATTTGTTGGAGTTGTTTGTTGTATCCGGTGCTCCCAATGCACCTCTTCTACATTGGTGAGACCCAACGTAGGTCGGTCAAGAACCTTCACTCCATCCACAAAAAGCAAGATCTCCCAGTAGCCAACTATTTCACGTCCATTCTCCATTCCCATTCTGACGTGTCGGTCCATGACCATGATGAGGAGCAACACTTCGTATTCTGTCTAGGTAGCCTCCAAACTGATGGCATGAACGTCGATTTTTCAAACTTTCGTATTTTCCCCCATCCCCTTCTCTCTGCTGCCATTCCTCACTCAGGCTCCCCTCTTCTCATCTGCCGATCACCTCCCATCCATCCTCCTCCTCCTTCCTTCTCTCCCACGGTCCACCCACCTCTCTTATCAGATTCCGTCTTCTCCAACACTTTACCTTGTCCACCTATCATTTCTCTGCTTCTTATTTCCTCCCCAACCTACCTGTTTCACCTATCATCTTCCAGCTTGTACTCCTTCCCCTTCTTATTTTTGCCTCTTCCCCTTCCTTTCCAGTCCTGATAAAGGGTCTCATCCCACAAAGTCAACTGTTTATTCATTTCTATAGATGCAGCCTGATCTGCTGAGCTCTCCCAGCATTTTGTGTGTTTACCTCTAAGCAGGTGGGGGGAAAGACACAGGAAGACCAAGACAGGAAGATTGATGGATACTGAGTGGTATATAAGGAGAGAGGGGTAGAGTGAAAGGCACACAGGAAAGGAGGGAGCTGCAGAACAACAGGGACAGAGAAAGGAAGAAATGTGCTTGTTATGGTAGCTTCTGACAGAAGAAGAAAGGGAGGACAATGCTCCTCAGGTAAAAAGAGTGAGAGGCAGGCAGAGGGAGAAACAAGGGATCAGCAGGAATACAGAGCAATGCAAGAAGGAACACAAGGAGTTGCAGGGATGGGAAATTAGTATGGAGAAAGGAGTTAAGGAAGATAGAAGAAAGACAGTGTGGTAGAAAGGTGTTAGGAAAGTATGAATGGTTTAGAGCTATACAGTAGATACAATGGAAAAAGTTTTAAGTTCTGAGGAATTTTGTGAAACCTTACAAGATCATGATATTTCTCAACCGGTGAGAACTGTGGAAATTGTTATTCTATTAGAGATCTCCCTATTAATCTCCCACCAGCAATGCCCACAGGTGGTCCTGTTTCCAAATGGGGCAACTCACAAATATCCTCTTTGTGGGCATTGTTATCTATTGGCCTTTCCACGTCCTTCTCAGTAAAGTTAAAAACATGCTTCCTATCCTCTGGAAAACTTGTGCAGCTATGTGGACATAATTAACTCTCCCAGTACCTGGAAGAAAACTGTTAATGACTATATCACCACCAATAGTATCTTGTTTCAAGGTCCAATGATATAAATTGCCCCTATTCTGACCAACATATCAGCTGTCCAAATTCTCATCTCCAGAGTTGTTAGCAACATACTTGGCCGACCATTATGTTCCACTCTGCATTAAGCCAAGAACATCCAAAATAGTGTTGTCTAGTTCCTAATTAAACTTGGTTTACATCATCATCCCATGTAATGCAACATTTGAACCTTCTGGTTAATCAATACCTTGATTTAAAGTTCTTATCCTTGTTTTCAAACCTTGAGTAGCTTCGTCCTTCTGTTTCACTCCTCCATCCTAATAACTCTGATGTTTAGCACGTCTCCAGTTCTCTCTTCTGACACATGTTCATTCTCTCTTCATTGTTCCATTATTGCTATTTTTGGCTTCATTGGAATTATCTCACTAAATCTGTTTCTTGTCCTTTCTTTGCTTTGCTTAAACTCTACTTTTTCCTGGATATTTTGGTTATTT
Source organism: Hypanus sabinus (assembly GCF_030144855.1). Classification (NCBI taxonomy): domain Eukaryota; kingdom Metazoa; phylum Chordata; class Chondrichthyes; order Myliobatiformes; family Dasyatidae; genus Hypanus; species Hypanus sabinus. The sequence goes on from NC_082722.1 coordinate 38,540,582, forward strand.
GATCTAGGAGTCCTCTTAAAGCTAAACCTCCTGTGGAGCTCATTACATTATAAGGGCATGAGGCGAACCTGATTCACCTTATGCACTTGTATAAGCCCAAAGTACAGCAACAGCTAGCTACCACCAGGATAGTAAAGAAATGGTCTCCAGAGGCCATCGAGGGCTTGAAGGTCTGCTTTGAGGTTACTGACTGGAATGTGCTTTGTGAACCATATGGGGAAGACATTAATGGACTTACTGATTGCATCACTGGCTACATCAACTTCTGTGTAGGTACTGTAATACCATCAAGGACTATTCACTGCTTCCCTAACAGCAATCCATGGGTCTCCAGTGATCTACAGGCTTTCCTCAACCACAAAAGAGAGTCTTTAGATCAGGAGACAGGGAGGAATTGAAACATGTGCAGAGGGAACTAAAGGAGAAGATCAAGGTGGCTAAAGGAATACAGGAGAGAGCTGGAGAACAAGCTTGGGCAGGATAGCACATGGGAGGTGTGGAGAGGCTAGAAGAAAATTACTAGCTTCAATCAACCTAACTGTAGAGCCCGGGAATGCAGCCATGAATGGGATAATGAGTTAAACCAATTCTTCAATAGGTTTGACAATTGCCCTCCTGTTCACACCTTCTCAGCACACCAGTCCAGGTGCTGAGGCACCCAATGCTCCCTCAGCACCAATGCCTTCCCTCCTCCTGCTCAACACATGGATGAACAACACAGGCTACAACAGACTACCATCCACACCTCCACATGATAACTCCTATCGTCCTGATCTTCACCTCTCCCAGCCCCCACCAACTCCCCAGTCGTCATGGACTCACCTTCACTACTGAACAAGTGAGAAGGGCTCTGGGGAAACTCAGACACCCCAGAGGATTGGGACTGAATGCTGTGAACCCCACGGTCCTGAAGGAGTGTGTTGAGCAGCTGTGTGGAGTTCTCCAGTGCATTTTCAATCTGAGTCTCAGCCTGGAAAGGGTCCCCACTGTGTGGAAAACATCATGTGCAGTCCCAGTACACAAGAAGGGACAAACGAAAGTCCTGAATGACTATCATCCAGTGACCTGACCTCACACATCATGAAGACCTGAGAGACGCTGGTCCTGGCTCACCTCCAACCCAACCCCTGACCCTCTGGAGTTTGCCTACCAGCAGCACAATGGATGCTGTCATCTACCTGCTGAACAGAGCCTACTCCCATATGGATAAGCAGGGCAGCACTGTGAGCAGCATGTTGTTTTGATTTCTCAAGTGCCTTCAGTACTATACAGTCCTCATTGCTGGGGTAAAAAGCTCCATTGAATGCATATTGGCACTTCCATTGTATCCTGGATAATGGACTTCCTGAATGGCAGACTACAGTTTGTGTGGCTACAGAGCTGTCTGTCAGACACGGCTATAAGCAGCACTGGGGCCCTTCAGGGGAATGTACTGGCTTCTTTCCTTCCTACTTACCCTATACACTTCAGACTTTAGATACCACACTGAGTCATGTCATCTGCAGGAATACTCTGGTGACTCAATAGTCGGGTGTATAAAGGGAGGATGGGAGGATGAATACACGGCCCTGGTGGAGGACTTTGTCAAATGGTGCAAGCTGAATCCTCTGCAACTCAATGTCAGTAAGACAAAAGAGATGGTGATGGACTTTAGGAAGACTAAGTCTGCACTGCTCCCTGTTACTATTGGTGGAGAGGACGTGGATACGGTGAGGACCTACAAGTACCTGGGGTTGAAATGGATGAGAGATTTGAGTGGAGCACCAACACAGAGTCACCTCTACCTTTAGTCCTTTGGAGTACGGAGGCCTCTCCTTCACATGTTCTACTAGTCTGTTGTCGCCGGTACAATCTGCAATGCAGTGGTGTTCTGGGGCAATGGCATTAACGTGGGTGATGCCAACAGGCTCAATAAACTGATTAGAAAGGCTGGCTCTGTTATAGGAGTCAAACTGGACCCACTGGAGGCTGTGGTAGAACAAGGGACCCTACGGAAAATCCTGGCATTTCTGGACAATGTTTCTCACCCTCTGCATGCTAACATGGCTGAACAGAGGAGCACTTTTAATAATAGACTAAGACAACTGTGTTTCTCCAAAGAGCGCCATATGAGGTTATTCTTACCCTTGGCCAGTAGGCTCTATAATAAGTCAACCTATTAATGGGGAAGTGATTATCCCCTCCTGTTAGGCTCTTTGTGGTAACTTATTTTTTATTCTTTCTTACTTCTCTTCTAATATTTGTATATCTGTGCACTTGTGATGATACTGTGACACTGTAACTTCCTTTGGGATCAATAAAGTATCTATGTATGTATCTAATAATATTGTATAAATCCAAGTTGTTGTTGTTGGTTCCCTGCTTATTAATGTTCATCTTAAAGTTCATAGATGCCAGTTTGATACACTACAGAGGCAGGCATTTCTGGATCTGAATCAGAATCAGAATCAGCTTTATTATCACCAGCTTGTGTCATGAAATTTATTAACTCAACAGCAGCAGTACAATGCAATACATAATATAGGAGAAAATAATAAATATATAAATAAATAACAGCAACTATATATGCATATTAAATAGTTAGATTAAATATAGTGCAAAAATATTTAAAAACTGAGGTGGTGTTCATGGGTTCAATGTCTATTTAGGAATTGGATGGCAGAGGGGAAGAAGCTGTTCCTGAATTGCTGAGTGCGTGTCTTCCTTCCTGATGGTAACAGTGAGACGAGGGCATGTTCCTGGGTGATGGTGGCCCTTAATATTGGATGCCACCTTTCTGAGGCACCACTCTTTGAAGATATCTTGGATACTTCGGAGGCTAGTAACCAAGATGTAGATGACTAATTTTACAACTTCCTGTAACTTCTGTCAGTCCTGTGCAGTAGGCCCCAATGCCAGACAGTGATGCAGTCTGTCAGAATGCCCTCCAGAGCTTTTTGAGTCTTTTGGGTGAGAGTCAAATTTCTTCAAACTCCTAATGAAATATAGCCGCTGTCTTGTCTTATTTATAGCTGCATCGATATGTTGGGACCAGGTGAGATTCTCAGAAATCTTGACACCCAGGAACTTGAAACTGCTCACTTTCTCCATTTCTGATCCCTCTATGAGGATTGGTTCATGTTCCCTCATCTTACCCTTCTGAAGTCCACAATTGGCTCTTTCATCTTATTGACTTTGAGTGCAAGGTTGCTGCTGCGACACCACTCAACTTGCTGGTATATCTCACTCCTGTACGCCCTCTCTTCTCCATCTGAGATTCTACCAACAATGGTTGTATCATCAGCAAATTTATAGATGATATTTGAGCTATACCTAGCCAGACAGTCATGGGTATAGGGGAACTAGAACGGTGGACTAAGCACACACCCCTGAGATGCACCAGTGTCGATCATAGGCGAGGAGAAAATATTCCTATCAATCTGCACAAATTGTGTTCTTCCAGTTAGGAAGTTGAGGATCCCATTGCAGAAGGAGGTACAGAAGCCCAGATTCTGTAGATTATTGATCAAGACTGTGGAAATGATGGTATTAAACTCTGAGCTATAGTCAATGAACAGTGTCTTGACATAGGTGTTTTTTCCATTGTCCAGGTGACCTAAGGCCGTGTGGAGAGCCATTGAGATTGTGTTTCCTGTAGACCTGTTGTGGTGATAGGCAAATTGCAGTGGGTCCAGGTCGTTGCTGAGGCAGGAATGGACTCTAGCTGTGACCAACCTCTCAAAGCTTCTCATCACCGTAGTTGCGAGTGCTACGAGACAATAGCCATTAAGGCAGTTCACACTATTCTTCTTAGACACTGGTGGGAACTCTGACCATAGCAGTGAAAGGTTGAGAATGTGAGCGAGGCATTTGGCACCTTTGTGCATTTACCAGCTCTTCTTTCAATTAAGCGTTTCCAACTAAGTTTCTGAGGCAGTGATACATACACAGTGAACAACAGTGTGTATTCCTAGTATTGGTGGTGTTTTTGCTTCAAATGAAACAGAAGTTTGAGAAAAAAGTTATCAGATTCATTAGAATTTGAGTTTCTTTTTCTCTTTAATGTAGAAATTCTATAATAATTCAAGAATTGAAAGATCTCAGGACAAGATTGTTTTAGTCCTACCAGGGGCTCAGTCCTCTATCACTGGAACATAGAGCCACCAGTGATCCACAAATCATGTATATCCAAGCAAACAAGCAGATGGAAAATAATTTGGACGATGGACCACATAATTACAGTGCAAGACGTAGAAAGCTGGATGTACTTATAATAGAGGAAAGAAAGGCAAATCAGATTTAAAGATTTTAGCTAGGAAAGATCAATGGTAAGCTAATTTGACAAAACCACAAATTCCAAATGGAAGTTCATTCAAGTTCAGATGAAGGTTTAATGAAAAGTCAAGTTCAAGGCAATATGAAGTAATACACTTAATAGCAACGATCTAAGCCAGGCAAAGAGGGAGAAGCCTGAATTCAGGAAGATCAATATTAACCTTTACACATCAGTGGAAGCTATGGACAACAATAGGGTATTGCATGACCAAAATCTGTTTAACTATCCTGACCAATATTAAGTAAACTATTGGTAACCTGAAACCATGCTTTATGCATCTGGACACACAGTTATATTTTGTAACATCAAAATGTAATTCAAAACTAATTCAAAAGAAGACTCGAGTCCAAAATGTGAGTCTATCTTCATGTTTAGTTTAAGGAGGAATGCACATATTATGTGGTAGTATATGTATGTAATTAGCATATTAAACATATAACCTGTAATGAATTATTTAAATGAGCAAGAATATGTAATCAAACAATACATACACAGGATAACTCAAATATTATTGTAATATTAAACACTCCTTCTTGCTTAGCTATAAACTCCAACTCAATACAGAACTCATCTCAATATACTCCCAATATACCATATACTATAACTACTGCATGCAGACACCCACAGCAGAGTAAATTTTTAAATTGTCCCATTCAGGCCTAAAGATTTAATCACTGTGGAGGATTTTTTACTCTTATGTGACAACATCTTTCCTGATAAAGGGTATCATTCTGTGAGGCAGGTGGGACTTGTGAAAACAATCTGAGGATCTGGGGCCTCTTCAGTGGTGGTTGTAAAACACAGACACTGCAAGAAGTTCTGACAACAGATCTGAACACATTTCTTCTCCTTCCTTTTTCTTCTAGTCTGTGCACCTTGATCTTGGGAATGTGCGTTTAGTTCACTAGAGCATTCTCTAATTAATCCTTCTATTGGTCCTCTTATGATCTGATCAGCTTTCTCAGATTTATTGCCTACTGTTGCATGTTGTAGTCAGACCACTGCTTTTGTCACCTTCATGCTTCCTCTGAGAAGCATGCTCTTTCCTTGGTCCAATATGCTTTCCAACCAGAGGCAAAGATGTCGGCATCAATATCTGTTTATCCTCTGTTGGGCAACAGTTCATGTTGTAAAGCATGGAGACAGCTGTGGCATCATCCAATACCTTTTTAATTCATTTTCAGTTGGCTTCATTGGAGAGTATATGGCATGCAATGGTGGATGGATCTCCAATCAAGTTGTAATTGTTTCAGCTAATCATGTCTCCATAAAGCTGATCCTCATGGTTTTACCACATACAAGCCCAATGTGGATTGTTGGTTGTTATATTTCACTGTAATTCCCACAATGGTTAATTTTCCCAGAGTATAAGTTCTTTGTTGGATATCTGCAGGCTTCATATCTTTGAAATGCCTCTCACACTTATTTTGTGGAAACACTTAAAGACCAAACCTGTGTCTAATTCCATTTTAATTAACTTGCCGTTCTATTCTGGTGCAAGCCATATTACTTGTCTATTGTTAACTTTCATGTTATACCCAGTCCTACTTCAGTCATTGTTATCAGATTTTTCATGCACGTTAGTGTTATTTTTTGTAACTGCAGCTAGATCTATCTTTTTCTCTTCCCATACAGTCCATCTGTTTTCATCTGTCTGACTCCTCTTTGTATGTGTCCTAATTTGTTACATTTGCTGCAAGTTTCACCTTTAAACTGCACTTACTTGGTGTATGTGAGCTCCTGCCACAATGGTAACACAATTTGTTTGTCCAGGCTGATTTCTGTTTAGACTTTGTTATTTTGTTCACAGTCACTTTCATCCCTGACTGCAGCTCAATTGTGTCTTGGTCTGATGTTTCCATTGAAACAGCAACTTCAACTGCTCTTTTAAATATAAGCTGTGCTTCAGTTAGGAGCTATTTTTGAATGCTTTCCTGGAAGCTTCCACAAACTAAGTGATCTCTCAGTGCATCATTAAGTTTATTACCAAACTGACAATGCTCATACAATCTCCTTAATTCAGCCACATCCACTGAAATGGACACCCCTTCTTTTTGATTCCACTGCATTCAACAATATCTTCAGTTCTAACTGTTCCTGCATTACTTTCACAATATCAGCAAAACACACTTCTGTTTATTTGGTTGGAGCAGTTAAAACTTTGAAGCAAACTGTATGCCTTTAATCCTAATGTGCTCAGCAAAATTGGTACCTGTTCTTATTGGCTATTTCATTTATTTAATATACTGTTGAACTTTCTCAGTTATCTGTTGTGTAATCAAACTTGTGCTTCTTTCCAATATAACCAGCCACTTCCACACTTGTTTAATGATAATCATCACCCAGTACTCACCTCTTTATGATCCCGTGAATGCTTCTGTTTTCTAACATTTCGTTTTAACACTCAATTGTGTCTTCCCAACAGATCACGTGCAGCACTACCTTTTTTTTAAACTTGACCATCTCTGTACACATTGGAGTGCATTTCTTTTACTCTCTGTTCCTCTTGCTGCATTTTTTTTAAGTTTAAATGTGTCTTTGCACTTCAACAGGTTGATAGCTGTCTTGGGTTCATTTCAAAAATCCCATCCCCATCACTAATGTTATGTTATGTAACTCCAAAAAATTAAACTAATTCAAAGGAAGATACGGAAGTCTGAAATCGGTGTCTACATCAATGTTTACTTTAAGTGACGCACACATGTATCACATGACAGCAATGCACATATTTATACATACAACCTGTAATGAATTATTTAAACAAGGAAACATAATAAAAAATATATAAATAACATACACAAACATAAAATTCCTCAAATATTACTGAAACAACACGACGCGCACTTCTTAGAATAGAGCACCTCTTTTAATCCTTACATCTCCCACATTATGTCTGCGGAAATAGTGCCAAAAGGAAGGCTGATATTACTGTACCAGAACAGCCAAGAACTGTAGGTCATAATTTACATCCATTCAATTAAGTGTTTTAGCAACATCCTGCTTTCAATTACCAACCATTCTGCACCATTTTTCTCATCAGAAGCAATCAAAAGTCTCTTCAGAAGAAATTACAAGTATTGCCAACAGTGTACTTCCTTTCTTCCGGAAGCCACGGCTACAAATCATTTTTAAAATTTTCCAAGTTAGTTCGGATGTAAGTTATGTGAATGCTTGAAAAAAAGACATAATATGGTAAAATATCAGTACAAATTTGAAGGACTAGCTAACTTATTTTTGTTCAGTGATATTGGCTTTCAAAGCTGTTCCAAAGTGCTCCACAGCAGTTGGTGTCCAAGTCATGGCAGAGTTCAGTTCCTTGGTATTCATCTTGAACAGCTGTGTGACACAATGGTCTGTGTTCCCTGCCTTGTTCTCAGAAACACAAACTGAGACAATTATATAGTGCAGTGGGAAGATCATAAACCCTGTGAAGATATGTTTTGTTTTCCCAGTATTCCAGTGCTGAAGACTACCTGAAGAGGGTCACACATAATTTAGAGCATCTATTACAAATACTCTACTGAGGAATTCTATTGAGGATTCTACAGGAAACTAAGGGATTGAACCCTGTGTAACCTTCCAAACTTATTGTTGATGGAATGTTTGGGAATGAAATATTAATGTTGATATTGATGCACTAATACGTTTGGCATCAGAATAGAAGCTTTCAACCTTTAAAAACAAAACGTCCTCAGGTCCCTAACATGTACTGTATTCTAATCAGTGCACTGGCTGGAGATGGTTGCAAGCTGTATCTTTTGTGTCCACATGAATATTCACAGAACCACTCTCAACATGTGGCAAGGTAATGCCTCACCAACATTTATAATTAGATATGGCTGAACTTTTAAGTTTTAAGCTGGTATACTTAATCCATAAAATTTACATTTATAGAATACACTTCTTTTGTCATTATTCACTGTACCCACTCCATCATTACAACCTGACAGTGAAGTGGACAAATAATGGTCTGATCAGTTTCCAAAGGATCTAGCCTCACTTTTACTTTAATTTTCTCTGAGCCCCAAGGCTATCTCAACATTAACACAGGAACACATAAATCTATGTGGGTCTGGGCAGAAGACAGGAACATTGCCATTGAAATGTACATTGAATTAAGTCCTTCCAGTGCCTGGAATCATCAATCCTCTTATACTCTTGACACACTTGACACAATATATACTCAATATCAACACAATATAGAAGACAGCAACTTTGCCTGACTTTGGATTAGTTTAGGAAGCTTTTTCTGGTAAAATAGTTCTGAGGATGGTTAGCACTAAGCCACACTATTTAGCATGTATTCACCTAATACATTGTTGGTGCATTTGTTGCTGTCCTTGATGGGGTCTCCTGTATTTATCATAAAACTAATTTGTTCCACAGATGAAGAAATTAGAGAAAAGGATAGAGCAGTCCAGAAGATTATACATTGCATTGAAATAAAATAAAATTCTACTATTGCAGGTAATCCTTTAAACGTTTACAATGCAAACAGCTATGTTTGAAATGATTGTACCAAGAATATGATTTTTGTAGAAACCTTCCTGGAACAATGAAAAGATAGACATAAAAAAGGTTTTCTTACTAATATAGTGGATGACAATGGCCGTCAGAAATCAGTAACGCTGAAAATGGAAACCACTCTTAATCATACACACATCACAATAAGTGAGGTATTCAGCTGATGGATAAAGTAAAATATGTTCAGTAAAGTAATTCATCATCATTGTGTGCTGTGTCATGTGACCTGGGCAATCATGCATGGTCTTATCCATGACCATGATTGTTCTTGGTAAATTTTTCTACACAAGTGGTTTGCCATTGCCTTCTTTGAGACAGTGTCTTTACAAGACAGATTATCCCAGCCATTATGAATACTTTTCAGATATTGTCTGCCTGACGTCAGTGGTCACATAACCAGGACTTCTGATATATACCAGCTGCTCATGTGACCATCCACCTGCTGCTCTCATGGCTTCACGTGACCCTGATCGGGATGGGGGTGGGCTAAGCAGATGCTACACCTTGCCCAAGGATGATCTGTAGGCTGGCAGAAGGAAATAGTGCCTCACATACGCCTCTTTTAGTAGAGACGCATCTAACCTCCCACCCAGCTGAGTAATTAGATCCATAAATAAGACACCCTTACGTCTATAATTGGTTCCTTAAGGTTGTTACAGCCAAGGCTGGTAATGGGGATAAGCTCACACTACCTATTAGATGCTCTCAATGCTCCTCAAATAGCCTCTGACAACCAAGCCCTTAACAACAGAAAATTCGCCAATGCTGGAAATCCAAGCAACACACAAAGTACTAGAGGAACTTAGCATCTATGGAAAAAAGTACAGTCGACGTTTCAGGCTGAAACCCTTTGGCAGGACTGGAGAAAAAAGCTGAGGAGTAGATTTGAAAGGTGTGGGGAGGGGAGTGAGAAACAGCAGGTGATAGGTGAAACTTGGAGGGGGAGGGATGAAGCAAAGAGCTAGGAAGTTGATTGGTGAAAAAGAGAGGGGGGGAGCACCAGAAAGAGGCAATGGGCGGATAAGGGGATAACAGGAGAGAGGAAAGGGGATTGGTAATTGTGAAGGGGAGAAGGGAGGCATTACTGGAAGTTTGAGAAATCAATGTTCATGCCATCAGGTTGGAGGCTGCCTAAACAGAATACAAGGTCTTGTTCCTCTAACCCAACGGTGGCCTTATCCTGATGCAGTTGGTCATGGATGGACATATCAGAATGGGAATGGGTGGCCACTGGGAGATCCTGCTTGTTTTGGAAGATGGAGCATAGATGCTCAGCAAAGCCGTCTCCCAATCTATGTCAGGTCTCCCTGATATACAGGAGGCCACACCAGGAGCACCGAACACCATATATGACCCCAACAGATTCACAGGTGAAGTGTCGCCTCACCTGGAAGGACTGTTTGGGACCCTGAATGGCAGTGAGGGAGGAGGTGTAAGGTCAGATGAAGCACTTGTTCTGCTTGCAAGGATAAGTGTCAGGAGGGAGATCAGTGGGGAGGGACGAATGGACAAGTTTCATAGAATTATGTGCTGAATGCAGAGGCTGGTGGGGTGGTAGGTGAGGGCAAGAGGAACCCTATCTCTGGTAGGATGGCGGGAGAATAGAATAAGAGCAGATGTGTGAAATGGAAAGATGCGGTTGAGGGCAGCGTTGATGGTGGAGGAAGGGAAGCCCCTTTCTTTGAAAAAGGAGGACATATGGCCTCATTCTGAGAGCAGATGCAGCGGAGACCGAGGAATTGAGAGGCGGGGATAGTGTTTTTACAAGTAGCATGGTGGGACAAGGTATAGTCCAGGTAGCTATGAGAGTCCATTGGTTTATAACACACATCAGTGGATAAGCTGTCTCCGGAGATGGAGACAATGAGATTGAGAAAGGGAAGGGAAGTGTCCAAAATGGACCAGGTGAATTTGTGGGCCAGGTGGAAGTTGGAGGCAAAATAGATGAAATCGACAAGTTCAGCATGGGTGTAGGAAGCAGCAGCAGTGCAGTCATTGATGTAGTATAGGAAAAGTGCAGGATGGTCACCAGTGAAGGCTTAGAACATAGACTGTTCCACGTAGCCAACAAACAGGCAGGGATAGTTGGGACCCATGTGAGTGCCCATGGCTACCCACTTTGTTTGAAGGAAGTGGGAGGAACCAAAGGAGATATTATTTAGAGTGAGGACAAGTTCCACTAGATGGAGGAGAGTGGTGGTGGAGGGGAACTGGTTGGGTCTGGTGTTCAGAAAGAAATGGGGAGCTTTTAGGCCCTCCTGGTGAGGGATGGAGGTGTATAGGGACCGGACATTCATAGTAAAAATAAGATGATGGGATCCAGGGAACCTGAAATCCTGAAAAGATCAAGAGCACGTGAGGTGTCGCAGATGTAGGTGGGAAGGGACTGAACCAGTGTGGATAAAACAAAGTCAAGGTGTGCAGATATGAGTTCAGTGGGGCAGGAGCAGGTTTGTGGATTTTGGGTAGGAGGTAGCAACAGGAGGTGCAGGGTGTGGGAACTATGAGGTTGGTGGCAGTAGATGGGAGATCCCCAGAGCTGATAAGGTGTGGGAGACAATGGCCTAGTGTTTCTTAGTGGAGTCCTGTTCGAGGGGCAAGTAAGAGGAGCTGTCTGAGTGTTGTCACTGGGCCTCAGCAATATAGAGGTCAGTTCGCCAGACTACTACAGCATCTCCCTCTGCAGGTTTGATGGTGAAGTTAGGATTAGCGTTGAGGGAGTGGAGAGCTGAGCATTTGGAAGGAGTGAGGTTGGAATAGGAGAGAGGAGTGTTAAAGTCTAGGACTAGGTGGTTAATGTCCTGTCAGGAATTGTCAATGAAAAGGCCCAGATCAGGCAGAAGACCAGAGCAGGGTATCCAGGAGGAGAAGGAGGAGGAGGGTTGAAGATGCCACACTTATGACTTGGCTACCAAGCCTGGCAGAACCATTTCTGCTGACAGAAGAAGGGGCAAGGGTGGGCTACTGGCACCTTAAAACCAATCACTTCATGCAGATGGGGCTCGTCAGCCATGGCTGGCAGCTCATCTAGGAGAAGGAAAACTCTGATCTCAAACCTGTGCTTCCGTACAGCTATACTTACTGACGAGTAAATCCTGAGGGGAAAAAATCCAAAGCAGAGTCCCTAAGGCAGTCTTACATTGAGTTCAATGCTAACTGGCAACTCCTGCGATGCTGCAGGTGCCAAACTGTATCAGTCTCTGCCGTTCCTTTAGATTCACCAGATGCCTGGGGAGGGGGGAGCTTGCTACATGGGCAACAACTTGCTCCCCATATTGTACTGCCCTGGCTCAAGTATCTAGACTGCCGGAATGTAGCATCCATGGTTGATCCGGACTGACGGAGACCTCAGAGATTTCTATTTAAGTGGGACAATACAGTTGTTTGTGAGATCTGTGATATATAGACAACATTTTCGATCAAAATGTCAATCTCCTTTCTGCACTGGTCATCTCCTCAATCTCCTCATCGGTCATTTGACTTCTTCCTAACCTGAAAACCAAAAATAAAATGATTCAATAAATTTCATGCTAATAATTTCTGTATAATAACTAGCTTGGAATATACAAAAATTGTGCTGTGATTAGAATGTGGCACAGTAAAGTGTACAACAGCTGTTTCAGAGAGTGCTCCTTCACCCTGCTTTTTTGAAAGCTTAATTCGTATTTCAACATCTTTCTGTGGACATTTGCAATCCTAGAGTATGTGACAAGAGAGTACTGAAAGTTCATTTTACCAATGTGTTCATTGCAAAGAAAGCCAATCTTTAAAAAAGAGGGAAATCAAACATAATCAGCCAAGGTTTTCCCAGAAGTAATGGCCAATGTATTCCATTCCTGGGTGTGAGAAAAGTTGACTAAAGCACCAAATATGCAGTGTGGAATTTGCAGCACGGGTTAAAATGTGTGCCATCTGAACAGAGTGCAGGCACTTAGTAAAGCCTCGCTCCACAGACAACAAATCAATAGGATAAGCTGACAGAGACACTGTGCAGACCTGGTGCAGTCACTTAGGCCGAACATGGACCTTGAAAGCCTAGCCCTTTTACAGCCTTTCTGTTCAAAGCCTGGGAAACCAAGGTCAAAAAGCACACCAAAACAAGATAAAAATGCAAATAAAGGATTCTAAGGCAACGCTTACTATTGGACAGTTATTTTACTAATTCTTTAGCACATAGAATTAGTTAGGTATTAATACCTGAAATAGTATTATGATTGGCACATATAAATGCAAATGATGTGTTTCAGATGTGCACAGAATTTCTTTTGGATCATTATTTATGTATGTAAGGGGGTTACTTATTGGTGTAAGGGGATTTCTTCTTTTTCTTTGTTACTGCATATGTTAATCAAAATGGCTTCTTTGTTTTGTTAAAAGTAGGAATGCTTCTTTGTTATGGTAAGTGCTTTCTCTCTCAGTTTATTTGGGTTTAGAGTTGCTGATAATGGAGATTGTATTAATTTGTTAACCAATTGGGATTAATGTTATTCTCTCCTCTGGGTCTGTAAACTATTGTTGGCGGGGAGTTGGGGAGTCGGCGTGAGGGGGTGAGAGAGTGAGGACGTGATGCTGTAAACTGGGCGACGGAACGGACCCCGAGTGGGGGTCCGAGGCTACGATTTTCAGTGAGGAGAGGAACCGAAGTCAGATGTGCCGGGGGTGCTTGGTTGATCACTTCGGGTGGTCCTGAGTTACGAGTCGAGGAGGTCTGAGGGGATCGAATGGTGGCCAGAAGACTTCGTTAATTGAGCTCCGATGGTTGTGCACAAAGTGGTTTGGACTTTGATAAGTTTGGTGCCTTTTCTTTATTTTCTTTTTCCCCCAGTGGGGGAAATGGCTTGGTGTCTCTGGGGAAGCATGTTCCCAGCAATTCCCAAGGAACAGACCATAGTCCTGAAGGCTTAGAGGGACCGCGCACTGGGGTATCGTTGCAGATGGATGGAGGCCACGCTAAAGCCATCCTCAACACCGGGGCGCAGGTCAGGTTGCTGTACGGCTCGTTTTACAACCAGTATTGGAAGCATTTACCCTTGACGACGTTGAGGGCACAGGAGATGTGGGGTACCAGTGCCAGTGATTATCCAGACAACGGTTATTGGTCAGTGAAAATGGAGTTCTTAGAGGCCAATGTGGGGGTGCCTGAGGTTTGTGAATGGTTAAAGCTGACGTGTCCGGACACTGTTGAGACGGGCAGCGTTTCGATTCTGGAAGGGACCAACACCCTGCTGGTGGGGAGGCACTTGGGGGCCTGCCCAGAGGAGGCAGGTGAGCGTTGTTTGGAGGCATTGTCGATGCACCCAGAGTTTCGAGCTGCTTGTGCAGACGTGTGTAGCAGCATTGGGCCGATACCGAATTCGAACGAGAGCCAGTGGTGGTATGCCCTGGGGGAAGTATCTGAAGGTGAGACCCTCCTAGTGGACGCTCCGAAATACCACGAGGGAGGGGAGTTGACCGCTGAAGACACCTCGGTGAGAGAGAGGTCGCGGCGACTAGCCCCAGCAGCTGTGGAAGACGTAGGCAGCATGTGTGAGGATTATAGTGTACTGAAGAGGCACATTGTCAGTGACCAGAATATGGCCCTGAGGGCCGAAGAGGCGATGGCCTATCTGAGTGGTGCGAAGTGGTTTAAGGTGCTGGATCTGAGGAGTGGATGTTGCCAGATCCCGATGAGTGAGGCCAACACAGAAAAGATGGCCGTTATAGGTCCCCTAGGATTCTTCCAGTCCGAAAAGATGCCACAGGGCATATCCGGTGCCCTTGCAGCCTTCCTGCAGGGTGTGGGGAAGACCTTAGAGGATGTGGAGGTGTTTGGAGTTTTGGCGTATGTGGATGATCTCCTGGTATTTGGATCTGCCTCGGAAGAATCTGAAGCGAGACTGTTGCAGGAGCAGCTGAGAACTAAAGAACTAAAGCTTTCTCTGGACACGTGCCAGGTCTGACAAAGGTCGCAGCTTGTGAGTGACTGTCTCTATGGAATCAAGTTTGAAGGGAAGACGGAGAGGTCGAATTCCCTGCAGAGACTGGAGAAAGTGATCCGGAACCAATTGGAAGACTTACAAGTTGAGGAAGAGAAAGAAAGTTAAGTAACAGCAAACCAAGAGCCTGGAGAGGGGAGTTTGCGGAGGTGAAGCAATTGCGGACAGATTTCGGAAGAGGGAAGCGGAAGCTTGAAGGGAACCTGAAGATGACCATCAACAGTCCAAATGAAGTGGAAAACCTGGAAGTTGATCTGGAAGAAGTAATTTGAAAGAGAAGGCTGGAGATAAGTTCAATGAACACTGAACTGGAGGCTGACCTATCTTTAACTGCTGCTTTTCAGGTCAGGGTGCAAGAAGCTGGTGGAGTAACTGTGTTCCAAATGGAGATGAACATGAAGTGTGAATCAGAACAGCTGAGACTGCGGCAAGAATTGGAGGAGGCAGAGGAGAAGCTGACGTCTCGATCGCAGGAAGCTGAAGAGGCTGCATGGGCAGTCCAGGCCAAGTGTTTCAGTTTGGAGAAAATCAAATAGAAACTACCAATCACGGAAATGAGGAAGAGTACAGATTTGATGAATGAAGTGCTGGATGGGTGGTACATGCTGCCTTTTGCTAACTTCCCCTTGACTGAGGAAGAGACATTTGGCCCTTCTCCCACTGAGTCAGATGTAGTGGGGAGGTCTAGCTGTGGGCAGCTTGGGTTACGGTGGGGCCCAGGTCACGGGACAGGGGGGCTTCGAGTTGCAGTGGGCGCACGAGTGAGAGGTTGAGAGAGGAGTTGGCAAGCAGACCCAAGGTATCCCCCGTTGTGTCCAAACCGGAACGGTTTATGTGAGGGGGTACGGAGGTCTTGGTGAGTTAGAAAACTCCCAGATAAGTTGACCTAAGTAGCGCCTGAGGAACAGGGCGTGGGGTCTACTGTTTGGTGAGCAATGTCACTCTTTGTGCCTGGGTTAGGGTGTGTTGGCAGGAAGGGTTGGTGAGTTATTTAGCAGTCATGAGGACATGACTAAATTTGGTGGGCGGGGGAGAGTGTAAGGAGGTTTCTTCTTTTTCTTTGTTACTCCGTATGTTAATCAAAATGGTTTCTTTGTTTTGTTAAAAGAAGAAATGCTTCTTTGCTATGATAAGTGCTTTCTCTTATCAGTTTGTTTGGGTTTAGAGTTGCTGATAATGGAGATTGTATTCATTTGTTAACCAATTGGGATTAATGTTATTCTCTTGTCTGGGTCTGTAAACTATTGTTGGTGGGGAGTTGGGGATGAGGAGGTGAGAGAGAGAGAGGACACGATGCTGTAAGCTGGGCGACAAAAGGGACACCGAGCGGGGGTCTGAGGCCAAGATTCTCGGCAAGGAGAGGAGACGAGGACAGACGTGCCGGGGGTGCTTGGTTGATCACTTCGGGTGGTCCTGAGCTACGAGTCAAGGAGGTCTGAGGGGATCGAATGGTGGCCAGAAGACTTCGTTAATTGAGCTCCAATGGTTGTGCACAAAGTGGTTTGGACTTTAATAAGTTTTGGCGCCTTTTCTTTATTTTCTTTTCCTTCATATATACAGTATCGTTATTAATCATGTAGTTCTAGTAAGATCTATAAAGTGTAATCATTTAATCACATATGGTGTACTGTCTGTTATTTGGCGTGGTGGGGACATCACACAGCATCCACACAAGCTGATTATCAAGTTTAGCGGGGTCGAAGGCTGCTCCCCCGAAGTGAGCTGAGCGAGCCTGAGGCTAGCCAGGGACTACATGTACAATGGGTCGATTTCTGTATAAAAATGGTATTTCTTTGTTCAAACTTCAGAGCAGTGTGGTGAGAGGAGACAGCTGTTTGCTTTGTGCACTAGTAAATAAATTGTGATTGAGGAAGGAGATCTATATGTTTTGTAGTAATCAATGAATCACATTTAAAACATGCTGATTTGAATAATGGGTATCTTAATTTCTCACCAGTCATTTGCAATTTGATTGCCTGCTTTAATAAACAGAATAATATAACTAAGTTTATTTGATAGCCAACATGTGCAAGATCATATTTATTTGAATCACCATCATGCCTCCCAACATTGAATGGTTCTTTCCACTTTTATTAAATGTACAAATACTATTTTGCACCTGGAGAATCTCCATGAGGAAATAAGACAATTACGCATGCCATTCCTACAGAATGGTCACAATGAGAAGGAAATCAACCAGGCCCTTAAAAGGACTGACAGGAATAAAAACCAGGAAACCTAAGAATGAGGATGAATCCATCAGTACTCCCTGTCTTCCCATGGTTTCCGGAAGGATTGCCGAGATCCTGAAGAAATACTGGATTAATACATACCCGTAAGGAAGCTCAAATCACAGTTTATGCAGGTCAAAGATGCCCTGGGACTTCAGATGGCTGGTGTTTACAGGATTCCCTGTGGGAATCCTGAGGGGATTCATGGTGGAAACCCACAAGGAGCACAGGTGTATCTGACTGGGTTGCCTGGATTTTAATATTACGATACACAGGGAAACTATGAACCAAGATGATCAGCCCAAGGACAGCTCTATAAGTGACAAGAAGAGACTGCATATTAAAGACTTACCAAATTGATGTAATGGTAGTATTGTGCTTTAGAGCAGTAATAATAAATTCTATTCCCTTTTTTGTTATCTTATTATTAGACAACCTGTAGAGAGGATGAAATAAAAAGTCATAGCAATAGGCATTCTCTTCGTATGCAATGAAGTTTACCTTGCAACCCAAGTACCTCCCAACATTATTCACCCAAATAATTCATACACAGTTTACTGTTTAATGCAGAATAATATCAGAGTGAATGGAATTGTACCTGAAGTTGAATAATTACCATTGGTGCGATTGGATATAGATTTCACAACACCTTTAAACACTAGTAGCAAATTACCTTGGTCAGTTAATATAACAAACCACATGCTTTGGGATGTAGGGGGAAAAGGAAACACCCAGAGGATTCCTACACCATCATGGGGAGGAAATGCAGACTCCACACAGAGAGCAGTGGAAGTCAGGACTGAACTGGAGCTCTGAGACAACATCTTTATAGCTATACACCGTGCCATCCTTTTACCTTTTTCACATTTTTATATTATATTAAAAGATTCATCTGCTGTAATAAAATTCTTTCTTAATTGGAGTGTTTGCTGGTTCACTCTTGATTTGCTTGTCCTCTGGTCCCAACATATTGTTCAGCTTGGATACAGTCTGTCCCAGCTGTACAACTCTTTCTCATCACCCCACAAATCAAAACACATTTTGTATCAACAGTCTTTGAAACATGCATTCATCTCCCTGACCCCAACAATATTTGTTCTTGGCTAAAGTACTGTTGCAGAAATTACCATTAAGAGTTCTGCTCCAACTCTGTGAGCAGAAACCTTTCCTTAACCCTTCCTGTGTCATTAAGAACAGGACAACTGTATCCTGCTCCTTCAACTGTAAATTCCTCTGCAGTCTAGATGAGATATCCTTGGCTATGACAATGGGTAAATAATTTAGCCTTGAGGTCTAAACTTCGTGATTTTAAATGACAATATCAATTCCTACCAGCTATTCAATCCTTAATTATAATCTCTTTCCATTCCCCCCTCCCATCTTGTACCACAGAGCCACAGCCAGTTTGATTGCTCTCCCCCAGATCTACTGAACAAATGTAGGGATATTTTGCAATTCTACTGCATCTCCTAAATTCCCATTCCCACCTTACTTACTGCATAGGCAGTTCTTAAGTACTAAGGGGTGACACTGCTACCTTAAGCTAAGGTTCCTAGTAACTTTCACCCTTGCTGATGTCTCACAACCTATCTCAGTTCAGAGTTCAACTCCTTAGCCGAATTCCTCAACATGCTGACATTTTTCACAGATGTAGCTGCCCCAAACAAAGATATCCACAAGTCCCCCTGTTTTACAACAGCAGCTCATCTCCTGCCCTAATTAATTAGCTTAATACTAATCAAATAAGCACTTAATTTTAATTAAATCACTACTAAAATGAATGTTAGAATTACTTTAAATGTTGTACATTAAGGTAAACTTAGCCCATAGGAATACAACCATATTCCTACTCATTCACTGCTGTAGATTTCTCTTGATGTAGCTTTCAAACCATGCCATTGTAAACTATTAAATGCCAGTGTGGAGTTGCTCCTATTGACAATCACTTTCCAGCCACCTTCCTCATAAAACCCTGCATTCTGTGGACCATCTCTTCCAAATCAGACCGTACTTACAGGGAACTTTTTAAACACCAGGAGGCATAATGGTCAAGGGTTGATTCAGTTTGCGACCAGCAAAGACCTGCAGGGACTGGTGATGATGGCACTCTTGTGATTTGTTTGATATGTGAAATTAAGGGGCAAGATTAAGAACTTTGAAGATAACATAAAAATTGGCAGTCGTGATGACATTGAAAAGGGAAAGAATGATATTGATCGTCTACTGAGATGGGCAGAAAAATGGCACATGGAAACAGAGGTTATAGACAATAGGTGCAGAAGTAGACCATTCGGTCCCTCGAGCCTGCACTGCCATTTTGAGATCATGGCTGATCGATACCCGGTTCCTGCCTTGTCCCCATATCCCTTGATTCCCCTACCCATAAGATACCTATCTAGCTCCTTCTTGAAAGCATCCAGAGAATTGGCCTCCACTACCTTCCGAGGCAGTGCATTCCACACCCCCACAACTCTCTGGGAGAAGAAGTTTTTCCTTAACTCTGTCCTAAATGACCTACCCCTTATTCTCAAACCATGCCCTCTGGTACTGGACTCTCCCAGCATCTGGAACATATTTCCTGCCTCTATCTTGTCCAATCCCTTAATAATCTTATATGTTTCAATCAGATCCCCTCTCAATCTCCTTAATTCCAGCATGTACAAGCCCAGTCTCTCTAACCTCTCTGCGTAAGACGGTCCAGACATCCCAGGAATTAACCTCATGAATCTACACTGCACTTCCTCTACAGCCAGGATGTCCTTCCTTAACCCTGGAGACCAAAACTGTACACAATACTCCAGGTGTGGTCTCACCAGGGCTCTGTACAAATGCAAGAGGATTTCCTTGCTCTTGTACTCAATTCCCTTTGTAATAAAGGCCAACATTCCATTAGCCTTCTTCACTGCCTGCTGCACTTGCTCATTCACCTTCAGTGACTGATGAACAAGGACCCCTAAATCTCTTTGTATTTCTCCCTTACCTAACTCTACACTGTTCAGATAATACTCTGCCTTCCTGTTCTTACATCCAAAGTGGATAACTTCACACTTATTCACATTAAACGTCATCTGCCAAGTATCTGCCCACTCACCCAGCCTATCCAAGTCACCCTGAATTCTCCTAACATCCTCATCACAAGTCACACTGCCACCCAGCTTAGTATCATCAGCAAATTTGCTGTTGTTATTCTCAATGCCTTTATCTAAATCGTTGACGTAAATTGTAAACAGCTGTGGTCCCAATAGCGAGCCCTGTGGCACCCCACTAGTCACCACCTGCCATTCTGAGAAACACCCATTCACTGCTACCCTTTGCTTTCTATCTGCCAACCAGTTTTCTATCCATGTCAATGTCTTCCCCCCCGATGCCCTGAGCTTTGATTTTACCCACCAATCTCCTATGTGGGACCTTATCAAATGAACAATAAAAAGTGTTACACATTACAGGGACTGGTAGGGATAGGGTATACTCAATGAATGGTTTGACTCCTTCCATTTATCATCATTCACATGAAATGATGATAAATAGAGGGAGCATGGTGTACATTTCCAAAGTTTCCTGAAGCAGCAACGCAGAACAGAAGGTTAAGAAGAGATAGAGCTGCAAAATGGAGGCTGGGGGTTAAGGGTCATTAGGTTTAGCATGCAACCTTCCTATTGGGTCACTACTACTTGGGCTTTGGGTGAGAGGGGTGGAGCTATTAGAATAGTTTTTTTTCCTCGACTGGGCAATTCTGAGAGGTTACATTTTCTATCAATTATGTCGTCACTTCTGATCAAGTCAGTGCTGTTTTTTTTCCCTTTGGATCGAGTTTGCACTTGCGCAATAGCTTTCTTTATAAAACTTTAAATTAAATTTTAAACATGGATGGTAATAAATTTAATATAGTTTTTTGGAATTTGAACGGCACGAATCATCCTATTAAGCGTAAAAAGATTTTAAAGAAATTAAAAACACTTCATGCGGATATTATTTTTGCACAAGAGACTCAAGTACGAAGACAGAATGAAGATTGCTTTTTTAAATTCTGGAAGGAACCTTTATATCACTCTTTATCAACAAATAAAGTTAGAGGGGTATCTATTTTTGTTAACTCTTAAATCCGTTTTGTACATTTTAATACTGTTACTGATTTGATTGGAAGATATTTAATTGTCACTGGTCTATTATGTGGTCAAAAGGTAGCTTTGGTGTGTGTTTATGCACCTAATTCAGACAGTCCTGAATTTTTTAAGAAGCTTTATTCTGAGCTCCCGAATCTAAACGAATATAAATTGATTATGGGCGGTGACTTTAAAAGTTGTCCTAATCTGGTGATTGACAGGTCATCAACCAATCCTTTGCTTCCTAATAAAGCGGTGACCTGTATTATTTCTTTTCTATTAGAATATGGCCTGGTTGATATCTGGAGATATAAACATTTTAATGACAAAGACTTTTCTTTCCTTTCACACGTTCATCATAAATACTCAAGAATTTATTATTTTTTTCTAGATACACGGTTGTTGAATTCCATTGTCAAGTGTGTGTATGATGTCATTGCGCTGTCGGATTATGTGCCTATGAAATTACCTCTGAAGTGTGATAATATTTTGAAAATGTCACAGTGGAGATTGAATCCCATATTGTTACAGGGTCCAGCTTTTGTTAGTTTTATCAAAGAGCAAATTTTTTAATTTTTTTGAACTTAATACAATTGAAGGTATGTCAAATTTGGTTATATGCGATACAATGAAATCCTTTCTTAAGGGACAGGTGCTTTCATATTCAGCAGTTTAAGAAGGAAAACCAAAGCAGAACTTTTAGTGATTATTCATAAAATTAAGAGTGATAGATAAAGTGTATTCAGTAAGACCTAGTGAAGATCTATATAAGGAAAGGGTTGAACTCCAAACACAATACGATCTGCTTTTGACTTTCCCCATTGATCAGCAAATTTTAAAATCTAAAAGTCCATTTTATATTGATGGTGATATATCAGGTAAACTGCTGGCTGGTCAGTTGAAGGCAAATATGTTCAGAAGACAGATTTTGAAAATACATAGACCAGATAGAACTGAAACATTAGACCCTTATGAAGTTAATAAGATATTTATGAATTTCTATTCTAAACTTTATAAATCCGAATTCTCTGATAATACTATTATTATGAATAGATTTCTGCAAAAACTAAATATACCTAAAATTTTTATTCAATATATTAATACACTAGATGCACCTATTAAACAAGAGGAAATAGCTAAGGCTATATCCTCTATGCAATTAGGGAAAGCTCCGGACCAGATGGATTTACAGTGGAATTTTATAAGACCTTTAATGAACTGCTTACATTACATCTTTGTCAAGCTTTTACTGTATCCATATCCTCTAGGAATCTTCCAAAAACTTTTTATGAGGCATCAATTTCATTGATTCCTAAAAAAGGAAAAGATCTATCAGAATGTGCCTCCTATAGACCAATCTCCTTATTGAATGTGGATTTTAAAATTCTCTCTAAGATTTTAGCCAATAGGCTTGAGAATTCTTTGTCTACTGTTATCTCAAATTATCAAACTGGATTTATTAAAAATAGGTATTCACATTTTAATATTTAAAGATTGTTAAATATTATTTATTCTCCCTTAGTTAAAGAATCTGAATGTATTGTTTCTGTCGATGCAGAGAAAGCTTTTGACAGGGTGGAATGGCCCTATTTATTTCAAGTTTTGGAGAGGTTTAATTTTGGTCCAGGATTTATTTCCTGGAACAAACTGATCTGTCAAGCCCCAATGGCTGCAGTTGTAATTAACAATCAAAAATCGCCCTTGGGGATTCCAATTCTGTTCAGGGTATTAAGAGAGGGGATAAAGTACAAAAGGTTTTGTTATATTGTTATGAGTGATGGACAGACCTGATGGACAATGGGGTGCAGAGTTAACCATTCCCACCCCCCTCCCCCGAGAACTATGAACAATTGTTGTTGTTATGCTACTATTGAGAGAGAGATAAAGCCCAGGCAAGAACATTTGCTACAGATAAGAGGGGGAGAGAGACTGTTGATTTACTGTATTATGACTTCTACAAGGATTATTTACCTTCTACTACTTTGCTCATTAACATTCCTCAGGAGATAGCAGGAGTGGCCTGATTTGATGGACACAGTCATTCAGAGTTGATGGACAGCTGAGATCCCGTGAGTGGGGATAAAAAGACAGGTCTGGAGAGACACTCTTTAGACATGCCAGTGGACACTGATTGAGCGTTGGAACCCACAGAAAGGTGGGGGCTTCAGAGACCGAACCAGGAGATCGATCAGTAAAGCTCACAGTGTTACAGCAGGGCCAGTGGGGACTTGTGCGTGTGTGTGTCCACTCATGCCAGAGTGACGAGTCCACCACAAAAGAACGGTCTAGCTGAAGGATAGAGTGGACATAGCTGAATGACCACCACAACAACGGTGAAATGGAATCAAAAGGCAACAGGAAGGTTTGCTGACTGCAGCTGCTTAATCTCTCGCTCCCTCTCTCTCTCCCCAATGATTTCAACACAACATCTATAACTACTTCAGCATTTTGAACTGAACTTTATACTTTTCTATGACAATTCATTTACCCCTAGACATCGATAGAGCTTGTTTATTATTGATTATTATTATTCCTACACTTTTGGGTTTATTACTGCTAATTGGTTTTATATGTATATTTGCAGTTTTGATATTGTATTGTGTAGTTTACTAATAAACACCTTTAGTTTGGTACCACCAGATTCCAAAGGATTCTTCTTTCTCTGCTGGTCTGACACCCAGTTACGGGGTACGTAACAATATGCAGATGATTTATTAGTTTACATTTCAGACACTAGGAAATCTACCCCCTCTATGATATCCATACTTATTGAATTTAGTACTTCCTCTGGATATAAATTAAATTTACATAAAAGTGAAATATTTCCTATTATTAACTATTCTGATTATTATGATCAAATACCTTTTAATATTGCTAAAAGTTATTTCACCTATCTTGGTATTAAAATTATTAAAAATTTTAAAGATTTATGTAAATTTAATTTTCTTCCTCTAATTGAATATACATGTAAAGGGGGTTTCTTCTTTTTCTTTGTTACTGCATATGTTAATCAAAATGGCTTCTTTGTTTTGTCAAAATTAGGAATGCTTCTTTGTTGCGAGAGAGTGCTGGAAGCTTGTTTGGGTTAAAATTTACTGATAACGAGAATTGTATTCCTTTGTAAACCAATTGGGATTAATGTTGTTCTTTCTTCTGAGTCTGTAAGCTATTGTTGGTGGGCTTTTGGGGAGATCGGGGCGAGGGGGAGAGAGAGAGGATGCGATGCTGTAAACTGGGCAAGGAACGGACCCCAAGCAGGGGTCCGAGGCCAGGAGGTACCCCGAGGAGAGGAGACAAAGATAGATATGCTTGGTTGACCACTTCGGAGGGTCCTGAGCTGCGAGTCGAGGAGTTCGGAGGGGATCGAATGGTGGCCAAAAGACTTCGTTAATTGAGCTCCAACGGTTGTGCATGAAGTGGTTTGGATTTTGATATGTTTGGCACCTTTTCTTTATTTTCTTTTCCTTCATATATACTACATCGTTATTAATCACTTAGTTATAGTAATCTTTATAAATTGTAATCATTTAATCACATACGGTGTCCTGTCTGTTTTTTGGCGAGGCGGGGATATCACACAGCATCCACACAAGCTGATTACCCAGTTTGGTGGGGCCGAAGGCTGCTCCCCCTAAATGAGAATGAGCTGACCGAGCCTGAGGCGACCCAGGGAGGTGCATACACAACCAACGCTTTCCAAATGGTCACCGTTGATGATGTCGTTAATTGGTCGAATAAATGGCAAATTTAAAGAGGGCAATTTTACCGAAACTTTTATATACGTTTCAAGCTGTCAATCCTTTGTCCCGAAATCGTCTTTTGATAGAACAGATTCTATGATCCTGTCATATATCTGGAATAATAAGATTTCTAGACTGAGTAAACCTTTATTGCATAAATTAAAAAAGATGGAGGCTTGGCGTTACCAAACTTTAGATTTTATTTTCAGGGCAATTAATATTCATTATATTACTTTTTGGATTCACGGTATAGATAATCAGGACTGTCCTTCATGGTTGGACTTGGAGGAGAACTCGGTATGAGGATTTTCTTTGGCTTCTTTACTGGGAGCTCCTCTTCCTTTTTTGTTCTCTAGGATTGGTAGACAAGATCTTAGTCCCATTTTTAGATGTTCATTAAAAATTTGGTTTCAGTTTTGCAGATTTTTTGATTTAAATAACTTTGTTCTTTCTAGTAATATCCATCTTAACTATTTTTTTAAACCATCAATTTTGGATAAGGCCTTTTTAACATGGAAAACTAAGGGAATAAAAACTTTTTTAGATTTGTTTTTAAGAGGATTGTTTAATGTTTTTTTCGCAGCTAGTGGATAAATATGATATATCTAATGCACAATTTTTTTTTAGATATTTACAAGTTCGGAATTTTTTTTTAAAGCGCGATTTGTTACTGAATTATCCATTTGCCCATTTACCAAATATGATAGATGCTATCTTTTAGCTTAAACCATTTCAAAAAGGATTGATAGCCATTATATATAAATGGCTAATGAATTTACGAATGATATCTGATGATAAGGTTAAACGTGCTTGGGAATTGGAACTTCAGGAGTCACTTCCAGATGATCAATGGAATAAAATTTATCATTTAGTTAACAATTCATCTATCTGCGCTCATCACTCCTTGATTCAGTTCAAGGTAATGCACAGGGGGCATATGTCAAAAGATAAACTAGCACATTTTTTCTTAATATAAATCCCACCTGTGACAGACATAACACTGAGGTGAATACCTTAACTCATATATTTTGGTCCTGTATAAAGTTAAATAATTTTTGGAGAGATGTTTAGAACGTTATCAAAAGTCATAGGTGTGGACCTACAACCTAATTCATTTACGGCAATCTTTGGGATTATTCCAAAGGAAGCAGGAAATGTTCCTGCTTCCACTCAACACATGATAGCTTTTTCAACTTTATTGGTTAGGACAGCTATTTTGTTGTATTGGAAGGATCCCAATCCATCGGTTTTTTCTGGCTCTCTTCCATTATGTTGTGTTTAAGTTTGGAGAAAATTAGAAGTCGGATGTTTGATACATCTTTTAAATTTGAGCAAACCTGGCAACCTTTTATTCAATATTTTCATATGATCTAATTTTTCTTTTTTTAGGTAATTTTTTTTCTTTTCCGCAAAGTTTTAGATTTGACCAGAAGGATTTATATTTCTTCTTTAATTATATCCTCAGAATGGACTGCCCAGTCCCCTTTTTATTGTTTGTTTTAGGTTAGTTTAGTGGGGCTTTGTTTTTCTCTTTCTCCATAATAGAAATTTTGAGTCTTTTTTTTCTATGAATTTTTAAGAGGAGTCGTGGTTCTTTTTTATATATTAGCTCAATATTATACTACACATGATTTTGATGGTGTATATTCTTTTTTTGTTTGTACTTTTATTGAAATATGTATTTGAGATAACTTCTCCCCTTACTTGTATTTACCCTTATTCTTTTAAATAAAAAAAAGATTGAAGATGAAATGAGATAGAGAACACTTGCATTCATTAATTGGAACTTGGAATACAAGAACAGAGAAGTTATGTTAAAACTGTATAATGGGCCATAGCTCGAATGCTTTCCCCAAGACCATGGAATGCATGTGATTACACTGGAGAAGGTGCAGAAGAGATTTCTTAGAATACCAGGAATGGGGCATTTAAGAGAGGCATACAGTAGATAACGAGAAATTCTCTCCCTTGGCTAAGGTGTCTATGACCTGAGTGAGAGGTTTTTAAAAGTAAGGGTAGGAAGTTAAGGGGGGTGGGGATTTTGAATTTTGTTGCACTGCCTAATGGAGCAATTAAGGATCTTGGCCTGAAACATTGACTGTTTATTCTTTTCCATAAACACTGCTTGACCTGCTGAGTTTCTCCAACATTTTGTGCATGTGTTACTCTGGATTTCCAATATCTGCAGAATCTCTTGTGTCTATGAATCACCAAAACTATGCCTTCATTGCTGATAGAAAAACCATTCTGTGTTTCTTGGAAACCACCTAACCAGAATTAAAACTTCCAGTTATACAATCATCCACAAAAAGAACCAATAAAGCACCATTTCAGCAATGAAATTCATCATGCTTAACTGTAGTCAACTGCATTTCTCAAAGAATTTGGGGGATTCCAGCTACACAGGATCCATGATTTTCCATGAACTGTAATTTCATAATAACTTCTTGCACATTCTTGAACATAGATTGATTCAGCTTTCCATTAAAAGTTTTCATTAAGTTGTGCAAAAAGAGTGCAAAACAACGTATTCGTTGTCCATTCAGTAATCAGAAGCGGGTGTCTCCAAGCTCCTGGAACTCCTTCCTTGATGATTGCTCATGAGACAAGGCATGTCCTGGAGGCTGGTGATGCTTCCTCATGATCGAGTGGCTGAGCTGACAACTTTCTGCATATTTTCCGATCCCGTGCAGTGTCCCCTCCACACCAGAGGGCGACACAACCAGTTAGAATGCTCTCCATGATTCACCTTCAGAAATTTGAGTGACATACCAAGTCTGCTCAAACTCCGAATGAAACATAGCTGCTGTTGTGCTTTCTTGGTCATTGCATCTATATGTTGGGCCCTGGATAGACCTTCAGAGACACTGACACAAAGGAACTTCAATCTGCTCACCCTTAGCAGAGCTAATGCCTCAAAGAGGACTGGTGTATGCCCCTTCGACTTCTCCTTCCTGAAGTCCACAAGCAATTCCATGGCCTTACTGATATTGAGTGCAAGGTTGTTATTGTGACACCACTCCACCAGCTGATCAATCTTGCTCCTGTACGCCGCCTCTTCACCATCTGAAATTCTGCTGATAGTTGTGTCTTCAGCAAATTTACAGATGCCATTTGAGCCATGCCAGCCACAGTCATGGATGTAAAGTGAGTAGGGCATTGGGCTAAGCACCTTGAGGTGCACCAGTGTTAACTGTCAGTGAGAAGATGTCCAATATGATCCAAAGCTGAGTGAAGAGCCAGCAAGATTGCATCTGTTGTAACCCCATTTCTTCCTTTATGATCCACCTTTAAAAATAACACCCGGGCTTCACTGGATTTGTTCATTTGGAGTTGTATCCTCCACTTCTGCAAGCAGAAGGCAGATCAATTGATCTCTTATCTGTCTTTCTTTTAATTAAATCATGTTTGATTCTCCAAACTCTTCTCTTTGCTGCCTCAAGGAAGTGGTACTGAAGCCTGAAGACACACATTGTCTTTTATTGCTCGCATTTTGCACATTTAATTTAATTATATATATTCTTATTGTAATTTATAGTGATCATTCTACTGCTGCTTCACTAGAACAAATTTCACGACATACGCCAGTGATATTAAACCTGATTCTGAAACCGGTCATGTCAATTAGATCAAGGTCTTTTAAAGGTACATTTGCGTTCTTTTCGCTAAACTTGCAAAGTCAGTCCAAACACAGCTTGAAATCTTGAGCCATGCTGAATCAGGGTGCAGCAATAAAAATGAACAAAAAAGACTGGTTCAAATGAAGGAGACATTTTAGGTCCAATAAACAAAAGGGGCAGCAATATTCATAACTGGGATAAGTGGGAGCAAGTTATTTACAACTATCGTATGACTTTTAAATTGTTAACACTAAATTAATAATCAAATCATATTTCTTCAGTGTAAGCAACCACATACTAGATCTTTTCTTAATATAATCAAGTATCAAGCTTAAAATAGTTCTTGTCAAGTTACTAAACAAAGATAAATGTGCTGAGCTATTGAAAGAGAGAAGGGAAATGAACTACTTGTATAGCTTCTTCAAAAGACACACACACACACACACACACACACACACACACCCCCCTGCACTCTATTATTCTAGGTGCATAATTGTAGCTGACACCATGAGTTCTTGATAAGTATCATATTTAACAACATTTCTTTACCTACTTGAGAACCTTTAAGCTTGAGTTGTTCTGCAGTCCTTCTATGAAGTGCTGTATATCCTCATCAGTTAAATTGTTTTCCTGAAGACTGCAACAACAAAAGAAAATTTGTTATAAAATTTTCTACAGGAGAATCCCCTGCCAGGTTTGAAGACAGAACAAACTATCTTTGCTAATGGTCAGCAGAATTATTGACTTACGCTTAGTCTTCAATATATTCTGAAATTATTGTTTGGTTACTAGGGGCTGAAAGCTGCTTAAACAAAATCACAAAGCACACTCATTTCCTATTACGATTGCCTGCAATTTGTCCAAGAGCTCAAAAGTTCTGTGAGTGATGGTGGTGCCATCTTAGTCACCGTAATTTTCCGCCATTCACTTCTATCCATGGGCCTTTCAGTTTCTCTTCCATTTATGTAAATATCTTTGTTTAATTCTGTTCTGTTCCCAAACACTGTACATCTCCAGTCTTAACCATACAACTTCTCAGCTGATTTCAGTGTTTGTTTCTACATCTTTATCCTGACAATTCACATTTTAATTCTCCTGCTCTCAAACTGTGCCTTTCAGACAATTGCAGCATTCCCATTGTATATGCTGATGTAATCACATGTAGTAAAATGCTCATCCCACAGTCAAGCCAACTGAAGAGTATCTGTGCCAACTTTAGCCCTTTTTGACAACATTGCTTTCAATTTCCCACTGAACCACATTAGGAAATTCATTTTTCTTTATCCACAAGACACACATGGGACCAAAACCACTACCTTTACTGCAGATGTAAAACATTATTTTATGTTTTATTGCTAAATTGACTCTTTCTTTTTTACTTAACTGTTGAATTCCTGCCTTCCTTTGGTGACTGTGTTCTTGTTAAGTAGTGCAAAGTAGTACAGACATCCCACTGTTTCAGCAGAACTGCGTTCCCCACCCCCCACCACGTAATTAGGTCCCAATCCCTTGTGATTCCTTGAGTATAAATACCAGGATGCAACTTATCATAGAAAATGCTGCACAGATGACACAATGAACCAACCGATTCTGAATTCTTCAACAAGCATTTAATTATCCACTTGCCAGTATTATCTACACGATTTGAAAATGTAATGATAAACATCAACCATTGATTATTCAATTCTTTAAGTCTCCATGCTCCTTGGATGGTGTACATGATCTTCTCTTATTCATTCAGAGAATGTGAGAAGTTCCAGGACTCAACCAATAATAATGAAGAGGCAACAATTACATTTTCAAAGATCCAATAAAGAGTCTTTGATCTGAAATGTTACCGATTGTTTTCTGCGTCTTTTGTTTTTATTTCGGATTTCCAGCATCTGCAGCTCTTTCACCTTGACATAGAGTTACACAAATTGGAAGCAGGTCCTTCCTCTTCATCCTAATAAAACCCATGCTGACCACATTGCCTATCCAAGCTAATCTCATTTGCCTGCATTTGATCCTTATCCTTTGAATCTTTTACTAGCCATGTACCTGTCTAAGTGTATTTCAAACCTGTGCCTGCAACTGCTTTTATCATTCCCATTGGCAGTTCTTTCCATCCATATACCACCCTCCATATTTAAAAAGTTATCCTTCAGGATCCTCTCATTGTAAATCTATACCTTTTAGTTTTAGGATCCCCTACACTGGGGATCTTTAATCTTCAATCTTATCTTGTCAATCCATGGCGTCTTCTCGTGCCAAGATGAGGCCATCCTCAGGGTGGAAGAGCACCCTGATGGCATGCATATCAAATTCAATTCCAAACATTTAGGCAACATTTGTGGAAAGTTAAGATTTTACATTGATAACTTTTCATTGAAACTGGGAAAAATGGGAGATGGAGCTTTAAGATGCAGGGACATTGGGAATGGGAGAACCAAGAGTTCTCTGAGAAGATGGAAGACAGAAAATTCAGTTACAAAAGGGATAATCATACAAGGTAAGAGTGCTGCATGGACAAATAAATTGGTAAGATACCATTTTGGTGGATTTCTAAATTATAGCAATAGGATCATCATCTGAAATTGTCAAAGGAAGGTAGCTTTTAGATCATGTGAAGTCTTCAGCTCTTTATTTTCACACTGCACAATTCAATCAAAGCCTAGGCTACTGCAGAATTTTCATCTACGTACTGAATATCTCTGTGCACAGGCAAGTCTGATGACAGTATCAATTTCAAACTTTGAGTATAGTTAATAAAAAATGCACAAATACCAGAAACCCGAATTAAAAGTAATAATTGAATCTAGAGGTGAGTTATTAATCTCGCTCCAGAACCACGGAAATACATGAACTTCATTAACTAATCTCACCACAACTCTTCCAGGATGGTGTTCTTCTTCAACATTAAGGCCAACGCCCTAGCACCTTGACTTCCAATGTTATTATCAACAAGGCTATTGGTCAGAAGACAGAAAACAGAATCAATTAGCTAGATGCAACAGGTTTTTAAAACTGAATTGGAATTAAAAAAATCAACATGAGGCATAAATGTGCAAGCATTGTTACCTCAGCCACAAGAGACTAGTGTTATTTTCAAGGGCTGCTGCAATAGCAGAGGCACCAGCATCTCCAACTTTGTTTCCCCAAAGTCTGAACAAATGTCAAAGAAAAAGCTTATATTTAAAATTTTAATATGAGTGCTGTAAACTGTGTTCCAATATAATGCATCACTGAGTTATTTTATGTATGAAACAGAAGTCACTTTAACCTAATCTATCGAGTCAGAATATACTGTACCCGTTTAAGCCTCCTGTTTGCTCAATCCTGTGCCTGGTTTTACAAACCCATTTCCAGAAAAGTTGGGATATTTTCCAAAATGCAATAAAAACAAAAATCTGTGATACGTTAATTCACGTGAACCTTTATTCAACTGACAAAAGTACAAAGAAAAGATTTTCAATAGTTTTACTGACCAACTTAATTGTATTTTGTAAATATACACAAATTTAGAATTTGATGGCTGCAACACACTCAACAAAAGTTGGGACAGAGTTAAAATAAGATTGAAAAGTGCACAGAATATCGGTTTGGAAGACTCCACATTAAGCAGGCTAATTGGTAGCAGGTGAGGTATCATGACTGGGTATAAAAGTAGCGTCCATCAAAGGCTCAGTCCTTGCAAGCAAGGATGGGTAATGGCTCACCCCTTTGTGCCAAAATTCGTGAGAGAATTGTTAGTCAGTTCAAAAGGAACATTTCCCAGCGTAAGATTGCAGAGAAGTTAGGTCTTTCAACATCTACAGTAGATAATATTGTGAAAAGATTCAGGGAATTCAGAGACATCTCAGTGTGTAAAGGGCAAGGTCGGAAACCACTGTTGAATGCGCGTGATCTTCGAGCCCTCAGGCAGCACTGCCTAAGAAACCGTCATGCTACTGTGACAATTATAGCCACCTGGGCTCGGGAGTACTTCAGAAAACCATTGTCACTTAACACAGTCCGTCGCTGCATCCAGAAATGCAACTTGAAACTGTATTACGCAAGGAGGAAGCCATACATCAACTCTATTCAGAAACGCCAGCGAGTTCTCTGCGCCCGAGCTCATTTCAGATGGACCAAAAGACTGTGGAACCATGTGCTGTGGTCAGATGAGTCCACATTTCAGCTAGTTTTCAGAAAAAACGGGCGTCGAGTTCTTCGTGCCAAAGATGAAAACGACCATCCTGATTGTTATCAGCGAAAGGTGCACAAGCCAGCATCTGTGATGGTATGGGGGTGCATCAGTCCCCACGGCATGGGTGAGTTGCATGTATGTGAAGGTACCATTGACTCTGAGGCATATATTAGGATCTTAGAGAGACATATGTTGCCATCAAGGTGACATCTCTTCCCGGGACATCCATACTTATTTCAGCAGGACAATGCCAGACCACATTCTGCATGGGCTACAGCAGCATGGCTTTGTAGACAGAGTGCGTGTGCTTGACTGGCCTGCTGCCAGTCCAGATCTATCTCCTATTGAAAATGTATGGTGCATCATGAAGAGGAGAATCAGACAACGGAGACCACGGACTGTTGAGCAGCTGAAGTCTTATGTCAAGCAAGAATGGACAAAATTTCCAATTGCAAATCTACTATAATTAGTATCCTCAGTTCCAAAACGATTAAAAAGTGTTATTAAAAGGAAAGGTGCTGTAACACAATGGTAAATATGCCTCTGTCCCAACTTTTGTTGAGTGTGTTGCAGTCATCAAATTCTAAATTTGTGTATATTTACAAAATACAAATAAGTTGGTCAGTAAAACTATTGAAAACCTTTTCTTTGTACTTTTGTCAGTTGAATAAAGGTTCACTTGAATTAACATATCACAGATTTTTGTTTTTATTGCATTTTGGAAAATATCCCAACTTTTCTAGAAATGGGGTTTGTATTTTGCAATGATTTCAGAAATTATCCACTAAAACCTATTAAATGATATGATTTAGATTCGCCAACTTTATGACTTAACTTTGATCTTTGTATCCATTGAAATGTAAATTTATAGTAGCACAGAGAAAGAGTATCATATGCAATAAAAAATTAAAGTAGTTTGATTCATTTGCAGATGATATAGGATGTCTGCCAGGAACATGCAAAAGCAGTGCAAAGAAATTAACAGCTGATGACATACCCCAAGAACTGGATAGAGTTGTTTTGTTTTAAACCTTCTGCCAGTACTTCTGCCCCAGCAGCTGTTAAATGATTGTTGCCCAGCCTGGAATTATTCAAAAAATTCTGTAAAGATTAAGTCAACACCAGTGTAATTGCCTTAGAAAAGAAATGGAATCTCCATTTGGTACAGTTTGCAGCACAAGCAGATCCCGTTGCCACTCAAATTCACGGCCAAAGCCAAATCGCAGGGACCAACTAACCGTTTTGCATGGAAATACTCCCAGCATTTAAAATGAAAGGCCAGTTGGCTTAATCCACCATTTTCTATGGCCCCTCTTTTTTTTTTATTGTGCTGTGAATGCTACTGACAACAAAAACAATTATTGTGCATCTTAGCCTGCCTCTGAATGGAGGAGGCTCTTGAGAGTCAATCACATCAATGGGCTGGACAAGACAAGGACAACATGTTTTTGAGAGTGAAGAACATGATTTAATGATGATATAGTACTATTATGTCTTCAATAGAGATAATAGCTTTTAATTCCAAATTTATTTTAATTATTTCATCATTAAATCCTAACTGCTATGACGGCATTCAAATTCAACTACCCTGACCTGTAATTCTGGCCTGATTAATCTCCAACATCCCTGTGCGTGGTCTAACTCCAAATCACAGACAGCCTCCCCTGAATTCCATGAACTTACAGATCTGCAAGCTTTATGTTGACATGCTCAAATGTTGCCCTGACGTTGCAGACGGGTACTCACACCTCTGATGGCTTTTCAAAAAGCAACTTTGGTAGCTTATAATAGGGGACAGTTCTGTTGTGGTCTTGCAAGGAAACAGTGAGGGAAATTCCTTGGTTAATACAGGAAACATCCAAGTCATACCCATGGCAGAGAAGAGAGTAGAGAAAAGTGCACTTACCTGATGCAAGTTACTGGAACTTAAAATCAAGCTTAATTATGGACTAAATCCCAGTGAATCTTGGCTAGACCGAAATTTAAATCCTTTTCAGAAGCAATGCACAATTTACAATCGTGTCTTTACCTGCAATTTCAGGCTTTCATAATCTGGTTATTTATTTCATTAAGTACTGTTGGAATTCTGATCTTACCTTAGTGCTAAAAAGTTTTTCTTGTGTTTCAGAAGCTTTGCAAAATTCTGGGCACATGCATCAGTGATATTATTATGAAACAATCTAAAAAAAAATAAAAGTTTGAATAGTAACTGCACATCTCGAAAATTTAAATACTAGTTTCATAAAGAATATACTCTATGTTGTCAAATCATTTTATAGAACAAAATCTGCAAATGGTTATGGCTCAGACGACATCAGAACTATAATTAATCAAATGTATAAGTACACCTCTACATCAAATTTTACTTCCCTTATTGACTTTTAACAACCAAAGGTGGCAACTCCACTTTAAAAATACCAATTCTTACGCAATCTTTTGTAAATTGTGGCAGCCAAGAGCTTGATCAACCAGTTTGGAGGCTCCTTGATCAGCAATGTTATTTCCTCGGAGGCTGAAAATATAAAAATGAAAATGATTACATAATTACCAAAATGAAGGAAGTGAGCAAAATCAATTTTCAATGTCCTCTATCTTTGTGATTTGCAGGTTTGCTATAATAGTAATTACTTGCAATTAACTTGTTAAATGTTTCACCGTATCTGCTGCATCTGCTCTCAGGATGATGCTTTCATTCCAAAAATAATGAGATGCCCGCCTTCCTCAAAGAAAGGAGGTTTCCTTCCTCCACATCAATGCTGCCCTCACCCACATCTCTCCTATTTTGCACATCTGCCCTCACCCCATCATCCTACTGGCACACCAAGGCTAGGGTTCCTCTTGTCCTCACCTACCACCAGACTAGCCTCCATGTCCAGCACATAATTCTCCATAAATTCCACCTTCTCCAACAGGATCCTACCACCAAGCACATTTTTCCCTCCCACCACTTTCTGCTTTCCTCAGGGATCACTCCCTACCTGACTCCCTTGTCCACTCATCCGTCTCTACTGATTCCCTCCTGGCACTTATCCTTGCGAGTGGAACAAGTGTCACACCTGCCCCTACACCTCCACCCTCTTTACAATGCAGGGCCCTAAACAGTTCTTCCAGGTAAGGAGACACTTCACGTGAGAGTCCGTTGGGGTCATCTACTGTTTCCAGTGTGGTCTCCTGTATATTGGTGAGACCCAACATAGATTGAGAAACTGCTTTACTGAGCACCTATGCTCCGTCTGCCAGAGAATGCGGAATCTCCTGATGGCCACCCATTTCAATTCTACTTCCCATTCCAACATACCAGTTCATGGCCTTCTCTACTTCCACAATGAATCCACACTCAGGTAGGAGGAGTAACACTTTATATTCCATCTGGGTAGCCTCCAATCAAACTCCTAGGAATTGCCCACCCCACTCCCTTCCACAATTCCCCATTCCCTGTTCCCTCTCTTACCTTCTCCTTGCCTGCCCATCACCTCCCTCTGGTGCTCTTCCCCCTTCCCTTTCTTCCATGGTCTTCTCCAGCCCTTTATCTCTTTCAGTAATCAATTTCATAGCTCTTTACTTCATCCCATCCCCGTTTCACCAATCACCTACTAACTTGTACTTCTTCCTCCCCTCTCTCCACTTCCTTACTCTCACTTCTCATCCTTTTTTAAAAAAAAAGTCCTGATGAAGGGCCTCAGCCCAAAATGCCGACTCTTTACTCTTTCCCATAGATGCTACCTGGCCTGTTGAATTCAGCCAGCATTTTGTGTACATTGCTTTAGGTTTCCAGCATCTACAGATTTTGAGTTTGTGCTATTTTTTCTTCTCTAAGGTGATGTAATACTAATTTAATGCTGAATTGCCAGCAAGTGAGCACATCTAGTTTACGGGTTATATTTCACTCAGTCAGGGACAACCATCCCTATGCCTATTGTCTGACTAGATCTATTGCCTAAACATGTTGCTCAACTCCACTTAAATATGAAGTTAATTTGTGTGTTATGTGATGAACATCTAAGAAAAAGTAGACAATGTGATGCTAATTCAATGAAGCAATTGTTAAGTAGTGCTATGACTCATTAAATGTGTAACATGCACACAGTGTTCACTTTATTAGGTACCCCTGCATATTTGCAGTCTTCTGCTGTACCCCATCCACTTCCAGGTTCAACATTGTGTTCAGAGATGCTCTTCTGCACACCACTGTTATGATACATGATCATTTGAGTTACTGTCAGCTTGAACTAGTCTAGCTAATCTTCTCCGATTTCTCTCATCAGTAAGGCATTTTCACTCACAGGACACTTGCTTAAAGGATTTTTTTTATTGCTCCATTCTCTGTGAAGTCTAGAGTCAGTTGTGGTTGAAGCCCCCAGGAGATCAGCAGTTTCTGAGATATTCAAACCACCCCATCTGTCACAAGTAATTATTCCTCGGTCAAAGTCACTTAGTCCATGTTTCTTCCCATTTCTTTGTTTGATCTGAACTACAACTCTTGGCCAGATCTGCATGTTGAAATGCTTTGAGTTGCTGCTACATGATTGGCTGATTAGATATTAGCATAAGCAGGTGTACAGGTGTACCTAGTAAACTGGTTCTTGAATGCATGTCATTGGTACCATTATGTACCACAATTTCTGACTGTTCACCCTCCCCCTTAAGAAAGCTGTGGATCATCTCTAACCTGAGTCATCTCTAACCCTGGCATCCGGAAGGCATACACCACTCAGGAGCCTCTCTCACATCCTCAAAAATCTCTTATCTGCTCCCCTGACTTTCGAATATCCAAACACCTTCGCTGTCTGCTTCAACCACCACCCCGCTTGACTTCTGAGCCACAGAGCCAGATTCAGCGCCATTGACCTGGTCACTGTTGCTTTCCCCTGACAGATCATGCCACCACCCCCCAACATTATTGAAGGCAGTAACTTGCTATTGAAAGGGACAGCCAGAGGGTACTCTGCACTGTCTGCCTATATGCCCTTTCTTTCTCCTGACTAGATGGCTGGTCTGCAGGTACAGTTGAAATTCAGAGCCCTTACACCGCCCCCCCCCCCCATTCTACTATCGTGCTACAGAGTGTACAGTCTCTAGGGAAAAACAAAGTGAAGACCTCAGAGCAAAATTGTAGTACGAGGGACATCAAAGATTGCTGTGTACTTTGCTTCACAGAAACATGGCTCACTCCCAACATTTCAGATGCAGCGCTGCAGCTCAAAGGCTTCACCATCCATCATAAAGACAGGGCAGCTATGTCTTTTAAAGGTAGAGCAGGTGAGTGCATTTCATGATTAACTCATCGTGGTGCACAGGCATGGTGGTTCTGTCTTAGTCCTGCTCACCCTACCTGAAACATCTAGCGGTCCATGTATTGTCCATTTTATCTGATGAGTTTTCCCCATCATGCTGATAGTAGTGAACATCCCACTCTGGCTGGCACTGGTGAATATCGGGCAGGCACTGGCTGAGCTGGGCACCATGATCCACAATCACAAATCAGCCCACCTGAATGCCTTCCTCATCATTGAGGAGGATTTCAACCATGCCAGCTTGAAGAAGCCTCTGACCAACTACCATCAACATATCAACTATGGAACCCGAGAAGCGACCACACTTGGCCACTGTTAGACCATCATCAAGAATGCTTTGCATGCAATCCAATGCCTGCAGCTTGGAAACTCTGATCCATTGGCTGTACTTCCTTCCCGACGTACAGGCAGATACCAAAGACCATAGCACCAGTGGTGACGTCCTAGTGAAATGGTCAAGGGAGCACTTAGAGAATTTCTTTTGAGTTGGGGTACTGTATAATATTCAGGGATTCATCTTCGACTCTGAATGAATATGCCACAGTTGGCACTGACTTCACAACCTGTGAGGATGAGTTTGTGCATTCAAGAACAAATCAAAAATTAATGGATGAATCAGGAGATTCGTAGTCTGTTCAGGGCTAGATCTGCAGCATTCAAGACCAGTAATCCAGAACAATTCAAGAACTCCAAGTGTGAATTCTATCATCATGAATGGCTGTGATGCTTCACTTAGAGATGATCTCAATGTCTTTTACGCATGCTTTGAGGGGGAGAATTAAACTACACCTGTGTGAAATCCTGCTTCATCCGATGAATCGCTGTCTCAAAGGCCAATGTCAGAACACCTAGTAACAGGGAGTACCCTCACAAAGATGGTGTACCTAGGCCAACCAACTGGCAGGAGTGTTCGAGGATATCTTTATTCTCTCACTGCTGCAGTCAGGGGTTTCCACCTGCTTCAAAAGGGTGACAATCATGCTAGTATGCAAAAGAGCAGGGTGGGCCCACTCAATGACTATCACGCAGTGGCACTCTCCTCTACTGTGATGAAGTGCTTTCAGAGGTTGGTCTTGGCCAGAAGAAACTTCAGCCT
The DNA here is from genome assembly GCF_030144855.1 of Hypanus sabinus. NCBI lineage: Eukaryota > Metazoa > Chordata > Chondrichthyes > Myliobatiformes > Dasyatidae > Hypanus > Hypanus sabinus. Next base: position 38,579,648 of record NC_082722.1, read on the forward strand.
AAGCAAGTACCCAGACTGGCTGCAATTTGCCTATCGCTACAATAGGTCTACAGTGGATGAAATCTCGCTGGCTCTTCATTCGGCCATGGAATACCTTGGTAGTAGCCATACCCATGTCCAGCTGATGTTTATTAATTACAGCTCAATATTCAACACCATCATACCCATACTAATAATCAAAAAGCTCCGAATTCTGGGCCTAGGTACCTCCCTCTGCAATAAGATCCTTGATTTCCTCATCACTGACAGTCCACATCGGTTCTCACCAAGGATGCATGCTTAGCCCCCTGCTCTAGTCTTTCTATACCTATGATCGTGTGGCTAGACACAGCTCAAATACCATCTATAAATCTGCGAATAACCCAACTATTGTTGGTAAAGTTTCAGGTCATGAAGAGGAGGCATACAAGAGTGAGATGGATTAGCTGGTTGACTTGTGTCACAACAACAACCTTGCACTCAACGTCAGTAAGACCAAGGAGTTGACTGTGGACTTCAGGAAGTCAAGGGAAAGCACACCAGTCCTCATCGAGAGATCAGCTGTGAAAAGGATGAGCAGTTTCAAGTTCTTGGCTGTCAACATCTCTGAAGATGTGTCCGAGTCCAACATATTGATGCAATGACCAAGAAGACATGACAACAGCTATGTTTCTTTAGGAGTTTGAGCAAACTTGGCATGTCACCAAAGGCTCTGGCAAATTTCTACACACGTACTATGTAGAGCATTCTAACTGGTTGGATCACCGTCTGGTATGGAGAGACCACTGCACAGGATTGGAAAACGCTGCAGAAAGCTGCAAACTCAATCATCTCTGTCATGGATGTTGTCCTCCATGCTGGGAGGAGGACATCTTCAAAAGATGATGCATCAAAAAAAATTGGCATCCATCATTAAGGACCCCTGTCACTCAGGGCATGCTCTCTTCTCATTGTCACCATCAAGGAGGTGGTACAGGAGCCTAAAGGAAAAACAACCCACCCATCCCACCCCGCCATCAGGTTTCTCAATGGACAATGAACCCATGTACACCACTTCACTATTTATTTTCTTCTTTTTTCACTCTTTTTGCACTACTTATTTAAATTATATTTCTTATATTTCTTATTGTAATTTATATTTTTATTATACATTGCACAGTTCTGCTGCAGAACAAATTTTACTATATATTCAAGATTCAAAGGTGTATAAATTATACACCTTGAAATTTGTCTGATTACTGACAGCCACAAAGCAAGAAACGCGAATAACCCAATTTAAAAACAAAACAGACCAAAAGACACTGCACAGAGAAGAGAGGAAAAAAAAGACACACAAATTATGCCAAATTACACAACAAAAACAAGCCAACAGCATTCTGAACCAGACTGAGTCTCAAATCCACTCCCAAAGCAGCTGGAGTAGGCCCAAGCTTATCCCAGATTATCACAGCAGCAGGGTAAAAATGCAGAGCTGCCTGATCAGTTTACAGCCTTGGCACCGCAGAGAAAGGAATTAATATTCTCGGGAGAGCGAGCAAAATAAGTCTGAACCTTACCTCCATTCCTATCACTTGGGTTTCCAGTCTACTTGTGCCACGAATCGCTTGGGCTGCCCAGCCCAAAGTCATTCTCAATTTTACCAAATTTGCTCAGTGCTTGGAGCAATCCACCCTCACACCCGAGTTAGGCGGACAGGCATCAAATCTCTTCTGCATCAACCCCTCTCCATTGTTCAGTGCAACAGCGACAGCGATACCAACTCCATCTGTTGCTGTGGCTCAAACACATTGCGCCTTCCAATGTCCCCCAGCATGGCTCATTCGCCGAATCAGCCTCGCCTCCGCCTGCCTCCTCACTGTCTGTGGTGATAATTCACCACAATTTGCTTCAGAAAAGATGTTACAAGTAATATTTTCAGTCAAATCTATTGCCTTTCAATCTACCACAAAGCTGTTGCATGCCTTTGGAGCACCACCTTAAACCAGAACATATCCCTATGATCCTAAACCTCATTCTGATAGTGACAGTCACCCAGCTAACCACCTCCTGCAGCTTAGGGGCGGCTACCTCTCATTCTCACCAATGACCCGTAGGTTATCCAGCTCCAGCTCCACTTCCAGTTCCCTAATGTGGACTGTAATAATACTAACAATATTACTTTATTGATCCTGAGTGGAAAATTCTTTCATTACAGCAGCAACATTTAAAAGCACAGTTAGTGTGCAGACTTAATAATAATGTACAGAATACTAATATACATAATAATGTACCAATGAAGTGTGGTCTCCTGTTGTACAGAGAGGAACTGTTGTATATGTTGATTGCATTTGGTAGGAAAGATTTTCTGTGATGATCCTTATGACAGCAGAGCTGAATGAGTCTGTTCGAAAAGAAGGTGTAGCACTTCTTACAGGTGTAGTCATGGGAGACACTGGAAATCTCCCGTTTTTCCACATCGTGCAAGAAGAGCTCACCACTACCCTGGGATCCATTCTCTGGGCTCCATTTATGCAATAATAATGAAGGAAAAACTTACCAGAAACCTCATTCTACCCTCTGACTGTTTTGTTCAAGCCTCAGTTCCTCACTCTAACCCTGCCCATTCTAACAACGGCAGTTCTGCATAAACCTAAATTCTTTGGATCTTGCAAATTGCCTAATCAATTTACCAACATACAGAAAGCCTGAAAGCGCACTTTCTGTTTAGTACTACATTACAGGCTGTCATGAAGGAAAAAGAACTGTTGTATGAAATGGTTCTTCTCCATTTTTTGGATGCAGCGATTGTATTCACTACTATAATCTTGGAACAGACACAACTCATCCACAGCCTGAAATGTTCCTAAGATAAATGACCCAGTAATCCATTTTGATGGTATGGTTACATTGCAAGCACACAGAAAGAGCCCCTATTTTCAAACAATTTCATTGAACGATTTACATTTAACATGAAAGGCGGACAGTTCAGCATCCAATCTGAAGACAATGGGCGAATAATTCTATTGTGTGTGTAAATGCTCCTAAAGTCTGAATGCGGGGTTGTTAGCCTAAGTGTGTAGGGAAGTGTTGTCCTACAGAACATGGTTTGCAACTCAACATGGGTGTTAAGATAATAAAATTTGCAGGTAACCCATCCAGAAATCAGGCTTTACCATTAAAGTTGAGAGCAAAGTAACAAGATTTCCTGGATGATGTTCTACCCTGAGGAGCTGTATTTAACTTTGTATTTTTTGCTATTTCCAAGTTGCAATCTAATTAGTAGACTTGGTCATCATGCTCATCTGACACACCATGCAAAATCAAACTGATAGTCAGTGGGGCATCAGGTCAGGAACAGGAAGCATAGTCACAGAGCTTAAAAGCATAATAGATTCCTCCAATTGACTGAAAGTGTCAGTAAGAAAATAATCTATAGATGCTGGAAGACTAAAAGCAGAAAGTACTGAAGGTACTCAGCAGGCCAGGCTACATCAGTAGAAAAAGAACCAGAGTCAACATTTCAGATCGGAGAATTTAAAAATTAAGAATTGAAGGTGTTATTGCTCTGGCTAACTCAAGGACTTTGGGCTAAATAAGAACTGGCCCTTTAAGTAACATCCAGCCCTTCAGTAAAGGTCAACTTAATATTCACTGCATATGCTGATAATGGCCAAAATACGCAAGGAATTATTCGCCAAAGTGACATGATTCTTGTATTTCACACAGGTTGATGTAATTGTGCACATCCAGTGGCTTTGTACGTAGCACATCATATGTGGAAAGGACTATGCTATAATTTTAATGCTAATTGCATTTAGTAGTTGCCTTCAAGATCACATTTCATTGTGCAGTATGTAGCATATATGATAGAGATTTCAGGAAGAATTTCTAAGTGTGGATCATTCCCCAAGTACCAAACTGAGATACAGAGACATGTAGTCAAATTTCTGGGACCGCATTCAGAATTATAACCACTTGATTCAGGGTCAGGAATACTAGACGCTAAGGTAAAGTCCAGGTCAAAAATAGAAAACAAAATTCAGGACTCTTTTCCTTTTTTTTCTTGAAAGAGTTACAAGTTGAGTAAGGTAACAGTCAGTCTTTTTTACTAACATCATAACCGTCTATTTTTTAGGGATGCTTGCTTTTAGAGAAGATATTGCACTAATTTATTTGTGTTAATTTTCTCCATTACTCATGATGGTATGCTCTGAACGGAATATGTTGAAATCTGATTTTCAATATATGCAGAAAATTTTCAACATTGTTCTGCAAAATTCTAGTCTTTTACTATAGCAATGACAATGAACAAGGAACTCAACCTTAGATGTCAAAGCCATAGTTTACTTGCCTATGCTGTTGTCAATTATTGTAAAAGACTGCTGGAATATACTGACATTTAAATTTAAAGCCATTCGCAATATAAAGAGACAAAACAATGACAAGGGAACATAATTACTTACTAATATTGGCAACTGCAATTTTCAGCTAAAAGCACTTACTAAATAGACTGGCAATTGCTCAAACAGGGAAGTAGCTGTTCAATTCCTATATCTCCAATCAAGTTGTAATCCAACTGTAATCCCACAGGATTTTTCAAGTGTTTGAGGACATAAGCAAGGGCAGTGCATTCAATCGGCCCTATTCCACAATAGGTCAGCTTCAAGTGATCCACCTCCAGATTGCTAACAGCGTGTTTGGCTAAATCATTGTCCTGCATTTCATAAATGCATTTGATCCACCACACAAACTCGGGCAAGGCGTGCATACTTTTCTTCTCCTCACCCACAGCTGGTGGTATGGATAAGAAGTGTTTCTCTATGCCCTTTGCCAGGTAACTCTTAACCAGTTTGCACTTCTTCGATTGCTTTGGGATGCCTGAGAACTTCTGTATCAGATTCCTGTGTTTACCTGACAAAAGCCCAGAAACAAAGTTTGCTGTTATTTGAAGATTTGATTTCTCTGCTTCCAGTAACATGGTTTCGCATCTCCTTGCCGATTGCCCGTGAGACTGGAGACAACTGAATGGGAATCTCTCAATGCAAGCTGCTGATGTCATGCAGGGCAACTTCTCCTTCTCTCTAGATTTGAACAGCAAGTAAAGGGTAGATTCTCCCATATTATCACTTAACGTGATATAGAGAGCAGCAAAGAAACACTGGATAGTAATGTGAAGAAACTCGTAAGTCCCCTTCTTAGTGGCAGTGCCTGTTTGGGAACAACTATGACTGTCAACAAGAAATCCCAAAGAAATGTCTTCTTTAGATATCTGAGCCTCTTGTAGTTGTGCAGCTGAAAACACATAGTTACAGGAGATTAAACCATCCATCGCCAATTTGCTAAGACGGAAGATGGTCACAATTTGGCTCGGTAGAATTTCATTTACTCCATGGCTGTTGTGTGCAAAATGCAATAGAATATGATCCAAGATTAGAAGATAGATGTCAGTCATAGTCTGAGTGAAGTCACCAGCGTTCTGCATTAGCTGTCGATGGCAATTCGATACAATCCAACAGAAGAAGGGAACGTGACAGAGCCCATGAAGAACGGAGTTTGCCTCAACAAAATATAAAATATGCTCTGCATTTGAGGAGTTGCCATGATATTTCTTTATAAATTCTTCAATTTCCTTGTGTGAGAAGCCTTTTAAAGTAATTTCTTTCCGTAGGTATTTCCTTAACATGGCAGTTACAGCACTTGGCCGACTGGTCATAACTTTTTTAGAGTTTTTCATCAAGTTTCCTTGGAGAAGGTTAAAGATTAGATTCAATGCAGAGGTAGGCTTGGTGGGTGAACAGTGCCTTTCCTCATCTGTAAACTGGAATTTAAATTCATCAAATCCATCGAGCATGAACAGGATTTCTTCAGGGTGATCCAGAATGTATTGGAAAACCACATCTTGATGATCACCTGGCCAGCAGCAATGTTCGAACAGTAGCATTTTGAGTGAAACTTCTGTATCAATGAAGTTTAACCCTCGACAGCTAAATGCAAATACAAATGTGAATTCCTGGAATGCTTGTTTTGTTGCCCATAGTTGTTGCACTTGCTGCAGTGAAGTGCTTTTCCCACTTCCTGCTTCCCCAATGATCAACACCATATCTGCATCTTTATTTAATATGCCGTCTGATCCAAAAATATCTTCCAGTCCAATAAGAGACCGCAACGAGCCACTTTCTGAAGTAGCATTGGTTACTTCCAGTATACAATTCACATATACATTCTCCAGACGCATATTTTCTGTTCCTGCATAATTAGTTAGAAATCGGGACTGGGCAGCCAGAGTTGAACGCAACTTATCCTGATACTTTATGCATGCATTATCTGAAAAAGATAATAAAATATAAATGGAAAGATGTTGACTGCCACCCTTTAAATTATTTTTGGTACATTACTTTGCCAAACTGCAATTTGCATTAACCATAGTTAAATGAGTCTCACTTCATCTTTTAGTACGCAATTTCCAGTAGATCGGAGAAGATTGAGACTAATACTAAAACCACTCAAAAGATTAAAGAAATGGCTGAGATTTACAAATGTGCACTTTTTAAAAAGATTTTCAAGCTTTCTGAATAGGATAATCAACCATGTGTTAAATGTAGTGCAATGTTTTGCCAACAACATAGGTCACAATTGCCATGTTTTAAAATAAAGCAACGCTGCTAATTGACTCTCACCACTTATGGCAGAAGCATAATCTGCACAAAATGTTTCTTATTTCTCTGCTCAGGATTTAAGGTTAAGTAATTAACTGATTTACTCTTTAGCCTACCGATAATGTAATCTGTCCAGCCCTTCCTTTCCAGGCTGAGTGATCCACATTCCACTGCCCCCCCCACCTATTTTCTTATGAAATGAGCATAAATCACTCAGGCCAGAAAGGCCTTTTACATGATGTCTAAACACATGCGCATCTGTGCAATCTCCATGTCACTGAATTTTCGAACAAACTATAGTGTGCTGAAATATATGATGGGCTCGTGATTATAGATCATGTTTAATCATCTGGGGCATTAGGTTGATTTCATGCTTTGCTCCTTAGATCTTGAAGCCCTCCCTTGGTCAGGTCAACCATGGATATTGTTTTGCTGCTGTCTACCTGACATTACAATATGGAGAGCAAACAGTTGCCTATGTAAGCGGCTCTCCCTCTCCAAGCAGCTGACGAATCCAAAGGAATGGCAGAAACCGACACTGCTGGGCACCAGCGATGTGCGTCACAGGGGTTGCCAGTCAGCATTGACTGTAGGACTGTAGGAATGTAGGACTGTCTTAGGGACTCCCGGTGTGGCTTTTTCGCTCAAAGTTTAACCTCAAAGCCATCTTCATGACTGAGTAAGGCCGCAAAGCAGCAGGGGTTTGAGGTCAGAGCTTTCCTTCCCCTGATTAGCCTCATCTGCCTGAAGCTACTGGTTTTAACATGCCAGTAGCCTGCCATCACCCCTTCCCTTGCCAATAGAAACAGTTTTGCCAGGCCACACTTAAAGGCCAGGCACTGGACTTGGTTGTCAAAGTTATCGGTGTTGCTCAGAATGTTATATTGCATTAAGCTTTTTCTTTAAAAAAAGACATATAGTTTTAATTGCACTTGTGAATTTTGGTAGAATTGGTTACTTTTGTCTTTGAAGCTGTAACATTTTTCCCCCCTCATAACTTAATGAACTAAATCTATATTGCCCAGTAATTCTGGTGCACCATATTGTCTCACATAGTAAACTTCAATGATATCTAAAGGTTAAGGCTATGGCTGGGCATGAAGGACATTCAGAGCACAGCATGAAATGATTCAAGTGGCAGAGTGGGGCAGAATCAGGATAGCATGGCTGAAGTGATGGACAAGAAGTACTTAGAATCATGGGATACAAGATGAAGCTAAGCCATTGGATTGATGTGGCAAATATCTCAGTCCACGCCTGTGCTAGGGAGGCTATGATGGCAGGACTGTTGCCATGCCATCATCCCATGCACCCATGATGGAAATCCTGTTAAAGCCTTCATGGTCAGAAATGCCCAGCTGATTTTCCAGAATGATAATATGAAATATCTCATAACAGTTGCAGTTGCCTTTTTACTTCACGGGGAGGGGGGGGGGGGGGAAATGCTTCTCAATTTCAAAAAAAAAATTAAAGCAACATTATGCAATTAATATCTCAGCCATTCATGCTTAAAATGAATTTTTAAAGTGCAAATGCATTATGAAATATTAATCAATATGCAATAACAATCAGTTATCTCCAATCAGCTGTTAATATCTTTCAAGTGGCCCTCTATGCTTTTAAAATCCATGGAAGATCTGGCTCTTTGGATCTGACTCCAGCAAATTAATAATACAAGTGTAATGAAATGAACCCAGGCATTTGGGACTAAATTAACTTGTATATGCTTAGGCTGCAATATGGCAGAAGAAAACATGATCAGCAACTTGGAAATTTGGAAAATGTCACCTTCATTACCCAACACAATTCATACTTCTATCTCAATTACTCATTTCTCTTTCTTTACAACTATTAGATAAGGTCACAATAGTTAGGAAACATGCAAATATTTGTCAAGACAAATCAATAAGGATCCAGAGGCATCTTTTAGGGAAAGATATTTGATCTTCATTTGAAAAGAAATGATGATACTGATACAAATGCTTGCTATTAAAAACCAACAGCATAATGATCAGACCTGATGGACTGGAACATTGCATCCAAATTGGCACCTTAGCATCAACATTATGAGAAGAATAAAAGCACCATTGATTATGGAAATATTAAGGGTTTCATTGTTAAGAGATATCAGAAGGAAGAGAAACACTTTGCAATGAAACAAAGCAACACCTGAAAAACATTTGCCAAAGTTGTAAACACAGGAGCAGGAGAAAAATCCACAGGGGAATTAGTGACGTGACTGAGAAATGGATCTAATGAAATCTGTGCTGGAAATTCCTTTGCTTGCAAAGGTGTGCATTGATAGAGCCCCAGAGGAGTTGGGAATGCCAGTTTGCTACGAGGCACAGAGAAACATTTTTTCCATGGTCTGCAATGCATCACCTGCAGCAGATTGTGAAACCTAGGACTATAAATCAATTCTGGGAATGAAAACCATTAGTGTTGAAGGGAAACCAAATCTGAAAAGTACATAATGCTATCTCCAAAACCACACCTTCACTTAAACATGCTACTTTGCAGCAGAAATCCTTTCGTTCCTGGGATCATTCTTATTAACCTCCTCTAGACCCTTTCTAACGCCAGAACATCCTTTCTTAGATACGGGGTCCAAAACTACTCCTGGGGTTAAGGTTGTCACATTCAGGACTTTCTAGATGGAAGGCCTTGTGATAACGCTGCTTTAATGGGGACAAAGTATACTGGCATCTAGGACAGAAAAATGACTGAAATGATGAAGGTTCAGTGTGTCCACTTCCCTGCCCTGGATGCCACGTGGAACAAGTCGGAAGAACAGGGTTATCTTCGGAACAATGCAGTAGAGCAGGAAGATTTGATAGAATCCATCACTTACAACGGTTTAAAATGAATAAAAAGTTATATTACTTTCGCGGAAATACCTTCCAAAACAACTAGCCTCTAATTTTGGTATTTGCTGTCTACAGATTCCCAATCATAGCACTGCTGCACAGGATAGCAACAAGCATGCTGTACTCAAAACTGTCCACGTCCGTGCCCAAGGAGAGGAGTTTCATACCAAATAGTTAAGATTATGCATGTCACACCATCACAATCTGTATGTCTACATAACCAGGATGGAATATGTTGTTCCTTAACTATAAGAATAAGTACTTGTGATCGAAAAGAGCTCAGGCTTCCAGGGATGGTGGGCTTGCATTACTCGACACTGAAGAGAATATATTGCTTCTGCCATTTCCAGAGTTTAGAAGCACAGAGAGCTCATTAAGACTACATTTTTTCCTTCAAGGCTTGACAGGCAAGATGCAAGGATGAAATCTTCCCAGTCCGAGGAGTCCAAAAAGAGGGACCATTATCTCAGAACAAGGAGTATACTGCTTAGCACTGAGAAGAGCACAAATCAGTAACTGATGACTCTTTGGGATTTCCCTACCCTCAAGGACAATGAACGCTTAATTGTAGAGCTTATTGTAAACAGAAATCAATGGATTTCTGTCCAGTTAGGATACCCTAACTGGTCAGAGGGGGGGAATGAGTGTAGAATGCAAATGAGAGCCCTGTTAATCAAGGTGGAAGGAAAGCAATAATTAAGGAGATCTAGAAGCACAACTGCATCAAGACCATAACACATCGCTGTGGAAGGAGAGATATCGGTCTCTCCCTTGTTAGTGAGAGAGCGAGCCTGTGGGATGTTGAAATGTTGGAGCAAACAGTTAATTTTTGACGGACTGTAGACCATAGTCTCTCTTTGGGGGCTTTGCTTTTGCCTGCATGGTGGGTGGTGGGAATACTAGAATAAGTGGGAGGATGGGGGAAGGGTTGATGCTGCTTGCATGTGAGAGGGTGGTAAGGGGCTTTGGGGTTCTTCCCTATTTTTTCTGTCATTCATTCTCTGGGTTTTTTCTTCTGTTTTGAGGATGTCTGCGAAGACCAAGAATTTCACGTTGAATATTGCGTCCATTCTCTGATATTACAGGGACCTACTGAAACTGGAAAAATGCAGTTAAATACAGGAAGCAGGGCAAGAGTTAGTGTAGTCAAGTGAGTATAAACTAAACCAAAAGCTATGGATTTATTACGTGGAAAACCCTTTAAACAATATTGCCATGTATCTGCAGTACAGATAGTAAATCAATTTGAAGAAGCTGGCAATATTTCTTACCGAGCACAGGCTTGATACGTCCAGGTTCAGATTCAATATACTCTAATAGGACATGAGCTGCATCATCGCCTTTTCCTCTAGTAAGATCTAGAAGCTTTCGTGCCTGTCATTGAAATATTGAACACAGCAAAAAATGAAATGACAGGAACTGCAGAACACACAAAAATTAACAACTCACATTCGAATGAATAGACTGCAGAGGAGAGGATAGCATGTAATTTAACAATACAAAAGAAAATAATTTGCTAAGAGCTCTGACAAACACGAGCGCCTGAATCTTTCAGAAGTTATTATCTTTAGTCAGAGCACTGAACATTCACACATTGATTGTCAGTCTTCATGTACATATCTTTTTATACATTATATTGTATGTCTTTATTTTCCCTTAAATGTCTGCAAGAAAATGAATCTCAGGGTGGTATATAACAACATTTATGTACTTTGACTTTGAAACAAAAACAATCAACTACAGACAAAAAAAAATCAAACAAAGAAATCCTGACTTTTTGGTATTCTTACTCAGAAGTAACCTTTTACTTGTAGAGCATAAGAAAGAGTTGGCTGGAAAGGGGGAAGGAAACAGAAATGAAGGATGGATGAAAAAGATGTGCCAGAAAGAAAAGGATCAAAAGCCAGCTGTGGAACTTGAGGAGGAACACAAGATTCAAGTGCTGAAGAGAAAGTCACAGATAATGCTTACTGTCAGTGAATTAGAAGTGGAGAGGGTGCAGCAGGCAGGTAGCAGAGAAGTGGCAGCAAATGCACAGATGTACAGATTATTAAGTCACGTGGCAATTTGAAAGCATGGGTCTTAAAAGTCATTTCTACTATGGTATGAAGCAGAGGGGTAGGAACTTAAAAAAAAGTCTGGTAACAGAACACAAGGCAAGAAAGACGAGTTAAGCAAAATACCATATATCCGTCTGGAGGCAGCCTTGAAAGCTGATACAATAGAATTTAGGGGTGGAAAGTTAGTTGTGGAAGCCAGGCAGAATAGCAAAATAGTAATTAGGCGCCTTTACTAGCCCATCACCTTAGAAATAAAACTTCTGCTCAGTATCTGCGCTCACTCACTTTTAGAAAATCCTTTATTGAAGGAACTTGATTTATCCTCATGCTAATTAATAATTATTTTCTTAAATTCTGTATTAAAATGTGGAATTATTTGACCTTTAAACAATTTTCAGACTGTTTCCACCCAACCACCTGTAGTGACTATCTGATAGTTAATACTGTAATAAAGATCATGCTGGACCAAAAAATCTCTACAACCAAAGGTGGAAGAAAAATTGAGGCAGATATGAGACTTGAAGAAACTCAGCTTTATAGAAAGTCTGTTAGACAAGTGGAGTGAAGCTAAAAGATAGGATCTTTATTAATTATGGACCTCTCCAAAACGATGTGAATTTTAAATATGTGAATTTCAATTCTCTATTGCACAGCTCCTCTTACTACTCATGGTCTGATATTGCAGTGAAATATATTATGTTTTAAAAAAATTCCTTCTCATTATAATCTACTTTCATGAACATTACGTAGATTTTTCCAAAAATCACAAAATCAATCTCAGATGTCTTTGATCCTTCCCTTTCACTAAACTGTTGTAGGAAGTGACATAGCTCATTCTTCCAGTTCATGTACCTGCTGCGAAGGTGTGTATATTGGCAACTGAACCTCCTCGCATTCATACTTGGAAAAGTGGCCACAGTCACGCAGAAGCGCTAATAGAGCTGCCGTCCGCCCATGCAACTTTCTCACTATGTCTGGTCTGTGTTGTTGAAGAGTCTGGAAAGCTAATGACACAGTTGTAGATTGATCAGTCTCTTCTGGAGGATTATAGTTCAGCAGCAGCAAATCACTCAGCTGCGAGCTATGAAATACTTTTTTCAAAACAATGACAAAAAGTTCACAGGCTCTTGTCCCTTTACAAATTATGATGTCAAGGAGTTTGCGACTGGAACTGGGCATATGTTGCGGTAACTTCACAGATTCATATTCTTCCCAGTTTAGAAGATCCCATGCTAATAAATGATCAAGGACTGTCTCAAAGTTTTCTACTGAGCTTCCTCCAAGAACAGTGATGAATTTATGTCTTTGTGCCTGAAGAAGCCGATCGGCGCACATTCCACTTACAGCCCCAAAGTTAGGGCATTTTAGCATGGACAGATCACCTACTGAGGCAAAGAAAATAAAATCATTAAGTTTTACACACTGTTCCAATATCTTTAAAAGAAACTGCCATAAATGCTAATGCAGTTACTCTTTAACCATAAGAATTCACACAAAATTTGGTATTACAAATGCTGCCTTGTATGACTGAACAGGTATTTTGAAAATAGTTGTTGCAACATTTACTCTTCAGTGGCAAGTGAGTGATGAAATCCACCCCAGCAGGTGTGGGTAGGCAAGTCATCTGTTATTTTGAGCTCTTCAAATCTGACAAAAGAATGGGTAATTGTTAACATGAGCTTGACACAAAAAGGACACAATTCTAGTAACTGATGAAAACACTCAGTTTAAGAATCAAATCAAGTTAAGTAGAAACTTTTGTCAATTACAAAGCTTTCCTTTGCTGCAGTGATTAAAATCAGTTAGTGAAGTGCTACTGAACGGAAGGTTGAGAGGCCCTTGTTAGCTGGAAGAACTTGGGCCAGAGACATTGAAAAAGAGTTCAAATTGATGGAAAACAATTTGAAAATTATATATGTGTGTTTGCATATTCATAACCAGAAAATTATGAGTAAGAATTAAGCATATAAATACAAGAATGCACCTGCAAATAAAGTCAAAAGGGAAAATTGTAAGAAAGGCAAAATTGATGGCTCTTTATATGAATGCATATAGCATTCATAACAAAATAGAACATTTCACCAAAGGCAGTTTAGTGAAGGTTTTCTAGATTAATTCCTGCAAAGTCATCATAGGAGAAAGACTGAAATTCAGAAAAATGAAAAGGTGATCTTATTGTAAGTTGAATGATTCAGCGAATGTTTCAAGGGTGGAAGCTGAGAGAATGCTTCTCTCCATGAATAACTCTACAATAGCCACTTAAAATGGAGGTGAGAGCAATCTTTCCTCAAAGGGGTGTGAACCTCAAAATTCTCAAACCAGGGTTTTTGTGGGGACTGAGTTACTGAGTATTATCGAAAGCCAGACCAATGTGTTTTTGGATTATGAGGAGTAGTCAGCAGAGTGGAGCTAAAACCAAGTATGGACTAGCCTTGATTTTTGTTGGATTTGTGCAGTACTCTCAAGAGTTTAAATGACTCATTCCCCATGTTCCTTATACTCTATGCAAGATCTAAGTTGGCTTGTGGAATTGAAAGGGGAAATATGGCAGTCAGGAGAATTAACTCTTTGTAGTCGAGGTTGATATAGACAGAGTACACTGACAATTGTTCAATTTATACAGGGTAGGACATACCCTGATTATAAACTTGATTGATTGTAAACATGTATGTAGCTAAAATGTACTGCTATTGTACAATCATGACCAATGCTCTTATCAATAACACTTTTCCTCAAATCAATTAAACATACCACAGCCTACATCCGTTTGGCAAACTTGGGCCACTGCCGCTGCCACTACATGGGTCTAGGACCCAGACTGCCTTGATCAGCTATTCCAATGGTTGCAGTTACAACCAGAAAGACAAGGGAGAAACAAAACAGGAATTTAGCGATGGTTATTAATGTGTTTTTCAGCAATACCCACTTATCTGGTTGGCTGCAAGCACTATGCAATTAAAAAGCAAAGACTTTGTAGTTAATTACCTTAATTTAAGAATTAGCAATAATATACCATAAGAATCAATATAAATCAATTTGATAGGGACTTGACAGAGATCTACCAGATTATGAGAGGCATAGATAGGGTGAATAGCCAGTACCTGTTTCCCAGGGCACAAATAGCAAACACCAGAGGGCAAAAGTTACAAAGTTAAAAGTACAAAGTTAAGGGAGGGAAATTTAGGGGAGACATCAGGGGTAATTAAAAAAAAACACAGAGGGTTGTGGTTGCCTGGAATGACTTGCCAGGGATGGTGGTGGGAACTAAAACATTCGGGGTATTTATGAGCCTCTTGGACAGGCACACTGATGAAAGAAAAATAAAGGGTTACGGGGTGGTGTGGGTTTAGTACCTTTTTTAAAGGAATATATGGGTCGGCACAACATCGTGTGCTGAAGGACCTGTACTGTGCTGTAGTATTCTAGTGTCTACTGATCCTCCTACACTAATCAAATATGCAATTTAAACTATCCTTCAGTGTAAATGTACAATTAAAGCAACTTCTTAGCTTCAAATTGATTTAGCATTTTCTTTGGGGGCCAGTGTTAATGATGATCTATTTTCCTCATTGATGCTTATATAGAGTTCCTGATAACACCTGCTAAAATATCAATAACAGGACACAATGGACATGATTGTAGTTCCTCCTTAGTGACCTCCAAAAGTAGCCAGTTTGAATTACCATGACAGTCGAGTCTCAAGTTATCAGAGCAATTACAATCGCTGAACACATCCAAATTCAACAGCGGAAAGAACTGTGATCTGATCCTGGGTCTTGCTAGAAAGTCAAACAAGATATACCCTTCTGAACAGCTCAAAATAAGGTAGTAGAGAGCCTCCTACTGAAATAGTAAAACTGAATCATGCAGATACTCCCACAGTGATAATAGACAGGGAATATAGGGATTTTAACGTCAGCAATAACAAAGGAAAGAGCTCTGTCCGTCACAAGAGCCAGGATCGCCCAGTGACTACCCATTTCAATTCAACTTCCCAATCACATTCTGTCATGTCTGCACATGGTCTCCTCTACTGCCATGATGAGGCCAAACTCTGATTAGAGGAGCAACACCTCATATTCCAAATCAGAATCACTGCCACCAACATGCGTCATGAAATCTGTTAAGTTTGCGGCAGCAGAAGAATGCAATACATGATAACAGAGAGAGAAAAGAATTAAATAAGTAGAGCAAAAAATAGCAAATACAATAAAAAGTAGTGAGGCAGTGTTAATGGGTTTATGTCCATTCAGAAATCAGATAGCAGCAGGGAAGAAGCTGTTCCTGAACCGTTGAGTGTGTACCCTCAGGCTTTTGTACCTCCTTCCTGATTGTAGTAATGAGAAGAGGGCATATCCTAGATGGTGGGGGTCTTTACCGATGGATAGCGCCTTTTTGAGGCACCGTTCCTTAAAGAAAACCTGGATACTACAGAGGCTAGTGCTCATGGTGGAGTTGATTAATTTTACAATTGCTTGCAGCTTACTTCGATCCTGTGCAGTCGCCCCCCCCCCCCCCCAGCTCTTCTCAGACAGTGAAGCAGCCAGCCAGATTGCTCTCCATGGTACATCTATAGAAATTTGAGAGAGTCTTTGGTGACGTAATAAATCTCCTCAAACTCCGAATCAAATATAGCCGCTGTTTCGCCTTTGATATAGTTGCTTCGATATGTTGGGACCAGGTTAGGCCCTCAGAGATAATGACACCCAGGAACATGAAATTGCTCACTCTCTCCACTTCTGGCCCTTTCTGTGAGGACTGGTGTGTGTTCCCTTGTCTTACCCTTTCTGAAATCCATTATCAGTTCTTTGGTCTTACTGACACTGAGTGCAAGGTTGTTGCTGCGACATCACCCAATGAGCTGGTATATTTCACCCCTGTACGCCCTCTCATAACTATGCTAGTGCTAGTGTTAATTGTCAGCGAGGTGGAGATGTTATTCCCAATCTGCACTGACTGTGGTCTTCCGGTTAGGAAGCTGATGGTCTGGTTGCAGAGGGAGATACAGAGACCCAGGTTCTGAAGCTTTCTGATCAGAACTATAGGAATGATGGTGTTAAGCACTGAGCCTCTGAGGAGGGACTCCAGGTTCCTGACGATTGAGGCCAACTCCAGCTTCTCTAGCCTCATCCTTTCTCTTGCCACTCCAGAGAAACATGTTCTGTGATTTTAAAAATGCAAACACAAGGAAATCTGCAGATGCTGGAAATTCAAGCAGCACACACAAAATGCTGGGGGAACACAGCAGGCCAGGCAGCATCTATAGGAAGAAGTACAGTTGACGTTTCGGGCCGAGACCCTTCTTCAGGACTAACTGAAAGTAAAGATAGTAAGAGATTTGGAAGTAGGAGGGGGAGGGGAAAATGCAAAATGATAGGAGAAGACCGGAGGGGGTGGGGTGAAGTTAAGAGCTAGACAGGTGATTGGCAAAAGGGATACTGAGCTAGAGAAGGGAAAGGATCATGGAACGGAGGCCTAGGGAGAAAGAAAGGGGGAGGGGAGAACCAGAGGGAGATGGAGAACAGGCAAGGAGTGATTGAGAGAGGGACAGCGAGAGGGGAAAAAAAGGGAGAGATAAAGGAAGAAAGAGGGAACAAATGAATGAATGAATGAATAAATAAACAAATAAATAAATAAGGGATGGGGTAAGAAAGACAGGAGGGGCATTAACTGAAGTTAGCGAGATCAATGTTCTTGCCATCAGGTTGGAGACTGCCCAGATGGAATACAAGGTGTTGTTCCTCCAACCTGAGTGTGGCTTCACCTTGACAGTAGAGGAGGCCATAGATAGACATATCAGAATGGGAATGGGACGTGGAATTAAAATGTGTGGTCGCTGCGAGATCCTGCTTTCTCTGGCAGACCAAGCATAGGTGTTCAGCGAAACGGTCTCCCAGTCTGCGTCGGGTCTCACCAATATATAAAAGGCCACACTGGGAGCACCGGACGCAGTATACCACACCATCAGACTCACAGGTGAAGTGTTGCCTCACCTGGAAGGACTGTCTGGGGCCCTGAATGGTGGTGAGGGAGGAAGTATAAAGGCATGTGTAGCACTTGTTTCCTTTACAAGGATAAGTGCCAGGAGGGAGATCGGTGGAAAGGGATGGGGTGGGGGGACGAATGGACAAGGGAGTTGCGTAGGGAGCAATCCCTGCGGAAAGCAGAAAGAATGGGGGAGGGAAAGATGCACTTGGTAGTGTGATCCCGATGGTGGTGGCAGAAGTTACGGAGAATTATATGTTGGACCCAGTGACTGGTGGGGTGGTAGGTGAGGTCAAGGGGAACCCTATCCCGAGTGGGGTGGCGGGAGGATGGGGTGAGAGCAGATGAGCGTGAAATGGGAGAGATGGGTTTGAGAGCAGAGTTGATGGTGTAGGAAGGGAAGCCCATTTCTTTAAAAAAGGAAGACATCTCCTTCGTCCTGGAATGAAAAGCCTCATCCTGACAGTAGATGCGGCGGAAACAGAGGAATTGCAAGAAGGGGATGGCATTTTTGTAAGAGACAGGGTGGGAAGAGGAATAGTCCAGGTAGCTGTGAGAGTCAGTAGGCTTTTAGTAGATATCAGTAGATAAGCCATCTCCAGAGATGGAGACAGAAAGATCAAGAAAGGGGAGGGAGGTGTCGGAAATGGACCAGGTAAATTTGAGGGCAGGGTGAAAGTTGGAGGCAAAGTTAATGAAGTCAACGAGCTCAGCATGCGTGCAGGAGGCAGCACCAATGCAGTCGTTGATGTAGCAAAGGAGAAGTGGGGGACGGATACCTGTATAGGCTTAGAACATGGACTGTTTCACCAAGCCAACAAAAAGGCAGGCATAGCTGCGACCCATATGAGTGCCCATGGCTACACCTTTGGTTTGGAGGAAGTGGGAGGAGCCAAAGGAGAAATTATTGAGAGTAAGGACTAATTCCACTAGACGGAGGAGAGTGGTGGTAGAGGGGAATTGGTTAGGTCGGGAATCCAAAAAGAAGCAGAGGGCTTTGAGACATTCCTGGTGGGGGACGGAGGTAAATAGGATCTGGATGTCCATGGTGAAAATAAGGCGGGGGGGGGGGGGCCAGGGAACTTAATATCATTGAAAAAATTCCAAGTGTGAGAAGTGTCACTAACATAGGTGGGAAGGGATTGGACAAGGGGGGAATAAACATCAGTCTCAATTAGGAGTGTCTCACTGAGTGCTGCAATGTCGACATGGTACTTCTGAAGCACATATCCTACAAATGTAATTCACCTCTCTGGTCTGTTGCTGGTCTTGTGGCCCATGAGGGTCCTGATGTTCCAGGTTCCAACACAGAGTTTGCTTGGCTTTCTGGTGGTTCTTCTCTCTTTTGTGGTTTTTGAGGTACAGTAGTTCGAGCGCAAAATAGATGTCCAGTTAGCTGTGGTATGCTGACAAGATAAGTGAGGTAAGCATTCTTTAGGTCACCTCTTCCAGACGCTTTCCTGTGACGGGGAAGCAGTGCAGTCCTTGAAGAGGGCTGCCCCATTGCCAAGGTGCCCTTGCCTCATGAGAAGAGAGTGACCATCCTGTCTTGGCTTTGAGTGTAGGTCTGGGCCTGGAGGCTCCTAGCACCACCTCGTGCCTGCCACCATCAGCACTTGCCCATCGCCCCAGGTCTTGAGTCGGTTGTGGAGATTGGTGTCACCAAATCCTGTGCAGGAGATGTACGAAGACCACGAGTTGCCTGAGCTTCACGATCCCCCTCTCTGTCCAGATGCTGACGTCAAAAGAGATGGCAGGCCTAATGTTTTGATGACAGCTGAACTGCAGGAGCTGCTAGCACGATGCTTAATCAACATCAGGCTGCCTTAGGGAATCTGACTCCAGATTTCTTCCTCAGGTTTTACTTCCAAAGCTTTTCCATGAGTGAGCGTAGCTGCAAGGCAGTGGAGGTTTAAAATCAGTTCTCCTTCTTCTAGGTGCACTGCCTTCCCAGGCTAATGAGCCCCACCTGCCCGAACATCTATGTTCACTAAGATTAATGAATTATTTTCTTTAATAAGTTCACTGATGTATAACCAGGAAGCTGGGAGCTTTGATAAGTGTGTGACAAGTGATGAGACAGGAATTTCCAGAGCCATTGGCTAATCACAAACTTCAGTAATTTCATCATGTGGATAGTTACTCAAACAAGTGAAGCAACTTCCACACTGACAAAACTTCCCAAAATGATTCTCAGGAGTGCAATTAATGAAATGAAAGTTGGTACTGAGTAATGTTAAGGAGATAATAGGGCAGAAGGCCGTAGGCTTCACTGGAGCAACACACTTTAAGGAGTATAATAAAGAAAGAAAAGGAGATTTTAGGATGGAATTGCACAGCTCAGACCTTTAGTGGTGGCTGTATATGGTGGAGCAAGTTAACTCAGGTATATGAAGGTGAAGAAATTAATATGCCCACTGATAACCAAAGGACTGCAGGTAGTGGAAATCTGAAATATACACAGAAAATGGTGACAACAGCAGGCCAGGTAGCATCTGTGGAAAGAGAAAGGTAGTTGCCTTTTCAGGATAAAGGCCCTTAGAAGCAGGTCCAAAGACCCCTTTCTTAATGCTATTGGTCCAGGGCATTAAAAAAGGGTGTGAGCCCCCGCCTTACATTGATGAAAGAGGGAGAGAAGGAGCATTTGATGATGCAATCTTGATGAAAGATGGAATGTGTGAAGGATGTTTCAATGAATGAGGAGGCAGGTGGGGCACAAGTTGTGAACCACAGGGTCTCCACTCTTGCGTTGTCTGGGAGTAGAACAGGTGAAAATGGGGGAAATCAACCACAGCAGAAGGAAATTGATGGTTAAGGGAAAAGGATGGGCTCTATGAGGACCCAGGTGGAAAGATGGGATTTGAATGATCTGATGGTGAAGGAGGAACTGTGAACTGGGAAATTTAAAGGGGTAGAGTAATAGGTGACAAAGGAGGAGAGAAAATAAAAGGCAAATGGAACCAGGGAGGGCAAAGATGGAGATAGTTGGGATCATGATTAAAACCTACAAGTATTGAAATCAGCCAGTAAAAATATTTTCAACTTCTATGAGTGCAGGAAACAATATCAATATAATATTGCCTATCCCTACAATTTAAGACTGAGTAACTTGCTTTTCCACTTTCCCACTGTTAGTGCAGGGTTTTTGACTTGAAAAATTAACTACTTCTCTTCCCACAAACACTTCCTGATCAGCTGAGTGAATCAAGAATGTGTCCAGAATGGGGCTAGTAGGGTCAGATTCCAGTCCACCCATCCATTAAAGACACACAAACACAGCACACAATTACCTAATAACACAAAGAATGAAAATGCAGCCCCCCCCCCCATAAAAACTGCACGCTTATAGTCTTTCATTGCGTTCAGAAGTGTATTGCTATATCAGAAGATTATAATAGGGCACGAGAAAATTACAGATTCAGTGATGATAAAGACTGAGCGATTAGTAAAGAAAGTTAAACATTGTCAACAAGGAACCAGTGTGGCTCAGCAAGTAGAGGTCATAGGTTAGTTATTGCACGAGACTTCTGAATAGGAAGTTTACAGCAAGAAAAACGATGGCAGCTGCTCGGAACTCTTTTTAAATATTATGCCTGCAGCATGTCACCGATGCACCATTCTTCAGTAAAAGATAAATTTGGGAACTTACCTTAATGCGACATACGCACTTTTAGGTGTTGTCCTTAAACAGCAGGCTCAAACTTCCCCATTCTGACGGTTAGTTTCGACAACCCCAGTCCCATTGATCTGGCGGCAACGCCCCGCAGCGGAAGCTTGAATGTTTAGCGGAGGAATCGACGGGCTGTGGCCAGCTCTGGTACAGCACGCGTTCTCCTCTCACAGCCGCCGGACATGGGTTTATCCTGGCTCACCAGCCAGCACTTAGGTCATTGGGGAATTTATCTGTCTGTGTCAGACTTGCTGATAGGGTGGCCATCTCCAAATTTCCAAAAAGGATATATACACATTGCGTTTCAAAAAAAAAATTTTAAACCGTATTGCAAAAACAACAAATGCAAACATGATCACTTCCATTTATTTTATTAAACAAGAATTCTAACATGATACTTTTTTTTGCCTATATAAATCAGTGATTTTCTGCCAGTCCTTTTTCCTATTCAATGATTCATAGAAACATAGAAAATAGGTGCAGGAGCAGGCCATTCGGCCCTTCGAGCCTGCACAGCCATTCAGTATGATCATGGCTGATCATCCAACTCAAAACCCTGTACCTGCTTTCTCTCCATACCCCCTGATCCCTTTAGCCACAAGGGCCATATCTAACTTCCGCTTATATATATAGCCAATGAACCGGCCTCAACTGTTTCCTGTGGCAGAGAATTCCACATATTCACCACTCTATGTGTGAAGAAGTTTTTCCTCATCTCGGTCCTAAAAGGCTTCCCCTTTATCCTTAAACTCGTTCTGGACTTCCCCAACATCGGAAACAATCTTCCTGCATCTAGCCTGTCCAATCCCTTTAGAATTTTATACGTTTCAATAAGATCCCCCCTCATCATTCTGAACATTACATACATGCATTCATACAGTATAAATAAAGAACTGAAAGATATGTCTATCTATGGCCTCCTCTATTGTCAAAATGAATCCAAACTCAGGTTGGAGGAACAACACCTTATATACCAGCTGGGTAGCCTCCAACCTGACGACATGAACATTGACTTCTCCAACTTCCGTTAATGCCCCTCCTCCCCTTCTTACCCCATTCCTGACATATTTAGTTGTTTGCCGGTTCGCCATCTCCCTCTGGTGCTCCCCGCCCCTCCTTTCTTTCTCCCGAGGCCTCCCGTCCCATGATCCTTTCCCTTCTCCAGCTCTGTATCACTTTCGCCAATCACCTCTCCAGCTCTTAGCTTCACCCCATCCCCTCTGGTCTTCTCCTATCATTTCGCATTTCCCCCTCCCCCCACTACTTTCAAATCTCTTACTATCCTTCCTTTCGGTCAGTCCTGACGAAGGGTCTCGGCCCGAAACGTCGACTGTACTTCTCCCTATAGATGCTGCCTGGCCTGCTGTGTTCCACCAGCAGTTTGTGTGTGTTGTTGTTTGAATTTCCAGCATCTGCAGATTTCCTCGTGTTTCTGAAAGAAATGAATGTTCATTTTTACTCCCTCTGAAGCAGATATACCAACCAAATTAACTTCACAAACTAAAGGAAGTAGCCTACTTAGGCCTTCCATGGACTGCCAGGTATGGATGTCTATTTTTGGTATTTTTGCCCTTTCCTTGCCAGCTCTGGGAGTTTTCTGTTGGCCAGGAGTTTTTTTGTACATGGCTGGGCACTCTTCTGAGAAGTTGTTACATATTTGGAGCTCTGCTTTGACTGAGTCCACTTGCAGACGGTTTCTCTCGTTTCTCCAAGCTGAGGTCGTCATTGAAAAAACTCGTTCTGTGTGAGCATCGCTGCATGGAATAGAGAGGATATAAGCACTCACCTTCTTCAGGTTTGTAAAAGAGACCTCGGATTTGCTGAACAGCTTGAGATAACATTCTTCACTATAGCTATCTACCATCTCAGGAGTATTGATAATTGCCTCCACAGTCCCAAACTCTTCATATAATTCATCCATATCAATATCTTAAAGGTTACAAGCCTTGACTGCATCACAGAATTCTCCAAAAGGTATGGCACTTGTTAGGCTCAATTTTGACACTTTGTTATGAAAGCTGTTTTCAGAGAAGTCATACCTGTCACTTAAGTACTTTATGACTCTTTCATGGAAAACAACAAAGTCTGCTTCACGTTTCTTAGACACATCAGGAGTAGGCTGGCTAAGTTTGGTGTTCACTGCAAAGCCAAAAGAACAGTCCTTTATAATAGACAATAGACAGTAGGTGCAGGAGTAGGCCATTCAGCCCTACTAGCCAGCACCACCATTCACTGTGGCTGATCATACACAATCAGTACCCCGTTCCTGCCCTCTCCCCATATTCCTTGACCCCGCTGTCTATAAGAGCTCTATCTAACTCTTTCTTGAATGCATCCAGAGACTTGGCCTCCACTGCCTTCTGGGGCAGAGCATTCCACATATCCACCACTCTCTGGGTGAAAAAGTTTTTCCGCATCTCTGTTCTAAATGGCCTACCCCTTATTCTTAAACTGTGGCCTCTAGTTCTGGACTCACCCATCAGCAGGAACATACTTCCTGCCTCCAGCGTGTCCAATCCCTTAATAATCTTATATGTTTCAATCAGATCCCCTCTCATCCTTCTAAATTCCAGTGTATACAAGCCCAGTCGCTCCAATCTTTTAACATATGACAGTCCCACCATTCCGGGAATTAACTTTGTGAACCTACGCTGCACTCCCTTTATAGCAAGAATGTCCTTCCTCAAATTTGGAGACCAAAACTGCACACAATACTCCAGGTGGGGTCTCACCAGGTCCGTGTACAGCATCAGAAGGACCTCTTTACTCCTATACTCAATTCCCCTTGTTATAAAAGCCAGCATGCCATTAGCTTTCTTCACTGCCTGCTGTACCTGCATGCTTGCTTTCATTGACTGATGTACAAGAACACCCAAATCTCGTTGTACTTCCCCTTTTCCTAACTTGACTCCATTTAGATAGTAATCTGCCTTCCTGTTCTTGCCACCAAAGTAGATAACCTCACATTTATCCACTT